>NW_022681456.1:96038341-97238341 GCF_009764315.1 Trachypithecus francoisi | reverse complement strand
CAAATGACCAATAAGCATATGAAGACATGCTTATCTTCATTAGTCATTAAATACGAATTAAAACTACAATGAGATGCCATAACATGCACCAGAATGGGTAACATAAAAAAACTAACATTACTAGGTGCTGACAAAGATAAGAGAGAAGAAAAACGCTCATATACTGCTTGAAGTATAAATTGGTGCAATCACTTTGGAAGACCTATTGTTAATATTTAAACTAGAAAATGCACAGATTTATGAGACACTCATTACAATCCTAAGTATATACTCTACAAAATGTGTGCTTAGGTAATATAATCAAGACACACACACACACACACACACACACACACACACACAGACTTCAAATTTTAGTGGAGATCTGTTTTTATCTTGTGTTAAGTGCTGAGCCCCGAATGTCAAAAGTCTACCTCTCAGTATTCCTGCTCCATCCTCAACTTTCAACACTCTTTGCAAGTCTGCACCTCAGAGGGATTTTCTTCCCATGCTTTGTCCCATTCTCGAACACAGCAGTTGACTTCTTGTCACTCAGTGCCAGCCAAGTTCATAGTGGGAGGTGAGTAGGTAGGTTCAGTGCTCCTGGCCCATCTTCAGTGGTAGATACATCCTGTTTGAGGCCCTACCTGAGTGGGGGAATGGAGGGCTTTCAAGTTGTTCCTGTTCTTCCCCACTATAGTAGTCAAACTGTGCCTTGCATGTGGGACAGTTTTAGAGCCAGGGAGTGTTCACTGCCTCTCCACTAGGAGCACCATACCTCTGCTTTGAATTACTGAGGGATGAAGGCCTGAAGACCTTCCTGCCACTCCACTGAGGGCAAAAGATTTTTACTTCTCTGTTTTCCAGGATCTTTGGCTGCTTCCTGGGGTGGAAGGATCTCACCTTCCTCAGAGAACTAAGACTTTTTCTTCACATGACTGAAGGGCCCAGAAAACTGTGCAGTATGTTGTTTATTCCGCAGAGGCAGCCAATCACCCCATGTGTGCCTGTGTCTCCATCAGAGTCTGTTTTCTCACCTGCTCCCTATATTTTTTTGCATGATGACATGACTATTGTAGGACATTTTGTCAAAAATAGTAGTAATGAATTTTTAGTATTGTAAATAATGAACTTTTTTTTAATTATTCTTATACTTTAAGTTCTAGGGTACATGTGCGTAACATGCAGGTTTGTTACATATGTATACTTGTGTCATGTTGGTGTGCTGCACAAATAATGAACTTTAAAAAATTACAAACATAGCCATCCTGAGTGGCAGTCTCATTGGGCAGATATTTGAGTGCTGATCAGTAAGCATGACTACAATCAGTAAACATAAACTAAAACATAACTGGAATCAGTAAACAAACTAAAACCTAACCGGTAGCAAAAGTAACAAATTGGTCCTGATTCTGTTGAAGTTGTGAGCACCCTCTAGTGGAAATAGGTTTTTATAAAAAGCACATTTTTAAATGCAGAGACCTTTCTCACACATTTTTGCAGTCATTGAAATTTGGCAGTTATAGAAACTAACATTTGGAGGCAGTAAAAAACAGTGTAATGATTCATTTTATTATAGTAAATAAATGTAAATCATTTAATATAGTTTGTTTCCTCATTCAGAAAACCAACCTGAAATGAAGCAAAAACGAAAGTAAATTTAGAAAGAATAGGAACTACAGGAGATCAGAAACTACCGATTCAATGTTTCTGCTTTGTCTGGTGGAAAGAAAATCTCTATGAGGGTTTCTGTATTTAAATTTAATTAATGAAAAGTCAGGTGATCTCCATTCTCACTAAATTGAGAACATGCACATATTGAAAGAGTAGTATTTTGAATGTAGCCAAACGTTTCGCCAGTGCAGGGTACCTAATGCCCAGCCTAAGGATGCCCACTTGTTTTACTCTGCTTCTAAAGCCAAAAGGGAATTAACCAGAAACCCTCCTCGATATTTCACATACACTCTCTTTTCAGTAATAACAATTGTATCATAAATCTCACTCTAACGTCTGAAATTTTAAAATTAGTAAGATCATAGTACTGTGTCTCTTAAACTGTAAAATTATTTAAGAAGTAAAATTAATTCAATGTGTTCTCTTCTAACTTTTTACTTTGGTTGATTTAATAGTACTATAATTTCATCAGTGTTGTAGCCCAATTCATTTAATAATCAATTTATGATTCTCTTAAATTTTATGTAGTTTAAAGGAAAAGGAATTCATGAAGTTTCTTTTCCTGGAGTGTTTCTTACCGAACTGGCAGCAATAGCTGTAGGACTATGGTGTTTCAGCTATTTATTTTAGCAAAAAGCACAGTTCCTCTTCACACAGTTTTTTGAAAGAGAAGACATCCATCTGAATATAAATATATGTAACTAAAAATCATTAAATTGTAAGTATTTAAGCTCCTCTTCAGCTGCTGAGGAGGAACACCATCTATATGTTCATTGGCAATGAACTTTGTTTCTTGGTAGGGTGAAGCCTGGAGATGAAGAATCGAAGAAGCCAGGGGACAAAGCAGCATGAGTGATCAGAAAAGCAAGGGAACTGTAGAGAACAGCAATATTTTCAAACTTTCATGTCCATCACGTCCACCTGGGAATCTAAGGGAATCATAACTGATTACAAAATGAATGTTAAAACACGTATTACTTGGCTCCCTCTGCTATCAGAATTTTTTTTTTCAGTAGGTCTAAGGCAAGACTTAATTATGTGCACTTCTAACAGTTTCCCAGGTGATGCTAATGCTGTGGTACAGGGGCCACATTTTAAGAACTACTGTTATAAAAAATATTTAGGAAATTTTGCTTTGGGTTGTATGGTATATCTTTCTAAATGACCAAACATATTAGTCCTCTTCCACACTGCTATAAAGAACTGCTGGAGACTGGGTAATTAATAAAGGAAAGAGGTTTAACTGACTCACAGTTCAGCATGGCTGAGGAGGCCTAGGAAACTTACAATCATGGCTGAAGGGGAAGAGAAGCAAGGCACCTTCTTTACAAGATGGCAGGAAGGAGAATGAATGCAGGAGGAACTATCAAACACTTGTAATATCATCAGATGAGAACTCACTCACTATCATGAGAACAGCATGGGGGAAACTGCCCCAAGGATTCAATTACCTCCATCTGGTCTCTCCGTTGACACGTGGGGATCATGGAGATTATGGGGATTAAAATTCAAGGTGAGATTTTGGGTTGGGGCACAGCCAAACTGTATCACCAACCATCTCTCTTTGTCTGAGACTACAGAATTTACCTGGCCTGAGGCTTTCAAGGGTAAAACTGGAAAGTCTGTCACAAATCAGAAAGATTTGTTCTATGAAAGCTATCAGAATCAAAATGGGGCCACTTGTATAAACCCCTGAAAAATGGAGCTAAGGAAGACCAGAAAGGGAGGGTTTATATTCTTGTATGCCTGATAACAAGAACTACAACAAAAGACTGCACAAATCACAACTTTGCACAAAGGCCGCCACAATCTCACAAAAAATTACTTCTGCGAGGACATTTGCCCAGCAACTGCCTGTCCAACCTCAAACTGGTGCCACCCTTGTTACCAGTCCTTATAACCAAGGATAATTGTCTTGTAACCCTCTTCATTTTTCTTTTAAAATCCCTTGTCTTCTTTTACCTTCCTATGTTCATTGTATTCTTACTCTAATGCTAAATCCCAAATAAATATTATTGTCTTTTAGAAGAGACTCTCTGTGTGTGTTACTTACGTTTAACCAGCCCCCTACACAATGTCTTCAAGACATTTTCAGTAGAGCTAAAATACTTGCTAATGCTTTTGTACTAAACTGTGTGTGTTTTTTTAATTGGTTCATTAATTTTAAAATTTAGATTTTAGATTGGTATGTTAAGATTGACCTCAAGGGTAGAGTTGCATTTTAGAGGTTATCATCTGTGATTTTGGTCCAGGGTGCAGTACTCTGCTGTAGCTAGAACAAACGAATTGTCACCTAGAAATGAGTAAACCATCACTATGATTAGCAAGTGGCCAATGTTTTCATTCAGCAACAAGTGAAAAGGAGTGCAATAAGAGGCAGCATGTTTTGTGGAGTAATTCTTCAAAGTTATTACAGTTACGGTCTTTGGGGAAATTCACTGTTCAGATACGGCTGTTTCAAACAGTTAAGTATATGCAATGTTATGTGAGTTCATCAAATTAAGAATGTCTTAATTGATCAAAGTAAGTTAGGTTATACAGGAGAAATAAAATCAAAATCTTAATGGCTTATAAACCAAAAAAGGTTTATTTCTTGCTAAAACCACCTATCCTTAGAACCCCAACAGAAATTGCCCATTTTTCTGCCATAACTTATCATAATTCAAGTAGCATAAATAAATAGTTGATGTTCAATGATAATGGGATTGCTCATCCTAATGACTGTTTTTCACAAAATAAGTATCTACGGAAAATGGGATTTGGAATTCTGAATGGAAAATATAAGTTGAAATTAATGCTGAGATAGTTTTAAAAGATAGGTCTAATTAAATGTAATCGATTTCATTAAAACCACAGAGGTAGCTATTTTAATAGGTCTTGATTTAGGAGCAGAGCTTTGGAAAGCATTTCAAAATTAAAGATGTCGTAATCTAAGAGTAGAAAATCGACAACAACTTAATTGATTTGTAAATAGTAAAAGTAATTCACTAACAAATGAGTGAAGTACGCTACGAAGAACTCTACTGGGCCCATGGAGCTTCTTAGCATTCTTAGGTAATATGTTTTACATCAATGGTTTCCAAATATGAAGATTATTATTCAGTGATTTGAGATGGCACTCTAGAATCTAGTTTTTCACAATGATCCCCCAGTAAATTTTCATGTAATTAGTCTGTAAGATCAACTTTTTTTTTTTTAAAGATGAAACTCATATTTCAACTTGGTGTATGGAAACAGAGGAGAGTGGAATGTAAATGTAAAGTTATTGGGACCAGTGAAACATTCAGTACAGTATGCATTGTAGATTATTTTAAATTATAAGGCTATGAAGTTACTGTATTACTCTTGGTCTGATGTTCTAATTCCTACACTTGATTCTGACACTAATTTTTTATGTAATTTTAAGTAAATCCTTCATTTTTTAAAAAAACAGCTTCTTTTACAAAATGAATTCAAGTAGATTATTAACAAAGATCCCTAGCAATTCTAAAACCCCATATTTCCTTGAAACTTTCCATTGTATGTAAAGGGATGTGTGCAGCATGTATAGGAGTCAAATGTTTAACATAAGCTATTGGTGGCAATTGTTATGAAGAAAAATGGATAGCATAAATGTCTAGTCTTGTTCTACTCCCTTTAAAAACTACCCACTTTTCTAGGGTGGGTCAGTAAGCTATAGAGTGTATATATAGCACGATTTAGCAGGTCAACAGGTCAGGGGCTAATTACTTGTAGATCACATCAACCTCTTGAAGACCGAATCATCTGGAGATATGTTACAAGCGACTTCAACAGTAAGTACAGCATGGACTCAATAATAAAATGGGAGATAATGGTTAAAACAAAGCTAAACATCACATCAGAGTAGGATCCTGACATGATTTTATTCCAGTAATGTAAATGTTCCCATTCTAGCCCTCATTCACCACTACCTCCTCTTATCATTGAGGAAACAGGCAGAGACAGAATGGAAAGGCAGTCAGCTTAATTTAAGAAACTTTCTTAAGTTCAGAAAGACTGAATTAGTTTTGACCCAGAAAAAGAGCTCAATTGAGAACTCTGAGGTTAGCAACCTTAAATCCTGACTCAATTCTGATATATTCCTGCCAAAGGCAACGTGACTGAGGTTACCTGAGAGACAGTTTCACTGCAAAACATGGCCAACCATGCTCAAGACAAAATTTCAACACATAATTTATCTTCGGCATTCTTCAAATTATTTACCTCATCTACTGTCCCCAACACTTAATCCCAGAATACAGGAATTGGATGATGTCTACACAGCCTATAAAAGTCCACAAATTGAAGTGCCTACTGTGTGAAAGCCATTTGGGGGACTACAAACATAAAGGATGTATAATCCCACTAAGATGTTCACGCTTATGATTTAGTAGGAAAAACAGAACACTGCCTTACAGATTTACAGACACAGAGAATTCTAAAACATCCCAAATTCTAAAATATATATATATATATATCTTTTTTTCCAAATCCCACAGGTACTGAGATACGGCCATGAGAGTGCCTTAGGAATGTCAGTTTAACTAAATCCTGTGAGGGCATCCGCATTTTAAAAGAGTTCTCTTTTAATCTAAACAAACCAACAAACACTCCTCTCATTTAAGTTCATTCGGCATTGACGGGTCTCTGGTTCTTCAAATTTTCATGTGAAAGTCTCAGTCTTTGCTATCACAACCAACGCCCCCTTCCTACACTCCAAAGTTGATGGAATGAAAAGTCGTGGAATTGAGGGTTTAATAAAAAGAACAGAAGTAACGGGGCGGGGGGGGGAAATGTGTAAATTTTAAGGCTTGGAATTGGAGACGTGGGGAAACGTCGCCACCTTCTGGTAAGTGATGGAAATGAGCAGGAGAAAAGATCCAAGCTAAGAATCGGCTTTTTTTTTTTTTTTTTTTTTTTTCAAAGCAGCAAGCAACGAACCTCCCGCTTAGGCGAACTCCGAGACCCGCCCTTTCCGGAAGTTTTGACACTCTGTGCGCCTGGGCAATGTGATTGACAGGGTAATCATCCGGTCCGTTATCTAAACCCGTCACTCCGGGAAACAGCGACCCGATCTTTCCGGATCCGCGCTTTCCCAGCATCCTTTAGCCTTCCGGTATGTGGCCCCGTCTGGCTAGTCCCGTCTAGCGCGCCCATTTCGAGCCCAAGTTTCCAGCTCGGGTTTCCGGGCTCAGAATTTTCCAGGAGTGGGTTCTTGGGCAGTGGCTGTGGGAGCAGGAATGGCGCAGCTAGAGGGTTACTATTTCTCGGCTGCCTTGAGCTGTACCTTTTTAGTATCTTGCCTCCTCTTCTCCGCCTTCAGCCGGGCGCTGCGAGAGCCCTACATGGACGAGATCTTCCACCTGCCTCAGGCGCAACGCTACTGTGAGGGCCATTTCTCCCTTTCCCAGGTGGGGTCTCCAACCTGTCCCCACCCCAGGAGAGGCCTGAGAGGTCCCAACGTCCCCAGCTCCTTCTCCCATCCTTAGACTTAACTCGTCCCGTTCCACCCCACCAGCCCCAGAACATGAAAGAAACTGGGTATAGAATTTTGTTCCTGTCTCTGAGATCTGTGACATATTTATTAAATGAATGAATAAACAGTAGATCTGTCTCCCAGGAAGGAATGATCTGGGAGAATACTTAATGGGGAATTGAGCGCTCCTCTTGGCAGCTGACGATATCTATCCCACTTTGTCTTTCCTTGTCTCGGGAGTAAAGGCATTGCGGTGCTCTTTGGAAATACCAGAAAACTTACCTTTAGCTCACCTGTCAAGCACCTTACTATGCATTTTAGGGGTGGGATAGTATGGACTGGAGGGATCTTCAGCTACCAAAAAGTGACCCATTTATAATCACAAATTCCTTCCCTGAGTATTTTTAGTGAACTATCTGTTAACTGGATAAACTGGCAACCAGTCCAGTCACATCATTTTTGGATATATATTTGACTGTGCAAGTATGTACATATAAATATCAAAATAAACATCGCCTGCTTTTCTGGTGACACAATATAGGGTACTGGCTAGAAATATAAAATCTGTTTTAGAGAAAGATCTGATCTTAAATCATGGTGCTGTGATTTCCTACTTTTGTGATACTGGAGATGTTCTGAGTTTCAGAAATTCAGGTTACCCATCTGCAAAATGACAGTAATCTTTACTATAAGGCATATTGTAACGTTAATACAGAGGGTTTGGCACAATTTCTGTCTCCGTTTATGTTAGCTGTCATCATGGAGCCTGTGGACCAAATGTTTTCCTAAACTTAGAGTCCCAACCAGTGTTTCCATGCTTTTAAAAACTGGAGCATTTGCAGCTTATTTACCAAAATAAAGACTTTCTAAAGAACATTTCTTGGAAAATAGAAATAGATTTTAAATTGTTGTTGTCTCTTGGTTGCTGCTATCTTATCTGAACAATCACTTAGCTGGTCCGGGGGCAAAAAATAAGAAAAACTAATCCTGTTTTGCCAAGGACTTACTTAATCTTGTCAGAATAACTTCTCAAAATTTCTGATTGTTGCTGGAGATGAGACGTGGGCTTGACATGTTTGTGTCTGTCTTATTCGTATTACCTCTTGCTTTTACTTCATTTCCTTTCATTTTAAAGTGGGATCCCATGATTACTACATTACCTGGCTTGTACCTGGTGTCAGTTGGAGTGGTCAAACCTGCCATTTGGATCTTTGGATGGTCCGAACATGTTGTCTGCTCCATTGGGATGCTCAGATTTGTTAATCTTCTCTTCAGTGTTGGCAACTTCTATTTACTGTATTTGCTTTTCCGCAAGGTACAACCCAGAAACAAGGTATGTTTCAAAATACTTAATTACAAGTTTATGTGTAGTCAGGTCCACAATTACAATGAATTAGCTTTATGAGATTTGGTGAAAAATGTCTTTAACACTTTGTAACTTTGTATTTTTGTATATTATGTAAATGTAAACATAAATCCTCCATCTCCATTTTAGAATAAATTTGTATTTAAACACTTGAATAGCTTATTTGTAAAATCTAAAGTAAATATTTGTTAAGTGAGTCAAACCAGTTCAATAAATACTTACTAAGCTTATTCCATGTGCTAGGCACTGGGACAACAGAGATAAATGAGGCAGTCTTTTTCTTGTAAAACGTATATATTCATTAGGGAAAACACACTTTACCTGAGGACTTTTGATGTGATAACAGTGCAGGCCCTGGAGGTAGGTTGCCTGGGTTAGAATTCTCTCCCTGCCATGTAGCAGTTTTGTTACCACCATGGGCAGGTTAACCCTTAGTGGCTCCATATCTTCATCTATTAAATAAGAATAATAATAGAATCTGCCTTATAGAACTGTTATAAAGGAACAAAGAAACTTAATAAATGGAAGATGCTTCAAATAGTGCCAGATACATAGTAAAGGCTCAGTAAATATTAACTCTAATGATTATTTTTAACCATAAGAGATGATTTTAGTAATGTCAATTATGATAAGAGTGGTACAAATAAGATGATATGAGGATACAGAGAAGGAGCAGGGGAACACTTAATGCTTTTCTGGGAGGGAGGGGAGTAGGTGGCATTCAGTAAGCCCTCACAGAGAAGATGGTACCAGAGCTGAGTCTTGATGAACGGATAGGGCTGTAGGGTGGGGAATTAATCCTGAGGAGACAAACAGCATAAGCAAAGGAAGAAAGGCATTGAACAATGAGATCAGGGAATTGGTCTTGGAATTACAGGATTAGAAAGTAGAGGGATGTAAGACTAGAGAAGAAGGTCGTGAATGCCTTTATATGTCACGGAGAGGATTTTGAACTTTAACATGTAATGGAGAGACCTTAATTTTAGTCAAGGAAATGGCGTGGTCTGATTTGGTGATTTTGATTAAGTGGAGTATACAATTCAAGAACATAAGAACACTTTCAAATTCTGAAATAGCATGTCAGAAAGGCCAGAAGAGGATATAGAACTTTAGACTGGCTCACTTTTCAGAAAAATACCTGTTATTTCATCATGAAAATTTCATCTTGAAAAAGTAAGTCTGGGTATAGTAGTAAAAATACCATATGCGTGTTTACATTCTCCCTTGTGTAGAGTTATGAAGGATTTCTTTAAAGGAAAGTGGTGATTATGGCTAAGTGAATCCTTATTGAAGGCACTAAAACATAAGCTCAGGGAAATGGAGCCAGCACCGTGTCCTGTCTATCTCCATAGTCCCCATAGAACTTAGTCGGTATCTTGCACTCAGTAACTCCCTAACTAATCATTGCCTGATTCAAAATGTGTTAAGCTACAGAAGCTTTGGCACACACATGGTCTCCAAACTGATAGGTATAAATAAAAAGTACCAGAAAGTATTCTTATAAATGTATATTGTGTTTTTGCAAAGCCAGAAATAAGATTAGTATTAATTTTATTTAAATAAGGTTTGAGTAGTTGAGTAGTTTTTAAATAAATCTCTTCATTAGGTAAACAGAAATAGAATTTTTTATCATGAAAATAATTTTATCTGTGTTTTTTCTTCCTCCAAGGCTGCCTCAAGTATCCAGAGAGTCTTGTCAACATTAACACTAGCAGTATTTCCAACACTTTATTTTTTTAACTTCCTTTATTATACAGAAGCAGGATCTATGTTTTTTACTCTTTTTGCGTATTTGATGTGTCTTTATGGAAATCATAAAACTTCAGCCTTCCTTGGATTTTGTGGCTTCATGTTTCGGCAAACGAATATCATCTGGGCTGTCTTCTGTGCAGGAAATGTCATTGCACAAAAGTTAACTGAGGCTTGGAAAACTGAGCTACAAAAGAAGGAAGACAGACTTCCACCTATTAAAGGACCATTTGCAACATTCAGAAAAATTCTTCAGTTTCTTTTGGCTTATTCCATGTCCTTTAAAAACTTGAGTGTGCTTTTCCGTCTGACTTGGCCCTACATCCTTCTGGGATTTCTGTTTTGTGTTTTTGTAGTAGTTAATGGTGGAATTGTTATTGGCGATCGGAGTAGTCATGAAGCCTGTCTTCATTTTCCTCAACTATTCTACTTTTTTTCATTTACTCTCTTCTTTTCCTTTCCTCATCTCCTGTCTCCTGGCAAAATTAAGACATTTCTTTCCTTAGTTTGGAAACGTAGAATTCTGTTTTTTGTGGTTACCTTAGTCTCTGTGTTTTTAGTTTGGAAATTCACTTATGCTCATAAATACTTGCTAGCAGACAATAGACATTATACTTTCTATGTGTGGAAAAGAGTTTTTCAAAGATACGAAATTGTGAAATATTTGTTGGTTCCAGCCTATATATTTGCTGGTTGGAGTATAGCTGACTCATTGAAATCAAAGTCAGTTTTTTGGAATTTAATGTTTTTCATATGCTTGTTCATTGTTATAGTTCCTCAGAAACTGCTGGAATTTCGTTACTTCATTTTACCTTATGTCATTTATAGGCTTAACATACCTCTGCCTCCCACATCCAGACTCGTTTGTGAACTGAGTTGCTATGCAATTGTTAATTTCATAACTTTTTACCTCTTTCTGAACAAGACTTTTCAGTGGCCAAACAGTCAGGACATTCAAAGGTTTATGTGGTAATATCAGTGATATTTTGAACTGTAAAAATGGACTTAATAATTAGACTATTTCTACAAAGAACAACTGAATAGGTAGAAATCATGGAATTTCTTTTAGGTGCAGTGGTGGTCCTCAAATTACATTATATATATATATATATATATTTTAAACATATGTAAGAAATCAAGTGGCAAAGAACTGAGAAAGCTTAAGACCTGCTTCAAAAGCCTGAATAATGGGAAAATTGTTTTCAGATATCTCATATTGCTGTCATAATGTTGGCCCCTCAAGAAGCTTGGGAATGTTTTGTATGTACAAGTTGATTAAAACTGGGTATGCTTCATATTACTGGAACTAATTTATTCTCTTCAGAGAGAAATATTAGGTTAGTACAAAAGTAATTGTGGTTTTGCCATTACTTTCAGTGGCAAAAACCACAATTACTTTTGCACCAACCTAATAACAATGTATTAGCAAATATTTACAAATGGTCAGGTGATATTCTTGATTGAAAAGTTGCTTAACATTTCAGTAAATATAATTTTAATTCTAAGTCAAAATAGAAATGCATAAATAGTAAATGATAAAGTAGAGACTCATATATGTCTGCCTAGACATCAAATTGTTGGTTATTGTTTACAATCTAGAAATGATGAAGCTCTTTCACTAATTCCTAATATGAAATGTATGATGGCCAAAGACAAATTTTGTTGATTATAATCCTTTAAAAGGGGGATTTCCTTTCTGAAATACATATTGTATTAGCTTCCCAGGGCTGCCATAACAAATGACCACAAACTTGATTGCTTGCAACACTTTTCCTCACAGTCTGAAGGCCAGAAGTCTAAAATCAAAGTGTCAGCAGAGTTGGTTCCTTCTGGAGGCTCTAAGGAAGACTCCATTCCATGTCTGTTTGCTAATATCTTGTGGCTGTCTGAAATTCTTGGAGTTCTTTGGCTTATAGACAAATCTTGTCCAAGTATTGCAGACAGCAGTCTTCACTCCAGTCTCTGCCTCTGTGCTCACACAGCCTTTCCCTCTGTCTTCTCTTCATTACCTTTTAAGGACAGTGTCTTTGAATGTAGGGCCCACCCTGATCTACAATAATTGTGTCTGGAGCCCCTTAATTATGTTTACAAAGACCCATGTTCCAAGTAAGTTCTTATTCACATGTTCTGAGTAGACAGGTCTCTTCCTGGGATACTTTTCAGTCCATGACAGTTACTAAAGGACATTTTAGGATAATCCTCATAATGATTGCTACCTTTTTAAATTTTTTTTATATATCAAATTATAGTTGTATACACTTATGAGGCACAAAGTGGCGTTATGATTTTTGAATATAATGTGGGATGAGTAAATAAAGCTAATATTTGACATATTTTGTGGTGAAAACATTTGAAATTTACTCTCAACAGTATTGAAATGTACAGTGCTTAATTGTTAGCTGTATTCACCATGTTGTGTAATAGATCTTAAAAAAGTCAAACATATTCCTTCTGCCTAATTGAGGCTTTGTATCTTTTGATTATCATCTCCCCATTCCCACATCCCTGGCCTCTAGTACCCATCATTCTTCTCTCTACTTCTCTGAGTTTAGTTGTTTTAGATTACACAAATAAGTGAGATCATGGGGTATTTGTGTTTCTGTGTTTGGCTTACTTCACTTACCATAATGTCCTCCAGGTTCATCCATATTGTTGCAAATGACAGAATTTCTACCTTTTTAAAGGCTGAATAGTATTTTATTGTGTATATATGCCATATTTTCTTTATCCATTCATTCACTGATGAACACTTAGGTTGATTTAATAACTTGGTTATTGTGACTTGTCTGCAATGAACGTGGAGTGCAGACTTCTCTTTGACATACGGATTTCAAATCTTCTGGATAAATGCCCAGAAGTGGGATTGTTGGATCAGGAGATAATATCTTACCTTTTAAATAACTCTCAGTATCTTTACTGAGAGGTTAAAAAATAAGTGACTTCTGAGGTAATATACAGCTAAAGGTGACTAGTGTTAAATGATGAATTGATGGGTGCTGACGAGTTGATGGGTGCAGCACACCAACATGGCACAAGTATACATATGTAACAAACCTGCATGTTATGCACATGTACCCTAGAACTTAAAGTATTAAAAAAAAAAAAAAAAAAGATTCCATTATCTATTTTAAAAAAAATGTCAGCATTGAAAGAAAGTTGAGAAATCATTTAGTCTGACCTTATTTTGTAGATTAGGGAACAACTGCCGGGGTACGATTATTTTGTGTTACTTTTTGAATTTTGTGTTTATTATTTTGAGTGTACTTTTTGGGTTGTCATTCCATTACAGGAAAGTATTATTTGGGCATGTTAACTTTGACATGTAAATTTAGAACTATGAATAGAACTCATCTTTTAACATAATTTTATGTTTCTAAACTTTGAAAGTAGCTATAAGTGAACAAATTACTTTCCCCTCAATGTCAAATTTTGCTTCTCTGAGTTTTAAGTAATGATTCTACATTTACAAATATAAAATTGTGTGCAGGTGAAAATTACAAGTATAGTTTGAATGATAAATACAGACCATTTTTTGGTTATACTCTAGCACCCAGAAAATTAGATTGGCATTAGTTATAACAGTCATCATAGAAAAACGTGTTTAATCCAGACTTTTAAAAAATTAGATGAGAGAGGACACTCAAAGAAATTATACTTTTGTCATTAATTTACTATAATGGAGAACTAAATCCAGGAAGTCAAAATTGAAAAAGAATGTGTAATTTAGGGAAAATAACTTTTTGTCTGATAATATTAATGCAAAGATTTTGTATTTAGGAATACTTCTGAGAGGAGAAGCTTCCACTCTGACCTAGTCTGGCAAAATTGAAGAAAATATTCTACCTTGTAATTAAGACTGCTCTTTGAAGGGATCACTGTTCTAGATCTTTTTTTTTTTTTTTTTTTTTTTTGAGGGGAAGCCTCCCTCTTGTCCCCCAGGCTGGAGTGCAATGGCGCGATCTCGGCTCACTGAAACCTCCGCCTCCTGGGTTCAAGCGATTCTCCTGCCTCAGCCTCCCGAGTAGCTGGGATTACAGGAGCCCGCCACCACGCCCGGCTAATGTTTTCTATTTTGAGTCGAGACGGGGTTTCACCATGTTGGCCAGGCTGGTCTCAAACTCCTGACCTCAGGTGATCCACCCGCCTTGGCCTCCCAAAGTGCTGGGATTACAGGTATGAGCCACTGTGCCCTGCTGTTCTAGTTCATTTTTAAGTGTTGAGTCCCTGCTGTTTTAAGAGATGTTTTGGTGAAAATCTACATTCAGAGAGAAATTAATCTTCCACATTTTTTATAAAATACATAAAATATAGTACTTGGCATTTTAAGAAAAGATTGCCATGTATTAAAAGGTGCTATTTTCAACTATTTATTATTTTAAAACAAGAATGCTTATCAATACTTTTGAATTTAAGATAAATGTCTTGGTTAAATTTTCTAGGCAGTTCAAAGATGGCCATTTGCTGGTGAATTTTCCAAAGTAGGTAACAGATAAAATGATTACGTAAGAACTTGGCACAACAGACCATTTTGCCTTTAGTTGTTCAAGAAATGATACCAAACTCAAAGTTATTCACTTGAAACAATTGACAAGACCATTCTTAAGTGTTTAGATCCTTGCTTTTAGAAACATTCTTAGTTATATTTGTGTTTTCAAGAGTTATTGAGTGGATTTTTTTCATGAATTTTTAAACATTAGACTTAGTTGAATTTATTAAAATAAGGTGATTATGAAAAAAAGTACTGCCCTGCTCAAGGGTATGTGGAGCCCTACAGTTAACAGTTACGGAAATCTGTGAGTATGTCTATTTTGAAAAGTGTCGTAAAAGGTCTAGTCCATAAATCGTTATAGGTTCAGTAATACATCATTTTGAACTTATTCTATCTTCTGTGAAATTCTAGAGATATGTTATTTTTAGGTAGCATTAGTAAGATTCAGGTATGCTGTGAATTTTGTTACATTTATGTTTTCCATTAATGGGTAGTCAGAAATCTTTTGAGCTGCGTCTGACATTGGAAAGATAGTATCTCTCAGTTTAAACATAGAATCTCATTTTGGCAAGATAAATTGTTTTAGCTGTGTTGCCTTTTCTGTGTCTTCTTAGAGTTATTTCTGAAATGTGCATAGCCAGTCATAAAATACCTTTTATAAATAGCCTAATGTAATTTATTTATAATAAATACATGGCTTAATGAAATGCATTTCTAGTTTGAACTTAATTGCCACTTGGCTTGATATTATTTTCCTTAGAATTGTTGGAAGAGAGGAGAGAGGAAAGGATCTACCATTTTTATTTATACCACCTAAATAGTGGACTGTTATTTTAGACTCACTTTTAAATAAAATATTTATTCATATGAAGAAATACGTTTTGTGTTTATTAATTAGCAAGCATTTATTATCTTTGAAGTAATTGGAATGTCATTAAAAAGTGAAGCAAGTAAGAATTGTGATATAAATTTGGAAAATTTTAAATGGAAATTTAAATATGACTTAGGAACCAATGGGCTTGTAGAAAAAAACATTTAACATGGGGGTTAAGATTTTTATATTTGGTTGTGGCTCTGGTATCAATAAGGCAAGTGTTTTAGTCTTTAGTCTTCATTTCAGATGACAATAGTATTTGTCCTAACTCTAGTCAGTGTCTGATTGGTATGTATATAACCTTATATTAAAAAGGATTCATCCTGCCATATACTCATAATATGTCATATGGTAAATATTGAGTAAATATATACTGAATGAAGTTCTTAGAATAGAGTGAAGTGAATAGAAAAAATATCGTATATAACCATGGCTAATTTTAGGAAGTAAGTAGTGTTTCATAATAAGAGTCATCCTAAACATTTTTCTGCATAATTTTCTGACCCAGTGTTAAAAATTTGTATTTGCTTTAGTGCAAGCTTGTTCAACCCACAGGCCGCATGCAGCCCAGGACGTTTTTGGAGGTGGCCCCAACACAAATTTGTAAACTTTCTTAAAACATAATGAGATTTTATGTGATTTTTTTTTTTTTTTTTTTTTTTTTTTTTTTTTTTTTTTTTTTTTTTGTTAGCTCATCAGCTATCATTAGTGTTGGTGTATTTTATGTGTGGCCCAAGACAGTTCTTCCATTGTGGCCCAGGGAAGCCACAAGATTGGAGACCCCTGCTAGCGTTTAATGCTTATACATGTATTTACTTGTAAATATGTTGTTTCTTTGATAGGATATATAATTACTGTTTATTTAAAATAAGAAAAATAAATAACTTTCAACCATTAAGAGGTTATAAGACCTTAAAGGGAAAGTTTCTTTAATAGGGTATAATTTCAAAATAATTGCTTTTTATTTAAGAAAAATCAGTAACCTTCAACCAATAACAGGTTAAAGAATTTAAAGGTAAAAGACATTTCAACTAATTACAAATGCTTTGTTTTTTTTAGTTGGGCAACATTCTACCACTCTAGGAATAGCTGTTAATTATTTTTTATATAGAGTATTTTTGTGTATTTAATGTTGACAACTGACGTTTCCAATATATAAAAACTTGGCCGGGCGCGGTGGCTCAAGCCTGTAATCCCAGCACTTTGGGAGGCCGAGACGGGCGGATCACGAGGTCAGGAGATCGAGACCATCCTGGCTAACACGGTGAAACCCCGTCTTTACTAAAAAATACAAAAAACTAGCCGGGCGCAGTGGCGGGCGCCTGTAGTCCCAGCTACTCGGGAGGCTGAGGCAGGAGAATGGCGTAAACCCGGGAGGTGGAGTTTGCAGTGAGCTGAGATCTGGCCACTGCACTCCAGCCTGGGCGGCAGAGCAAGACTCCGTCTCAAAAAAAAAAAAAAAAAAAGTGTAACTGAGAAAATTATAATGAAAATAGAGATTGAGGATATATTTTTAACATATATCCATGAGTCAACACTAATATTTAATATTCGAGATTTGAAAAATTATTTCTAGGGTGAGAAATTTTGTCACAATATAATGTTTGTATATTGTGCTTTTTTAAGAGAGAAATTTTTGATGAATTTAATGTTAATTAAATTTTATCTCAGCCTATCACCATCAGACCAAAAGAAGATACAGTATTTTTCTAACAAGGAAAAGAAAATACATACATATGTATTTATATATACAAATGTATATGGGTGTATATACATATAATTTTTTTTTGTAAGAATTGAGACAAGGTGTCACTTTGATGTGTGGGCTGGTCTCAAACACCTGCCTCAAGTGATCCTCCCACCTTGGCCTCCCAAAGTGCTAGGATTTACCATGAGCCACTGTGCCAGTTTCCAACAAGAAAACTGTTAAATGTATTGGTTTTTCACAGTGAAACTTAATTCAGCCTAGGTGAACCATATGTGTGTGTATGGCATATGCAAGATGAAAAGGGAGGAAAAGTAATAACGATGGTTGCTGTCAGTCATTGAACACCTGTCATGTTTTAGGCATTATACTAGCTGATTTACAAACATTGTCTCATTTGATGCTACATTTATATTTTTATGAGGTAGATATTGATTTCTATTTGACTGCTGAAGAAACTGAAGGTCCGGCAAGTCAGGTGATTTGCCCAAAGTCCACACTGTCACTAAATGAACATAGATTGGTATGACTCCCAAGCCTGTGAGTTTTTGACCATCATATTCTGCCTCACTATGAGAAGTTTTTTTTAACTAATTTTTTTTAATTAAACGAAGTAGTATATGGAGAGAGAGGTGATAATCCATTTTTGCTCTCTGCAGTTTCTAGACCATTCATGGCTTATTTTTATACTGGATATAGTTATTTTTTAAAATGCTACAAACTGTTCAAAAGAGCATGAACAACATGATAACTCCTTATAATTTTGTTGTAAGATAAATGGCTAAAAGTACGTGGGATGTTTAATTTGGATAAGTGGAGATTCTATCACTTGATAAGCTCTCTTGAAGAACAATTATTTGAAAGATTGAACTTAATTCTGTATTGCCTGAACTGTAAATCGGAGGTCAACAATTAGATTGCAAATCATGAAAAGCATACCTTTTCTAATTGTTTAGTGTTTTTAGGAAAACAAGCCCAGAAAAAAAGTAAAATTCTCATTCATTGGAGATAAGATTTTTATTTCTTAAAGATGCTTCAGGAGAGTTAGATAGCAAGTAGATAAAATGTCTTTTAAAGATATCTGACATCTTTAAAGCTCTGTGATTTTTAAATTCTTAATTTTGTTACAGCTAATTTTTAAAAATTAATTGCTGCGTCATGGTCAAGTATTTCTGATGACTTATGTGCTGTCTTTGGTATATTTTAAGTTTCTAAACCAAAACTACGATTTATATTACCCTGTTTTAGAAAAACATTTGAGTTATACAACTTAGTAAAAGGTATTTTAGCGATGATGTTTTGGAGCACTGGTAATATAGTATTTAACTTATTTGCTATTTTTTATCCCTTTACATTAATGAAAGTAATGTACTTCTATTTGAAAACCTTTCCCCCAGTGATTAAAAAAAAAAAAAAAAAAAAAAGGCTATGCACTATCTGTAAAAATTTTTAAAGTGGTGTCCACTAGGTGGAGATATTGTGCTACATTTCCAAATGTAATTAAACTTTTATTAGTCTGAATTAAACTATTTTATAGTGTTTTGTTGTATTTAACCACAAAGATTTATAATCATTTATATCTATTTATCATAATGTTATTCAGATGTTTCCTGAGTTGTATGAAGCTAAGGTAAATGTAAAAAAAAAAAAAACCCTCACTTCTGTGTTTTGTAATCACATATTAGATGATTTAACCTAATATATCTTCCCATATGATATGATCTTTTCATGTGGCATACTTCATTCATATGACGTAGTCAGAATCTTTTCCCACAAACAATGAGTGATGATATCTCATTTGAAAACTCGTGTAACGTTGTATCAGCCACTGTTTTAAAGTGATTTACCCATGCTAGTCTCATAACAACTCTATGAGATCAGTAGTGTACACATGGGGAAACTTAGTAGAGAAAGGTGAAGTATTTTTTCCAAGATTACAAAATAACTGTCTGAGCTGGGATTCATAACCATGCAGCCTGACTCCAAAATCAATATTCTTAACTCTATTGATATGAAGGAGAAAGTCATGAAGTCTACCTTCAAATTCATGGCATTTTAGAAAGAAAAATTGTCACAAATAATGTGATTATACTTCCTAGTTTTATAGGTCAGAAAAATGAAGTCCACAGTAATTTTGCCTCTTCCATAGGGAGACAGACTCTCATCTACCATTGTGTCTTCTGCTTCTGTTTTTGTCATCATCCCTCAAATTGATGTATGTTGTAAATATGAATTTAAGGAAGTAAAAAACAAAATAACTCAGGGCTGGAGCCTTCAGTCACATTAATATACATTGACATAAAGACCTTTGTTTTAATAAGAATAATTCCAGTTACCAAACGGAGACATAGTTGTTTGAAAATTAATATTTAGCTTCTCAAAAGAGACTCCTATTTGGAAGCAAATTGTTGGTTAAACGTGACATACTTTAGATTTTTGAAAAATTCTCAGTGGAATAACAATCTCATTTTAAAGAATGTATGAATATGTGTTCCATATGCTTTTAAGTTATGTATTTTATTAGATACTGTTCTCTAAAATGGAAATGTTTATTTGACTTCTAAAAGTCATTTGTGAGTTCATATTGTGTAAAACTGCTTTTCTGTCAACTTATTCTTCATAAAAAATTTGTTCAAATAGCATGTTTTTATTTCGTGTGTAAATAAATTCATGTTTGATAATATTTTATAATGTATTGTATCTATTTAACACATTTTCTTATCCTAAACCAAGTGTTAGAAGCTTTATATTTCCCTCACACTGTCCTGTTAGCCATTTTCCCCTGTCTACCACATCCCTAATCCTAAGCGTTATTAGTCATTTTAAAATAGAACCATCTCTTTTTAAATGCCTGTGCTATGTGTTCATAACTAGCCTGGGTGTCTATATAATCTTCCTTTTATTCTCATAATAATAGAAAGCAGTTAAATTACTGGCTGATCACCTTGAACTTGTGGGGGTTGGGTTTCTTTGTTAGGCTAGGTCTGTAGGAAGCTAAGAGTATTTACCAAACACATCTAACTTGGCAGGGTTCAAGCCCCAGACTTTGGGTCTTGTGGTGAAAAAAAGAAAGTGGTCTCTGTGTTCGGACTTCCAGCTCTTCCCTTCTATTGGGCGTCTTAGAGTTTCTCCCATCATATGCAGCTCAGAGGTCAGCCCAGGACTTATACACAGATTTGAGGATTCCCTTCTTCTGCGACTCCCTCTTTTCTGAGATTTCTCCTAATTTACAGCTACTCTAGCAGTCCTGAATTCCATCCTCTCACACCTCAAACCAATCATATTGCACCTTTCTAACTAGGGAGTGCCCTCTGGGGGAAAAACCATATAAACATGGTTCTCACCCAATGAGATCTTTCAACTGAGTCCATCCAGTTCCTGCCTTCTTTTGTTTACTCTTGTTTCCAAAAATATTTTTTTTCCTTTTTAAATGAGTCAATCTACTGGAAAGCTAATATAATAAAAGCTCCTCTGCCATGACCTGCCTAGGAACCTTGTCTTGATTGTAGTTAACATGTGTTATGTGTAGTCTTTCTGTTTATTAGATAAGGAAGTTGTGGGTGTTACTTTTGGTTTTGAGAAACTAAAAGGGAGAGTTCCTGAAAATAGTTTAGGTGGCAAGAGTAAGTTTTTGGAATATGGACTTCTGTATTAGCCCATTCTCATGCTGCCAGCAAAGACACACCCGAGACTGGGTAATTTATAAAGGAAAGAGGTTTAATCAACGCATAGTTCCACATGGCTGGGGAGGCCTCACAATCATGGTGGAAGGTGAAGGAGGAGCAAAGTCACATTTTACATGGTGGCAGGCAAAGAGAATGCTTATGCAGGACAGCTCCCATTTATAAAACAATTGTCTCTCATGAGACTTACTCACTACCAGGAGAACAGTATGGGAAAGACCCGCCTATATGATTCAGTTACCTCCCACTGAGACCCTCCCACGACACCTGGGAATTATGGGAGCTAAAATGCAAGATGAGATTTGGTTGGGGACACAGCCAAACCATATCAACTTCTAATATGGTCCTTTAACAAAGTCTGTCATAGTATTTGTTATTAAATGCAAAGACAACTTGAGGGTACCTTGTGTGGAAAAAAATGGTATCAAGAAACACAAAAGTGATCTACTCCAGACAAGATGAACTCACCTAACTGGGGCTAACTAATGCAAAGTACAATATGATTATCACTGAGGAGAAATATAAGAGCTAGGGTGTTTACATGAGAATAGAAATCACATCTGGCTGAAGGGACAAAGACATACTTCATGGAGAAATTCACATTGGAAATTATTTGTATGGAAACCTGTGGAGACACTGCAGAAAGCATTTCAGGCAGAATAATGTGATGCAAACAAATTACACAGTAAACTACCATATGGTTGAGAAGCAGGTGGTGACAGTGGTCAACACTTATGAAGTGCTGTGTGACAGGCACCAGTCTAAATATTGAGCATGAATTTATTTAAACCTCATAGAGATGCCCTAAGGCAAATGCTATTATGATCCCCATTTTTACTGACAAGGAAAATAAGTCATAGGGAATTGAAACAGTTTACAAACAGGAAGTGTGGTTCCAGAACATGCCCTCTTAACCAGGGTGCTATACTGATTCCTGCTAAACTTGCATCATCTGATGACCTGTGCATCCAAAGAACTGAGGTTATTTTTAGGAAGAAAGTAAGAACAATGCTCTGCTGTATACAGTGAGGAGCAAGGAAAGCACATGTCCCACACACAGACCCACAGATAAATGGATGTGGAGAGAAAAATAGTTATTTAGAGATGATAGCCAGGTTTCAGTTAAAACCAGAAGAATGGCTCTGTGAGACAGGCCCTCCACTCTTCTGTAGATCCTGTTGTAAGTGATGCAGAAGCCAGAGAGAAGGTTGCTCTCCATCAGAAACATGAGGAGTTTGGGAGACCTCCCTAAAATATTTGGCCTGAAAGGGTTTGAAGCCAGGAGGAGAGATGCAGTGTTAGGAGAAACATTTCATGAGCTGTAACAGGTACACTATCAGTCTTTCTCAGTAAGTACTGTTCTATGTAATTTTTATATTTTCCTTGCAACCCTATCACTCTCCAAAGGTCTAGTGAAGAAATCAAATTTAGATGAAGAAATCTAGCTTGGCCTAGAATCTTCACTCTGTGTGTGTGTGTGTGTGTGTGTGTAATGTATACACTGGGTCTTCGGGCCAGATACATTGTAAGGTTTCAGAAGTATAGACAGACCCTGGGCTGTGGAGAGCCATGGGAGGGGATGATCTTGATCTAAGTCAGTAGTTTTTAGCCACATCTAGAAATCTGTGTCTTGGTCATAAATTTTGTTCTTTGAAATGCAGGGAAATATATCATAAAATGCAGGAACTGCAAGGAAAAGTAACACATTAAAGCTAATTGGTCATTAATATTTTAAGAGCATATGAGAATGTCATATTCTGTTCCCTCAACTCTCCAACCATATCCCCCACACATACCCCACACACTGCCTGTCTGCACATAAGCACAAGTATTTCTGGGGATTGTAAGCATGAGAACTTCAAGGGTATTGCTAGGAAAAGAAGGAAGAGAGTAAGTAGGAAGACTGAAGACAGAGAAAGGAACCACCAGAAAACGTAGAAAAAAGAGAGGAATCCTTTCTTCACATACCAATGACTGGAAGAATACCTTTCTCCATTAAAATAATATCTCATCCAGGAGGCACATTGGAATGAAATATACGTGGAATACTATATTTGAAAAGACAGAAGAATATAATGGGATCTGAGTTGAAAGACCATGCTTATCTCTTCACATAAAAATTTATAAATTTTTATACATTTACAGTGATGTTCTTTAGTTGGGGTAACTGTGATGGGCAACACTGAAACCCTTTATGCCAATTTTGTTTTCAAAATGCATTGTCCTAAATTATCCCTCAAGGTGGCACTCTTGGACATCTTTTCCAGTTATTCGTCTGACAGGAACTTTGTACCATTTTACTTACCTTCAGAATGTCACAGATGCTAGTGATTTTTTTCATTGTTTTACAAAAAATGCATTCTTCGAACATTTTTAGCTTTAGACAAATATATTTACTTGTTTTTGTCATTGAGCATTTTGAAAACATGTAGTTAGTAGAAGCTTGAAGTAGATAATCATAGCTGCATTCCATTCCCCATAATTAAGAATATGTAGGGCCAGGCGTGGTGGCTCACACCTGTGATCCCAGCACTTTGGGAGGCCGAGGCGGGCGGATCATGAGGTCAGGAGATGGCAACCATCCTGGCTAACACGGTGAAACCCCGTCT
The DNA here is from genome assembly GCF_009764315.1 of Trachypithecus francoisi. Lineage (NCBI taxonomy): Eukaryota > Metazoa > Chordata > Mammalia > Primates > Cercopithecidae > Trachypithecus > Trachypithecus francoisi. Next base: position 97,214,737 of record NW_022681456.1, on the reverse strand, counting down.
CTACTAAAAATACAAAAAACTAGCCAGGCGTGGTGGTGGGCGCCTGTAATCCCAGCTACTCAGGAGGCTGAGGCAGGAGAATGGCGTGAACCCGGGAGGCGGAGCTTGCAGTGAGCCGAGATCACGCCACTGCACTCCAGCCAGGGCGACAGAGCGAGACTCTGTCTTAAAAAAAAAAAAAAAAAAAAGGAATATGTAGAAACCTTGATATTTTCTTTCTTTCCAACTGGAATACCAGTCAAACCTGGAATTTATAGTTTTAATAAATGTAAAATTTGTTATATATATATATATATATATATAGGAATATATATAGTAATAAAAATATAGTAATAGAGAGAGAGAGTAATAAAAGGCTTCCAAAAGCTTCTGTATGGGAAATTCTTGTTTCCCTTAATCAGGCCATTAGAAAAGCAGCCTGCCATTCTCTGACAGCTGTGCTATAGAGCAGGTTACTTGATAAGGAATGAAAGCAAAGTGATTCTATTTGTTATATAACGTGAGTGACACAGAAGGTAAATTGTGTTAAATAGTCATGGATTTTAGCTTTCTGAAAGAAATGCAATTTGGAAGTTTCTCTGAATCTCCAAATGGTTTTGAGTTACATATAATGCAACTTGACACCTAACTTTTGATGTTTGAATTCTGTGTAGCTAGAAAGTTGATAGATAATGGATCTTTTCTGTTTTATAATGTTTGGTATTATACTGGATCTTTCCTTGTGTTAATTTTTTCTCTTTATTAATATATGAAAAATTCTGTGAACTACTGAATATCCAATGAGATTTTCTCAGTCTCAAAAGACAAATAATGCAATTTGGAAGACTAAATTTGTTTGCATGTAATCTGAATCTCTAGATATACTCTGCTATTTTTTTTTTCAGAAAATTCTGAGTTAAATGTTTATCATTACAATGTCAGAGGATTGATTAACTTAATTTTTCTATCTTCTGAATCCAGTTTTCCTCCAGGAACAAATTTTCATCAAATCGAAATAAAATGGTGTAGTTTTTGGAAGAAAACTAGCTTATTATGAGAAATAATTAGCAGGCATCTAAGAAAAAAATTCTAATCGAATTTGGCCTTCATATTTTTTAACGGTTTTGTGATTTGGGCTTAATATTTGATAAGGTAGGTTAACCAAGATCAAAACCTTTAAAATATTCAAATTGATAACTATTTTGTAATTATTGAAATAACTTTTCTCTAATAAATAAAGGAGAAATACATTGAACAAAATAAAAACCAACCAACTTTCTGCTACACACTAAATTTTGACAGACTGTTTTTGTCTAAAATAGCAAGGCAGCTATAAATACAGAACACTTGAGCTACAGTCAGAATACCTGGATTCAAGTCCTGGCTCTGCCATTAATATGCTGTGTGAACCTAGGAAGGTGAACCTATTAGATCAAATGAGAAAGGAAAATACATACGGAAATTGTTAAATAGCTGTTAATTGCACACAATGTAAGGGTTATGCATGATTTATTTAATATGACTGAGGCGGTATACCAAATGGTTTTAACTTTTATCATAATTTTTGTATGATGTTAAATAATGTTAGATAATTGAATCATTCATTGTTGCTATCTGCAGGAATGTTTTAAAATGGCTTTTTACATCATTTAAAATGTCAGTTCCTTCTTTAACTTGAAAAGACACAGATTTTGGTCACTTTTTTGTATACTTGCTAATTATTACAGTTAATGACCTTGTCTTCCCAAAACAGTGATGTTCTAAAATGTTCTAAATGTTCCATTTGATGTTCTAAAGTAAATGTTACATTTGGTACATTGTTTAGAATTACATTAGTTGGGCATTTTACCAATGCAAGGAAGAAATAAGGAAAGTCATTGAGAGTAGAGAAACATGAGTTAGGAGAGGATATTTTGCTTCCATCTACATAGTCTCTCCCCGGTGGGTCTCAGAACTTTTAGCATTGGAATGTATAGCAAAGCCTCATAAAGAAATGAGACTTGGAATAAAATTTGAGTTCAAAATATCTACCTTCGTTTTCATCTTCTGTCTCCTTCCCCACACTCAAATCCACAGAGATTCTAATTGGTTTACTCTGGTTCCCACTCACAACACACACAATAGGCTTCCATCTGAGCCATACTAGGACTCACTCAATGTAACCCATAAATATTTTCCTTTGACTCAGATGCCAGTTGAGGGTCCTTAGTTATGGCCAACATAGCAGAATACGTTACATTAAAAATGTAATTCTCATGTTGCTGCAGCTTTATTTAGAAACAATTCTAGCTGCTCTCATGATAAGGAGGTACGAACAAGAACAGTATCCATTGATATAGCCAGTATAGCAATATGCCATTTTTATAACAACCAGAAAGCTTTTAATGTAATAAATACAAGTATATATGTGTGGTTTTATTTTCCCTATTTTTTCTTATGGCTCCCATAAAAATATAATAACTGGACAAACCAATGGTTATTTGCCAAGTACCCAAAGCTCTTCATTTGCAGTTTGCTGTAGCAGTATGCATAACTGAATATGCAATGAAAAGCTAAGATATAAAGGGATATATAATGTCAGGAAGCTTTTCATGACATTGTAGTCCTCCTCATAACTGAATATTTTTTTCTGTACTTATAGCCATCATCACACCATTCAAGTTGCTAACTTACTTATTTGTATTTCTGACTAAACTATAAGCTTCATGAATCCAAGGACTGTGTCTGTCACATTTACAAATAGCCAGCATATAAACATAGCAAATGTTCGAGAAAGAGCTTTTGACTGACTTAATGAATATGAATAACTAGATGCCCAAGGGGACCAAACTAGAATACTTTTATACTATTTAAATACAAAACTCTAGTCAAATTTAAGTCTACTAAATTTTAGTCTAGCGACATTTGATGGAGTACTTATTGTCTGTTCTTTTATCTGAGATGCAACTACCTTAATGCTCAAAGGCCAATATATTTTTCCACTAGAATGCCTTCCTAAAAGAAAAATAGTGGGGAGGCTATGGATTAGAAGAGAGTCAAGATTTAGATCAACCAATCAACGTGTAGACTTTCTTTCCTTTTCTTTCTTTTTTTTTTTTTTTTTTGAGACGGAGTCTCTTTCTGTCTCCCACGCTGGAGTGCTATGGTGCAATCTCGGCCCACCAATGTGTAGACTTTCTATCATCACTAACAAGACCAAACCATATCAATTTATTCAATTTTTGCAATATTTGTATTATTAAATCTTTGTATTGTTAATGCTTTTTTGCAATTATTTATTTGTATTAATTTACTTATATTTGTATTATTGATTTTAATATGTAATATATTATATATTCCTTTTACATAAATATGTCAGAATATTTATTTAGAAATATATATATACTTCTTATTTAGAAGCATTTAACATTTAAAAATAACTAATGTCCTAAATGAACAATGTAATGTTCTAAATAAACATTTCTTAGGAATATATTTATATGCACATGCCCAAATGTGTACGTGTGTGTGTGTATGCCAGCTGTACAAAGAAAATTCTCTACTTCGTATTTTTGATAATTAGAATTAGAGTGGTGGTGATTTGCTTTGATATAAAACATTTGACAAATATCACCAGTGAATGTCTGTCTGATGCTGTTTAAAATTAAAATATTATCACATATTAATATGTATAGAAAAATTAAGACATGAAAATAAATCAAGGCTAAAGATAAATAGGCATTTCTCTTTGCAACATGAGCAGTTGTAGGTGTGGCTCACTTTTCTTTTGCCATTTACCCTGTTCAAAACAGTATCCTTTGTCTTGCAGTTATAGCGATAAATTCTTCAGGCAGTCAGTTCCAAAGCACTCTCTGAAGGTGTTGGAGCTCTGAGTCACTGAGGTTTAGTTTGAATTTAATGTTTGATGTCATGTTGATGCTTTTTAAATTGTGAACCATCATACCTAAATTTTTACCTAGATCTTTCCAAATCTAGGCATATCAAATAATCTTAAAAAGCTAGTATTTATTTTGTTCTCATTTGTTTTCATAATTATATTGCTTGGTGTGATTGTGATTTTTTGCTGGGTTTTTTTTTTTTTTTTTTTTTTTGGCTTATATCACGGAAGGGATACTTTTTTATCCACATAAATAAGCAAGACCATTATTGGATGCCATCTACCCACAGTACTGTCTGACCCTGAAAACAAATACAGTCACTTATCTGTGGCTGACAGTGTTCATTTATGTTATCCACCTTGCCAATTAAAAATAGAAAAATCTTATACATAATGAAATAGTTCTTGTGTTTCTCAAAAACATGATTTAATTTGCACTGATTTATTCATACATGATTTGGTATAGCAGTTTATTATCCTTACTAAGCAAGTCTATAGAATTTTACATTCAAAATCAGTATCTTGCTTTTGCTCTTATAGATCACAACATAAAGTGAATATCAACAAATTTATAATTACAAACTGAATAGCAATAATCATTATAGTTTAAGCAACTATTTACAAATACTACAATATTTATAGAAATGTATTATATAAATAAAACAACAACAACTATTTAGTTCATATCTCTGTTGTTCAGAAATTTGGACTTAACTGAACTGTGTGATTTTTTGTTGGTCTCAGTTACATCTACAAGTTCAGCTAAACCATTTTGCATGTCAAAACAAAGGAGTGTGACCACCTATTGACTGGGGTTGTTGGGATGCCTGGACTATATGGGTCCACCTTGCTAGCCTGGAAATTTTAATATGGTGGCCTTGTCAGTGGTCCCAAGAGGATCAAGAAAGGGCAAACCACAATATACAAGTAGCTTTCAAGTTGCCGCTTGTTTTATGTTTGCCATTGTTTCATTGGACAAAGTAAATCACATAGCCAAGTCCAGTCACCATGGAAGGGTACCACCAAAGGGCTTGGATGAATTTGGAAGAATTTGTAGTTGCTTTTTAAGTCAGCCACAGATGGATTTTGGGGAAACTGATTCATGGATTCCTACTTTCTGTCTTTTTCAAAGTATTCATTATTGTAATTAAAATTGATACTAGACAGCAGTTGGTAGCTTAGACAGCAGGGATTTCTGCTCTCTTATGCTGCCACAGTTTGAGAACTGGACATTTAGCTCACCTTCATGATGTTATGTACTTTATAATACATAAATTTACTCATTCTCAACTTTTTCTTATTAGTTCGTGTACTTTTTTTTTGGTTCATCAGTTGAGAACTCTGATACTTTCAGGCATTGGCCTCAGATGGTGCTATGGATCATTAAATTATATGATTCAAAGTCCTGCAAGAATAAAAAAATAATCTCAGCCGTAAGTCTTGAACTTTGCTACAAAAGAATAGATTGCAGCTGTCATCAGAATCTTAAATTTTCCTTGCAGGGCATTTTAAATGATTAACATACCAAACTTCTTAGTAAATAGTTGTTTTTATGTCTAAGTAAGAATCCAAAATAGTCCCTGTGTGAGTCTGCCTTTATTTAAATGATTTTTCTGTGTTTTGAATATTGTGGAATCTCCTATTTGGAATTATTGTTAGAATTCTGAAGTCCCACTTTGGGGGAAAAAATTATTCATCCCAGAGCCATAGACAACCTGTTCCTTTTTCTATGGTTTCTTCCCTTCCTACTTCACTTTCCTGATTTCATCCTGTGCTGTCTTTCTGTCCCTCCCAATGTCAAAGGTCCTGAGGAAAGGACCGGGTGAAATGGACTCTGGAGTTAGACTGAGGCCCAAGAGCCTGATAAGCCTCAAGTAAGTGTGTGATCTTGTGTGTGGTCTTTCTGCCTGTTTCATCCACGTGTCACTAACTTAGTCCCATGTTCCAGTGATGACCTGTTACTTCTAAGTAACAGAAAAATAATCCCAACTTAAGTACAAACAAAATAAAATGAAAAGGAATTTATTGGGGAATCAGAGAAACAGCTATAAAGTTCTAAGCCCTTCCTAGAGCCTCAGGACTAGAACTGGCCCTCTGAATGTTTTTCCTTGTCTTTATTTCTCTTTGTTTGTTGGCTTCTCCTCTCCTGCTACAGGCAGATTTTTCCATTCAGTCAGGAATAATGACCAACAGGATCCCTATGCTCATATCAGCTAGCAGTCATTAAGGAAAGAAGGATTAAAACTGAGTTTCTTTCTTTCATTACCTTTGATTACTCTGGTTCCAGAGCCAAAAAAGCCTTTGTTATCAGTAAATACAAGTAAAATACTACATGATAGACACGGTTCTATGAGGTTTCCATGATTAAGTAATTTAATCCTCACAGGAACTATTACAGATAATCATATAAAGTAGGTATAATTCCATATTATACCAATTTTACAGATGAAGATATAGAAGAACTAAATAATGAAATAACTTTTCCAGTCACACAGCTAGTAAATGGCAGAACCAGGATTCAATATAAGGAAATCTACACCAGAGACAATGCATTTGTGAACCTGCCATGGTTTGGAGGTTTCCTAAATTTCTACATAGGCCCCTCCAAGGAAATGGCAATTCATGTTCTAAAACAGTTTTAAAAAACTAAAACCTAATCCTCTTTGAAAAGATAGTAAATTTGAAATGTATTTATAGGTACATTTTTTGACAGTGTGCAATTCAGGACTCATAGAGTTGGAAAACAATTAACCTAAGGTTTATTTGGATAGCTGGAAAAATTAAAGGACTAAATGTAATTTTTTTTTTTTTTTTTTGAGACGGAGTTTCGCTCTGCCACCCAGGCTGGAGTGCAGTGGCCGGATCTCAGCTCACTGCAAGCTCCGCCTCCCGGGTTCATGCCATTCTCCTGCCTCAGCCTCCCGAGTAGCTGGGACTACACGTGCCTGCCACGTCGCCCGGCTAGTTTTTTGTATTTTTTTTTAGTAGAGACAGGGTTTCACCATGTTAGCCAGGATGGTCTCGATCTCCTGACCTCGTGATCCGCCCGTCTCGGCCTCCCAAAGTGCTGGGATTACAGGCTTGAGCCACCGCGCCCGGCCCTAGGACTAAATGTAATTTTGACTGGAGAATAAATGATTATGTAAAGTAAAGACCTGTCCAAAACATTTTATATTGGATTCATTCCACCTTCATTATGATTAGCCATGTTTGAGGTTTGAATTATTTCTTATTCTTTATGTGGGCATTAGTTATCTAGTTTATAAAGAATATTTTACTGTAATTTTTAAAAGAAACACCACAAAGACTTTATACTATTGGATGTTAATAAAACACTTATATGCAATGAAATGACTTATAGTAATTTATAAATTAAAGTTTCTTACTATGGGACAAATTGAATTGTGGAGTAACAGGATTCTGTATCTTTTGAAATCTGGTGTTGTGGAATAAGCTACATTTTCATAAATGAGAGTTTATTTTCCTATCAACTCCCAGTTATTTTTTACTCTTTGTCAACTGATATTCATATTCTTAATTTTATTTGAGCTGCACAGAATATACAAGTTTCTTGTTCTGAATGCTGTTGTTATATGTGAAGAGGCTGGAAAGAGGCTATGCAGGTTAGTGACTCTCTCTCACATCTGGGGCTGTTTCTTTAAGTCCAGGATCAGTTCCTTTTTTTTCTGACTACTGCCCTTCACACAAAGTAAAATAAAAGTCTTTTTGAAATTAGTCATCACTCGTAAGACATGATAAACAAAGACAAAGAAGAAAACTAACCATTCTGAGCTGAGTTTTTGGCTGCAGATATTACTTATCTTAAACCTCCAGAAACTTTATCATCCAAATTTATATAGAGTTGGTGGTTGGAAGTGCCATATGGGTTCACATTCAGATGAGAACATATTTTGCAAGCAAAATTAGCCACACGCATAGGTTTGTGCAAATCAAAGTAAATGTACTAAAGGACATGTTTTCAGGACTGAATCTAGAAGTTCTTGCAGTACAGAATTGTTTCCTATGTTTTTCCGTGTCAATAAGTATTAATAATCAATGATCAATATCAATAAATATTGATCACTTGCAATATATTCTGAACTATTTTAAATATTGGCCATGCCCTAGGAAAATAGGGTAAATTGACATGTATTGAATAACACCTCTGAGCTAGAAATTGTTATTTATTCATACAGCACATTTACTTTTCAAGACTGGGGATGAAGCAGTGAACTAGGTAGACAAGGTTCCTGGTTTCAAAGAGGTTACATTCTAGTAAAAGAGACAGATCATAATCAAGGAAACAGCATTCAGTCATGTGTCACTTAACAATGGGGATACATTTTGAGAAATGCATTGTTAGGTGATTTCATGTGTTTGTGAACATCATATTGTACTTACACAAACCTAGATGGTGTATCCTACTACACACCTAGGCTATATGTTGTAGCCTATGGATCCTAGGCTACAAACCTTTACAGCATGTTACTGTACCAAACATTGTAGGCAACTGTAACACAATGGTAAGTATTTATATATTTAAACATAGAAAATGTACAGTAAAAATACTGTATTATAATCTTATGGGACCACTGTCATACATGCAGCCCATTGATGACCCCGACATAATTATGTGGCACCTGACTGTAATTTCAGATACTAGTAAGTGCTATGAAGAAAATGTTAAAAGGGTGATATAATAGAGATAAGTCAAGAGGGGGACCCTGAGAGATAGGTGAAGGTATTTCTTAGAAGGAAATATTTATGTCAAAACCTGAAGGAAACAGCTGCTTGACCAAAGTTCGTCATGGCAGACAGAAGGCAGGACTAGATTGCAGCTCTGACTCAGAGAGATGGAGCAGCAGTGTGCAGAGGCTCTTATCATGGAATTTTAGCTCTGGAATGACTGCAAGAACAAACCATGAATCCCAAGAGGACCCACAGACCCTCTGAAGGAAGCAGACTGTTCCTGCAGAACCTGGGAGACACCCCAAATACTGTGAGTGCCCAAACTGCAGAAGTGGGAAAGGGAGATCCTCCACTCCCAAACATATGCCCCCACAGGGAAACTGAAGGTCTAGTTTGCAGGAGAAGTTTCTGACCTTACCTGGAGCTGAGTCAATTTAGAGAGCCGAGCAAAATACAGGGGTAGAGGATGCAGCAGGAAAGGCTCTGGGAGCTCACTGGGTCCCCAAGCAGGCCATTCCTGCCTGAAACTACAGGGATCCTTCAGGAGGATGGCCAGAGGTGCAGGGAAAATGCCACAGGGAAGTCTCCAGCAGAACTTCGTAACGATTTGAACCAGGTGAGAAGCCTCCTGGCCAGAATTTGGGGGATGCTGGTAGAAGGGCTGAGGCAGGGCTTGCTTGTCTGATATAATGTAAAAGAGTCTTGGAACACACCCTGGGTCCAGGGTCTAAAACCCCTCATGGCCTATGGAATACCAAGCTCTGTGCCCAAGGGTGGAAGGCTGCCCTGCCACACCACAATCTAAGTCCAGGGCATAAAACGCCTCGTGGCTTGGACAGAATCCAGGGCTCAGGGCATAAAACCCCTCGTGGCCTCTGGAATGTGTCCAGACTTGCTGGCTGCTTGCTTCTTGCTCTCCCAGGATCGATTGTATCTTGAATTAAAAGAATCTGCTCTCCATTATGTCAAGTAGCAGAGCATATGCTAAACCATCACAACTACACTTGATGTAGCACTACCTTTCTACCCCCACATCTTTACATCTTCACTTGTCTACCCCTACATCTGCATATCCTCACCACCTGCTTCTTTGTTTGATTGCCAATAAATAGTGTGGACTCCCAGAGCTTGAGGCCTTTGCAGCCTCCATACTAGCATTGGCCCCCTGGACCCACCCTATGTATTCTTAACTTGTCTTGTCTCATTCCTTTGACTACCGGACTTTGTAACCCCCACAGCCTGGTGTTGGGTCTGATCACCCCAGCAGGGGAGGGCATGAATCTGGCATACAGACTTCACAGGCAGGGGGAAGAACCAAAGCCTTTCTTTCACAGCTGGGAGGTGGGTAACCTGGGGAAAGTTCTCAAGCCCTGCTTACTCACTGCCTGGAAACAGACTCAGTGCTGTTAGGTAGAGGCACAGTGGGAGTGAGACCAGCCCTTCGGATTGCATGGGAGCTGTGTGAGGCCTGTGGGAGTGAGACCAGCCCTTTGGATTGCATGGGAGCTGTGTGAGGCCTGTGACTGCCAGCTTCCCACCACTTTCCTGACAACCTGCATGACTCAGCAGAGGCAGCCATAATCCTCCTTGGTGCACAACTGCTTTGACCTGGGAACCTCACCCCCATCCCCAACACCAGTCACAGCAAGACCCACCCACAGAGAGTCTGAGCTTAGATATACCTAGTCCTGCCCCCACCTGATGGGCCTTCCCTACCCTCCCTGGTAGCTGAAGACAAAAAGCATATACTCTTGGGAGTTCTAGGTCCCTGCTCACCACTTGTTTATCTCTATACTACCACAGCTAATGCTTTCTGGAAAGGGCTACTTCCTGGCAGGAGGCCAACCAACACAAAAATAAATCATTAATCCACCAAAGCTAAGAACTCCTCACAAGTCCATTTCACCCCCCTGCCACCTCCACCGGAACAGGTGGTGGTATTAATGGCTGAGAGACCCATAGATGGTTCACGTCACAGGACTCTGCAGACAACCCCTAGTACCACCCTGGAGCCTGGTAGACTTGCTGGGTGGCTAGATCCAGAAGAGAGATAACAATCACTGTAGCTTGGCTCTCAGGAGGCCACATCCATTGGAAAAGGAGGAGAGTACTACATCAAGGGAAAACCCAGAACTTCCCTCTAGAACTTCCCTCTGACAGAGAATACCCAAATGAGAAGGAACCAGAAAACCAGCTCTGGTAATATGACAAAACAAGGTTCTTTAACATCACCAAAAAATCACACTAGCTCACCAAGAAGAAATCCCTGAAATACTTGAAAAAGAATTCAGGAGGTTAGTTATGAAGCTACTCAAGGAGGCACCAGAGAAAGGCGAAGCCCAATGCAAGGAAATCTAAAACCAATACAAGAATTGAAGGGAGACATAGTCAAGAAAATAGACAGCATAAGAAAAAAAAAAAATCAAAACTTCAGGAAACAGGCACACTTATAGAAATGCAAAATGCTCTCTGGAAAGTCTCAGCAATAGAAATGAAGAAGTAGAAGAAAGAAATTCATAGCTCAAATACAAGGTCTTAAAATCAACCCATCCAACAAAATCAAAGAAAAAAGAATAAGAAAATATGAACAAAGCCTCCAAGAAGTCTGGGATTATGAAATGACCAAACCTAAGAATAATCGGTGTTCCTGAGGAAGACAAGAAATCTACAAGTTTGGAAACTGTATTTGGGGGAATAATTGAGGAAAACTTTTCCAGCCTTACTGGAGACCTAGACATGCAAATACAAGAAGCACAGAGAACACCTGGGAAATTAATCACAAAAAGTTCTTCACCTAGGCACATTGTCATCAGGTTATCCAAAGTTAAGATGAGGGAAAGAATCTTAAGAGCTGTGAGACAGAAATACCAGGTAACTTATAAAGGAAAACCTATCAGATTAACAGCAGATTTTTCAGCAGAAACACTACAAGCTAGAAGGGATTAGGGCCCTATCTTTAGCCCCCTGAAACAAAACAATTATCAGCCAGGAATTTTGCATCCAGCAAAACTAAGCATCACATGAAGGAAAGTTACAGTCTTTTTCAGACAAATAAATGTTGAGAGAATTCACCACTACCAAGCAACCACTACAAAAACTGCTACAAGGAGCTCTAAATCTTGAAACAAATCCTGGAAACACATCAAAAGAGAACTCTTTAAAGCATAAATCACACAGGACCTATAAAACAAAAATACAAGTTAAAAAGCAAAAACACAAAACAAAACACCCAAGATACACAGGCAACAAATAGCACAATGAATAACAAAGATCAGAGCAGAACTACATGAAATTGAAACATAAAAAAAAATAAAAAGATTGGTTCCTTGAAAAAATGGTTCTTGAAAAAATAAATAAAAAGCTGGTTCCTTAAAAAAATAAATAAAATTGAATAGGAACAGCTCCAGTCTCCAACTCCCAGCGTGAGCGACACAGAAGACCGATGATTTCTGCATTTTCAACTGAGGTACTGGGGTCATCTCACTAGGGAGTGCCGGACAATTGGTGCTGGTCAGCTGCTGCAGCCTGACCAGCGAGAACTGAAGCAGGGCGAAGCATCGCCTCACCTGGAAGCGCAAGGGGGAAGGAAATCCGTTTTCCTAGCCAGGGGAACTGAGACACACAACACCTGGAAAATTGGGTAAGTCCCACCCCAATACTGCACTTTAAGCAAACAGGCACACCAGGAGAATGTATCCCACACCTGGCCGGGAGGGTCCCATGCCCACGGAGCCTCCCTCACTGCTAACTCAGCAGTCTGCAGCAATCTATCCGCAAGGCAGCAGCGAGGCTGGGGGAGGGGCGCCCGCCATTGCTGAGGCTTAAGTAGGTAAACAAAGCTGCTGGGAAGCTCGAACTGGGTGGAGCTCACAGCAGCTCAAGGAAGCCTGCCTGTCTCTGTAGACTCCACCTCTGGGGACAGCCCACAACTGAAGTCCAATAGGGGAAGCAGCGGGGGCCGGTGCAGACACGAACGACTCTGTCTGACAGCTTTGGGGAGAGCCGTGGATCTCCTGACGCGGAGGTTGAGATCTGAGAATGGACAGACTGCCTGCTCAGGTGGGTCGCTGACCCCTGAGTAGCCTAGCTGGGAGACATCCCCCACTAGGGGCAGTCTGACACCCCACACCTCACAGGGTGGAGTCACCCCTGAGAGGAAACTTTCAAAGGAAGAATCAGACAGGTACACTCGCTGTTCAGCAATATTCTATCTTCGGCAACCTCTGCTGCTGATAACCAGGCAAACAGGGTCGGGAGTGGACCTCAAGCAATCTCCAACAGACCAACAAACAGTCCTTCTGACTGTCAGACGGAAAACTATCAAACAGGAAAGACACCTATACCAAAATCCCATCAGTACGTCACCATCATCAAAGACCAGAGACAGATAAAACCACAAAGATGGGGAAGAAGCAGGGCAGAAAAGCTGGAAATTCAAAAAATAAGAGTGCATCTCCCCCTGCAAAGGAGCGCAGCCCATCGCCAGCAATGGATCAAAGCTGGTCAGAGAATGACTTTGATGAGAAGAGAGAAGAAGGCTTCAGTCCATCAAACTTCTCAGAGCTAATGGAGGAATTACGTACCCAGCACAAAGAAACTAAAAATCTTGAAAAAAGAGTGGAAGAATTGACAGCTAGACTAATTAATGCAGAGAAGATCATAAACGAAATGACAGAGATGAAAACCATGACACGAGAAATACGTGACAAATCCACAAGCTTCCGTAACCGACTCGATCAACTGGAAGAAAGAGTATCAGCGATTGAGGATCAAATGAATGAAATGAAGCAAGAAGAGAAACCAAAAGAAAAAAGAAGAAAAAGAAATGAACAAAGCCCACAAGAAGTATGGGATTATGTAAAAAGACCAAATCTACGTCTGATTGGGGTGCCTGAAAGTGAGGGGGAAAATGGAACCAAGTTGGAAAACACTCTTCAGGATATCATCCAGGAGAACTTCCCCAACCTAGTAGGGCAGGCCAACATTCAAATTCAGGAAATACAGAGAATGCCACAAAGATACTCCTTGAGAAGAGCAACTCCAAGACACATAATTGCCAGATTCACCAAAGTTGAAATGAAGGAAAAAATCTTAAGGGCAGCCAGAGAGAAAGGTCGGGTTACCCACAAAGGGAAGCCCATCAGACTAACAGCGGATCTCTCGGCAGAAACTCTACAAGCCAGAAGAGAGTGGGAATATTCAACGTTCTTAAAGAAAAGAATTTTCAACCCAGAATTTCATATGCAGCCAAACTAAGTTTCATAAGTGAAGGAGAAATAAAACCCTTTACAGATAAGCAAATGCTTAGAGATTTTGTCACCACCAGGCCTGCCTTACAAGAGACCCTGAAGGAAGCCCTAAACATGGAAAGGAACAAGCGGTACCAGCCATTGCAAAAACATGCCAAAATGTAAAGACCATTGAGGCTAGGAAGAAACTGCATCAACTAACGAGCAAAATAACCAGTTAATATCATAATGACAGGATCAAGTTCACACATAACAATATTAACCTTAAATGTCAATGGACTAAATGCTCCAATTAAAAGACACAGACTGGCAAACTGGATAAAGAGTCAAGACCCATCAGTCTGCTGTATTCCAGAGACCCATCTCACATGCAGAGACATACATAGGCTCCAAATAAAGGGATGGAGGAAGATCTACCAAGCAAATGGAGAACAAAAAAAGCAGGGGTTGCAATCCTAGTCTCTGATAAAACAGACTTTAAACCATCAAAGATCAAAAGAGACAAAGAAAAACATTACATAATGGTAAAGGGATCAATTCAACAGGAAGAGCTAACTCTCCTAAATATATATGCACCCAATACAGGAGCACCCAGATTCATAAAGCACATCCTTAGAGACCTACAAAGAGACTTAGACTCCCATACAATAATAATGGGAGACTTCAACACTCCACTGTCAACATTAGACAGATCAACGAGACAGAAAGTTAACAAGGATATCCAGGAATTGAACTCATCTCTGCACCAAGCGGACCTAATACACATCTATAGAACTCTCCACCCCAAATCAACAGAATATACATTCTTCTCAGCACCACGTCGCACTTATTCCAAAATTGACCACATAATTGGAAGTAAAGCACTCCTCAGCAAATGTCAAAGAACAGAATTACAACAACTGTCTCTCAGACAACAGTGCAATCAAACTAGAACTCAGGACTAAGAAACTCAATCAAAACCGCTCAACTACATGGAAACTGAACAACCTGCTCCTGAATGACTACTGGGTACATAACGAAATGAAAGCAGAAATAAAGATGTTCTTTGAAACCAATGAGAACAGAGATACAACATACCAGAATCTCTGGGACACATTTAAAGCAGTGTGTAGAGGGAAATTTATAGCACTAAATGCCCACAAGAGAAAGCTGGAAAGATCTAAAATGGACACTCTAACATCACAATTAAAAGAACTAGAGAGGCAAGAGCAAACACATTCAAAAGCTAGCAGAAGGCAAGAAATCACTAAGATCAGAGCAGAACTGAAGGAGATAGAGACACAAAAAACCCTCCAAAAAATCAATGAATCCAGGAGTGGTTTTTGTGAAAAGATCAACAAAATTGACAGACCGCTAGCAAGACTAATAAAGAAGAAAAGAGAGAGGAATCAAATAGACGCAATAAAAAATGATAAAGGGGATATCACCACCTACCCCACAGAAATACAAACAACCATCAGAGAATACTATAAATGCCTCTATGCAAATCAACTAGAAAATCTAGAAGAAATGGATAATTTCCTGGACACTTACACTCTCCCAAGACTAAACCAGGAAGAAGTTGAATCCCTGAATAGACCAATAGCAGGCTCTGAAATTCAGGCAACAATTAATAGCCTACCCACCAAAAAAAGTCCAGGACCAGATGGATTCACAGCTGAATTCTACCAGAGGTACAAGGAGGAGCTGGTACCATTCCTTCTGAAACTATTCCAATCAATTGAAAAAGAGGGAATCCTCCCTAACTCTTTTTATGAGGCCAACATCATCCTGATACCAAAGCCTGGCAGAGACACAACAAAAAAAGAGAATTTTAGACCAATATCCCTGATGAACATTGATGCAAAAATCCTCAATAAAATACTGGCAAACCGGATTCAGCAGCACATCAAAAAGCTTATCCACCATGATCAAGTGGGCTTCATCCCTGGGATGCAAGGCTGGTTCTACATTCGCAAATCAATAAACGTAATCCAGCATATAAACAGAACCAAAGACAAGAACCACATGATTATCTCAATAGATGCAGAAAAGGCTTTTGACAAAATTCAACATCCCTTTATGCTAAAAACGCTCAATAAATTCGGTATTGATGGAACGTACCTCAAAATAATAAGAACTATTTATGACAAACCCACAGCTAATATCATACTGAATGGGCAAAAACTGGAAAAATTCCCTTTGAAAACTGGCACAAGACAGGGATGCCCTCTCTCACCACTCCTATTCAACATAGTGTTGGAAGTTCTGGCTAGGGCAATCAGGCAAGAGAAAGAACTCAAGGGTATCCAGTTAGGAAAAGAAGAAGTCAAATTGTCCCTGTTTGCAGATGACATGATTGTATATTTAGAAAACCCCATCGTCTCAGCCCAAAATCTCCTTAAGCTGATAAGCAACTTCAGTAAAGTCTCAGGATACAAAATTAATGTGCAAAAATCACAAGCATTCTTATACACCAGTAACAGACAAGCAGAGAGCCAAATCAGGAATGAACTTCCATTCACAATTGCTTCAAAGAGAATAAAATACCTAGGAATCCAGCTTACAAGAGATGTAAAGGACCTCTTCAAGGAGAACTACAAACCACTGCTCAGTGAAATCAAAGAGGACACAAACAAATGGAAGAACATACCATGCTCATGGATAGGAAGAATCAATATCGTGAAAATGGCCATACTGCCCAAGGTGATTTATAGATTCAATGCCATCCCCATCAAGCTACCAATGAGTTTCTTCACAGAATTGGAAAAAACGGCTTTAAAGTTCATATGGAACCAAAAAAGAGCCCGCATTGCCAAGACAATCCTAAGTCAAAAGGACAAAGCTGGAGGCGTCACGCTACCTGACTTCAAACTATACTACAAGGCTACAGTAACCAAAACAGCATGGTACTGGTACCACAACAGAGATATAGACCAATGGAACAGAAGAGAGTCCTCAGAAATAATACCACACATCTACAGCCATCTGATCTTTGACAAACCTGAGAGAAACAAGAAATGGGGAAAGGATTCCCTATTCAATAAATGGTGCTGGGAAAATTGGCTAGCCATAAGTAGAAAGCTGAAACTGGATCCTTTCCTTACCCTTTATACGAAGATTAATTCAAGATGGATTAGAGACTTAAATGTTAGACCTAATACCATAAAAACCCTAGAAGAAAATCTAGGTAGTACCATTCAGGACATAGGCATGGGCAAGGACTTCATGTCTAAAACACCAAAAGCAACGGCAGCAAAAGCCAAAATTGACAAATCGGATCTAATTAAACTAAAGAGCTTTTGCACAGCAAAAGAAACTACCATCAGAGTGAACAGGCAACCTACAGAATGGGAGAAAATTTTTGCAACCTACTCATCTGACAAAGGGCTAATATCCAGAATCTACAAAGAACTCAAACAAATATACAAGAAAAAAACAAACAACCCCATCAAAAAGTGGGGAAAGGATATGAACAGACATTTCTCAAAAGAAGACATTCATACAGCCAACAGACACATGAAAAAATGCTCATCATCACTCGCCATCAGAGAAATGCAAATCAAAACCACAATGAGATACCATCTCACACCAGTCAGAATGGCAATCATTAAAAAGTCAGGAAACAACAGGTGTTGGAGAGGATATGGAGAAATAGGAACACTTTTACACTGTTGGTGGGATTGTAAACTAGTTCAACCATTATGGAAAACAGTATGGCGATTCCTCAAGGATCTAGAACTAGATGTACCATATGACCCAGTCATCCCACTACTGGGTATATACCCAAAGGATTATAAATTACTCTACTACAAAGACACATGCACACGTATGTTTATTGCGGCACTATTTACAATAGCAAAGACTTGGAATCAACCCAAATGTCCATCTGTGACAGACTGGATTAAGAAAATGTGGCATATATACACCATGGAATACTATGCAGCCATCAAAAGGATGAGTTTGCATCCTTTGTAGGGACATGGATGCAGCTGGAAACCATCATTCTTAGCAAACTATCACAAGAACAGAAAACCAAACACCGCATGTTCTCACTCATAGGTGGGAACTGAACAATGAGATCACTTGGACTGGGGAAGGGGAACATCACACACTGGGGCCTATCATGGGGAGGGGGGAGGAGGGAGGGATTGCATTGGGGAGTTATACATGATATAAATGATGAATTGATGGGTGCTGACGAGTTGATGGGTGCAGCACACCAACATGGCATAAGTATACATATGTAACAAACCTGCACGTTATGCACATGTACCCTAGAACTTAAAGTATAAAAAAAAAAAAAAAAAAAGTGGGCTAAGGACCTGAATAGACAATTCTTAAAGAAGATATACAAATGGCCAACAAACATACGAAAAACTCCTCCACATCATGAATTATCAGGGGAATGGAAATCAAAACCACAATACAATACCTCCTTACTCCTGCAAGAATGGACATAATCAAAAAATAAAATAAAAAAATAAATAAAACAGTACTTGTTGGTGTGGATGGGGTGATCAGGGAACACTTCTACACTGCTGGTGGGAATGTAAACTAGTACCGCCACCTTGGAAAACATTGGGTAGATTCCATAAAGTACTAAAATTAGAACTACCATTTGATCCAGCAATCCCACTACTGGCTATATACCCAGAGAAAAAGAAGAATGAATTAAGAGCATTTGCAGCAACCTAGGTGAAATTGGAGACTATTGTTCTAAGCTAAGTGACTCAGGAATGGAAAACCAAGCATTGTATGTTCTCACTGATATGTGGGAGCTAAGCTATGAGGACACAAAGGCATAAGAATGATACAATGGACTTTGGGGACTTGGGGGGAAGAATGGTAGAGGGGCGAGGGATAAAAGACTACAAATAGGGTGCAATGTATGCTGCTTGGATGATGGGTGCACTAAAATCTCACAAATCATCACTAAAGAACATACTTATGTAAACAAATACCACTTGTATCCCAATAACCTATGGAAAAAGTATAAAAAGAAGGAAACAGCCAAGCAATGTGTTGAGAAAAGAGTATCTCAGTGAAAGAGAACTTAGATGCAAAGACCATGAGATCTGTACAGACATTACCTCCTTTAATCCTCATGGTTTCTGTAAGGGATGTAGTGTTAGGATAATTTTATAGATAGCAAAATGGAACCACAGAACTAATGCACACAAGATCACTTTGTCAGCTAGCAAACAGGATGCCATGGTATGAGCTCAGGAGTCTCTGATCACCACCAGCCTTCTCTTTCTGCACCTTCAAGCTGCTTCATGGGATCTAAAGCACAACTTAAATGCGTGTCACTGCAAGGAATTCCAGAGGAAGAGAGGTTCCTATCACAAATATAGATACATCTCCTAGATGATCCTGGTTCTTTGTTTTCTTTCTACTAATAAATATGCAAGAAAGACTTATTTGTATTTATTTGTTTATTAATTCATTCAATAGATTTTTTGAGTGTCTATGGTATAACCATATTACTTGCATTTAAAGTTCGGAATTCAGTATGAACTATTTTCTTTCAAGGAATTGAGAGTGGTTTTGTTTTTAGTATATTGTCTGAAAATCCTAGCAGTATAATCTGCTTTGCTAAAAGTTACATGGAAGGATATAAAACTATTATAGTTTTAAAATGTTCCTGTCAGTTGGCTGAAAATTATCTGTAACATTTAATATCTGACTCTGGAAAGAAATGTAGCCAACCACCTTTTTAATCCTCTTTTCAGTGTTTTGGGAAACATAAAGTTGGGATCTATTCACTCATTTGCAAAATAAAACAGTACTTTTTAAGGCATTGATTTATATTTGATTTAAGGCATTGAATTGTTTTATTATTGAGCCTGTCTCTGAACTCTGAGAAATTCCAAGGGAAAGAATTAAAGATGTTCAATTCAGCCTTGCCTAAATCTACTATTTTCAACCCATTTTTTTTTCTGCTGTGCTTTCTTGCGTATTTTCTTAATGGATAGATAGGACAATGGTACAGCAGAAATAATGAATGTTTATCTACCACTTCCATTAAATATGTCAATGCTTTTATGAAAGGAAATCTATGGTTACTTAAGTCAATGCCTGTACTTAGTTCTCAGTCATAACTGTTCTCATACCTGGAATCTAAAGAGGTAGCATCAGTAATCTGCACACACTAAGTACTTACTATTGCTCAGCGGAAAGAGAAATGCTGCTATATATTACTCTATGTTTTTCATAGTCTTTATAATGTTTTACATCTAAATGTATTATCATGTAGTTTCACTGATCAGTAAGAGAGCTAGATCCTGTAGGCCTTATAAGAATGTTGGCTTTTACTCAAAAGGGATGAGAAACTATTGGGGGATTTTGAGTAGGGATGCCATTATCTGGCCTTTGTTTTTAACAGAACATGTCTGGCTGCTGTTATGAGTGTAGACCAAAGGGTGGATAGACAGAAACGAGGAGGTAAGATAGAAGGCAGAGCAATAATTTTGGTAGCAGATCATAGTGCCTTTGTATAGGGTAATAGAATATGCTAGAACCTAGAATATAGGCATCAAGCTGTTATGAGCTTGGCACTTTTACCACTGTATCCCCAGGGTGTGGAATAATTTCTGGAGTATAGCAGGAGCTCAGTAGCTCTTGCTGCATACGTGAATGGATGGATAGATTGACAGTTTTTCACACTTCTGTTTTCTCCCCATCTGTTTATTACCTAAGTTTTAAAATCTAAGCTACTTTCCTCATCCTCACAGTTTTTAAACTAAAGCAAAAGTGGAACAAAAGCAAAACAGCCAAGTTTCTTCTAAATGTAATTGGATTCAACAAGTCTTTTTTTAAGCACTTTTATGTGGTTTCTTTGTGCTACTAAGGACATAAAATGCCAACAGAATGTTCTAAGACTGTGAGATGAGATTGTTGCTTAGGGTCACAGCTATGCCACAGCACCACAATTTACTTTAAAATTAAAATTGCTACATAGTTTTAATTTCCTCCTCAGAAGGGCAATAACCTTTCACAAAATCAGACTCGGCTTTTTCAGCTTACTATAAATGGAACCATGTGACCATTACATTACAAAGTGCATAAATGGCAGGCTATATTAGAAACATTTGGGGACAAGGAGCACGAGAATGTATTTGGCACACAACTTTTTTGTAAGACATGCAAACAGTTGTGTTGATATACATAAGGAAACACTGAATAGATACAGAAGCAACTAAAAAGGCTGATTGCAAAGGGCAGGAGATAAATTGGATAGAGCAAACTTTTTTTTTTTTTGAGACGGAGTCTCGCTCTGTCGCTCAGTCTGGAGTGCAGTGGCACGATCTCAGCTCACTGCAAGCTCTGCCTCAGACAGGGCAAACTTTTTAATAGGATATTTTTTATATCATTTTGATGATCATTTAAATTATTACCTATTTAATGAGTATATAAATAAATAAAAATGACATCCTTTAAATACCTGTGGGGGGCAAGGGGGTGCAGATAGTAGGGAGGAAGGACCTAGGGATATTTGAAGCAAGTCTTCATTTTGTCACTTCTCCAACCCTTATCAACTGCATTTGGAGCTGAGACTTCTCAGATGATGTGTATATGTGTAAACATTAGTAAATAACAACTAATCACATTTTGTTCATCTTTTTTTTCTTAGGGAATAAAAAAGCCTATGTTCATGAGAATGCTGATTCTTAAAGGGCTAGAAAGGCCAGTTGAAGAAGGCCAATCTGTAGAGATGCCTGGGAGTTCTTTGATCTTTTTGGAGGCTAAAAGAGGTAAAATTCTGCTATGGAAATTGTCCTATTATATTCCTGCTTTCAAGAAGGGGCTACAAGATTATGAGGTTTTGCAACATTGCCCTCCTAGTCCTGTGTACATTGCTGTAAGGGCTCCCAGGCATGGAGGCCACCACTGGCACTGTTCCTCTTAGCAGTTATTTGGGTGTGAAGTTCCTCACTCCTGCAAGGCTCAGCCTGAAGCAACCCGTCTACATGATCCACCTGCAGAATCTCCACACTTGTCAGTAACAGCTGTGAAATCTGCCCCTGTTGTCTTTAGCCAAGAAATTTCACCAATCACAGTAACACCTTGCTCTTGTGTAGTTTTATATTTTTTCAAAATGTTTTCACCTGTGTTATTTCTTCTTATGTAATTAGAGAAACTGAAAGATGGAAAAGATCTCAGATGCTGTGACCCCCATGTAACAGATGAAGAAATTGAATCCAAGAGATGAAGTGACTGCTTTGCCAAAATCAAATAGCCATGTAGCAGCCGAGCTAAAACAAACATTCAGTCCTCCTGAATCCTAACTCAGTGATTTTTCTCTTACTCTTATAACAACCACTGTTTTCCTGAGTCTCCCCTATCATTTTCTTATTCTTCTTGACCCATTCATTTTCGTTTTTTTCTTTTATGGATTTAAAAGTGACCTCAATCAAAATTTGATACTTACATAAGTATGATATAAAATAACTTATATCTATATTTAATAATTTCTTATTTTAGTTGATGCTTTCAAAAATTGCCAGAAAACAGATTTTTTTTGCCACCAAGCAGTTACAGTTTCATCTTCATATTCCCTCTCTTAACATGCTGAAAAATTAAGCATAAATAGAAATATTAGAGTTGTCTTCCTTGTCAATGCTATGATTTATATTTGACTTGTTTCCTATCAGATTTGCCACAAGCTAGAATCTTCTGAGCATTTCTCCCTCATATATATTCTCTACCAGTCAGCAGACACTAATAAAGGGTGTCAAAATCCTGGCAAGAAAATGTTTCCTAAAGTTGTAGCTGATGCTAGACACTAAGTAAGTCAAGTTTCCTATTCCATAGTGAAAGAGAAAAAAAGCTTTTATGTCTAAATTCAGTTTTAGTAAAAGGGAAAGCTTTATATCCAGGTCAAGGTCCAAATCACTAAGATTTGAATCTATTGAGATATTGTATCTTAGAATTCAAAGCTTGGCATGCTTAATATTTAGAAACACGTTAAAAAGTTAAAAGCATTGCACAGAGTTAGAATGACATCACTGCAAAGGTGAGTATTTTCAAAGGATTCTGATTCCATTCTGACAGCTTTCTTTCCTTGACATTCGTAGGCTCCACACTTACTAAAGGGCTGATTTGGTACACAGCACTAAAAGGTACATCCTCTGGCTATTAAAAGGAGTATGATGAAAAGTGTTACTTGGGAACATGTGGGACTTACCCTTGATTGGTTAAAAAATCATACTGTTTTCCTCCCTCACTGACAATCTCACTCCATGTTGCCAATATTACAGCAGTTTTCTGTGTGATTTTTTACCTGAAAATGCTATGGTAGAAGTGAGAGTCTGAGTTTTTTTCCTGGCTCACTCTTAAATGTATCCCCAATATCTCTTTCATTTTCTAAATTGGGGAGGAAATTATGACCGCAGCTTCCAACTCTCTTAACTGTATTCAGTAAAACTTTTTTTCTACTTAAAAAATTGCATAAGTTAACTGGAATTGGAAATGCTTTAAAAAGATTGAAAATAGAATCTTAAATAAATCTAGAAAGATCTCACTTTATCATTAAGAATACTAACTATAAAATAATTGTGATCAATAAACTTTTTTTATGAAACCCCAAATAATTATAAACATTGGTTTATAATTTTACATGGCTCAAGGAAAATGAAAAATTTTAAATAAAATGTAGAATATTTCAAATTTTCTGTTTCATTTTCTGCAAGGTATCTAATCTTAGTATGGGAAAGCCAGAAATTTTCTGTAAAGTTATAGAGAAACTTTTTAAGTGTCCAATGCCTCTAGATTTTAGCAGACATGTGCACTGAAAACAGTCTAGAGTTATACCCAAGTAAATGTTTCTGTGCTAAAGTTTAAATTACAGAAAGTAGAACGTCTACATCTGAGCTTTTTCACTGCTTAAAGAGATTGAGAAGGATTCAATGCTGCCACATGAGCCAACCACACAAGCAAACACTCCTACAACAGATATGTACAGGTCTTTCACAACAATAAATGTAAAGGGGATCAGAGCCTGCTATAGTTTGAATGCTTTCATCAAAATTTATGTTGAAACTTAATTCCTAATGCAACAGTAGTTAAGAAGTGTAGTCTTTAAGAGGTAACTGAGTCATGAAGTCTCTGCCTTCATAAATGGGATAAAGTGCCCTTATAAAAGGGCTTGACAGAGGGAATTTGCTCCTTTCTTGCCCTGCCATTCATGCCACCCATTGAGGACACAACATTTCACCCCTCCAGAGGATGCAACAGTAAGGCACCTTCTTGGAAGCCAAGATGGAACCCTTACCAGACATCAAACCTGATGGTGCCTTGATCTTGGACTTCCCTTCCAGAACTGTGAGAAATAAATTTATCCTCTTTCTAAATTACCCTGCCTCAAGTATTTTGTTATAGCAGTGCAGATGGATGAAGACAGAGACCTAAATTTAAAATACAAAACAATAAATTTTCTGGAGGATGAAACATGGGAGAAAATCTTATTGACCTTTGGTTTGTTGATGAGTTTTTAGATACAGCACCAAAGAATGATCCATGAAATAAAAATCTAATGAACCTTATTCAAATTAAAAATTTCTGCTCTGCAAAAGACACTGTTAAAACAATAACACAATTCATAGACTGGGAGAAAATATGTGTAACACAAATATATGATAAAGGACTTATATCCAAAATATACCAGAAAAACCTTTTAAAACAGCAACAACAAAAAAGCCCAATTAAAAAGGAAGCAAAAGTTCTGAACAAACATGTCATCGAGATGATATGCAGACAGGAAGTAAGCATACAAATAGACATTTAACATCATGTGTCAGTAGGAAAATGCAAATTAAAACAATAATGAGATACTACTATACACCTATTAGACTGTATAGCATACAAAAAAATGACAATATCAAATGATGGCAAGTATGCAGAGCAACTCAAACTGTCATTAATTCCTGGTGGGAATCAAAAATGGTGGAGCCATTTTGGAAGACTGGTGGTTTCTTGCAAAGCTAAACATTGTTTTGCCATATAATCTAGCTACTGCACTCTTCGATATTTGCCCAAGTGCTTTGAAAACTTATGTTCATACAAAACCTACATACAAATGTTTGTAGCAGCTTTATTCATAATGGCTTCAAACTGAAAACAACCAAGATGTCTTTACATAGGTAAATAGACAAATTCAAGTACATTCATATAATGTAATGCTTTTCAGCACTAAAACAGGAATGAGCTATCAAAGTATAAACAGATACAGATATATCTTAAATGCATGCTGCCAAATGAAAACAGCCAGTCAGAAAAGGCTACGTGCTATAGGATAACAATTACGTTACATTTTGAAAAAGGCAAAATTTGGACTTGGAAAACCAATCAGTGTTTGCCAAAGGTTTGGAAGGAGGAGAGCTGAATAGTGAAATGTAGGGATTGCTTTTAGGGTATTGAAAAAGATTTTGTATGATACTATAATGGTGACTACCTGACACTATGCATTTGTCAAAACCCATAGAATTTTACAGTACAAATAGTTTACTCTACTGTACGAAAATGTTTAAAAGTCATTTAGGAGGTCAAGGAATCTTAGAATGGAACTCAGAACCAACAAAAGAATCTAACTGTATTACTACAGTGGGGGAAAATGGTTCTGAATTTGGAAATGAATATGGTCTGTAGGAATAAAGACAAAAATTAAGCACTATACTCTAGTAGATAAGGTTGTTTCTCACAGAGCTATGGGTTGACAATTCTGAAACCACTAAAGATATATACTGGAATTGAGAAATTAAGTAAATACACAGGGGATGTATTTACTTAATTGAGAGCCATGTTTCTCACTCTTGGTATGGAAGGTTAGAAATAAGCAAAGAAAGGAGGCTAGAATGATACATGTCATAAAGGGCTAGACTTGGAACTATACTGAAGATATCAATGTGAACTCATCTTTAGCTTAATGTAAACACATGTGACATATAAAATGTAACTTGCATAAATAGATTAGTATGCACATATTTCCTTGCCCCATCAGCTGAGAAAGCCTGGAAGCAATGATACTACAGAAGCAACAGTCATGCCCCATATCCAAATCTTGATTTCTAATGCCATTCTCCAATAAGGGAACAAAGACTCCTTACAGAAATGGCTAGTCTTAAGACTAGGATGGAAAATACACAAAACATCCTTGGAGCATATGCTAGTGCCAGAAAGTAAGAAAATGGTAAAAGAAAAAAATCTCACAATGATGGACATTATGTCTCCATGTAAAAGAGTCACAGGAGTCAACAGAAAGAGCTTCCAGTGACCAAAGCTAGAATCATTAGATCAACAAAATAAAGTAACATTAAAGTACAAACAAAAGGCCGGGCGCGGTGGCTCAAGCCTGTAATCCCAGCACTTTGGGAGGCCGAGACGGGCGGATCACGAGGTCAGGAGTTCGAGACCATTCTGGCTAACACAGTGAAACCCCGTCTCTACTAAAAAATACAAAAAGCTAGCCGGGCGAGGTGGCGGGCGTCTGTAGTCCCAGCTACTTGGGAGGTTGAGGCAGGAGAATGGCGTAAAAACCCGGGAGGCGGAGCTTGCAGTGAGCTGAGATCCGGCCACTGCACTCCAGCTCGGGCGACAGAGCAAGACTCCGTCTCAAAAAAAAAAAAAAAAAAAAAAAAGTACAAACAAAAATGTAAAGTAAGTATCCATTAATCCATAATGACATAAATGACTGAATATATACATAAATAGAGAAGAAGAGATAAATCTCCTGCCCAGAAGAATTCCAAATAATTTATGTAGGTATCTACCCTCAAGGAAGTAAATGGTAACTCTGGGCCTCTTAAGAGTGGGCTGAACAATATTAGCTCCCTTTTAAAAAGAGACAGTACAGAAAGGGGGGAAAATGGAATAAACTTAGAGTGGAGAAACTTGACAAACACTAGCTCAACTAAGTGATCAGGGCAATCACCAACAGTGATTCGTCATGTTGATGGTGTGTTCTTGATATGCTGTTATGAGAATTTTATTCTGTGGTCTTCCTCCCCCAAATCCATAACACCTATCTAATCATGAGAAAAGTATCAAATCCCAAACGAGGGGCTATATTAGTCCATTCAGGCTGATATCACAAAATACCTTAGATTGGGTGGTTTATATGTAACAGAAATGTATTTCTAACAATGTTGGAGGCTAAGAAGTCCAAGACTAAGGCAGCAGCAGATCAGGTGTCTGGTGAGGGCTTGCTCTACTTCATAGACGGAGACTTCTTGCTTCATCTTCACATGACAAAAGCACAAGCATGCTTCCTCAGGCCTCTTTTACAAGGGCACTAATCCCATTTATGGGGTGGAGCCCTCAGGACCTAATTACCTCCTGGAGACTCCACCACTTACTATTATTGCACTAAGGATTTGGTCTCAACATATGAATGGCGGGGGAGAAACATCAGACCAGAGCAGGGGCATTCTGAAATTATTTCCCCAACACTTCTCATTATTATCAGGTTCACCAAAAACAAGAAATATCTGTGAAACTGTCACATCCAAGAGTACTTTAAGGAGTTATAAAAACTAAATGTAATTTGTATTCTGGGTGGGATTCTGGAAAATAAAAAGGATATTATGTAAAAAGGAAATCTGAATGAAGTATGAACTTAATAAAAAATGAATCAATATTGATTCATTAATTGTGACAAATGTATCACACTAATAATAGGAAAAATGAGTATGGGTGTATGGGAACTCTTTATACTATTTTCATAATTGTTCTATAAATTAAAACTATTCCAAAAAGTTTATTTAAAAATTATGTACTCCAGAATCACACAGGTACATGGGGGAAATTACCTGATTTGTTTGACTACCAAAAGTAGTTTAGGAGAAGAATTAGTAATAGATATGAACTAAATTAAGCAAATTAAAATGAGGCAATTATAAATTCCAGCTTTCAAAAAACAGTCATTATATATAGACAGGAAATATTATTACCAAAATTTGTGATGTAAAAATATTGGGAGGATAGGGACTTGAAGAATGAGCATGTAGTGTGAGGAAAAATTCTACAGACAATGCGGTTGAATTGAAAAATATGAAAAAGTAATATATTTGTTTGGAATTAGAGATATAAACAGCAAAAGAAAGAGTCTGAGGAGTTAAATCAGTTGCTTCTGAGGATCAAGGCTCAGTATTAAAGTAGTTGTTGACTGTTTTAAACTACATATTTCTAAGAAAACCTATTAAATATACATACAAAAATAGAGTAGTGTGTTTAATGGGGAAACATTAGACAGAAATTTAGAAATCCTCAGTACTTGCACTAACAAGTTATATGACTTTAAGTATAGCACTACCCTAGGTCTTCATTTTCTCATTTATGAGCTGAAAGATTGGAACAGGTGATTGCTCAAGGGGCTTCCACTCTATGATTTTACGACAGTGGAACAAATAAACACAATTCTAAAGAAATAATACCAGAGTTTTAAGGTTTTTAAAAAACTTATAGGTTCTAGGAAGTTTAATGATTAAGTAGAAAAGAAAAATAAGGTAATGAAAATGTGGTTTTCTAAAAACATGTGACAAATTTTGTAATGTAATTTAAATAAAGGAACAACTGTTAGGAGACCAGATCCATTGATATTTAGGTTATTAAATCATGAACAATAAACTAAGGTTTTACCAAGAAAACGTACAGCCAGATATATTTTGACAAATCTATTCAATGAGCTGGAAAGTAAGTGACTAAAGAGAGACACCAGATATAAGGCATTAGTTTACTTAACACTCTTTTAAACAAAATTAGAATTGAAGATTTCTGATGAATAAAATTACTGTCAAGTGACTTGAAGTCAGTTGGAAAATTTTTATATCCAAAAACGATACATATATCTAACTTAGAAAGGCAGTTACGCTGGCACAAAGGTCTTAACAGTCTTCATTAATGATATAAAATTGTGAAAATGAAACCACTGAAGAGTTAGCATGCCTTAACAATCATCACTACAGAATAAAAATGTATTAAAGGGACTTTGAGAATTTATAGTATTGTGTGTGCAGAGAATACTAATGTGATGTGCCATGAAAATAATTTCATTCTTTACAGAGAAAATAAACTTTGGACGACAGACTTTCGAAAAGCATGCACACAGAGACAAACACATAAATGTTTCAGGTAACTACAGTTTACATTATAGAGGTACACTACATTTATTTTAAGCTGCAAGGGATGAGGTGGAGTAACAACCAAGGATATGGTATGAGATAAGGCATGGAGACTCTAGAGTGTGTATTATATTAAGGAGAGAGTGATCATACCAGTTTTGCCAGATGACTGATAACAGTTTGAGGAAATGGATGGAAATCATATTATGGAGGGCTTTGCATACAAGCCAGAAGCCTTTCCTACTTTATTGCATGGGAAAAAGGGGTGTAGAAGAGGCAACATGTGAAAGGGTTTTAGGACTACAGATGTGGTGACTATGTGAAAGAAGAGTGCACAGTAGTTAGATGACTTCAGACTCCCATATATCTAAGTTGGAATCCTGACTCTGTGTGACCATCAGAAAGTTAAACTCCTAAGTCCCAATTTCCTAATAGGATTTTATAAAAATTAAAGGACATATTTATGTAACCACTTTGCACAATGCCTGGCTCAGTAAACAGAAGCTAAAATAAACAAACAAACAAAAATGTTTTGCAATAAAAGGATTCAAGTAGAGAAGAGCACAGAATTTGAAATACCCATATCAGAGATCATTTAAAATAATCAAGGGAATGACAACGAGAATAAAATTAAGAAATGAGTGGAAGAACTCACAGACCTTTCTGACAAACTAGAGGGATGAAAATGAACAAGGAGTCACTGTTGGCTCCCAAGTTTGGCATCTGAGTGGCTGGAATAATCAAGGCTGATACCAGAAATGTGAAGTGCAGTGGGAGTGAACATGTGAAGTACAGTGGAAGCATCAGGGGATAAAGGATAATAAGTTTTGTTTTAAATGCCTCTAGTATGAGGCAACGACACTTCTAGTTAAAATTTCGAACAGACAATTTGAAATATGGATTTGTAATATCCAACCACTAGCTAGAGGCATATATTAAGGTTCTGTTCTCGGTCACATTCTTGTGTCTGTAGTCTTCCCCTCAGTAATTCCAAACAATTCCCCAGTTCTGACCATCACCCTCCTACTAAAATCTGAGGCCTACTAGAGATTTCTGCTTAGATGTTTCATAAATACCTCAAACTCAGTGTTTCTAAAATCAAAGCCATAATTGCCCCTAAAGAATCTCACTGACTTAATCTGATTTTGTCAGTGGTATCTCTAGTTCACCCACGAGAGGCAATTTAGAGTAATCCTTTATATGTTCTCCTTTACTTGTAAAATCCTGTAAATGTGTGCCATGTAAAAGAAGAAGTTAGCGTTCTCCTTTAAAAAGTTAAGAAGATTCTAGTCAGCTGAACAAAAGATTCATGGTTAAGGTATTTGTACTTACTTTATGGCATCTAAGCATGTCTTTTGCATGAATTAGAGAAGATAAAATTAATACATTAAACCACATTACAATTAAAGACTTGTCTTCATCAAAAGACAAAATTCAAAGAGTGAAATGGCAATTTGTAGAGTGAAAGAAGTTATTTGTCACATATGTATCTGACAAAGGAATCATATGTGGAATATTTGAGAAGCTCTTACCACTTCTCAAAAGAGGATATACAAATGGAAAAAAAAAGAAAACAAAAAAGATGGTAATTTTACAAATTATTTAAGACATGCAAATGAAACCCATCAAGACAAGCTACGATACACCTGCCAGACAGACTAAAATGTTAAAAATAAAAAATGCAAAATATTTGTAAGGATACAAAGCAACTGAAACTCTCATTTATGTCTGATGAGATTAACTACTTTAGACAACTGTCGTTACCTACTAAAGCTGCATATGTACATGACCCATTGATTCCATCCTGAGGTATATATCCAATAGAAATTTTAGATATATTCACTAAAACGTATCAACACAAAAGCTCATAGCATCATTATATGTTATTACTGCAAACTGGAAACTACCTTAATGCCCACAAACAGTTGAATAGGTTAATTAATTATTGTTTGTCTATATATAATACTGTACGGCAGTGAGACTGCCAACACACAAAAATGTGCACAAATATTCACAAGGATGTTGATGAGTGAAGACAGACAGACAAAATGAATATAATGGATACTTTTTTTATTTATATAAAGTATCAAAGCAATTGAAAATAGTCTATGCTACTAAAAGTCAGTATAATAGCTGGAAGCAGTAATAGAAGCAGGATTCTTTTGGGGCTACTAGTAATATTCGTTTCCTTGATCTAGGTGTTAGTTTTTGAAAATTAAGTGAGTTTATGTATTCTTCAGAGTAAACTTAAGATATGGGCTCTTAGGGGCATGCATATTATACTTCAGAATTATTGAAATTTCTGTAAATTTTTCCTCTTTAATAATTCTCACCTTTGTTACCTCCTTAACACTCCAGTGTACATATGTTTATCTCAGATCAGAATATTTTAGCAATTGTTAATTTTTTCTCCCTTTCAAGTACTTCTTTTCCCCCTTTCAAGTACTTCTAATTGCAATTGACAGATTCGTTTTCATAAGCAGAGCCTCAATCATGCAGCTCCTTATTGGTTATGAAATGAAGTTAAAATTTTTAATATGGCTTTAGAGGTCTCCATACTTTACTTCCAAGAAATATTCTCACCCAATCTTGCCTTAAACTAAACAAAAGTACAATTCATTATTAGTCTAAACACGACTTTATCTACTTCTAGTCTTATGTTACTCTTCTTTGAAGAGTTTCTACCACTCTGTTGAAATTGTACTTTCGGGCCGGGCGCGGTGGCTCAAGCCTGTAATCCCAGCACTTTGGGAGGCCGAGACGGGCGGATCACGAGGTCAGGAGATCGAGACCATCCTGACTAACACGGTGAAACTCCGTCTCTACTAAAAATACAAAAAACTAGCCGGGCGAGGTGGCGGGCGCCTGTAGTCCCAGCTACTGGGGAGGCTGAGGCAGGAGAATGGCGTAAACCTGGGAGGCGGAGCTTGCAGTGAGCTGAGATCCGGCCACTGCACTCCAGCCTGGGCGACAGAGCGAGACTCAGTCTCAACAATAACAACAACAACAACAACAACAACAACAACAACAACAAAATTGTACTTCCTTCCAGTCCCAATTCAAATGTCCCAGTCTCCATCAGACTGTCCTGGGCTACTGTCTCCCACCCTATTTCAGAATATGGGCTCTCCCTTTTTAAGAGTTGCTTTTCAGTTATTGCATGCCTCCTTTTTATGGATTGCGTTATCTTCTGCCATATGTACAATGTACTATATATTTTATCCTATCCTCTCTTTTCTGATTCTAACCTTCAATGGGAGAAATTTTGTTTAACTATTTTTTTCACCACCTGCCTCACTTAATCAGTTTTGCACATCATGAGTGATCAGTAAACATTTTAAAGCTTCATGAAATCAGAATAACCTAAAAACTGTTTGCTGCTTTAAACTTTTAAATTAAGTTCTCCTGATAACTTATAATTATAATATCTGCTACTTTATGCTTAACAACCTTGTTATTATCTCTGATCAAATGATTGAATTTAACTGTGTATTTTGCCATATATAAAATGCATTCTTCTCTACATTCTTTCAGAAAATGAAATTGCAGGGAAATTTATCATGACTCACAATGTTGAAGAAAACAATGAAACTTAAAAAAAAGTTTGTACAACGTGAGAATACAATTGTATATTTCCCTTTTTATTTTTCAGATCGTATAAACACACTGAAGTAAAGGTAATTTTAAAATAGCATAACTAAACCTGCCATTTTTCATATTACTATGAATTTTAGACCACTATTAACTAGTTAGATTATACCACTGAGTTTTTTTTTTTTTTGTCTTATCATATTAAGTTGGTATTTTTGGTAATATTGAATTGATATTTTTCACAAATGTTCTGTATGTATGAAATTTGGACTATTATTTAAAATGAGTCACATTTAACTGGTTTAACCATAAGAAATTAAAAAGAAAGGAAAAGTTGATATTTTAATGTAGCTTGCCCTTTGGAGTTTGAAATGAAACGGGTGCAGTGGCTCACGCCTATATTCCCAGCACTTTGGGAGGCCAAGGTGGGCGGATCACGAGGTCAGGAGTTCGAGACCAGCCTGGCCAATATGATGAAACCCCATCTGTACTAAAAATGCAAAAATTAGCTGGGCACAGTGGTGCACACCTGTAGTCCCAGCTACTGGTGATGCTGAGGCAGAAGAATCCCTTGAACCCAGGAGGCAGAGGTTGCAGTGAGCCAAGATCACATCACTGCCCTCCAGCTCGGGCAACAGAGCATAACTCCATCTCTAAAAAAAAAAAAAAAGACTAGGGTGGATGGACAGGTATTGACAGGTTGGGATGGGATGACTGGAGAAAGAAAAGAAAGAAGGCGAAGATTATATATTGATAGATAACATCCTATGCTGTTACATTATATCCTTACAAATATCCAGCAAGATAATACTGTTATCAATACCATACATGACTTGCCCAAGACCACACAATTTACAAGTGGCAAGGCTGCGATTCAGCTAAGCAAAAGTTTTTTTAAAAAGCAGTTTCCTTTCAGAAGAAAAGTGAGCAACAGGAGATTATCAATAGGAATTACCTTTCAAGTCTTGTGGCTTGTTAGTGCTTACAGCCTACTGAGTCCTCTATCAAATTAGAAAACTTGAAGAAAAAGCATAAGCTAAACACACACACACACAAACAGAAAAGCTGTATTTCTCTCCATTTGCACAAGAATTTTGGAGTCTATCGTTTATTAAGGAACCCTGAAATAAAAATCTTCAGATATAATTTTAGTTTTCACTTTGGCAATTTCTACCTATATATTTTCATAAACTCGAGCATAATTCACTTTTATGAGTTTATGTTTTCTAATTTGTAAAGTGGAGATGACATCTACCCTAAGTATTTTACCTAATCATTTTAAGGATAAATAAAATTATGAATGCACACTGTTTTTGTTACCTAAAAAAGCAATTAATGTATATATTATTATAATTCTATATCTGAGATTGTATATGGTGGTGTTTTAGGAAAACTGAAAATAGAGTGCATTTAAATTTCATAAAAGTCATGAAAAGGCTGGGAATCATGCTTCTGAGTGTTAACTATTGCTATAGCAATCAAACTGCTTTCGAACATTGTCATCATTGTGAAACCTAAATGATGCCAGGACTATTTGATGCCCAAGCTTGTCCTCGCATCACATTCAAAGAACTATCAATCCAGCATCAAAAAATAATTGAAAGCGATTTCACATCTGTATTGCTTCCTCTTAAAAGGTCACAGTGGTTATATTCACAGCATGCAACTAAACTTCTTGAATTTCTCTTTTTCACCCCTCCTTGCATTCCATCCCCAATGTCTCATAGGCATTTTATCAAAAGCTAAAGATTCTTTCTGTACTTCAAGTTTCTGAAAATTGTCTCAATCTCAGTTCACAAATGTTCTTTATCTTCTTCAACCCATTTTTGTCTCTTTCTTTAGTGAGTACGAAAGAAATGGTAACATTCACCTCTTGCCAGATGAATGCCAATAGCCTCTGAAGGCTCTTCGTTTCTCTCTTATTTAAAACTTTCATTAAAACCTAGTAGACCAAAAAAGAGCCCGCATTGCCAAGACAATCCTAAGTCAAAAGGACAAAGCTGGAGGCGTCACACTACCTGACTTCAAACTATACTACAAGGCTACAGTAACCAAAACAGCATGGTACTGGTACCACAACAGAGATATAGACCAATGGAACAGAACAGAGTCCTCAGAAATAATACCACACATCTACAGCCATCTGATCTTTGACAAACCTGAGAGAAACAAGAAATGGGGAAAGGATTCCCTATTCAATAAATGGTGCTGGGAAAATTGGCTAGCTATAAGTAGAAAGCTGAAACTGGATCCTTTCCTTACCCCTTATACGAAGATTAATTCAAGATGGATTAGAGACTTAAATGTTAGACCTAATACCATAAAAACCCTAGAAGAAAATCTAGGTAGTACCATTCAGGACATAGGCATGGGCAAGGACTTCATGTCTAAAACACCAAAAGCAACGGCAGCAAAAGCCAAAATTGACAAATGGGATCTAATTCAACTAAAGAGCTTTTGCACAGCAAAAGAAACTACCATCAGAGTGAGCAGACAACCTACAGAATGGGAGAAAATTTTTGCAATCTACTCATCTGACAAAGGGCTAATATCCAGAATCTACAAAGAACTCAAACAAATATACAAGAAAAAAACAAACACCCCATCAAAAAGTGGGGAAAGGATATGAACAGACATTTCTCAAAAGAAGACATTCATACAGCCAACAGACACATGAAAAAATGCTCATTATCACTGGCCATCAGAGAAATGCAAATCAAAACCACAATGAGATACCATCTCACACCAGTTAGAATGGCAATCATTAAGAAGTCAGGAAACAACAGGTGTTGGAGAGGATGTGGAGAAATAGGAACACTTTTACACTGTTGGTGGGATTGTAAACTAGTTCCGCCATTATGGAAAACAGTATGGCAATTCCTCAAGGATCTAGAACTAGATGTACCATATGACCCAGCCATCCCACTACTGGGTATATACCCAAAGGATTATAAATTATTCTACTACAAAGACACATGCACACGTATGTTTATTGCGGCACGATTCACAATAGCAAAGACCTGGAATCAACCCAAATGTCCATCTGTGACAGACTGGATTAAGAAAATGTGGCACATATACACCATGGAATACTATGCAGCCATTAAAAAGGATGAGTTTGCGTCCTTTGTAGGGACATGGATGCAGCTGGAAACCATCATTCTTAGCAAACTATCACAAGAAGAGAAAACCAAACACCGCATGTTCTCACTCACAGGTGGGAACTGAACAATGAGATCACTTGGACTGGGGAAGGGGAACATCACACACTGGGGCCTACCATGGGGAGGGGGGAGGAGGGAGGGATTGCACTGGGGAGTTATACATGATATAAATGATGAATTGATGGGTCCTGACGAGTTGATGGGTGCAGCACACCAACATGGCATAAGTATACATATGTAACAAACCTGCACATTATGCACATGTACCCTAGAACTTAAAGTATAATAAAAAAAAAAAAAAAACTTAAAAAAAAATAAAAATAAAAAAAATAAAACCTAGTAGCCAACACAGAACCTCCTTATGGAGTGCATAGCAGCAAAAGCCTATGGATGGTAACAGATTAATATCTTTTCCTTCAACACAACTATTCTGTGCAAAGCACTGCCTACATATTGAAAACTACCTAACCTAAAGAGAAAAATCAGTTGTATAATTTGGCCTCATTCTTAAGGAAAACGCTCTAAGTAAACTCTAAAGCCACTGAGGAACTAATGCCCATTAGAGCAGTCACGTGAATATGGTTCTGCCCTGTGTTTTTGCATTATTTATTTATTTCTTCTACTATGATTTTATTTTGCCAAATAATTTAAGAGCTAAAAAAAGAGGTGCTACATATGACCATGGCACAGGTCAACCTGAAAAATTTGGGATAGAACAAGATTGGATGCAGATTGCTTTAACGATGAATAAGGTTAAAAAGACTTGAAGTAAGAAGACTACGGTTAGAATGAGAAGAAAGACAGTAATGTGAGAGAAGCTATAAATACACTATAAGCTACAAGTCGGAGCTCTGGAAAGATAGGAGAACAGCAAGGGAAATTTGGAAGCCACTCACTTATCAATAAAAGCAGAAAGATAATGAATAAATGTAGGAAAAACAAGAAAGTGAATGAGGTAATAGTGCATAATTTTCTTTAGTTTTTTGGGGATGAGATTATTAACTGCTTTTATAGTGAAGTGCATTGTATAAATTTTATTGACACTAAAAGTGAATGTCTTCATTTTTTTAAAGCCCCAATTCTTCAATAAAGTGGGGGACGGAGGTAATGAGAAATTACTTAATGAGTATAATCTACATTATTATTGGAGTAATATACACACTAAAAGCCAAGACTTTTAGTCTTGTACTTGTACCTCCTAAATTTATACAAATAAAAAGGCACTTTTTGCATCTCAAATTATTTAGAATAAATACTTTTTATTATGCATTATAAGATTTTATGAATAAAATAATTGCTATTTAGATCTCCAAATATTTTATTACAGATAATAATTATTAAATTTAAAAGTCTTTGATGCCTTGAAGGGTTAATTTAGAACTGAGGCAAAACTGAAATCATTTGATCATGAGATTTGTTTCATTATTTGTTTGATTTTTTACCTTTTGTAAGTAACGAAAACCTGTGAGTCAGTTTTGCAATGGCTATATTATTAAAAATAGCATAGTAGTACTCATGTTGGAACCACAACCAGACTAGAGATGTCACTGTTTTGTCTGAGTTGGAAACTTGACTGGGAGTGGAAGGAATGCAGGAGCCTAGGATGGGAACTTATGGCAGGACCAGCCAAGCACTAGGTCCAAGGGGGAGGGCAATTTCCAGTCATGATCCAGGTGAACAACCAGCATCAGGATCTGGGTCTGAAAATGTGGGTCTTGCTCTGTTGCCCAGGCTGGAATGCAGTGGCACAGTCAAAGTTCATTGTAGCCTTGACCTCCTGGGTTCAAGCAATCCTTCTGCTTTATCTTCCTGCCTCATCATTATGGATAGCTGGGTCTGCAGGTGTGCACCACTGCACCTGGCAATTTTTTTTTTTTTTTTTTTGATAGAGATGGGTTCACTATGTTGCCTAGGCTGGTCTCAAACTCCTGGGCTCAAGCAATCCACCAACTTTGGTCTCCCAAAAGATTGGGATTACAGGCATGAACCACAACACCTGGCCCAGTATTCATTTTTACAAAATTTTAACCAAGATATGAAGAAAGAAGTCAGTCAGTTAAAGAGTGAGGTTAAAAGCAAGGCCAAAATTTGTACGTTGAAGTTCTAACCCCCAGTTTCTTAGAATGTGGTTATAATTGGGATGAGGTCTCTCAAGAGCTGCTGAAGCCATATGAAGTCATAGGAGTGGGTCTTAATTCAATATAACTGGTCTAGTTTTAGCAGGAGATTAGGACACAGGGGCACAGCAGGAAGACCACATGAAGACAAAGGGAAAATGTGGCTATCTGCGAGCCAAAGAAAGACAGCAGAATGAAAGCAAACCTACTAATACCTTGACTTCAAACTTCTAGCCTCCGAAGCTGTGAGGATATATTTCTGTTTCTTAAGCCACTCACTCAGGCAGTTTGTTATGGCACCCTTAGAAAACAAACATAGGGTAGATTCAAGATGTATTTGAAATACAGAATTGCTAGGGATTTTGATTGGATTGGGTGTTGAAGAGAGGTGGGTTTAAGAAAGACATGTTAAGAATTCGTTTCCTACTTCGAGCAATTGCCTAAATGCTATTACGATTATGACACCGCTAACCTGAGCCTTACAGAGATTACATAACTTGTCAAATTCCTTCAGCTAGGAGAGAGTGGAACTGGAATGAATCCAGGTTTGTTTGATGCCGAAGCTACAATCTTAACCTCTGTTGCTATATTCCTCACATTTTTTAAATATTGTGCTTATATCTGTGAAATTTTTAAGGCAAAAATTAACTACAGAGGTGAAATGACTAACTTCACCCCTTTATTTCACTGTTAAAAAACTGAGGCAAGAGAGAAAGAGCAGACCTCTCCATTTTAAAAGAATAAATTCAGTTTATCTTTGTATGATAAAAGGAACTAAAAATAAGCCTTCTCCCTCCTATCTACAGAAACAGAACTAATTTTCTCTGTTGATTAAAGATGTCCCTTTGAATAGTGAAAATCAAAATCATTAGCATTTCAAATAATAGATTTAGCCAAAGTTCTTTCCATCTGGTGATTTCTGTTTAACAAAACACTGCAAATCATGAAACTTTACATGACAGGAGTTAGCTGAATTTAAATTCATACCTTGACTTACCAGAAAGAATTTTGTTGTAGAACAACATAACTTAAAATAGTGACTCCCATGTTTATGCTTTTTTCCCCTTATATAATCTCTCTCCCTTTTCCCCAACAACTCTTTCTTATTTTCAGGATTTCCCTTATTTTTACATACCCTCATAGAAGACACATATACATTCACAAACAAACAACTCAAGCCGTACATCTTGGAAATGACCACGAATATCAAAGTTCCATTTGGAACTCTGTTAACTAAGATGAGAATCAGAGCAAATGCAATTTTTTTTGATTTGTATGTTTTTATTTCCATAGGATTTGGGGGAACAGGTGGTGTTTGGTTACATGAGTAAGTTCTTTAATGGTGATTTCTGAAATTTTGGTGCACCAATCACCTGAGCAGTATACACTATTCCCAATTGGTAGTCTTTTATCCCTCACCCCCTCCCACCCTTTCCCCCAAGTCCCCAACGTCCACTGTATCATTCTTTTGCCTTCAGAGCAAATATTAAATCCTGGGAAAGATGGGGCTGCATTAAAAGGAACCAGGGAGAATGAATATTTTCCACCATCTACCCTCCCATCACCAGCATCATCACTATTACCATCACTATCTCCTCTGCCACAAATAAATAAATAAATAAATAAATAAAATACCAGATTATCACGCTGAAAATTCTAGTCTTTGGGCCTTATAATAAGGCCTGTGATAGGATGTGAGACACAGCATGTGGAGACCATGGGAAACATTATTCTTAAGTTATTTTCAGTAGAAATTCCACTGGATTTTCAATCCAGAAATTACAATTTTGGTAATGAACAACATTGTTCAGTCATCTAGAGTCAGACAATTCATAAGTATTTTCAATCCTCAATTCTTTTGTCTGCAAAATGAGAGATTTTTTTTTTTTTCTAAAAGATGCAGCACAGAATACTGGGGAAATCCCAGCCTTTAGAGTTCAACAGATTTGGTTCACATCTGAACTCTGCTAGTGCTACCTACTCAAACTTGTCTTGAACTTGTTTCATCATCTATAAAATGAGCCTTACATTGATTAATTACATTGTGGAAGGATTAAAGGGGATAACACATAAAAATCAATGGCTATTTGGAAAATAAATATTCATTCTATCAAAATCCTGCTAAGCTCCATGACCTTAAATCAGATTTGAATTAACAATCAGGATATGTCCTGGAAGATACAAGAAAAGAGAAAGAGCGTGCCACTTCTTTTGCTTTAGTAGAGGTGGTGATGGTGGTAGTGGTTAAGTTCCATAGTTAAGTAGTTGAGAAAACATTCATTGAGTTGTGGACATTGTACTGGGCATTAGGATACAAAGATGCCCATTATGTGATTAACAAGGAATTCATCGTCTACTCAGAAGATGAACAAATAACAAGCATTACCAAGTAGTGTGGTTAGATGAGTGATAAAGCTCAATATAGGATATTGCAGGCACAGGCACGTAAAGAGAATATGTAGCCCAACCTGGAATGAATTTCATGCACATAAATCACTGGTCTCTTCCTGCCATTATCCGATATAGCATATTCTTTGCTTGGAAGTCACTAAGCATGGAGTGCCTTGAACCACAATAACTTTACACCTGAAAAAATAAGGCATTCAGCAAAGTCCCAATTTGTGAAGGATATTCTTAGGATGTTTTGATACTTAGCTCTGTTTGGGGAGTCTGAATTTAGAGAATTTTGTTATTTTAATTATCCAAAATTTGATTTTTATCTTATAGGAGGTCTGTTTAGAGACCACATTACAATAACACTTTACAAGTTCCCTTTACAGATACATGACTCCATTGCACCTGGTAAAAAAAATGGCTTCAATTACTATTATATTAAAATGCAAAGGGATCTTATGCTAACCAAAGGAAAAGGAGAGAATATTGAAAGACTTTGACCTCTACATGGTATTAAGGGAAGTTATTGTTATGTAGAGGTGTAGCACTGAGAGTCATTTAAATGGTAGGAGAGCCATGGCTTCTTTTCTGGAGGTCCTGACATTTTAAAATTTTTCTGTGTATTTTAAACCAGCATATTTCTGAGATTATAGGCTTCTTCCTTTTCTTCAATCTTCCTCATTTCTAAAAAAGAGGGACTGATAAGAAAAAGTATATATCTTTTCCCTCACATGTACTGCAGGATCTAGGGATTGCATCGTATTTTCAGGAAAAAAAAAGTATTTGAGTTGCTTAATCAGGTAAATCAATACCATAAGATACTTGGATTGTTAAACTGAAAACCTGAGAGTTACACAATGTGTCTTGGTAAACAAATTAATGAAGCATTTGGGTGGATGCGTTCATGTAGAAAAATCTTGTCATAAAAGATTCTGGAGATATTTTTATTTAAAGTGACATCAAATTCCTAAGGAGATGAGACTCTCATAACAGAAAAATCTGTGAACATGTATGACAAGAATATATTAAAGTTTTCTTGTCATAATGCTTTTCAATCCATTTTAAAAGTCTGTCATCTTTGTGTGGAGGGGGTTGGAAGGAGAGAAACAGAGAGAGCTTGGAAAAGCAGAAATCCATCAGCTCTTGGTTATTGTGTGCCAAACACAGTAGGTCCACAGTAGAGAGAAGTCAACTGGAGATGTCCACCACCACAGGCATTTAATTCTTGGTGGATTGATTTTTTTTTGTGAAGTGATAAAAGATGCAACCTTAAGCTTTCAGCATCTAGTATCTGTAGCTCTGCCAGACCGTTAATTGAGTGTTCATCTTAGCCCAGATTAAGCCAGACCCACGGGACTGCAAGGGGTAAGTGCAACATAGAACCTGGGAGGCCTCCTTCTTTTTCTAAGTTAAACCTTAAAACATACAAACAGCTGATATAATGATTTTTCTCTCAAAACTATTACCTTGTATTTTCTCTACCTTGTGTCAATAATGTTCACTGCAGAAATGAATAAAAAATAGCTCTCTGTTTTTAAAAGTCTGTGGCAAAGAATTTTAATAAGTCTTACCAAAAAAATCAGAATCACAGAAGTTTAGGAAAACCCTATATTAAACACAGGTAAACAAGTTTTATTACTGCAGAAATTGTTTCAAACCATTAACATACATTACCAGAGTATAAGATGGCAGCGGATAGAATACAGTGCTTTTATATTTTGTTGACTAGAGAATTAGTTGCAAAGTTAGGGGAAATTTTTTTGTGTGCTGTAGAGTCTGGTAACTCATCTTCTATTTCCCGTAGAACAAAAAGTGCTTTCTTTTCCTGGCAAGCAATTTAAGAGGATTTGGCTAAGGGAGGTTCAGA
The DNA here is from genome assembly GCF_009764315.1 of Trachypithecus francoisi. Classification (NCBI taxonomy): domain Eukaryota; kingdom Metazoa; phylum Chordata; class Mammalia; order Primates; family Cercopithecidae; genus Trachypithecus; species Trachypithecus francoisi. The sequence continues at coordinate 97,172,712 of NW_022681456.1, read as the reverse complement.
TTCTAAGGTTCAAGGATGTTTAAAGACCCTTATAAGCTTGGCCACTGTTTCTTTTGGAAGCTCCATTCCAAATCATATCACAATTTTAGAATGTAACCAAATGTCACATTAAATAAAATGTTTTTCCTAAAAAGTCATTTTAAAGGATTTGCAAAGGTAGCTTTTCTGACAGTAATAAGATATAATTTAAGAACAGGTAATGCAATGCAAAACTTGAAAAAAGAGAAGAGCCAATTATGAGGAGAATTGGCAATCACTGAAGTAAAAAAAAAGAAAAAGAAAGAAAAAGGGTGTCAAGGAAACAAAACCCTGGCAGTGTGTATTAAAATATTATTTAGGGAAAAGGGTTTTTTTACCATGACCAATGTTACACAATTTCAGGTGGTAAAATGAAAACAAACTCTCATGTGAATGGTGCCCACTAATTTTGTGCTCTATGGCAGCCCTGTCACTGCTTGACCCAGGAACAAACCTGTTCTAGTTGGGAGACAGGTGTATCTGTGGAAATGCAGCACATCCACCTGTCAAAACAAGAGGCCATTAAGCCCTGCAATCAAAGTTCCGGCAACCTCTGCTCTGATTCCAGGATCACCAAGCAATCCTCTGATTATAATTTTACTTTCTATGCAGCTTCCTACAGAGAAAGAATATGATGGTCAGAGAAATGAGTATCTGTCCCACTTGATAATTATTTCTCTCACTGAAAATGGAATAAAAACTCTAGCATTTTCCACCAGTCCATTGTATGCTGTTTAAGAGTGAATAAAGATCTTCAAGTTTAAACTGGTCTAAGAGACAGACAAAACCAAATTTTGAGTTTGAAAATCTGGCTTGGTATGCTTTTGAAAATATAGTATAATTTTGTGGAACTTCTTAAGGATAACCAGTGGGCCTCACTTGGCATTGCAGTGGCTCGAACACCTTTACATTTAAACCTAAAATGGGGTGAGATCCTGGGTAATAAATAACAGACTATTTTTAAATGGAACCTGAGAAATAAAGGCAGATGATAAAGAAATAAAATGAATCAATTACATATATAAAATGCTTATAATTACATTATTTCACTTAAATCTAAAAACTTTGTGAGGTAAGTTAATGTCATTTTAAATTTAGTGAGGAAAGACTGGACACTCTGTGAAATTTCTCTGATCTGCCTAAGGCCACACACGAACTGGAGGGATCATAGTATCACTGGTTTTGTATTGCATGTCATACTACAACACCACCTAAGTAAAATGATGGAATTGTTACCAGTGGAAGTTCTTGACTACCAGTTGTCCAGGTTCTTGGCATTTTGAAAAAAGAATTGGACAAAATGCACAAAGCAACAGAAGAACAGAACAACAAAAGAAACAATACAAGAAGCAATGAAACCACAGATTTATTAAAGTGAAAGTACACTCCAAAATGTGGGAGCAGGCTGGAGCAAGCAGCTCAAGAGCACCAGCTGCAAAGTCTTCTGGTGTTTATGTACCCTTTAGAGTTTTCTACTGGCTACACCCCATGTAAAGGAAGATGGCCTGCAACCAATTGGAGGCTGAACTAAGGTTACACCCTTTGCAAATGAAGACTTGACCCAGGACCAGTTGTTGGCTGATGTGAAGACTTCCTGTCTCCAGTCCCTAGACTTCCTTAGAATGACACAGTCTAACATGTCTGAGTGGAGAATAGAGAAATAATAAGAAAAGAAGGAAAACTGCAAAGTGTCACAAAGCTAGGGCTGGCTGAGAGGATATTGAAATAATCAGTGAGGGGTTTAGACTATACTAATAAATGGCATGAATACTGAACATTGATATAAACATAATGTCTGTCTCTATCAAGAAGTCAAGAAGTATGCAGTAACTATTTAATGTATGTTGGTTACAAACTGAGTTGGATTGTTTGTTTAGCCACACCTGTTGGCATATCTATTCCATTATAAATCATCTTTTACTTGTAAATAATTGAAGACGTACTCATATAAAACTACAGAATGTGATTTGTAGATAATGGACTTGGATAGCATGCAATTTGCAGATCAGAATAATTGCTTAACTTACAAAAATAATGTTTAGTAGGTGGCTCAGAATATACAAGTAGAAAACAGTCAGGGAATTGCATACGTTACCACAGTGAACAGCTAGTCAGGCATGTGTCAATTTTAAGTGTCAGAGGATCAAATATAAAGAACTCTACACCAGCTGGGTCTGTATTGCCAGACAATAATCGGAAACTTGGCAAGCATGTGTTCACACCGATCACAGTGTGATTCCTGTTGACCAGAAACAGCACTCTGGTGATTTTAATTAGAGATGTGTCAAGTAATTCATTGTTAACCATGGTATGGATGAATCAGCACTGTTTACAGCTCGAAAAACTCCCTGGACCTTTATTCCATGTATGGGAGTCTCTTGGTAAGATTTTTTTGTGAGCTGAAAATAATGCATATTATGTCTACTAGTCATTAAGTCATGTCCCATTGTGTTAATGCCATGACTACATGGAAAAACAGATGTGGCAATTAAAACCTAAAAGTGATACCCATTTATTTTTGGCTGGAAAATTGCTACACATAGAAACGTTTTTTTTTTTCTTCATTAGCCAAAAAGACGGCATGAACAAAGTAACTATTATTTTCCTGCTGTTTATGAATAGTTCATGAATCATGACCCACACTCAACCACCTGCATATTTCTATTTTTAAACCATTTTAAATTATGCTTATATTCATTTACTAAAATTTCTGTGAACTCCTAAAAAAAAATAATAATAATATGTGTACTTCCATGTCTTTTTGTTTTGTTTACTTTGGTGAGGAGGGACATAGTTAAGTCAAGTTGGCCAGAAAGCAAAGACTGATTAAATGACTAAAATAAAATAGCAGCTACGAACAAGCCTTGTACTCAAAGTGAAACTTATAAGCATAGAGATAGAAAGCAGAGAATGGCATTCCCAAGTATATCATACATACATTGTAAAACTAACTGGTCATGTCCTTATTTGACAGTAATTGATCAAATTGACAATAGATACTTCAATAGTAAAATATAAAGATGCACAAAGCAACAAAATAACAGAACAACAAAAGAAACAATACAAGAAGCAATGAAACCACAGGTTTATTGAAGTGAAAGTACACTCCAAAGTGTGGGCGCAGGCTGGAGAAGCAGCTCAAGAGCACCAGCACCATATGTACATCCACTTTGAAGAAGACCAAAAATATGTTATTAACTAGACTTCAGCATGTTCTAGTTTAAACATTTTCTACAAGCTAAGTATTTTTAAGTATCTGGTTTTTGCAAATATTTTTGAAGACTTTTTAGGAAATTAAAGAATAAGATACAGTTTTCACTGTCATGAAGTTTACAATCTAGAAAAGGAGATAACACTATAATATAAACAACTATATTTCAAGACAAATTGTGTTAAGCATCATATGAGAGGTAGATTAAATTGCTGTGTGAGACTATGGTAATAACACTACAAGAAAACACAGTTCCTTTAAAAATCTCAGCTACCATTTTTTAATACATTGGCAAGCTGATCCTAAAATTCATATGAAAAGTCAAGGGGCTTAGAAGAAAATTCAAGGGGCTTAGCCAAAACAGTATTCAAAAAGAAAAAGAAATGTGAAGGATTTACACTTTTTGATTTTAGAATTTACTATAATGCTATAGTAATCAAGCCAGTGTAGTATTGTTATGAGAGACAAATGTATCAATGAAATAGAGTTGAAAATCCAGAAATATACCACCACATTTGTGGTCAATTGATTTTGAAAGGGGTGACAAGACAATTCAGTGGGAAGGAAAAGTTAATGAAAAATTGTCCTGGGATAACTGGAAGCCACATTTTTTTAAAAAATAAAGAATTTGGAGTGGTACTTTATTTTTTATTTATTTTATTATTTTTCCTTAAGTTATTGGGATACAGGTGGTATTTGGTTGTATGAGTAAGTTCTTTAGTGGTGATTTGTCAGATTTTGTTGCATCTATCACCTGAGCAGGAAACACTGTACCCTATTTGTAGTCTTTTATCCCTCACCCCAATACTACTCTTACCCCCAACTCTCCAAAGTCCATTTTACCATTCTTATGCCTTTGTGTCCTCATAGCTTAGCTTCTACATATCAATGAGAACATACGATGTTTTGTTTTCCATTTTTTGAGTTACTTCACTTAGAATAATAGTCTCTGGTCTCATCCAGGTCACTGCAAATGCTGTTAATTCATTCCTTTTTTTGACTGCATAGTATTCCATTAGATAGATAGATAGATAGATAGATAGATAGATAGATAGAGGGTGAGTTTGAAAATCTGGCTTGGTATGCTTTTGGAAATATAGTATAATTTTGTGGAACTTCTTAAGAATAACCAGTGGGCCTCACTTGGCATTGCAGTGACTCAAACACCTTTACATTTAAACCTAAAATGGGGTGAGATCCTGGGTAATAAATAACAGACTATTTTTAAATGGAACCTGACAAATAAAGAAATAAAACGAATAAAGAAATAAAATGATAAAGAAATAAAATGAATCAATTACATATGTAAAATGTTATATATGTGTTATATATTATGTTACATATATAACATATGTTATATATATTATGTTACATATATAACAAAATATAATAATGTTATATATAACATAAATGTTATACATATATAATATATATAACAGATTCTTTATCCACTCATTGATGTGCATTTGGGTTGGTTCCACGATTTTGCAATTGTAAATTGTGCTGCTATAAGTGTGTGTGTGCAAATATCTTTTTCGAGTAATGACTTCTTTTCCTCTGGGTAGATACCCAGGAGTGGGATTGCTAGATCAAATGGTAGTTCTACTTTTCATTATTTAAGGAATCTCCACAGTGTTTTCCATAGTGGCTGTACTAGTTTACATTCACAGCAGCAGTGTAGAAGTGTTGCCTGTTCACCACATCTATGCCAACATCTACTGTTTTTTGAATTTTTGTTTATGGCCATTCTTGCAGGAGTGAGGTGGGATTGCACTGTGGTTTTGATTTGCATTTCCCTGATCATTAGTGATGTTGAGCATTTTTTCATATGTTTATTTGCCATTTGTATATCTTCTTTTGAGAATTGTCTATTCATGTCCCTAGCCCACTTTTTGATGGAATTGTTTTTTTTTTATCCTACTGATTTGTTTCAGTTCATTATAGATTCTGGATATTAGTCCTTTGTCAGATGTATAGATTGTGAAGATTTTCTCCCACTATGTGGTTGTCTGTTTATTTGCTGACTGTTCCTTTTGTTGTACAAAAGCTCTTTAGTTTAATTAGGTCCCAGCTATTTATCTTTGTTTTTATTGCATTTGCTTTCTGGTTCTTGGTCATGAAATCTTTGCCTAAGTCAATGTCTAGAAGGGTTTTTCCAAAGTTATCTTCTAGAATTTTTATAACTTCAAGACTTAGGTTTAATTCTTTCATCCATCTTGAGTTGATTGTTGTAAAAGGTGAGAGATGAGGATCCAGTTTCATTCTCCTAAATGTGGCTAGCCAATTATCCCAGCACCATTTGCTGAAAAAGTGTCTTTTCCCCACTTTATGTTTTTGCTTGCTTTGTTGAAGATCAATTGGCTGTAAGTATTTTGGTTTATTTCTGGGTTTGCTATTCTGTTACATTGGTCTATGTGCCTATTTTTATACCAGTGCCATGCTGTTTTGGTGACTATGGCCTTGTAGTATAGTTTGAAATCAAGTAGTGTGATGCCTCCAGATTTGTTCTTTTTTGCTTAGTCTTGCTTTGACTCTGTGGGCTTTTTTTTTTTTTTTTTTTTTTTTTTGGTTCCATGTGGATTTTAGAATTTTTTTTTGACTCTGTGAAGAATGATGGTGGTATTTTGATGGGGATTGTGTTGTATTTGTAGATTGCTTTTGGCACTAAGGTTATTCTCACAATATTGAGTCTACCCATCCATGAGCATGGGATGTGTTTTCATTTGTTTGTGTCACCTATGATTTCTTTTAGCAGTGTTTTGTAGTTTTCCTTGTAGAGGTCTTTCACCTCCTTTGTTAGGAATATTTCTAAGTATTTTCTTTCTTTCTTTCTTTCTTTCTTTCTTTCTTTCTTTCTTTCTTTCTTTCTTTTTTATTTATTTATTTTGCAGCTATTGTAAAAGGGGTTGAGTTCTTGATTTGATTCTCTGCTTGGTTGCTGCTGGTGTATAGAAGAGCTAGTGATTTGTGTACATCTTATATGCAGAAACTTTGCTGAATTACTTTATCAGTTCTAGGAGCTTATTGACGGAGTCCTTAGGGTTTTCAAGGTAAACAATCATATCATCTTTTCAAGGTAAACAATTATGTCGTCAGCAAATAGTGACAGTTTGACTTCCTGTTTACCAATTTTGATGCCTTTTATTTCTTTCTCTTGTCTGATTGCTCTGGCTAGGACTCCTAGTACTATGTTGAAGAGTGGTGAGAGTGGGCAACTTGTCTTGTTCTAGTTCTCAGAGGGAATCCTTTCCACTTTTCCCCATTTAGTATTATGTTGGCTGTGGGTTTGTCATAAATGGCTTTAATAACATTGAGGTATGTCCCTCATATGCTGATTTTGCTAAGTTTTAATCATAAAGGGATACTGCATTTTGTTGAATGCTTTTTCTGCATCTATTGAGATGATCATGTGATTTTTGTTTATAATTCTGTTTATGTGGTGTATCACATTTATGGAGTTGCATATGTTAAACCATCCCTGCATCCCTGGTATGAAACCTGCTTGATCATGGTGGATTATATTTTTGATATGTTGCTGGATTCGGTTAGCTAGTATTTTGTTAAGGATTTTAGCATCTATGTTCATCAAGGATATTGGTCTGTGGTTTTCTTTTTTGGTTGTGTCCTTTCCTGATTTTGATATAGGGTGATGCAGGCTTTATAGAATGAATTAGAGAGTTTTCCCTCTTTCTCTGTCTTGTGGAATAGTGTCAAAAGGATTGATATCAATTCTTCTTTGAATGTCTGATAGAATTCTGCTGTGAATCCATCTAGCCCTGGACTTTTTCTTGTTGTAATTTTTTAATTACCATTTCAATCTATCTTCTTGTTATTCGTCTGTTCTGGGTATCTAATTCTTCCTGATTTAAGGTAGAAGGGTTGTATTTTTCCACAAATTTATCCATCTCTTCTAGGTGTTCTAGTTTATGTGCATAAAAGTGTTCATAGTAGCCTTGAATAATCTTTTGTATTTCAGGGTTGTCAGTTGTAATATCTCCTGTTTTTTTTCTTAATGAGATTATTTGGATTTTCTCTCTTCTTTTCTTGGTTAATCTTGCTAATGTTCTATCAATTTCACTTATCTTTTCAAATAACTAGCTTTTTGTTTCATTAATCTTTTGTATTTTTTTATTTGTTTTAATTTCATTTAGTTCTGCTCTGATCTTGGTTATTTCCTTTCTTCTGCTGGACTTGGGTTTGGTTAGTTCTTGTTTCTCTAGTTCCTTGAGGTGTCCTTAGATTGTCTGTGCTCTTTCAGACTTTTTGACGTAGGCATTTAACACTATGAACTTTCCTCTTAGAACCACCTTAGCTGTATCCCAGTGGTTTTGATAGGTTGTGTCATTATTGTCATTCAGTTCAAAGAATTTTTTAATTTCCATGTTGATTTCATTTTTGACCCAATACTCATTCAGGAGCAGGTTATTCAATTTCCACGTATCTGCATGGTTTTGAAGGTTCCTTTGCAGTTGATTTCCAGTTTTATTACACTGTAGTCTGAAAGAATGCTTTATATAATTTCAATTTTCTTAAATTTATTGAAGCTCACTTTATGGCCTATCACATGGTCTATCTTGGAGAAAGTTCCATGCATTGCTGAATTGAATGTGTATTCTGCAGTTGTTGGAGGAAATGTTCTGTATATATCCCTTAAGTCCATTTGCTCCAAGGTATGATTAAAGCCACTGTTTCTTTGTTGACTTTCTGTCTTGATGACCTGTCTAGTGCTGTCAGTGGAGTATTGAAGTCCCCCACTATTATTGTGTTGCTGCCTATCTCATTTCTTATGTCTATTAGTAATTGTTTTATAAATTTGGGAGCTCCAGTGCTGGGTACATATATGTTTAGGATTGTGATATTTACCATTACATAATGTCCCTTTTTGTCTCTTTTAATTGCTATTGCTCTAAAGTTGGTTTCATCTGATATAAGAATAGCTTGCTTTTGGTGTCCATTTGCATGAAATGCCTTCTTCCACCCTTTTCATTTAAGTTTATGTGAGTCCTTATGTGTTAGGTGAGTCTCTTAAAGGCAGCAAATAATTGGTTGGTGAGTTCTTATCCATTCTGTGGTTCTGTATCTTTTAGGTGCAGCATTTAGGCCATTTACATTAAATGTTAGTATTGAAATGTGAGGTACCATTCCATTCATCATGCTTTTTGTTGCCTGTGTACTTTGGGTTTTATTGTTTGTTTTCTGTTTTTGCTTTTTAACTTGTATTTTTGTTTTATATGTTCTGTGGGATTTATCCTTTAAAGAGGTTCTGTTTTGATGTGTTTCCAGAATTTGTTTCAAGATTTAGAGCTCCTTTAACAGTTATTGTAGTGCTGGCTTAGTAATGGCACATTCTCTCAGCAAGCGTTTGTCTGAAAATGACTGTATCTTTCCTTCATGTATGATGCTTAGTTTCACTGGATACATAATTTTTTGCTGGGAATTGTTTTGTTTGAGGAGGCTGAAGATAGGATGCCAGTCTCTTCTAGCTTGTAGGGTTCTGCTGAGAAATCTGCTGTTAATCTGATAGGTTTTCCTTTATAGGTTACTTAGTGCTTCTGACAGCTCTTAAGATTCTTTCCATCATCTTAATTTTGGATAACTTGATGACAATGTGTCTAGGTGAAGATCTTTTTGTGATGAATTTACCAGGTGTTCTTTGTGCTTCTTGTATTTGTGTGTCTAGGTTTCTAGCAAGGCTGGGGAAGTTTTCCTTGATTATTCCCCCTAATATGTTTTCCAGGCTTTTAGAATTGTCTTCTTCCTCAGGAACCCTGATTATTCTTAGGTTTTATCATTTAACATAATCCCAGACTTCTTGGATTCTTTGTTCATATTTTCTTATCTTTTTTCTTTGTCTTACTGGAGTTGGTTAATTTGAAGATCTTGTGTTTGAGCTCTGAATTTCTTTCTTCTACTTGTTCAACTCTAATGCTGAGACTTTCCAGAGCTTTTTGTATCTCTAAAAGTATGTCCAAAGTTTCTGAATTTTTTATTGTTTTTTCTTTAAGCTATCTATTTACTGGAATATTTCTCCCTTCACTTCTTGTATTGTTTTCTAATCTCATTGCGTTGGGCTTTGCCTTTCTCTGGTGCCTCCCTGATTAGCTTAATAACTAATCTTCTGAATTATTTTTCAGGTAAATTAAGGATTTCTTCTTGGTTTGGATCCATTGCTGGTGAATTAGTGTGATTTTTTCGGGGCATTGAAGACCCTTGTTTCGTGATATTACCAGAGTCGATTTTCTAGTTTCTTCTCATTTGTGAAGGCTCTGTCAGTGGGGAGGTCTAGGGCTGAAGTCTGTTCAGATTTTTTTGACCCATGGGGTGCTCCTTTGATGTAGAATTCTCCCCCTTTTCCTGTGGATGTGGCTTCTGGTGAGGAAACCTGCAGTGATTGTTGTCTCTCTTCTGGTTCTAGCCACCAAGCAAATCTGCCTGGCTCTGAGCTGATACTGGGGGTTGCCTGCATAGAGTCCTCTATTGTGAACTGTTTCTGGGTCTCTCAGCCATGGATACCAGCGCCTGTTCCAGTGGAGGTGGCAGAGGTTGTCATGGCATGAGAGTCCTTAGCTTTGGTGGTTTAATGCTCTATTTTTAAAAATATATATTACTTTAAGTTCTGTGATACATGTGCTAAACGTGCAGGTTTATTACGTAGGTATATATGTGCCAAAGTGGTCTGCTACACCTATCAACCCATCATCTAGGTTTTAAGTCCTGCATGCATTAGGTATTTCTTCTAATGTGCTCCCTCCTCTTTCACCCAACCACCCAACAGGCCCCAGTGTGTGATGTTTCCCTCCCTGTGACCATGTGTTCTCCTTGTTCAACTCCCACTTATGAGTGAGAACACGTGGTGTTTAGTTTTCTGTTCCAGTCTTAGTTTGCTGAGAATGATGGTTTCCAGCTTCATTTATGTCCCTACAAAGGACATGAACTCATTCTCTTTTATGGCTACATAGTATTCCATGGTGTAGATGTGCCACATTTTCTTTATCCAGTCTACATTGATGGGCATTTAGGTTAGTTCCAAGTCTTTGCTATTGTGAATAGTATTGCAATAAACACACATGTGCATGTGTTTTTATAGTAGAATGATTTATAATCCTTTGGGTATATACCTAGTAATGAAATTCTTGGGTCAAATAGTATTTCTGGTTCTAGATACTTGAGGAATTGCCACACTGTCTTCCACAGTGGTTGAACTAATTTACACTGTCACCAACAATGTAAAAGCATTCCTATTTCTCCCCATCCTTGAGGCATCTGTTGTTTCTTGATTTTTTTAATAATTACCATTCTAATGTTATGAAATGGTATCTCATTGTGGCTTTGATTTACATTTCTCTAATGATCAGTGATGATGAGCTTTTTTTCATGTTTGTTGACCACATAAATGTCTTCTTTTGAGAAATGTCTGTTCAAATCCTTTGCCCACTTTTTGATGGTTTTTTTTTTTTTTTTTTTTTAATTTAAGTTCCTTGTAGATTCTGGATATTAGACCTTTGTCAGATGGATAGATTGCAAAATGTTTTCCCATTCTGTAGGTTGCCTGTTCACTCTGATGACAGTTTCTTTTGCTGAGAAGAAGCTCTATAGTTTAATTAAATCTCACTTGTCAATTTTGGATTTTGTTGCAATTGCTTTTGGTTTTTTAGTCATGAAGTCTTTGTCTATGCCTATGTCCTGAATGGTATTGCGTAAGTTTTCTTCTAGGGTTTTTATGGTTTTAGGTTTTACATTTAAGTCTTTAATCCATCTTGAGTTAGTTTTTGTATAAGGTGTAAGGAAGGGATCCAGTTTCTGTTTTCTGTATATGGCTAGCCAGTTTTCCCAACACCATTTATTGAATAGGTAATCCTTTCCTCATTGCTTGTTTTTGTCATAATTTTCGAAGATCAGATGATTGTAGATGTGTGGTGTTACTTCTGAGGCCTCTGTTCAGTTCCATTGGTCTATATATCTGTTTTGGTACCAGTACCATGCTGTTTTGGTTACTGTAGTCTTGTAGAATAGTTTTAAGTCAGATAGTGTGATGCCTCGATATTGTTCTTTTTGCTTACGATTGTCTTGGCTATAGAAGCTCTTTTTTTTCGCATATGAAATTTAAAGTAGTTTTTTCTAGTTCTGTGAAGAAAGTCGGGTAGCTTGATGGGAATAGCATTAAATGTGTAAATTACTTTGGGCAGTATGGCCATTTTCAGGATATTGATTCTTCCTATCCATGAGCATGGAATGTTTTTCCATTTGTTTGTGTTCTCTCTTATTTCCTTGAGCAGTGGTTTATAGTTCTTCCTGAAGAGGTCCTTCGTGTCCCCTGTAAGTTGTATTCCTAGGAATTTTATTTTCTTTGTAGCAGTTGTAAATGGGAGCTCACTCATGAATTGGCTCTCTGCTTGTGTATTCCTGATGTATAGAAATATTTGTGATTTTTGCACATTGATTTTGTATCCTGAAACTTTGCTGAAGTTGTTTATCAGCTTAAAGAGTTTTGGGACTGAGATGAGGGAGTTTTCTAAATATATGATCATGACATCTGCAAATAGAGATAATTTGACTTTTTCTCTTCCTATTTGAATACACTTTTTTCCTTCTCTTGCCTGATTGCTCTGGCCAGAACATCCAATATTATGTTGAATAGGAGTGGTGACAGAGGGCAGAAATAATGAAGTTTTTTGAAACCAGTGAGAATAAAGAGATAACATACCAGAATATCTGGGATACAGCTAAATCAGTGTTTAGAGAAAAATTTATAGCACTAAATGCCCACATCAGAAAGTGGCAAAGATCTAAAATCAACACCCTACCATCACAATTAAAAGAACTAGAGATGCAAGAACAAACAAATTCAAAAGCTAGCAGAAGTCAAGAAATAACTAAGATCAGAGCAGAACTGAAAGAGAGAGACACAAAAACCCCTTTAAAAATTCAATGAATCCAGAAGCTGATTTTTTTAAAAAAGATTAACAAAATAGATAGATTGCTAACCTGACTAATAAAGAAGAAAAGAGGAAGAATCAAACAGACACAATACAAAATGATAAAGGGATATTACCACTGATCCCACAGAAATACACTACAATCAGAGAATACTAAAAACACCTCTATACAAATAAACTAGGAAATCTACAAGAAATGAATAAATTCCTGGACACATATACCCCCACAAGACTAAACCAGGAAGAAATCAAATTCCTGAATAGACAAATAATAAGTTTTGAAATTGAGGCAGTAATTAGTAGCTTACCAACCAAAAAAACCCCAGGACCAGATGGATTCACAGCTGAATTCTATCAAAGGTACAAAGAGGAGCTGGTACCATTCTTTCTGAAACTATTCCAAACAATAGAAAAAAAGGGAATCCTCACTAACTCATTTTATGAGTCCAGCATCTTCCTGATTCCAAAACCTGGTAGAGACACAACAAAGAAAATTTTAGGCCAAGATCTCTGATGACCATCAATGCGAAAATCCTCCGTAAAATACTGGCAAACTGAATCCAGCAGCACATCAAAAAGCTTATCCACCATGATTAAGTCAGCTTCATCTCTGGGATACAAGGCTGGTTCAACATACACAAATCAATAAACATAATCCATCATATAAACAGAACCAATGACAAAACCACATGATTAGCTCAATAGATGCAGAGAAAGCCTTTGATAAAATGCAACACTCCTTCATGCTAGCATCTCTCAATAAACTAGTAATTAATGGAACATATCTCAAAATAATAAGAACTGTTTGTGACAAACCCACAGCCAATATCATACTGAATGGGCAAAAGCTGGAAGCATTCCCTATTTGAATGCCCTACTTTTATGCTGGTTGACCTCCTGCCAGGAGGTGGCACTTTCCAGAAAGTATCAGCTGTAGTGGTGTGGAGAGGGATTGTCAGTGGGTGGGGCTCTAGAACTCCCAAGATTAAATGCTACCAGGGTGGATAGGGAAGGACCATCAGGTGGGGATGGGGCTAGGCCTGTATGAGCTCACACTCTCCTTGGGTGGAGAGCCTGTGGTTGCTGTGGGGAATGGGAGTGAGATTCCCAGATCACTGGAGTTGTGTACCTAGCAGGATTACGTCAGCCTCTGCTGAGTCATACATGTTATTAGGGAAGTAGGGGAAAGCCTGCAGTCACAGGCCTCACCCAGCTCCCACGCAAACTGAGGGGCCAGTCTCACTCCCACCATGCCTCCCCAACAGCCCCAATTCTGTTTCCAGATGGAGGGTGAGATGGGCTTGAAAACTTGCCTGAGGCTTTGCGCTTCCCAGCTGTGAAAGGAAAGGGCTTTAGTTCTTCCCCGTCTGTGAAGTGTAGGCAGCAGATTTACGCCTTCCCCCAACTTCTAGCCAGGAGGCTTCTTGCCCCATTCAAATTGTTACCAAGTTCAGTTAGAGAATTCCTTCTCCCTGTGGAGTTTTATCCCCTGCTCCTCTGGCCACCCTCCTCATGAATTCCTGTGGTGCCAGGCAGGATTGGGCTGCTTAGGGACACAGTGAGCTCCCAGGGCCCCTCCACTGCCTCCTCCACCCCACCCCTGTATTTTGCTTGGCTTGGCTCTGTAACTTGACTGAGCTTCAGGTAAAGTCCGGAACTTCTCCCACAAACAGACCTTCAACTTCTGCAGTGGAGGTGTGTGCTTGTGAGAAGAGGGTCTCCCTTTCCCACTTTCGCAGTTGGGGCACTCATAGTATTTGAAGTGTCTCTCATGTCCTGCAGGAGCAGTCTGCTTCCTTCAGAGGGTTTGTGGGTCCTCTCAATATTGCTGGTTTGTTCTTGCAGTCAATCTGGAGCTAAAATTCACGATACAAGCCTCTGCATGCTGCTCTGTCCGGAGCTGCAGTCTAGCCTTGCCTCCATCATGATCCCTCAAGCCTCCCATCATGGAATTATAGCTTATATCATACACAAAATTAATTCAGAATGAATCAAAGACCAAAATTTGGGAGCTATAATTATTAAGCTATTGGTAAAAAAAAAAAAAAAAAAAGGTAATAAATCTCCATGAACTTGGGTTAGGCAATGTTTCCTTAGATATGACATCAAACATGAAAGCAACACAATAAAAAAATTAAATTGGACACCATGAAAATTAACATTTTTGTGCTACAAAGAATAACATCAAGAAAATGAAATGGCTGTCCACAGGATGGAAGAAAATTTTGGCAAATCCTATCTCTCACAAGGAATGCTTACAACTTAAGAAGAAAAAGACATACAAACCAAATTTTAAAAGGGCAAAGGGTCTCTATAAAAATTTCTCTGAAGAATGCATGCCAGTGTCCAATGAACACAGGAAAAGATGGTCAACACTATTATCAGAAAAATGCAAATAAAAACTACAAAATATTGCCTCACACCACTATGATGTCTTCAGTCAAAAAGACAAGTAATAGGAGTTGGCAAGCATGTGGTGATGTTGGAACCATTATACACTACTAGTAAGAATGCAAAATGGTACTACTTTAAAAAACAATCTGACAGTTTCTCAAAAGGTTAAACATAGAATTACCATATGACTCAGTATTTCCATCTCTCAGTATCTATAAAAGAGAAATGAAAACCTATGTCCACACAAAAACTTGTACATGAATATTCATAGCAGCATTACACACAACAAAAGTGAAAAAACAAATGTCTATCAATTGATTAAAGAAATAGGTAAATAAAATGTGGTGTGTCTATACCATGGGATGTTATTGGGCAATAAAAAGAATAATAAAGGGACTTCCAATTTCTGTTTCCATATGAAAGGAACTGAAAGTTGCCACTCTGTTTTAACAAGTAAAAAGTTGGAAAAAAAATCTGAAAAATCAACTCTGCTTGGATCCATAAGAGAAGTGAGGTGGCAGGCAAATCACTGCACCCACAATTCAGGTACGATTACTAATGGGTCACCACCTTCAGGAATGAATGTGTGGATCCTTCTGTCCTGCATAGAAGCACACCAACTGAAGTTCTTGCAGAGAGCAAAGGGAATATGGAATAGGTAGCAGAAGGGGGTAGTTAGAAATACCAACCGTGACTATGTGACCATGTACGGAAATAAGCACTCTCATATTTATCAGCATTTCTTTCTTATTTTGTTATAAATATGTTTGTGTATATTAAGCATTTTTATTTTCTTATCACCTAACATAAGACATAGTAATAATGATTTACTTGATATCACAGCATTTAAGTTAAAGGATATCAAAGGAGAAGAAGGAATATCACGTACTTTGCATTCCCTTTGGGAAAGGATTAACATGTTTTAGATTGTTTTCGAGATAGTTGTGCTATGTTAAAGTATGACTTTATTGTTGTCTTATTTGATGATTAAGATTTAAGGAAATGTGTAGGGTGCCAAGTTGACAGTGGGGGGACAGTGATAAGCACCTACATTAATGTTTGATCAAATAACTGAGGACTGTAACCCAGTCAAGTTGACACATAAAGAAAGAAGACTATCACTGTACATATCATATATATGTAATCATGTATATATGATTACTTTGAGCTCCCCCATGCAAGCAAATTGGAAAGCCTAAATGAAACACAAAATTTCTTAGGAAAATACAGGTTACCAAAATTGAAAGCATATAAAAGATCAACTCTCACAGACGAAGCAGAAAATTTCAACAAGGGTCCAACCAACAGAAATGCACAGGCCCATTTGGAGTCAAGATAAATTTAAACTTTTTGAGGTCAGACATTTCAAATGCTCAATAAATTTTTTCAGAGTATTAAGAAAAAGAAAACTTTACAATTATTTTTATGAAGCTAGAACGATGTTGATACCCAAACCTGACAAAGATAGCACAAAAACAAAAGAAAATTACAGAACAGTTTTGCTTATGAGTATTGAGGAAATAATCCTAAGTAAATTTTATCTATTTGACTTTAATATCACATTAAGGAAACAATATAGTATGACTAAGTAGAATTTATACCATGAATCTAAGCATAGTTTAATACTATGTATTATCACAATATAATAAGATGAATGAGAAAAAAATTGTATCATTATTTCTATAGACAGTGAAAAACCAGTTGACAAAATTGAATATTTCTACATTTCTAATAAAAACTCTCAAGAAAAGAGAATAAATTTCTGCTTCTGCAACTTTTGTGTATCTCCAAAAATCTCCCATCTTATTTAAAGTGAAACATAGATGTAATATATAAAACTATAATATGCTTATAGTTTTACTCTGTTTCATTTGTTTTATCTAACTGCATTGGCTAATTTATCTTATTATATTGACATATATGTTAATGATGTAATAGTATATCTGAAAACTCTGTAATAGTATATCTGAAAAGCTAGATGAATTAATATTAAATTTTATTTGGAAAAATAAATGCGCACAAATAACTAGGAAAATATTGAAAGGCTATCGGAGAGGAATTCACTCAATCATATGTTAAACATATAAAGCCTTTATAATTAAAACAGTGTGACACTGGCACATGAGTGGACAAACCAGTGAAATAGAAGGTTCGGAAATAGATATGTGACATGATATGACTCAAAAGATACACATATGATTAAGTGGATACTGTCATTTCTGTGAATGAGACAGATTTTTAATAAATAAAGTTAGGGCACTGGATAACCATATAAAGGTTAAATTGATCCATTATTCACTGCAGACATACAAATAAATTACCAAGAAAAACCAAATATTGAAATCCTAAGAAAATCTAATCAAGCACTGTAAAAATATAGGTGAATTCCTCCATTAACAAATATAAGATAGGCTTTCTTGTTTTCACTCAACATCCAGGAGTAATGAAATTTTAAAAAATATTCAGTAATAAATCTAAAAAGAAAATTTTAGCCTAAATGTTAGGCTGTCTTGTAGGTAGGAATGACTTTCTTAAAACTTTTCAGAATTATGAAAAAGAAATATACATCCTACATAATAAAAGACATCTTGACAAAGTTATGAAAAAGTAACAAATTGAGAGAAAACATTTACAACACATCTAACAAATAATAGCCATGGTATATTTTAAAAGTTCATTCAAGTCAATGAGAAAAAAAAATACAAAAATGGGCAAGAGTTATGAACAGCTCGTTAGTAAAAGAAGAAAAAAGAAATGTATAAAAAACACTCAATTGTACTTATTATGATGGAAATACAACCATATCTTATTTACATTTCGGTCCTCAGAGACAGTATGTTGCCTGGCAAGTAATCAATCTATAAAGGAGAAAAATAATTGCAGTTGACCCTAGAACATTTAGGGTTAGGTGTGTTGAGCCCTGCACAGTAGAAAATCTGCCTATAACTTTTGATTCCTCAAAAACTTTACTAATAGCCTATTGTTGACTGGAAGCCTCACTGATAATATAAGCAGTTGATTAACACATATTTTGCATGTTATATGTATTATATGCTGTATTTTTACAAAATTTATTAAGAAAATTTTAAGAAAGAGAGAATGTATTTACTATTTATTAAGTGCAAGTGGATTATCATAAGTGTCTTCATCTTTTTTGTCTTCCTATTGAGTAAGCTGAGGATGGGGAAGAAAGGGGAGGGGTTGATCGGTTAACTGTATATTCAGCTTATATTACTTAAGAATTAGCTTAATGACTTATTTTTAGAAACTGTTAAGCCATGTTCAGTATCTTGCCACTGCCGTTGAGATTTTGCAGTCGCCCAAGGCATTCTAGCTGAGATATCCGCCTTGCAGCCTCAACAAAATGAGTCACCTTAGCACTTTTTTTTTTTTTTTTTTTTTTTGAGACGGAGTCTCGCTCTGTCGCCCAGGCTGGAGTGCAGTGGCCGGATCTCAGCTCACTGCAAGCTCCGCCTCCCGGGTTTACGCCATTCTCCTGCCTCAGCCTCCCGAGTAGCTGGGACTACAGGCACCCGCCACCTCGCCCGCTAGTTTTTTGGATTTTTTAGTAGAGACGGGGTTTCACCGTGTTAGCCAGGATGGTCTCGATCTCCTGACCTTGTGATCCGCCCGTCTCGGCCTCCCAAAGTGCTGGGATTACAGGCTTGAGCCACCGCGCCCGGCCACCTTAGCATTCTTACTTTAAAAATATCAGTGCCTGCCTGCTTTATGAAACACGGCTATTCCAGTACTCCAAGCCTCTGTCATGCCTTAGAAACTCTCAAAAACCTAATTTAGAAAGTTGTATTGAATATCTTCTTTGAATTTCTCTATTTACCAGATTCGCCAGTTCATCTTTGAAAACAGGAAATGTCCTTGCCAGAAGTCTGCACAGATCTTTGAAACATTCATGTTTTATGGCGATTCTTATCTTTCTAGGTACCTTGCTGTACAAAACAAACTAAAATAATTGTTATTGTATCTCACTTTATACTGTATTCTTGCAGGAATGGAATAATGGCTACAAGTAATTCTAAGATCAAAGGTAGTTGGGGGCTTGACATTTAAGCACATCTTCAATAGCAGTGCTGCCTTCCCAACCAATATCTACACAAGTGTGCTGCCCCTGTAGTAGTATTCTTGGTCTTTGAGGTCTACATTGCAAACTGTGTACTTGAACAGTAAGAAAATGAATAGCTCTCTAGTCTATCAATTTTCTAACCATTAATATTCAACAAATACTTTTAAAATTAATAAAGTATTATTATAGAAATACACTGGATTACAATACACATGTCCAACTGTAGAAGATTAAAGTGCAGTGTATCACATACGAGAACACTGTTCACTCATTTAAAAATAAAGTTATGAATCTCTGATTTTTGACTGGGAGTATGCATCATGTAGCTGACAGAAATATTAAATGAATATTAAATGCTGAGACAGATAATTCTTATATGTTACATTGTTTTAAAATATAGACTATATTTGTGCATTAAAAAATGGAATGATCATAAAAGAAGAACAAAATCTGAGATGATAAATTTTGGGATAGAAAGTGATATGGTTTGGCTGTGTTCTCTCCCAAATCTCATCTTGAATTCCCATGTGTTGCAGGAAAGACCCAGTGGGAGGTAATTGAATCATGGGGGCAGGTCTTTCCTGTGCTGTTCTCATGATAGTGAATAATTCTCATGAGATCTGATGGTTTTAAAAAGAGGTGTTCCCTTGCACCTGCTCTTTTTGCCTGCTGCCATCCATGTAAGATGTGACTTGCTCCTCCTTGCCTCCTGCTATGATTGTGAGGCCTCCCCAGCCACATGGAACTGTAAGTTCATTAAACCTCTCCTTCCCAGTTTTAGGTATGTCTTTATCAGCAGCATGAAAATGAACTAATACAGATAGATAAATGAAATTTATCAACATAAAAAGTAGTAGTTTCAATGTGATCTAATATTTATGTTATTTTATTATATACCAGGAATTTTAAAAACTATTTACATATATTAATTTAGTCTTCACAACAAACCTGAGATTGTTACTATTTTGTTTCCTCTTACACAGAAGAGACAATTGATATATGTCAAGATTAACTTGCCTAGAGTTGGGATTTGAAACCAGCAAATCTTACTCTAGAGATTTTACTCTTAACCATAACTCTATATTGTCTCAATACTCTATACTCTTATGACAGAAATGACAAGAGTTCATGAAATCACTCCAGGAGCTTAGGAATGGGGCCAGGAAAAGCTTTGGGGAAATATTAATAAAATGTAGATAGATAATAGGTAACCTACAAAATAATCAACAACAATAAACTGTTATAGAAGCATGAAGAAAGCTAGTTAAGAAAAGAATCAACCTGCCATATATTGCTGAAGGATCATGAAAGAGAGAGAAAATTACCCAGTGTTTATTTTTTGATAGGTTGAGTTTTTTGTGTGTTTTTGACGAGGAGTGAGAAATATATGGGCTCTAGTTTGAGGAGTAAATGGGAGATGAATAAATGGAAAAACTAAGTATAAATTAATCTTTCACTAAATCAACATTGAATAATAATATTAATATAATAATGATAGATACTAAGGGAGAATAAAATGGTTCCTACAAGGAACATGTCCAGGCCCAAATCTCTCTTTTTTCTTCTTCTTATACTTTCTTTTTAAATTCTCTTCAAAGTAGCTGATGATTATGGACTCCAAGCAAATGAGAACATAATTTAAATTAACCTATTGGTATAATATATTAGGAAATAGATCTGTCTCAATTAAGTAAAATATTTTGATGGCAAAAACAAGACAAAACCATAAACACAAGTTGAAGGAAGATATTTGAAACATGAGAAAAGGCCAAGGGATGATAAATGACTACAAAAATAAATGATAACCAACTGAATGTGGGGAAAAATGTAATGCTATTGTTAAAAATATAACTTGGATATACTAAAAGGTGTGCAAACATGCAAAAGTCAGAAAGTAATTATTGTATTAATTTCACCATTAATCAGATTCTTATAGTATCTGTCACACTCTAAGGATTCAGAAGTAAATGTTAAGAGAATTAAAATTGAAAAAGTAAAGAGAGTTTTTTTACTACAAATTTGGATTTCATAAGTTAACATGATGTGTTTATTATACCATAGAAACAAATATTTGAGTAACTCAAAGAGCACAGATTGTGTTTATAGTAAAATATTAGACAGCATGAATTGTGTCCCAAGATCACAGTGATCTTTGAATAAATTCCTTTGGTTATTTTTGGAGAAATTTCTGAGAATCGTGCTTTTTAACTTGAGAGTGCCCTGTTGTGAAATTTGATTTGTCTAGTGGTGGGCTTTGAAAATATTGGATTAACAGAGTTTAGGATTACTCAACTCCCCTAAACTTGTAAATTCAGGATCTATCAAAGGCCTTTGTATTTTTTATTACGTTGTTGTTTTATAAGAAAAAGAGAGAGAAATATTCTACAGAGAGAGAAATGGAAAGAGAATAAAGCCAACTTACGGAATTGCAAAAGTTAAAGAAATTTTAAAAATGGGGCATCATGGTGTTCTAGGTTCAGGGTTCAACCCATTTTTTTATCACTGTCCTTGGACTATATGAGGAGATACCTCTTTGTTCTTAGATAGTAAATTTCTGTTTAGAGTTTTTGTTAGTTTAGATAAGTATCATTCCTTTGAATCAAGGGAGTTATTACTAATCTAGCAAAGAAGATTCTTTTGATTGTGAGTGAGAGAAAGTTCTGTAATGTACTATAGAGTCATCTTTGTGTTCTTCCTTTCAATGGTCCTCTCTCTCCACTTAGACTTTACCTTTGTTCCCTTCCCCATCTTACCTTACCTGCTTGAAGTATTGCAAGAGCTGAAAAATGATAATTCTGCTAATCACTCCATGCTCCAACACATTCAGCAGGCAAGGGGCTAGGTTCATTCTCTTCATCCATGTTCACAAAATGTCATTTTCCTGTTTCAATTAGACTTTAAATCCTGAACAATAGTGCTCCCCTTCACCTTTACTTTTTACCAGCAAAACTGGACTATTTGATATTTCCAGAATATGTTACATGATTTTGTGTTTTTATGACTTTTTCTGCCTTAAAATTCTTCTTCCTCAATTTCCCCTGCCAAATTTCAGCAAATTATTTACACCCTACTTTTATTGTAGAATAATTTGTTATTTACATTTAAGAATCTTAACTGAACCAGAGAAGATTTGCTAGGGTTGGGATGAAGTAATGGTCTTTATGTATCATCTGGACATAGACACAAACAACCCAACTACTTTACAAAGTCCAAGGTTTATCTTACATGTCACATAGTATTTAGAGACATTGAAAAATGAAAAGTAACATTCCTTGTTTTGCTCAGGTCCCAGATACCTAGTGGAACTTTACTCACTGGAACATAAGCTACTTGGGAGTTGCACATGAATTTCTTTACATCTATAGTGCCTAGAACAGTTCCCAGCACAAGCAAAGCCTTGATAGATAGATATTAATAGATAGATAGATAGATAGATAGATAGATACATAGATACATAGATACATAGATAGACAGATAGATAGAAGGCAGAGAAAGAGAAAGAGATGGGAAAGAAGGGCAAAGGAAAGACAGAAAGTTAGAGAGTATATGTACATGTCATACACATACATACATATGTGCATCTATGATATGTACATATTATGTTATTATATTATGTATAATATACAACATATTTTGTTGCATAAAGTATTAAGTTAGGTTATTGACTTGAGATTTGCATTCTTTGTTTACAATATCAGTGCTTATAGCTACAAATTTTCCTCTAAGCACAGCTTTACCTGCACCCCATGTTTTGGTATGTTGTAATTTTGTTTTCATTAATCTCAAAGTAGTTTCTAGTTTACCTCATTATATTTTGATCCATTGCTTATTTAGAAATGTTTATTGTTGATTTCTAATGTAATTACATTGTGATCAAATAACATATGTTGTATGATTTCAGCCTTTTTAAATTATCAAGCCTTGCTTTATGGACTAACATATAATCTATCCTGGAGAATGTTCTATGTTTGCTTAAGACAAATGTGTATTTCTTTGTTATGGGAGTAGTATTCTATAGATCTAGTTGACTTAAGTGTTGTTCAAGTATTATATTTTTCTGTAGGTCTTATGCTTACTTTTATAGTCATTATTGAAAGTGGAATATTGAAGTCTCAAACTCTCATTATTGGATTGTCTTTTCCCCTGCTTAAAACCTGTCCATTTTAGTTTCATGTAATTTTGGAGCTTCATTGCTCAGTGCATATGTGTTTATAGTTGTTATACTTTCATGATGTATTTGTACTTTTATCATTATAAAATATTCTTTGTCTCTATTAACTTTTGTGTTAAATTCTATTTTGTCTTATGTTAGAATAGCCACTCCTCTTTTAGTAAGTGTTTGTGTAGTATATATATAGTTTTATCTTTTTATTTTTAATCTATTTCAGTATTTGCCTTTAAGCATGTCTCTTCTATACAGGATATAGTTGGATTGTGGGTTTTGTTAATTCATTCTGCCAACCTTTACCTTGTTATTGAAATGCTTAATTCAATTTTATTAAATGTAATCAGCAGTAGGGTAGGAGTTCTACAATTTTGCTTTTTGTTTCTATCTGTCCTAATTTTTCCCTCTATTCTTCCAACACTGCCTTCCTCTGTGTTAAATAGATAATTTTCTACTGTATCATTTTACTTTTCTTGCTGTTCTTTTACTATATATTTCTGAGTATATACAATTAGCATCTTAAGGTCAATCAACCTCATTATGATTAACACTTAATTTAAGTAGCATACAGAAGTTTTGTTCAATAGCTTCATTTTTTTCACCTTTGTGAGATTATTGCAAAACAAACTAGACTTTTATACATTAGAAGTCTAACCACATAGTTTTATATGTTTTGCTTTGTACAGTTTTCTTTTAAATCAGAAGAGCTACAAGAAAAAAATATGTTGATTGTATCTTTATATTTACCTTGATAATTATCATTACTGATGCTCTTTATTTCTTTTTGTGGATTCAAGTTACTGTCTAATGTACCTTCATTTCAGTCTTGGTGTCTCTCTTTTACTTTCTTTTAGGGCACATCTGTTAGTGATAAGTTTTCAGGTTTTTATTTATCCAGAAATGTCTTAATTTTGCCTTCATTTTACAATTATAGTTTTGCTGGATTTAGAATTCTTAGTTGTTAACCCTTTTCTTTCAACACTTTAAATAAATTCCACTGCCTTCTGAGCACCCTGGTTCCTGATCAGAAGTCAGCTGTTAATCTTTTTGAGAAGCTTTTTTTTTTTCTTTTTTTTTTTTTTGAGACGGAGTCTCGCTCTGTCACCCAGGCTGGAGTGCAGTGGCCGGATCTCAGCTCACTGCAAGCTCCACCTCCTGGGTTCATGCCATTCTCCTGCCTCAGCCTCCCGAGTAGCTGGGACTACAGGCACCCGCCACCTTGCCTGGCTAGTTTTTTTTTTTTTTTTTTTTGGATTTTTTAGTAGAGACGGGGTTTCACCGTGTTAGCCTGGATGGTCTCGATCTCCTGACCTCGTGATTCACCCGTCTCGGCCTCCCAAAGTGCTGGGATTACAGGCTTGAGCCACTGTGCCCAGCCTTTGAGGATCTTTTGTATGTGATACATTATTGTTCTCTCAGCACTTTAAAGTTTTCACTTTGTCCTTGGATTTTGATAATTTGACAATGATGATGAAGTCTCTATTCAGTTAGCTTATTGGTCAGCTATTACATGGTGAGTGGTTTTCATAATTTTTTGAACAAATTAGGCTTCTTTTCCTTGCCAAATAATTCTGTGTGGTTATTAGGGTACACCCTCAATGTTCATGCCCAGTTACAGCATTAGTATTCACTTCTTGCCTTTACAGAAACTTAAGTTTAGCCAAAGAGATTATGTGCAGCTCTGTGTATGACCTTATAGACACAAATAAATAAATAAATAAATAATTTAAGGAAGCAACTTGGAGAAAGGGACAACCCCTAAGTCAAAGAAATTACCTTGAGAAAGAAGTCTAACAGCTTGGGCCAGACTGAGAGATATAATTATAATGATGTGATAAATGTGATTTAAGGTATATGGGCAGTTATGCTTGATTACTCTGACCTTACCCAAATCCATCCCCAGGCCCCTGAGAAAAAAAGAAACAAAGCACTCAGAATATGTAACAAATTTTAACAGTTTCTTATTTGAGATAATTTACGTTATCTCCAATAATTCAACTGTTCAGATAATGATTAAATAAATTTTTCCTGTATATTGCTCAATTTTCCTGTTATTTTTCAAAGGTATATTTTATATATAGAATAAATTGATCAAAGTATATTCACATTTTAAAGCATTTGGTAGATACAAGAAGAAGCCTTAAAGAATAGTTATACCAACAACAGTGTATGAAATTATGTTTTAAAGAATTCATTGCTATATTGGGAGTCGTTATTATTGTTAATATTTACAAGTATGACAAGGGAAACACAGTACCACATTTTATTGTTTTTTTATTTTTTATTTTTTTTTTATTATACTTTAAGTTCTAGGGTACATGTGCATAACGTGCAGGTTTGTTACATATGTATACTTGTGCCATGTTGGTGTGCTGCACCCATCAACTCGTCAGCACCCATCAATTCATCATTTATATCAGGTATAACTCCCAATGCAATCCCTCCCCCCTCCCCACTCCCCATGATAGGCCTCGGTGTGCGATGTTCCCCTTCCCGAGTCCAAGTGATCTCATTGTTCAGTTCCCACCTATGAGTGAGAACATGCGGTGTTTGGTTTTCTGTTCTTGTGATAGTTTGCTAAGAATGATAGTTTCCAGCTGCATCCATGTCCCTACAAAGGACACAAACTCATCCTTTTTTATGGCAGTATAGTATTCCATGGTGTATATGTGCCACATTTTCTTAATCCAGTCTGTCACAGATGGACATTTGGGTTGATTCCAAGTCTTTGCTATTGTGAATAGTGCCGCAATAAACATACGTGTGCATGCGTCTTTATAGCAGCATGATTTATTTTTTTTAGATTTTTTAAAATACCCTATGTAAGATTAAAAGACAAATTATAAGTTGGGAAAAATGTTTAAAATACATGTGGTGGATAATACTTTGCTTTTCTTCATACAAAAAGATATAATAAAAGTGAAACAATGAACACCACATTTAGGACAAGATGAGCACATAAAACAAGAATGTTTGGGGAAAAAAAGAAAAACAAATTATCAATAAATTATTTGAAAATATGTGTAACCACCCTAGTGGTCAGATAAATGCAGTTTAAAATGGTACTCTACTGGGTATATACCCAAAGGAGTACCACATATATTTTTTTATCCACCACATATATTTTAAACATTTTTCCCAACTTATAATTTGTCTTTTAATCTTACATAGGGTATTTTAAAAAATTAATGCATCGTGCCAGGGTAGATTCTTACAGAAACCCCTATGAGGACTGAAAGTCTCTTGATGTCAGAACATGAACATTTTCCCTTACTCATTGGGATAGAGAATATTATATTGCAATAATTGTCTCTAGATAAGGTTTGCCAAAAAGCACTCTTCCCTATGTTAACTTATTTGCCTGCTTGCACTGAGAGAACATGAGTAAAATATGCAAATTCCATTCAGTTATTTAGATCTATTTATAGAGAAGATTTGTTTAGAGAGAGGATTTGTTTACCTTCTAATAGGATTGCCTAGATAGGAATTTTGCGTAATATAATGGAACTAATCCCTGTGAAAGCTGTGAGTGGATTGTCAGTCACAACCCCTGCCTTCCCACTCTGTGAAATGTCTAAGAAAGGGATTAAGGCAACCTCTCCAGTTGCATGAGAAACAGCTTAGTTATAGGCTGCTGCATATACCCACATGTGTATACATACACGCATATAACATAGACCCACACAGGATTCCACATCTCCCTTTAACTGTCAGTCACTCTCAATATGAGTAAGAAATAGGGATGCAGAAAATGTTGCACTCAAGTGAACAGCAAAGAAATGTAGGAATATCTAAGGGGTTGGAATTTTAACTTAATAAAGATTGATATGGCATGTTAAAAGCTGACCAGTCAATGTCTCTTTCAGTTATGAAAAATCTAATTCATGTATTTAAAACACGATTATACCCAAAGAGTGAAGACATCTTCATTTGGGGCAAAGTCAACATTATATACTTATGGAAGAAAATCTATACACAACAGAAATGCATATGGTCATATTTTTATAGACATCAGTCTTCTTTTTTTTTTTTTTGTCAAACAGTGAAAGCTCAAATTTATATAGCCCTTACTATATATATACCAAACATTATTCTAAGTGCTTGATTTATCAACTCACTTAAGACTCATAGTAGCCCTGTGAGGTAGATAATATTGTTGTTCTCATCTTAAGGATAGGGAAAGTGAGGCACAGAGATAGGTTCCTGCCGGAGATCACAGTACAAGTATATCAATGTTTTGCATTACGGTTTCTTCTAATGCTATTATTTTTTAGAAAAGTCTCCCCTCACTACCAGATTATGTACATACTCACTTTTGTTTCTTCTGATTCTTTTGAACTTCATTATTATGCTTAACTTTTTTTTCCACCTAGAATTTACTCTCAGATAGTGTGAAGAAAGAGTCAACTTTATTTCATTATTGCTAAAACATTCATTTTTCACATTTTAATATCTCTGAAAGCAGAATTCCTCATAGAACCAAAGGGGTCTTACCATCACTGTTGGGCACAATCCTCACCTGATTCTATCTGGTAAGATCAAGACAGTGTCAACTTTAATCTTGGGGAGTGGGTATCAGAATCTTGGAAGAAGACACCAGAAAAAATAGGACATATGTTAAGAAATGCCATATTACTGAAGTTCTAGATGAACAGAGGACACTATTATGAAGAAGAAAAAAAAACAGATATCAACAACCCTGAGTGAAAAAGGAAACTTGAAGAGCTATACTTTATTCATTTTTTGTTTTTGTTTGTTTGTTTTTTGAGAAAGAGTCTTGCTTTGTTACCCATGCTGGAGTATAGTGGCACCATCTCGACTCACTGCAACCTCTGCCTCCAAGGGTTCAAGTGATTATCCCACCTCGGCCTCCTTAGTAGCTGGAATTACAGGTGTCCACCACCATTCCTGGCAAGTTTTTGTATTTTTAGTAGAGATCAGGTTTCACTATGTTGGCCAGACTGGTCTCAAACTCCTGACCTCAAATGATCCACTCGCCTTGGCCTTCCAAAGTGCTGGGATTACAGGCATGAGCCACTGCGCCTGGTAAAAGAGCTACATTTTAAATGGCAAGAAGTTTTATTCATGTAATAAATAATTTGTTACATTTATACTATATTTTCATATTTACAGAAAAAAATTTACAGATTAAAAGTCTTATATCTAAGGAAGTCTAAAATAGCTCTTTCAAAAAACATAGACAAAGAGTTGACAAGCTTTTCTGTAAGGGAACAGATAGTAAGTATTTTAGGCTTTGTGGGCCAGGCAAGTTTCACAAGTCTTCAGTGCTGCCATTCTAGTGCAAGAGCGATCATGGATGATACAGACATGAATGGACGTGGCTATGTCCAATGAAACTTCATTGACAATAACAGACAGTGGGCACAAGTTTTCCCTGGTATGTAGTAACAAGTCTATGTAATAAGAAAGCATTTTGTTTTAGTTTATCTATTAACATTTTCAGTTAGCATTTAATAAAATAATAGTACATACTATAATATTGATTTGTTGTTCTCAGTTTTAATAAATTAATTAAGTTCACTATTACCATTTATTTAATTACATTTATGCATTTGCAATGGCATGTTAACCAAATAAGAATGCAAAACCTCTTACATTCTAGAATTTTGGAGGGCTGTCCAATTTGACCCATTGATACAATTTTCTAATATCACCACAGGAATATACTATTTAAAATATTACAATTGTATAATATGTTTTATGTTTTAGTGACCCTTAACATCTCTCTTCCTGATAGAAATCACAAACTTATTTTTTCACATAAACCTTACAACACATTAAGTTGCAAAAGTAAAGTCATTGAGATCATGGTTGTAATTATATTAAACCAACCAAATTAGTTTGAGAAGAATTAAAATATTTACAGTAGTAAGTTCTTGAATCCAGAAAATCAAGTTTTTACAAAAAAAAGGTAAAGATTTTTACTTTATTAAAATAGGTTCCACATATTTGTTATGAGTCAATTCCTAGATAATTAATATTTTGTGATTACAAATAATGGAATATTTTGTTTTGTTTTCTGTTTTGGTTTTTAGTTTGCTTCAGTTGGCATATAATACAAATACTGATTTTTAGAAAGTTTTCACTTAACATTCTCATATTAATATTTTAATGATATCTTTAGTTGGTTCTCCTTAGTTTTCTAAAAAGACAACTGTATAAATATCAACTACATGGTTATTTCTTTTATTTTTTAATTATTTTTAATTTTAGTGAGATATAGTAGGCGTATATACTTTGGGAATATATGAGATATTTTGATACAGACATTCAATGCATAATAATCACTTTAGGGTAAATAAGGTATCCCTCACTTCAAGTATTTATCCTTTATGTTACAGGCAATCCGATTATACTTTTAGTCATTTTATTTAATGTAATTTTTTTACTTTTAGTTATTTAAAAATGTATAATTAAATTATTATTTACTATAGTCACCCTGTTGTACTATCAAATGGTAGGTTTTGTTCATTCTAACTATTTATTTGTACCCATTAAGCATTCCAACTTCCTCCCAACCCCCACTACCCTTCCCAGCCACTCTTATCTCCATGAGTTCATTTGTTGTAATTTTTACTTCACACAAGTAAGTGAGAATATGTGTAGCTTGTCTTTTTTGTGCCTGACTTATTTTGCTTAACATAATGGTCTCCAGTTCCATCCATTTTGTTGCAAATGACAGACTCTCATTTTTTTTCTTTCAAGGCTGAATAGTACTTTATTGTCTATATGCAATATCCATTTTTTAATCCATTCATCTGTTGATGGACACTTAGGTTGCTTCGAAATCTTGGCTATTGTGAACAGTGCTGCAATAAACATGGGAGTTCTGATATCACTTCAATATGCCGATTTCCCTTCTTTTGGATATATACCCAGCAGTAGGATTGCTGGGTCATATGGTAGCTCTACTTCTGGTTTCATGAGGAACTTCCAAACTGCTGTCCATAGTGGTTGTACTAATTTACATTTCCACCAACAGTTTACAAGGATCCCCTTTCTCCACATTCTCACCAGCATTTGTTATTGCCTGTTTTTTGGGGGAAAATGCCATTTTAACTGGAGTGAGATCATATTTCATTTTAGTTTTCATGTGTATTTATCTGATGATCAATGATACTGAGCACCTTTTCTTTTTTTCCTTTGTTTGTTTATTTGTTTGCTACCCAATCTCACCCTGTCTCCCAGGCTACAGTGCAGTGGCCTGATCACGGCTCACTTCAGCCTCAGTCAATCCTCCTGCCTCAGCCTCCAGAGTACCTGGGACCACAAGCGTGGACCACCATACCTGGCTATTTATTTATTATTTATTTATTTGTGGAGGTGGGGTCTTCCTATGTTGCTCAGGCTAGTGTAAAACACTTCGTTTTGGTACTGGGGTGATATTGGCTTCATAAAATTGTTTGGGGAGGATTCCCTCTTTCTCTATCATTTGGAATAGTGTCAACAGGATTGTTACCAACTCTTTTTTGCATGTCTGGTAGATATCAGTTGTGAATCCATTTGGCCTTTTTTTGTTGTTGTTGTTGGTAACTTTTTTTTTTTTTAAATACTTTAAGATCTGGAGTACATGGGCAGAATGTGCAGGTTTGTTACATAGGTATACACGTGCCATAGTGGTTTGCTGCACCCATCAACCCGTCATCTACATTACATATTTCTCCTGCTAACCCTTCCCTAGTCCCCAACCTCCTGACAGGCCCCAGTGTGTTATGTTCCCCTTCCAGTGTCCATGTGCTCTCATTGTTCAACTCCCAATTATGACTGAGAACATGCAGTATTTGGCTTTCTGTTCTTGTATTAGTTTGCTGAGAATGATGGTTTCCAGCTTAATCCACGTCCCTGCAAAGGACATGACCTCATCCTTTTTTATGGTTTTATAGTATTCCATGGTGTATATGTGCCATATTTTCTTTATCTAGTCTATCACTAATGGGCATTTGGGTTGGTTTCAAGTCTTTGCTATTGTGAACAGTGCCGCAATAAACATATGTGTGTATGTGTCTTTATAGTAGAATGCTTTATAATCCTTATGGGTAGATACCCAGTAATGGGATTGCTGGGTCAAATGATATTTCTAGTTCTAGATCCGTGAGGAATTGCCACACTGTCTTCCACAATGGTTGAATTAATTTACACTCCCACCCACAGTGTAAAAGCATTCCTATTTCTCCACATCCTCTCCAGCATCTGTTGTTTCCTGATTTTTTAATATCACCATTCTAACTTGCATGAGATGGTATTTCATCGTAGTTTTGAATTGCATTTCTCTAATGACCAGTGATGGTGAGCTTTTTTTCATGTTTGTTGGCCACATAAATGTCTTCTTTTGAGAAGTGTCTGTTCATATCCTTTGCCCACTTTTTGATGGGGTTGTTTTTTTCTTTTAAATTTGCTTAAGTTCCTTGTAGATTCTGGATATTAGCCCTTTGTCAGATGGAGAGATTGCAAAAATTTTTGTCCCATTCTGTAGGTTGCCTGTTCACTCTGATGATAATTTCTTTTGCTGTACAGAAGCTCTTTTGTTTAATTAGATCCCATTTGTCAATTTTGGCTTTTGTTGTTGCCATTGCTTTTGGTATTTTAGTCATGAAATCTTTGCCCATGCCTATGTCCTGAATGGTATTGCCTAGGTTTTCTTCTAGGGTTTTTATGGTATTAAGTTTTACATTTAAGTCTTTAATCTATCTTGAGTTAACTTTTGTATCAGGTGAAAGGAGGGGGTCCAGTTTCAGTTTTCTGCATATGTCTAGCCAGTTTTCCCAATACCATTTCCACCATTTTTTACACTGTAAGGGGAAAATCACCTACTCAAGCCTCCGTAATGGTGGATACCCCTCTTCCCACCATACTTGAGTGTCCCAAGTTGACTTCAGACTGCTGGATTGGCAGCAAGAATTTCAAGCCAGGGGATCTTAGCTTGCTGGGCTCTGTGGGGGTGGGATCCACTGAGCTAGACCACTTGGCCCCCTGACTTCAGCCCCCTTTCCAGGGATGTGGACACTTCTGTCTCACTGGCATTCCAGGCACCACTAGGGTATGGAAAAAAAAGAAAAAAAAACTCCTGCAGCTAGCTTGGTGTCTGCCCAAACAGTCACCCAGTTTTGTGCTTGAAACCCAGGGCCCTGGTGGTGTAGGCACAGGAGAGAATCTTCTGGTCTGCGGGTTGTGAAAACCATGGGAAAAGCATAATATCTGAGCTGGAGTGCACCATTCCTCATGGCACCGTCCGTCATGGCTTTCCTTGGCTTGGGGAGGGGGTTCCCTGACCCCTTGCTCTTCCCAGGTGAGGCAACGCCCTACCCTGCTTCAGCTTGCCCTCCGTGGGCTACACTTGCTGTCTAACCAGTCCCAATCTCATCCCAGAGATGAGCCATGTACCTAAATTGGAAATGCAGAAATCACCCATCTTCTGCATTGATCTCGTTGAGAGCTGCAGACTGGAGCTGTTCCTATTCAGCCATCTTAGGAAGACAGACCACTTTTTTTTAGGGACTTTTTTTTTTTTTAACCTTGAAATTCCTTTTGTTTCATCCTGATATTCTTTGTTGTTGTTGTTGTTATATTAATATTCTTAAATCTCTTTTTATCAACTTTTTTTCTGTTATTTCTTCTGCTATCCCTTCATGTAAAACCTTTTTCTTTCTATTTATTTTAGGTGTCTGTCTTTCATATAATATATAGCTAGAATATTTTTAAACAAATTCTGAGAGTTCTTGTCTTTTAACAGGGAAATAAACACGCATACTTAATATGACAGGTTAATTATTTTTATTTTATTTAAGTTCTGGGATACATGTGCAAAATGTGTAGGTTTGTTACGTAGGTAAATGTGTGCCAAGGTGGTTTGCTGCACCTGTCAAACTACCACCTAGGTATTAAGCCCAGAATGCATTAACTATTTTTCCTGATGCTCTCATCCACCCTGCTCTTCCTTAACAAGCCCTGGTGTGTGTTGCTCCCCTCCCTGTGTCCATGAGTTCTCATTGTTCAGATTCCACTTATAAGTAAGAACATACAGTATTTGGTTTTCTGTTTCTGTATTAGTCTGCAGAGGATAATGGCTTCCAGTTTCATCCATGTTCCTGCAAAGGACATGATTTCATTCTCTTTTATGGCTGCATAGTATTCCATAGTGTAAATGTATCACATTTTCTTTATCCAGTCTATTGTAGATGGGCATTTTGGTTAATTCCATGTCTTTGCTATTGTGAATAGTGCTGCAATGAACATACACATGCATGTATCTTTTTTTTTTTTTTTTTTTTTTTTTTGAGACGGAGTCTCACTCTGTCGCCCGGGCTGGAGTGCAGTGGCCGGATCTCAGCTCACTGCAAGCTCCGCCTCCCGGGTTCATGCCATTCTCCTGCCTCAGCCTCCCAAGTAGCTGGGACTACAGGCGCCCGCCACCTCGCCCAGCTAATTTTTTTCTTTTTTGTATTTTTTAGTAAAGACGGGGTTTCACAGTGTTAGCCAGGATGGTCTTGATCTGCTGACCTCCTGATCCGCCCGTCTCGGCCTCCCAAAGTGCTGGGATTACAGGCTTGAGCCACCGCGCCCGGCCGCATGTATCTTTATAATATATTTATATTCCTTTGGGTATATATACCAGTAATGGGATTGCTGGGTCAAATGGTATTTCTGGTTCTTTAAGAACCATGGTTGAACTAATTTAGATTCCCACCAACACTGTAAAAGTGTTTCTATTTCTCTGCAACCTTGCCAACATCTGTTGTTTCTTGACTTCTTAATAATTGCCATTCTGATTGGCATGAGATGGCTCATCCTGCTTTTGATTTGCATTTCTCTAATGATCAGTGATGTTGAGCATTTTTCCATACGTTTGTTGGCCACATAAATGTCTTCTTTTGAGAACTGTCTGTTCGTGTCCCTTGCCCACTTTTTAATGGGGTTGTTTTTTTCTGGTAAATTTGCTTAAGTTCCTTGTAGACTGTGGATATTAAACCTTTGTCAGATGGATAGATTGCAAAAGTTTTCTCCCATTGTGTACACTGTCTGTTCACTCTGATGATAGTTTATTTTGCTGTGAAGAAGCTGTTTATTTTAATTAGATCCCATTTGTCAATTTTTGTTTTTGTTGCAATTGCTTTTTGCGATTTTATAAAAAAAAATTTGCCCATGCCTATGTCCTGAATGATATTGCCTAGATTTTGTTCTAGGGTTTTTATAGTTTTGGGTTTTACATTTAATTCTTTAATCCATCTTGAGTTAATTTTTGTATAACATGTAAGGAAGGGGTCCAGTTTCGACTTTCTGCATATGACTAGCCTGTTGTCCCAGCACCATTTATTAAATAGGGAATGCTTTCCCCATTGCTTACTTTTTTCAGATTTATCAATGATCAGATGGTTGTAGATGTACTTTTTTTTTTTTTTCTGAGTTCTCTATTCTGTTCCATTATTCTATGTGCCTGTTGTTGTACCAGTACCATGCTATTTTGGCTACTGTAGCCGAATTGCTGGTGTCTGGATCAATTTATACTATCATACTTTATATTTTGTATTAGAATACAGGTGGCCCTTAAACAACATGGGTTTGAATTGCACAGATCCAGTTATACACGTATACCCTCCTCTTTCTCCCAGTCCTCAGCCTGCTCGCCATGAAGCCAATGAGAACAGAGACCTTATGATGGTCCACTTCCACTTAATGAACAGCAAATATAGTTTCTCTTGCTTATGACTTTCTTAGTAAATTTTCCATTTTCCAGTTTACTTGTTTGTAAGAATACAGTATATAATACAGATAGCATACAAAATATATGCTAATCAACTGTTTATGTGTTGGTAAGGCTTCCAATCTGTAGTAAGCTATTGGTTACATTTCAGGGGTATCAAATATTATATACAGATTTTCAACTATGAGGGCAGTTGGTACTCATAACCTCTGAATTGTTCAAGGGTCAGCTGTACTTGCTGCTTCTTTTTTTTTTTTTTAATTCTTTTTTCTTACTTCTTATTTTGTTAACTCAATGTTGTTTGTTCAATGTTTTTCTCTAGTTGTTTGAAAGTTATATATATTTGATTCTCTAACAATAACTGTATCATACATGTTTACTTTGTTTACTATGTCATATAAATTCACCCATTCCAATAGTTAGGAATTGAATTGCGCCACACCTCAAAATTTTTATGTTGAAGTTCCCCTAATAAGTTAACTCCTAATACTACAGCATGTGAATTTATTTGAACATAGGTCTTTAAAAAGGCAATTAAGGTTAAATGTAGTTATTAAGGTAGGTTCTAATCCAATGGCCACTGTCCATTTTAACAAGAGGACATTTAGATACAGGCACATATCAGATGGAGGGATCTTGTGAAGACTCTGGGAGAAGGCAATGATTTACAAGCCAAGTAGAGCAACCTCAGAAGAAACAACACTGTCAATACCTTGGTTTGGGATGTTTAGTCTCCAGAATTGTGAGAAAGTAAAAATATTCTGTGTTTAAGTCACCCAGTCTGTGGTACTTTGTTATGGCAGCCCTAACAAATGAACACACCAAGGATAATTAGTATTTATATTCTCCCCTAATAAAAGGGTGTTATTTTCTTTACTCCTCAGTCCTTTTTTAGATCATCTGAGTGGTAAATATCAGGTTGTTTCTTTTTAAATTTAATATTTCATTAAGCTTTAACACGTATTACATTGGTTTATTTCCTTACAACCATTTATTGTCTACTACATCTTCCTCATTCTTATTTTCCATTTTTCTCCATTATTTGTCCCATTAATTTCTTCAAAGACATCTGTGGAAAATTTATAGATCCTCACATATTTAATGATTTCTTTATTTTGTCACTGCACTAATTTAGTTGAATATGTATTTTATGGTCAAAGTAATTTCAGCCTTGGAATTTGAAGTTGCTGCTCTATTATCTTCTATCGCAAATGTGATCACTGAGGCTTTTCATGCCACTGTGTTTTTTATTTCTTTGTGGACATATTTTACTTATTATTGGTTTCAATATTTTTATTCCCCCATAGCAGCTTTTAAATTTTCAGTTTTATTCCTGTTACTCTGACATTTATCCTAAATATTCTGGCATCTTTTTAACCCCCTATTCACAGATTTAAAAAGCATTTCTGTCTAAATTACCACATAGCCACTAAATACTTTTTCCATTTTATTATTTGCCTTTGTTCATTCTCTGCTTTGAATTCTGTATATGCTTCCAGATAGATTTCAAAACTTCTGATTTTTTTCTTCATGTATATAACCTTTTACTATCAGTCTGTACATTTGCACCTCATACTGTGGAAACCTTTCATGTTCATTTCCAGCTATAACTTCTTTCTTAGCTCTATTTTTATAATTGAAGACAACTAATGAGACTTTAAAAATTATATTTTAAATTCCTTTGTCTCTAGTTGTTTCTTTTTCACGGATTTAAAATCTACTCAAAACCTTATAAAACCTCAAACACATTATACTTAATTTAACTTTGTGTTTGTTTTTCTCTCTCAACAGTATCAGTTCTTTGGTCTATTAAGTTTGTGGCTAGTTTCTTTTCCTGGGACCCAAATATCTGATGACATTTCCTCTCTTTGCTTATCTGAGTGTTTGCGAGTCACTGTTCACAAGACTATAGCTGTCATTTCTGATTAAAGAATCTTATCTACAATGATGGTGGGCAGCAGTAGGAACAGGATGTGCTGTCAGGGAGGGTTTACCAGGCTCAAGTGATCTCTGCTCTTTTCATAGTCTGAATATTAATATATAAAGAGTATATTCTATATTCCTCTCAGGAGAACATAGATAAATAAAATTCAAAATGTAGTTTGAAAAGACCGGTAGAAATGGCTTAACTATTAAAGATGTGAATCTTGTGGATTGATGAAAACGAATTCCTCTTAACAACTCCTAGTCTCTTAATATCTTTACACAAATGAAGCAATAATTTCAAAGATTTTGAAAGCCAGTTCATTATTACTACCTCAAGTGAGTCTTACTGGAGTTAGGTGTTGCCCTACATCTCCCAAATAAGAAATCTTTTAGGAGAATTTGTGCAACAAATAAAAGCTATCCCCATCTTAATACATGACTATGTTACTATTATTAACATAATGAATAAGCTCTTTTTATCACATTGGCAAGAACGTGAATTTGAGGAGTTTTTCATGTAGGAAAAAGAGATCAGGGTTTCCACTTATAAAATTGTTAGATTGCTGTCTCTTGTGTTCTTGTGTCACTCATAACATTTTATAATATAACATTAAGGTTAAGAATACATTTTTAATTATCATGGGTTACAAAACTGGCATACTCAGACACTGAAATCATAAACTTTATTATCATTAACCATGTTCATATAATGGAGCTAACTTTTAAACTAACATGCATCCATTTCACTAATATTATGCTGTGTGTGGTATGATCTGAATGTTTGTATACCCCCAAACTTCATGTATTGAAACTCTTAATGTCAAAGGTGATAGTGTTAGGATGTGGGGCCTTTGCAAGGGGATTACGTCATGAGGGCTTTTTCCTCATGAATGGCATGAGTGCCCTTATGAAAGAGACCTGAGGGAAGTTGTTTACCTCTTCTGTCAAGTGAGGACAGAGTGAAGAATGCCTATCTAGATGCCAGAAAGCATGCCCTTACCAGACATTGAGTCTGCTGCTGCCTTGATTTTTGTACTTCCTACTCTACCAAACTGTGAAAATTAAATTTCTGCTCATTTTAGTCCACCTAGATTATGGGTTTTTCATTATAGCATCCCAAACTGATTGAAGCAGCATGATATACCTATTGCTTTTGTTATTATAAAGACTCTATAGAAAAGCTTGATATCCATATGTGTCCAGTGGTTATGGTATGGGACAGCATAGTTCTAGACAGAGTAAGCATATGACAAGCAATTTAACAGCTAAACATATACTATATCCGGTGGTAAAAAAGAGTCCTATGAAGAAAGCAAGACAAGTAAAGGGACCAATAATTATGAGTAGAGGAGTGTGCTCTTTTAAATAGTTAAGGTGGACAGAGTAGTGTTCTCTGATAAGGTGACATTTAAGCAGAAAACCAAAATAATGAAGATAATATGCCTAACACAATACACAGCATGTAGTAAGTACCAAATACATTTTAGTGCTTATTATTAGCTAAGAAGAATCATGTTATTCATGCCATACTTGAACTATATTATAATAGACTTATTTTAGAAGAAAATTTTCCTGTATTTTTAAACAAACCAAACATAGTGTTACTTAAAAATACTAAATTCTGGTTGGGCATGGTGGCTCATGCCTGTAATCCCAGCACTTTGGGAGGCCGAGGCAAGCAGATCATGAGGTCAAGAGATAGAGACCATCCTGGCCAACATGATGAAACCCCATCTCTACTAAAAATACAAAAATTAGCTGGGCGTGGTGGTGAGCAACTGTAGTCCCAGCTACTTTGGAAGCTGAGGCAGGAGAATCGCATGAACCCGCGAGGCCAAGTTTGCAGTGAGCTGAGATCACAACACTGTACTCCCGCCTGGTGACAGAGCAAGACTTCATCTCAAAGAAAAAAAAAATTAAATTAAATTCTAATCATGATTTCATAAAAAGAAATAGTCTCCTTGCAGAATCAGCAGAGAGAAAATGGCTAACTACATACTATAACAATAACTCAGTAGAGAACAGAGAACAATTTATTGGTCTCCCAATTTCTTTTTAAATGAAAAACAGTGAAGTTTAAACAAAGTTTTCCTGCCTGCAAAGTTGTCAGATGTATGAAAGGGAAAGTTTGTTGCTTAGCAACACAATGAGACTGAGCTCCCATGATAAGTTCTTACATAATCTCAGAATGGTACATCGGATAGCAATGCTATTGGGGCAAGTGGAAAACTTGGTTTCGCAGACAGCAAGCATTTTTGAAATCATTCTTAAATAAAAGTTGAACACCAATTTTCTTACAGTGAAAATTTTATAGTTATACCATGTCCCTATTTATGTTTTATGACTTAAAGTGCAATTTACCTCATGCTAAGAACATTCACTGTGACAGTTCTGTTGGAAATTTAGCATTCTATTTCAAATGAAGACTTCCCTTTATGATTCTGTCTTTAACTTGGGTGACTCAAAGATCTTTTTCCACCTTTGATTTAAGTCTTTGACTAGCTACAGCTATATTAGGTTGAACCTCACCCAATGATCAATTTTTGTTGCCTTTGAAACATACTAGAGTGGTTTAGATATGCAGTGTCTGATTAGACTTGAAAATGAAATTTTTTAAAAAGGTAAACAAGCCCTTCTCTAAAGGCATTAATGGAAAATCTGCAAGGTCATCATATTTTACAATGTATCTACCTAACTAAACTCCATTCAGATTTTA
Organism: Trachypithecus francoisi; assembly: GCF_009764315.1. Taxonomy (NCBI): domain Eukaryota; kingdom Metazoa; phylum Chordata; class Mammalia; order Primates; family Cercopithecidae; genus Trachypithecus; species Trachypithecus francoisi. The sequence continues at coordinate 97,133,546 of NW_022681456.1, read as the reverse complement.
ATCCCTAATTCAAATCCTAACTCCTCCATATGGTCTTTCCAAGGACCCTAGATGACAAAGCTTTAATCATGTGTTGTTTTTATGCCTCTATTCTCCTCTTTATCAGATATTGATGTGCGCTATTATTACCTACTATAGAAATCAATTATTTCAGGTACATTTTTTTTTTGGAGTGCAACAAACACATTTTATCCTACGTTTACTTTCCCTTCAGAACTTACTGCCATGCTGTGCCCAAAGTATGTAATGAAATAACAAGAATAATACATAATAACTTTATGTGGGGCCTTATACTTTTTATAACAGTTTTACTTATGTTATCTACATGAAAACTGGGGTTTACACATGTTAACTGAGCACCTTTCAGTTCAATGTGGAAGGGCTTTGATGACTATGAATATCTAATTTGATCCTCATGGATGAGAAAATTTTATTTTAAACAGTGTAGATGAAAAATCTGTGCCTCAGATTTTGAAAGCAACTTATAAGTAGTCAGGGATCAGTAATCTAATTCTTTTTCTCTTTATAGTAATCTAAAATGTCTTTTTTTTTTTTTTTTTTTTTTTTTTTTTTATTTTTTATTTTTTATTATACTTTAAGTTCTAGGGTACATGTGCATAACGTTTATATCATGTATAACTCCCCAAAGCAATCCCTCCCTCCTCCCCCCTCCCCATGATAGGCCCCAGTGTGTGATGTTCCCCTTCCCGAGTCCAAGTGATCTCATTGTTCAGTTCCCACCTATGAGTGAGAACATGCGGTGTTTGGTTTTCTCTTCTTGTGATAGTTTGCTAAGAATGATAGTTTCCAGCTGCATCCATGTCCCTACAAAGGACACAAACTCATCCTTTTTGATGGCTGCATAGTATTCCATGGTGTATATGTGCCACATTTTCTTAATCCAGTCTGTCACAGATGGACATTTGGGTTGATTCCAAGTCTTTGCTATTGTGAATAGTGCCGCAATAAACATACGTGTGCATGTGTCTTTGTAGTAGAGTAATTTATAATCCTTTGGGTATATACCCAGTAGTGGGATGGCTGGGTCATATGGTACATCTAGTTCTAGATCCTTGAGGAATCGCCATACTGTTTTCCATAATGGTTGAACTAGTTTACAATCCCACCAACAGTGTAAAAGTGTTCCTATTTCTCCACATCCTCTCCAACATCTATTGTTTCCTGACTTCTTAATGATTGCCATTCTAACTGGTGTGAGATGGTATCTCATTGTGGTTTTGATTTGTATTTCTCTGATGGCGAGTGATGACGAGCATTTTTTCATGTGTCTGTTGGCTGTATGGATGTCTTCTTTTGAGAAATGTCTGTTCATATCCTTTCCCCACTTTTTGATGGGGTTGTTTGTTTTTTTCTTGTATATTTGTTTGAGTTCTTTGTAGATTCTGGATATTAGCCCTTTGTCAGATGAGTAGGTTGCAAAAATTTTCTCCCATTCTGTAGGTTGCCTGTTCACTCTGATGGTAGTTTCTTTTGCTGTGCAAAAGCTCTTTAGTTTAATGAGATCCCATTTGTCAATTTTGGCTTTTGCTGCCGTTGCTTTTGGTGTTTTAGACATGAAGTCCTTGCCCATGCCTATGTCCTGAATGGTACTACCTAGATTTTCTTCTAGGGTTTTTATGGTATTAGGTCTAACATTTAAGTCTCTAACCCATCTTGAATTAATTTTCGTATAAGGGGTAAGGAAAGGATCCAGTTTCAGCTTTCTACTTGTGGCTAGCCAATTTTCCCAGCACCATTTATTAAATAGGGAATCCTTTCCCCATTTCTTGTTTTTGTCAGGTTTGTCAAAGATCAGATGGCTGTAGATGTGTGGTATTATTTCTGAGGACTCTGTTCTGTTCCACTGGTCTATTTCTCTGTTGTGGTACCAGTACCATGCTGTTTTGGTTACTGTAGCCTTGTAGTATAGTTTGAAGTCAGGTAGCGTGACGCCTCCAGCTTTGTCCTTTTGACCTAGGATTGTCTTGGCAATGCGGGCTCTTTTTTGGTTCCATATGAACTTTAAAGCAGTTTTTTCCAATTCTGTGAAGAAACTCATTGGTAGCTTGATGGGGATGGCATTGAATCTATAATGAATGCTTGGAAAAATGAAGAAATCAGTGATAGACTGAAGGAAGGAATAAATGATTTAATACATTTTTTTCGTTTTATCACCATTTTTCTCATTATCTATCAATTCATACTCCTCTCTTTTTTCAGTTGCTACCTGATTCAAACTTTACCTCCTTAGGAAATAATTCTAATCGTTGCTTTGGGAAACTCCTCCGCAACTGCCACCCCCACATGCAAACTTGTTTGCAAAGCATTTGAAGTGCTGTTAATATATGTCCTTGTATAAACAAACGGGTTGTTATAGTCTGTCCTCTTTCTTTTCTAGATTGCTATGTGATGACAACGGTATGTTTCTTAGCTGCCTCTATAATGTTACCACCAAAGAATATTGTTTTTTTGTTTGTTTGTTTGTTTTTTGAGACGGAGTCTCGCTCTGTAGCCCAGGCTGGAGTGCAGTGGCCGGATCTCAGCTCACTGCAAGCTCCGCCTCCCAGGTTTACACCATTCTCCTGCCTCAGCCTCCCGATAGCTGGGACTGCAGGCGCCCGCCACCGCGCCCGGCTAGTTTTTTGTATTTTTTTTTAGTAGAGACGGGGTTTCACCATGTTAGCCAGGATGGTCTCGATCTCCTGACCTCGTGATCCGACCGTCTCGGCCTCCCAAAGTGCTGGGATTACAGGCTTGAGCCACCGTGCCCGGCCCAGTCTCTTTTCCTTCGAATGTCTTCTACTACTGAAATGATTTTTTTGACATTTATATCAGTCATAGTGCTTCTCTTTTTAAAAACCTTCAAAGACTTTTCTTTTCTTTTCTGTCCAGAACAAAATTCATTCATATCACCGTGATATATTAAGGTCCTGTTGGATCAAATCCTGTTTTCACTGTTACTGGGGGCTCTTGGTACAAGCCATTCTCTATATCAAATACAAACCATCCTCAAATAACAATAGTTTGACTTACAATTTCTTAATATGCATTCAGTAGAAGCTATACATAAATGCCCATACAGCCATTCTGCTTTTCACTTTCAGTACCAAGTTCAATAAATGGAATGATGATTTTGCTCAAATGTAGGCTAATATGAGTATTCCTAGCATGCTTAAGGGACGTTAGGCTAAGCTATGATATTTAGTAGTTTGGGTACGTTAAATATATTTTCAATTTAATATATTTTCAACTTATAATATTTTTAATTTACAATCGGCTTATCAGGATTTATTCCCACTGCAAGTTGAGGAGCATCTGTAATTAATATAATTCATAGATTTTTTTTCTTTGACACAGTGTCTTGGCGCTTGGTCTCTTGCCCAGGCTGGAGTACAGTGGCACAAACATGGCTCACTGAAACCTCGATCTCCTGGTTTCAAGTCATCCTCCCACCTTAGCCTCCCAAGTAGCTGGGACTACAGGTGTGGCCAGCTAATTTATTTTTATTTCTTTATTTATTTTTATAGAGAATAGAATCTCACTATGTTGCTCAGGCTAGTCTCAGACTTGTGACCTCAAGAGATCCTGCGACCTCATCCTCCCCAAGAGTTGGGATTACAGGTGTGAGCCACTATGCCTGTCCTATAATTCATAGCTTTCTAACCATACCTTAGAATTTTTCTCTATTATGTCTTTGTACATGGTATTCTCTTTGCCTAGAATATTTTGCAGTAAACCAAATGTCTTTTTATTCAATATTTCTATTATAGAATGTAGGATATAATCAATTCCTCTTTAAAGGTTTTACCCTGTAAATTGTTAAGTACAATGAGTTCTGAGGTGCTCTCCAATGAACCAATGTATCAGTATGTTCAGCTCTCCTGTTCTTTGTTCTTCATATTAAAGTTTAACTTCCTCATTCGTTCTCTTCATCTCCTTGCCCCTAGTTTTAGTAAACAACCTCCTCCTAGCCTCTATCACCTGCTCTGTCCTGAGTCACCACTGATCACCTGCTCCGTCCTGTGTCATCCCCGGTCATCTGCTCCATCCTGAGTCATCCTGAGTCACCTGTTCTGTAACCGTCCTTCCCACCAAACTACTTACCCCGCCACTCTGACTCATACCCCTGCTGTCTTTAAAACAGCCAATTGGAATAAGTTTAGACTGTGTGGTCCACCCTAGCCAACAGGGGAATGACACAGCAGTAGGGGCTATCTGCATCAAGAATAAAAACCCTTTCCCCTCCCTTGTTCAGGTGTCCTCTCGCCATTGCTCCATCCATGAGTCACACCCTTCTATAGAAGAGAAACTGCCGCGGAGAAAATTACTAGTGCTATTTCTTTTGCGGCACCAAAAATTTATTTCTAACATAGAACTTGAATCAAATGTTTCCGTAACCTACTGGTATTCTTCCATAAACTTCTTTATAGGAACTCAAAGATGTAATTTAGGAAAATAATAACATACTTATCTAGATAAGCATTCTTTTTTTCTACCTGTAAAAATAATTTTGAACTATTTTTGAATTTATATATTTTCTGTCATTATTTTTTACAATGGTGAGAACACATAAATCTAAGGATATAAACACTTTTGCAAGCCAATTGGTGAAAATAACCTTGTAGGTATTTTACTTTTTATTATTTATTTATTTATTTTACCATAGAGGGATGAAGAAACTTTCTCAGGAAAGAGTAATGCTCATGAAAGACTAAATATGTTTATCTGGTGTGTTAATTGGATTTTCCCAATTTATCTAATCTACCCACCATCAAAAGTGATAGCATCTCTCATGGCTGCATGGACCATTTGGCAAAGACAGTGCACATAGAGTCAGCTATGCAACAATGGACATTCAGGTTGAGTGATGGATGACACATAATGCCAGTGTCTCTTATGTGCTTCCCACCAGGCCCCTTTAATCCACCTATATCATTCTGTACAACCAAAGAAGTGAAAACCAAGGCAATCTAACCTCAATCTCTTGTTTCCACCAGTCCTGGGTAGTAAACCTTTAAAAACAACACTTCTTTGATATATCTGAGCACATCGGAGCACTAACACACACTCACACACAAAAATTGATTATTTTTCTTTTCTCCAAGGTGGTATTTTTAGACTATGGTGAGAAAAGAGAGGTGAAAAATAGCTACTTCATAGGAGAATAAACTTTTTAAAAAGCAGTTCATTTTGTGCACAGAAGTATAAAAGAAACCATCTCAGTTGATTTTTTTTTTTTCATTATAGATAGCTGGTAAAGTGTTTCATTTATCTGAACTGAAAGGAGCCAAGTTTTGAGCAGTATTCTGGTGATTCCTGATAAACTTCCATTAATTCTTCTGTTTCTCTTTGAATTTTACTTCTAAATTTATGTACAGTTTAGTTACCTTCTTTTCCTATCAAGTTGTTATATTTTTTAGTATTTTGAAGAATATCATAATGATACAAAAATATATAGCACATTAACCAAGTTAGATTTTTCAGAAAGTAGACTTTCAACAGATATTCTGTTTTGTCTTTTTAAGATGAAAAAAAAAAAAAACTACCCCTTCTGTGTTACCCTGCAACTCTTCTCCTTGCTCCAGAAATATATCTAATTCTAGAGTGTTAGGAATTAATAATTTTTCTACTTATTAAAAACTGATCTCTAGCTTCATTTTTCCTTCTTTGTCTACCTCCTCAACAAAATCATTCGATATGTTATGCCCAGACCGTTTGTTCCCCGAAGAAGACCACCAGAGTCCAGAGTCAAAGCCAAGTGGCAAGGATCTTTAATGCAAGTTCGAACTTGGTCCCTCCGTTCCACAACATATAAGAGGGCCTGGAACAATGCGTGCGCTTGCTTTTTATAGCTCGAGGTAAACAGGACTTGTCAGGTTACAGAGGAACAAGGCATTTCTCTAGGCTACAGCATTACAATTGGTTTACATGTTAATGTGAAGTTATGCTTTTAGCAGCCTTCTTATCGGTTCCTGCGCTTTTACAAACGGTTGTAACCTTATTGGAGATTCCCCAGGTGTTGTTTTTCTTCATGTGTTTGTGTCGGGCCCAGGAAGTTGGGACAAAATAGAGGATTGTGTTTGTACTGGGCCCAGGACTAAGATATGTGGCAGACACTGGTAATTAGAGCAGGACAGAGACTTTCACAACGTTTGTCCTTACAATGTCTGGAGTCTATAGATAACCTTAATCGGTTAGGTCCGGGGTCGATCTTTAACTAGGCTCAGGGCACCACCCGGGCTGTCAGGGCGCCGCCTGGGCTGTTTGCCTGTGGACTTCATTTCTGCCTCTTAGTCTCTTCATTTGATCTCTTTCAGATATAACTTCCTTGGGGAAACTTTAGGTTTCTCAGGGAGAAATGTAGTAGAAGAAGGAACAATGTTATAATGTAACCACTATGGAAAGTCTAACATCACTGTTTAGTTAGTTCCATAATATTCATTTTGAAGGAACTCAAAATCTTCTTTATTTTGGGAATAGTATTTTTTTATTACACACTTCACTAAAAAAAAAAAAAAAAAAGTCTTTGGCTTCTTCAATATAAGACCATGGTCTATATTTTTTATAGCTTTTTTATAGTTCATTATGGTCTTCTATATAAGACCATAGGTCTAAATTTTCCTAATTATTATTCTCAGGAGCTCACATTTCCTCCTATCACCCCTACAAGTGAGAAGGTATTGTGGTTCTATTTTTAGCCTCCTTAAACAAAACAATACTTAGCCAAGAATTTTGTATGCAGCAAAACCAAGCTTCATAAATGAAGGAAAGATACAGTATTTTTCCAGACAAATACAGGCTGAGAGAATTTACCACTACCAAGCAGCGCTACAAGGCTGTTAAAAACAAATAAACAAAAAAACTCTAAATTTTGAAATAAATCCTTGAAATACACAAAAGTATAACTTTCTTAAAGCATAAATCTCACAGGACCTATCTAACAATAATACAATGAAAAAAAAAGCTATTTAGGCAACAAGTAGCAGGATGAATAGAATAGTACCTCATCTCAATACTAACATTGAATGTAAATAGCATAAATGCTCCACTTAAAAGATACAGAATGGCAGAATGGATAAGAATTCACCAATCAAGTCTCTGCTGTCTTCAGGAAACTCCTGACACAGAAGAACTCACATAAACTTAAGCTAAAGGGGTGGAAACAGTTATTCTATGCAAATGGACAACAAAAGTGAACAGGAATAGCTATTCTTATATTAGACAAAACAAATTTTAAAGCAACAGCAGTTTAAAAAGACAAACAGGGATGTTATATAATGATAAGAGGCCTTATCCAACAAAAAAAATATGATCCTAAACATATATGCACCTAACACTGGAGCTACCAAATTTATAAAATGATTACTGCTAGACCTAAGAAATGAGATAGACAGCAACACAATAATAAATATTAAGGGATCAACACTCCACTGATAGCACTAGACAGGTCATCAAGACAGTAAGTCAACAAAGAAACAACGGACTTAAACTATACCCTACAACAAATGGACTTAAGATATTTACAGAACATTCTACCTAACAACTGCAGAATATACATTTGTTTCATTAGCACATGGAACATTCTCCAAGAGAGACCATATGAAAGACCACAAAACAAGTCTTGGTACATTTAAGAAAATTGAATGTATATCAAGTACTCTCTCAGACCACAATGAAATAAAATTGGAAATCAAATCCAAAAGCAACTCTCAAAACCATACAAATACATGGAAATTAAATAACCTGCTCCTAAATGATTGTAGGGTCAACAATGAAATTAAGATGGAAACTTAAAATTTTTTTCAACTGAATGATAATAGCAACACAGCCTATCAAATCCTCTGGGATACACAAAAACAGTGCTAAGAGGAAAGTTCATAGCATTAAATACCTACATCAAAAAGTCTGAAAGAGCACAGACAATCTAAGGTCACACCACATGGAACTGAAGAAACAAGAAAAATCCGAACCCAAACCCAGCAGAAGAAAAGAAATAACAAAGAGCAGAGCAGAACTAAATGAAATTGAAACAAACAAACAAAAAGACGAAAATAAATGAAACAAAAAGCTCATTCTTTGAAAAGATAAATAAAATTAATAGACTATTAATAAAATCAACCAAGAAGAGAGAAGATCCAAATAAGCTCAATTATTATAGAAATGAAATGGGAGATATTACTACTGATACCACAGAAATATAAAAGATAATTCAAGGCTTCTATGAACACCTTTAACTAGAAAACCTAGAGGAGATGGATAAATTCCTGGAAACATACAACCCTCCTAGAAGCGTTGATCTATATCTTCCTCTAGGAACATAGAGAAACTCTGAACAGACAAATAACAAGCAGTGAAATTAAAATGCTAATTTAAAAATTGCCAACAAAGACCAGAACAAGACAGATTCACAGCTGAATTTTATAAGACATGCAAAAAGAATTGGTACTAATCCTATTGACACTGTTCCACAGGATAGAGAAAGAGGGAATCCTCTCTAAATCATTCTGTGAAGCCAGTATCACCCTAATACCGAAACCAGAAGAGGACATAAAAAGAAAAAGAAAGAAAACTACAGACCAATATCCCTGATGAATATAGATGCAAAAACTCTCAAAAAAAAAAAAAAAAAAAACTAGCTAACCAAATCCAACAGCATATCAAAAAAGGTAAGCCACCATGATCAAGTAGATTTCATACTAGGGATACAGGGATGTTTCAACATCCACAAGCCAATAAATGTGATACACCACATAAAAAGAATTAAAAACAAAAACATACAATCATCTCAATAGATGCAGAAAAAGCATTTGACAAAATCCATCATCCCTTTATGATTAAAACCCTCAGCAAAATTGGCACAGAAAGGACATACTTTAAGGTAATAAAAGCCATCTATGACAAACCCAAAGACAACATTATATTGAGGGGAAAAAGCTGAAAACATTCTTCCCAAGAACTGAAACAAGAAAAGGATGCCCACTTTCACCACTTCTAATCAACATAGTACTGGAAGTCTGTTTTGTTTTTTCTAAGACCACCAGATCGGGCGCAAAGGAACCAGCGACTAGGCAAGGGTAGGAGCAAAACTGCAAGTTTATTTTGGTCACCTAGCTTCAGGGGAAGAAGGTGGGTGGGGAGAGGTCTGTCGGCCTCCGGCAAATGAGGCCCACAGAGTTCTCCGTGCTGCCCTCGGACGGAGTTCCAACAGTCCCGACCGCAGTGGGGAAGCTGGGAAGTCCGCGCGTGGCACTCGTCCAGAGCGGCTTTTCTGGGAGTGGGAGGGCGATAGGCGGGGCATGGGCGTGTCCGGGGGCGTTCCGCAGGTGCGACCAGGTAAATCTTGGTCTCTTCAGATTGACGTCACCTGGCGCATGCCCAGTTGGTCTGCACCTTCCCGGGCGTCGGCTGCATTTTCGCACGCGCGGGAAAAGTTGGGGGGATGAAGAACCCGGAAGTGCGCCATCTTGCCTCCGTTCGTCCAAACAGTCCAACCTTTTATTGGTAATAGTGATAAAGGGGCGCCGTGGTCTGTCTGGCTACTTCCTGCTGTTAAGGGGCGTCGTTAAGGTCGGGGCCCATGGTTGGCATTTGGACGTACGGATGAAGAATAAAATAAGGCACAGTATTAGTATAGGAACGAGGTATGGAAGCATTTGCCGGAATATGGGCAAAACCCAGAAGGAAGGTCCCGGCAAGGTTGGGGTGTTAAGGTTTTGTATCTCAGTTTTTTATTTTATTGAGGGTTTGAATATTAGTGTCTACTAGGCCTGACTTGCTAACATAATAGCAGCACTCTTCTCCAAGGAAGAGACAAGTGCCTCCTTTTTCAGCTGTAAGCAAGTCTAGGGCTCGCCTGTTTTGGGCAGCTACTTAGGCTATTGAGGTAGTTCGGCGCTGCAGGGAAGCCAGGCTTTCAGCTGATTCCAATAACTAGAGGGAGGAAAACAGCCCGTTTTTTTTACGGGGGTGGCGTAGTGGCATGGAAAGTTGCTGGAAAAGCTCTGCTACTTCTGCCTGGCTGTATAAAGTTAGACTGGGGACCAAGGACATGGGGACATAGAGGGATCAGTTAATGGCTGTATGGTTAAGAGTTTTAGAGAGAGATCAGTTGCAGGAGAAATAGCCTTCAATGGGGGCTGTTTGGCCTCCATTGGGTGCCTGAGTATGATTACCTCAGGATGAATTTGGAGTTGAATAACGGAAAGGAAGGATTGGGCAGTTTGGACGAGATATAGCCTTCAATGGGGGCTGTGTGGCCTCCATTGGGTGCCTGAGTATGATTACCTCAGGATGAATTTGGAGTTGAATAACGGAAAGGAAGGATTGGGCAGTTTGGATTTCTGGTATAGTGGCGCCTGGAGTGTAAGTGAATTGTGGGATGTTTGACCAGTTTTGTTGAAGGCCATGGGCAGGGGGCTGCCACTAGGTGGGGGCCTTCTAAAGCCTCACAGAGGAAGCAGTGGGAGAGATTGGTTATATTCACAGTGTAGGTTAAGTCTAGCCTTTGGCAGATAAGTGCGAGCCATGAGAAAGGGGTCTCTATTGTGTGGAGAGAAGTTTGATAGCCTTAAGGAAGACAACTGGCAGAACTATGTACTACTGAGTGTGTTAGGCTGTCTTGTGGCCAAGTTTCAGTGATGAGAAAAAAATTGCCATACAGTAGGCGGACTAGCAAAGGTCTGAGTGTATGAGTGAAACAGCAATATAAGTATAAAATGAGACTTCATTTTCCGTGTAGTCACGGAGTGTCCCTTGCCACTGGAGATGTTCAATGAAGGTTAGGAGATGGGAGAACCACTGCTCTGGACTATTGTCTGGAGGTAGATATGGGTCTGGGGTTATGTATTGAAAGTCTGATAGGTTTATGTAGAAGATGGTGAGAAAGCGAGCTAAGTGCCAGGGGTCAGGGAGCATGAACTAGTTAAGAAAGTTTTGTAAGTTTGAGGCGAGTGGGGGAAAGTTGAACTGATGTCCACTGATTGTTCCCGGTGGGGGCCCTCTTTAGCTGGGAATGAGGAATGAGTGTGCAGAGTAGTTGTTGGCCAGGCAGCAACTGAGGAGTGGAGTTTTTCGTGGGGTGGATGGCTTTCCGCTTACTCCTACTATAGAGATATTGGATGGAAAGCTAGGTCCAGAGAAGGACGGCAAAACAGAATAGGTAGCCTCGCTGTTGATTAAAAAATTGATTGTCTTACCCGCTACCAGGAGAGTTACCCGCGGCTCTGCGAGGGTGATGGGGGTCCCCGAGTCTCGGCACCTTCAGTTGTAGTTGTCGTCCAGATGTAGGAGCTGGAAGGAGTTCCCAGGATCCTGGGAAAGGGGGTCACGTGGAGACGCAGCACCTGTTCTCAGGGTGGGGCAATCAGACTTCCAGTGTCCTCCCTGCTGGCAAGCAGGGCAGGGGGTTGCTGGTGGACGAGGGTTAGGACATTCACTGGCCCAATGTCCTGATGCCTTGCCCTTATAGCAAGGCTGCGTTGGGGCTCGGGGACCTTGCGGACACCTATTGGCATAGTGTCCCGCCTTGCTGCACTTATAGCAGGCTCCTTTTGTAGCCTTGGAGTCTGCGGAGTGTGTACTCTCTGGTCTGGGGTTACAATTGGGCCGTAAAGCCGCTGCTAGGAGTTGGGCCTTCTGTTTGAGGCGTGCCTGTCGCACTGCCTCAGCCGTCTCCTCTCTGGAGTTATAGACCTTAAAGGCTAATTTAACCAGATCTTGTATTGGTGCCTGAGGACCATCCTCTACCTTTTGAAGTTTCTTACGAATGTCAGGAGCTGATTGAGAAATGAAATAAGACGCCAAAATGGTGGCCCCTGTGGGGGAGGCCGGATCTAACCGGGTATATTGGGTTAGAACCTCAGTCAGCCTATTTAAGAATGCGGCTGGATTTTCTTCTGGATTTTGAATAATTTCTTTTAATTTGTTAAAATTTACAGTTTTGTTTGAGGCTGTTTGCATACCAGCCAACAAACACTGAACCATTATGTCTCGCCTACGGCGCCCAGGCTGGTTTGCTTGGTAGTTCCAGTCTGGGTCTGCCGAGGGTACTGCTTGCTCCCCTAGTGGGATGGTGGCATCAGTTAAATGTAGTTGGTTGGCGTGCTGCCTGGCGGCCACTAGGATGCGCTCTTGCTCCTCAGGGTTTAGGGTGGAGGTTAGGATAACCTGAAGGTCATGCCAAGTTAAGTCATAGGCCTGACAAAGATATCTAAATTCCTTTATGTAAACGGTGGGATTAGCTGAGAAATCCCCTAAACGCCTTTCAATTTTGGAAAGATCGGCCAATGAAAAAGGGACATGTGCTCTGACTACCCCCTCCGCCCCAGCCACCTCTCGCAAAGGCGCTAACACTGTAGGAGGGTGTGGGGCAGGAGTGGAGGCATCAGCAGGGCACTTAGAGCGGGTGTGTGCAGAGACAGGAGACTCAAGACAGCCAGTTGGGTGCCCCGAAGGAAGCACGGGACTGAGTGGATTACTAGTAGGTAAGGAACAGGAAGGAGGAGTCCGGGCGGAGGGAGGAGAAGTATAGGGCGGAAGTGAGGGAGACCCTAGATCCTCCGGCTGAACAGAAAGGAATGAAGACTCCTCTTTTTCGGGTTCCTGTGAGCCGGCGTCCTTGGCTAGCATAACTTGGGCCGAAGAGCACCGGCTACACAGGTCGGGACGAGAGCGTAAGGCCCAAAAGCCTTGTATGTACGTAATTTCAGACCACTTGCCTAACCGCTGGCAGAAATTGCTGAGGTCGGTCAGAACATTGCGATCTAGGGTGCCCTCTGGTGGCCACTGAGACTGATTGTCTAGTTTGTATCGGGGCCACGCCACAGTGGAAAGGAAAATTAACCGCTTCCTCCTAAGGTCTTGTTCAAGCTGTAAGGTTTTTTAAATTGGCTAGGAGGCACCCCAAGGGGGTGCTCTTTGGAAATTTGGACTGGGGGTTTCCCATTTGTTTCCTCTTTACCGACACAATGGACCCAATGGACATGGGAATGGATCTCTGCCTGGCTTCAAAGCGTCCTTTGGAACCAGCAGAGACAGACGAGAGGCTCTTGAAGCCTAAGTGGAGATTACCTTCAGGCGGACGTCTCCATCCTGAACGGGTCTCCCGAGCCACTTGGTGGCTCCAAATGGACCCCGGACCTGCGCAGGATTTCTGGCCGAGGGAGGTAAAGAGGAGACAAGGGCACTTACCCCAGAGAGGCCGTGAGAGTGAGGGAAGCGGGTCTCAGGTCCTGGTCCGTCTGCGGCGTGGAGCGAGGAGGAGGAGGAGGCTCCCCAGACCCTGGGGGCCCCGAGGAGGGGTCTCCTCCCGGGTTCGGCACCAACTGTTTTGTTTTTTCTAAGACCACCAGATCGGGCGCAAAGGAACCAGCGACTAGGCAAGGGTAGGAGCAAAACTGCAAGTTTATTTTGGTCACCTAGCTTCAGGGGAAGAAGGTGGGTAAGGAGAGGTCTGTTGGCCTCCAGCAAATGAGGCCCACAGAGTTCTCCGTGCTGCCCTCGGACGGAGTTCCGACAGTCCCGACCGCAGTGGGGAAGCTGGGAAGTCCGCGCGTGGCACTCGCCCAGAGCGGCTTTTCTGGGAGTGGGAGGGCGATAGGCGGGGCACGGGCGTGTCCGGGGGCATTCCGCAGGTGCGACCAGGTAAATCTTGGTCTCTTCAGATTGATGTCACCTGGCGCATGCCCAGTTGGTCTGCACCTTCCCGGGTGTCGGCTGCATTTTCGCGCGCACGGGAAAAGTTGGGGGATGAAGAACCCGGAAGTGCGCCATCTTGCCTCCGTTCGTCCAAACAAAGTCCTAGCCAGAGCAATCAGGCCAGAGAAAGAAATAAAAGGTATTCAAATTGGTAAAGAGGAACTCAAACTGTTGCTGTTTGCTGAGATATGATTGTATACCAAGAAAACCATAAAGAATCATCAAGAAAAACTTCTAGAACTGGTAAATAAATTCAGCAAAGTTTCAGGATATAAAATTAATGCACAGAAATTAGTGGCTCTATTATACACCAACAGCAACATAGCTAAGAATCAAATCAAGAACTCAACCAATTTTACAACAGCTGCAAAAATAAAAATAAAATACTTAGAAATATACCTAACCAAGGCCTTTCCTTGACAGACCTATACAAGAAAAAGTAAAAAACACTGCTGGAAGAAATCATAGATGACACAAACAAATGCAAACATATCCCATGCTCATGGAAGAGGAGAATCGATATTGCAAAAACGATTATATTGCCATAAGCGATCTACAAATTCAATCCAATTCCCATCAAAATACTACCATCATCCTTTACAAAACCAGAAAAAACAATCCTAAAACTCATATGGAACCAAAAAAGAGCCCACATAGCCAAAGCAAGACTAAGCAAAAAGAACAAATCTGGAAGCATTACATTACCCAACTTCAAATTATATTATGAGTCCATAGTCACCAAAACAGCATGGTAATGGTATAAAAATAGGCACATAGACCAATGGAGAACCCAGAAATAAAGCCAAATACTTACAGCCAACTGATCTTCAAGAAAGCAACATAAAGTGGGAAAAGAACACCCTATTCAACAAATGGTGCTGGGATCATTGGCAAACACATGTAGAAGAATGAAGCTGGATCCTCATCTCTCACCCATTACAGAAATCAACTCAAGGTGAATAATAGACCTAAATCAAAGACCCAAAACTATAAAAATTCTAGAAGATAACACTGGAAAAACCCTTTTAGACATTGGCTTAGGTAAAGACTGTATGACCAAGAACTCAAAAGCAAATGCAACAAAAACAAAGATAAATATATTGGACTTAATTAAAATAAAAACTTCTGCACAGCAAAAAAAAAAAAAATCAGTAGAGTTATCAGATGTGGGAAAAAAATCTTCACAATCTATATATCTGTCCAAGGACTAATATCCAGACTCTACAAGGAACTCAAACAAATCAGCAAGAAAAAAACAATCCCATCAAAAAGCGGCCTAAAGACACGAATACACAATTCTCAAAAGATATACAAATGGATAACAAGCATATGGAAAAATGCTCAACATCACTAATTATCAGGGAAATGCAAATCAAAACCACAGTGAGATACCACTTCACTCCTACAAGAATGGCCATAATCAAAAAGTAAAAATAAAAAATAGACATTGGCGTGGATATGGTGAAAGGGAACACTTTTACACTCTTGGTGGGAATGTAAACTAGTACAACCATTATGGAAAATGGTGTGGAGATTCCTTAAAGAACTAAAAATAGATCTACTATTTGAACCCGCAGTGCCATTACAAGGTATCTACCTAGAGAAAAAGAAATCATTATATGAAAAAAATACTGGCACATGCATGTTTATAGCAGCACAATTTACAATCACAAAAGTATTGAACCAGCCCAAATGCCCATCCATCAGTGAGTGGATAAAGAAAAAGTAGATAAAGAAAATCACATTATATATATATATATATATATATATATATATATATATATGTATGTGTGTATATATATATGTATGTGTGTGTGTATATATATATATAATATATATATATATATATATTTCATTGGCCAGAGCTTGCATTCTCATCTTTTAGCTATGCACAACTTCAACTGCTACCCCTCAACTAATATAAATCTACTTCACCCTACCACTCTTAACCCCAACTCTCCCTCTTTTTCCCTACGTACTCACCCACTACCAAATTCACACCCTTGTCACCACAACCCTAAAGACAGCACTTTGTATTTACCTGTTTTTGCCCCGTTTATGTAGCTTAATATGCCTAAAGCAAGACACTGAAAATGCCTAGACGGGTTTGCACACGCCATAAACAAATAGGTTTGGTCCTAGCCTTTCTGTTAACTCTTAGCAAGATTACACATGCAAGCATCCCCGCCCTGGTGAAGACACCCTATAAATCACCATGATTAAGAGGAATAAGTATCAAGCATACACAATGCAGCTCAAAACAAACCTTTAGCAATAAACGAAAGTTTAACTAAGCTATGCTGTATTCAGGATTGGTTAATTTCGTGCCAGCCACCGCAGCCATACGATTAACCCAAGTAATAGATAACCTGCGTAAAGAGTGTTTTAGATCTAGCCCAATAAAGCTAAACTACATCTAAATTGTAAAACCTTAGCTGATGTAAAATAAACTACGAAAGTGGCTTTAAAACTTCTGAACACACAATAGCTAAGACTCAAACTGGGATTAGATACCCCACTATGCTTAGCCTTAAACTTCAATAGTTAAAATAACAAAACTACTCGCCAGAATACTACAAGCAACAGCTTAAAACTCAAAGGACTTGGCGGTGCTTCACATCCCCCTAGAGGAGCCTGTTCTATAATCGATAAACCCCAATCCACCCCACCATCTCTTGCTCAGCCTATATACCACCATCCTCAGCAAACCCTAACAAAGGTCACAAAGTAAGCACAAACGCCCACACAAAAACGTTAGGTCAAGGTGTAGCTTATGAGATGGGAAAAAATGGGCTACATTTTCTATCCCAGAAAATTCCACAATAGCTCTTATGAAACCTAAGAGTCCAAGGAGGATTTAGTGGTAAATTAAGAGTAGAGTGCTTAATTGAATTAGGCCATAAAGCACGCACACACCACCCGTCACTCTCCTCAAATATATTTAAGGACTAACTTAACTAAACACTCCAGCATTTATATAGAGGAGATAAGTCGTAACATGGTAAGGGTACTGGAAGGTGCACTTGGATAAACCAAGGCATAGCTTAACACAAAGCATCCAGCTTACACCCAGAAGATACCAGTATTATTTGATTGCCTTGAGCTAACACTAGCCCAAATTTAAGCAACACTACTACCAAATTAATACATACTAAACCATTTACCCATACAAATGTATAGGCCATAGAAATTTTACCTCAGCGCTATAGACACAGTACCGTAAGGGAAAGACGATAAAAAAATTAACCAAGCACAAAATAGCAAGGACTCACCCCTATACCTTCGGCATAATAAATTAACTAGAGACAATTTCACAAAGAGAACTAAAGCCAAATTCCCCGAAACCAGACGAGCTACCCCAAAACAGCTAAAAGAGCACACTCGTCTATGTAGCAAAATAGTGGGAAGATTTATGGGTAGAGGTGACAAGCCTGCCGAGCCTGGTGATAGCTGGTTATCCAAGATAGAATCTTAGTTCAACCTTAAGTTTACCCACAGAACCACACAATCTCCCTGTAAACTTAATTGTTAGTCTAAAGAGGGACAGCTCTTTAGACATTAGGAAAAACCTTGTATAGAGAGTAAAAAACCCAACTCCCATAGTTGGCTCAAAAGCAGCCATCAATTAAGAAAGCGTTTAAGCTCAACATCAACTGCCTAAAAAATTCCAAACATCTTACTGAACTCCTCACATCACATTGGATTAATCTATTACACCATAGAAGCAATAATGCTAGTATGAGTAACATGAACATCTTCTCCACCGCATAAGCCTAAATCAGACCGAAAAACTTCACCGATGCTTAACAGCTCAATATTAATAAATACAAGCAAGCCAGTATTACTTATACTGTTAATCCAACACAGGCATGCCCTTAAGGAAAGGTTAAAAAAAGTAAAAGGAATTCAGCAAACCTAACCCCGCCTGTTTACCAAAAACATCAACTGTAGCATTACTAGTATTAGAGGCACTGCCTGCCCAGTGACACATGTTTAACGGCTGCAGTACCCTGACCGTGCAAAGGTACCATAATCACTTGTTCTTTAAATAGGGACTGGCATGAATGGCAACACGAGCGTTCAGCTGTCTCTTACTTTCAATCATTGAAATTGACCTGCCCATGAAGAGGCGGGCAGGTCATAATAATAAGACGAGAAGACCCTATGGAGCTTTAATTTATTAATGCAACCAAAAACTCACATAAATCTATGGACTTAAACTACTACACCCGCATTAAAAATTTTGGTTGGGGTGACCTCGGAGTATAACTAAACCTCCGAATAACCTATGCCAAGACTACACAAGTCAAAGCGAGCCAACATCTATAATTGATCCAATAACTTGACCAACGGAACAAGTTACCCTAGGGATAACAGTGCACTCCTATTCTAGACTCCATATCGACAGTAGGGTTTACGACCTCGATGTTGGATCAGGACATCCTAATGGTGCAGCAGCTATCAATGGTTCATTTGTTCAACAATTAAAGTCCTACGTGATCTGAGTTCAGACCGGAGCAATCCAGGTCGGTTTCTATCTATTCTATATTTTTCCCTGTATGAAAGGACAAGAGAAATGGGGCCCACTTCATAAAGTGCCCTCATTCCATAGATGACCTGGTGTTAATTTAACAAAAAATCACACACACAACCCAAGAGCAGTGTTTGTTAAGATGGCAGAGCCCGGCAATTGCATAAAATTTAAAACTTTACAACCAGAGGTTCAACTCTTCTTCTTAACACTATGTCCACAACAAACCTCCTACTCATTATCATACCTGTACTAGCTGCCATAGCATTTCTCACACTCATTGAATGAAAATTACTAGGCTATATACAACTACGCAAAGGACCTAATATCATAGGCCCTTACGGACTGTTACAACCCTTTGCCGATGCAATAAAACTCTTCACCAAAGAACCCTTAAAACCTTTAACCTCCACTATCACTCTCTATATTATTGCACCAGCCTTAGCCTTTTTCATTGCCCTCCTCCTATGAACACCCCTCCCCATACCCAACCCCCTAATCAACTTTAACCTAGGACTTTTATTTGCCCTAGCTACACCTAGCCTAACTGTCTACTCCATTTTATGATCAGGATGAACATCAAATTCAAACTACGCACTAATCAGAGCACTAAGAGCTGTCGCCCAGACAATTTCATATGAAGTTACCCTTGCTATTATTCTATTGTAGGTCTCACTAATAAGCGGCTCATTCAACCTTCATACACTTATCACAACACAAGAATACCTCTGACTCCTCCTACCATCATGACCCTTAGCCATAATATGATTTATTTCCACAGTAGCAGAAACCAACCGAGCTCCCTTTGACCTCACAGAGGGTGAATCGGAGCTAGTCTCAGGCTTTAATACTGAATATGCCGCAGGTCCATTCGCCCTATTCTTTATAGCCGAGTACATAAACATTATTATGATAAATGCCCTAACAACTACAATTTTCCTAGGGACATTGTATTCCATTTATTCTCCAGAATTATTCACAACATGTTTTATTACCAAAACACTCCTCTTGACCTCTCTATTCCTATGAATTCGAGGAACATATCCCCAATTCCGTTATGATCGACTCATACACTTACTATGAAAGAATTTCCTCCCACTTACACTAGCACTCCTCATATGATATATCTCAATCTCCAGCATTACAATCTCCGGCATTCCCCCTCAAACCTAGAAATATGTCTGACAAAAGAGTTATTTTGATAGAGTAAATAATAGAGGTACTAACCCTCTTATTTCTAGGATTATAGGTGTCGAACCTACTCCTGAGAACCCAAATTTCTCCGTGCTACCTACCACACTCCATCCTAAAGTAAGGTCAGCTAAATAAGCTATTGGGCCCATACCCCGAAAATGTTGGTCACACCATTCCCATACTAATTAATCCATTAGCCCAACTTATTATTTACCTTACCATAATCATAGGCACTCTCATTACATCACTAAGCTCACACTGATTCCTCGCCTGAGCGGGCCTAGAAATAAATATACTGGCCTTCACTCCAATTCTAATTAAGAAAACAAACCCCCGCTCCATAGAAGCTGCTGCTAAATACTTCCTTATACAATCCATCGCATCTATAATTCTCATGATAGCAATCATTTCCAACAACCTATTCTCCGGACATTGAACCATAATAAGCAACACTAATCAACTCTCATCTCTAATCATAACAATAGCCCTCATTATAAAACTAGGAATAGCCCCCTTCCACTTTTAAATTCCAGAAGTCACCCAAGGAACACCCTTAATTTCCGGCCTACTTCTCCTCACATGACAAAAACTAGCCCCTGTCTCAATTATATATCAAATCCACCCATCAACTAATGTAAGTATTCTCCTAACCCTCTCAACTTTATCTATCATAGTAGGCAGCTGAGGGAGCCTCAACCAAACACAGCTACGTAAAATTCTAGCATACTCTTCAGTTACACACATAGGCTGAATAATGATAACATTAGCATACAACCCGGACACTACAATCTTCTACCTAGCTGTATATATTATTCTAACAACCACCGCTTTCCTAGCCTTAAACCTAAACTCAAACACCACAAATCTTATACTATCTCGCACCTGAAACAAATTAACTTGGTTAATGCCATTAACATCATCTACCCTCTTATCCATAGGAAGCTTACCCCCATTAACCGGCTTCCTGCTCAGACGAATTATTATCCAAGAACTTACAAAAAACAACTTCATTATTCCTATCATCATAATTATTATAACCCTACTTAACTTGTATTTCTACATACGCCTAATCTACACCACCTCCATAACACTATTTCCTACATCCAATAATATAAAAATAAAATGACAATTCGAAAACACAAAAACCTACACTTCTTATCCCCCTACTCATTATCCTTACCACTTTCCTTTTACCAATCTCTCCACTAACCCTAGCTATTCTCTAGAAATTTAGGTTAAATAAGACCGAGAGCCTTCAAAGCCCTTAGTAAGTTAGACCCTACTTAATTTCTGGAATATATAAGTACTACAAAATTCTACTCTGCATCAACTGAACGCAAATCAGTTACTTTAATTAAGCCCTTGCTAGATCTGCCCTTGCTAGATCAATGGGACTCAAACCCACAAAAATTTAGTTAACAACTAAATACCCTAATCAACTGGCTTTAATCTACTTCTCCCGCTGCAGGGAAAAAAAGGCGGGAGAAGCCCCGGCAGAAATTAAAGCTGCTCCTTTGAACTTGCAATTCAACATGAAAATCACCTCGGGGCTGGTAAAAAGAGGACTTAACCTCTGTCCTTAGATTTACAGCCTAAAGCTTACTCAGCCATTTTACCTTTTCTTTTTCCCCACCTATGCTCGTCAACCGTTGGTTATTCCCGACAAACCACAAGGATATTGGAACCCTGTATCTGCTATTCGGCGCATGAGCTGGAATCACAGGCATAGCTCTGAGCCTTCTTATTCGAGCTGAACTAGGTAAACCCGGCAACCTATTGGGCAACGACCATATTTACAACGTTATTGTTACAGCCCATGCGTTCGTTATAATTTTCTTTATAGTTATGCCCATCATAATTGGAGGCTTCGGAAACTGACTAGTACCCCTAATAATCGGCGCTCCCGATATAGCATTTCCCCGCTTGAATAATATAAACTTCTGACTTCTCCCTCCATCCTTCCTACTTCTACTCGCATCCGCCATAGTAGAAGCCAGGGACAGGCTGAACAGTTTATCCCCCTTTAGCAGGAAATTTCTCTCACCCAGGAGCCTCTGTAGACCTAACTATTTTCTCACTTCACCTAGCAGGCATTTCCTCCATTTTGGGGGCCATCAATTTCATCACGACTATCATTAATATAAACTCCCCTGCAATATCTCAATATCAAACCCCCTATTTATTTGATCAGTCTTAATCACAGCAGTCCTACTACTCCTCTCTCTACCAGTATTAGCTGCCGGCATCACAATGCTACTAACAGACCGTAATCTTAACACTACCTTCTTTGATCCTGCCAGAGGAGGAGATCCCATCTTGTACCAACACTTATTTTGATTTTTCGGTCACCCTGAGGTTTATATTCTTATTCTGCCTGGGTTTGGAATAATTTCTCATATTGTGGCATACTACTCTGGAAAAAAAGAACCATTTGGGTATATAGGTATAGTTTGAGCTATAATGTCAATTGGATTTTTAGGCTTTATTGTGTGAGCTCACCACATATTTACGGTAGGCATAGATGTAGACACACCGGCCTACTTTACCTCCGCCACTATAATTATTGCAATTCCCACTGGCGTTAAAGTCTTTAGCTGACTTACTACACTTCACGGAGGTAATATCAAATGGTCCCCTGCAATACTTTGAGCCTTAGGTTTTATTTTTCTCTTTACCGTGGCGGGCTTAACCGGTATTGTATTAGCAAACTCATCACTAGATATCGTACTACAGGACACATACTATGTTGTAGCCCACTTTCACTACGTTTTGTCAATAGGAGCTGTGTTCACCATTATAGGGGGGTTTATTCACTGGTTCCTCCTATTTTCAGGCCATACACTAGACCAAGCTTGCGCCAAAACCCACTTCACCATTACATTCATAGGCTAAATTTAACCTTCTTTCCACAGCACTTTCTCGGCTTGTCCGGAGTACCTGGATGCTATTCTGATTACCCTGATGCCTATACCACATGAAATATTATATCATCTATGGACTCCTTCATTTTCCTAGTAGCGGTAATATTAATAATCTACATAACCTGAGAAGCCTTTGCCTCAAAGTTCTATTAATCGAACAACCCTCTACTAACCTAGAGTGGTTGCATGGCTGCCGTCCACCCTACCACACATTTGAAGGACCAACCTATATCAAAACTAGATAAAAAAGGAAGGAATCGAACCTCCTAAAACTGGTTTCAAGCCAATCCTATAGCCCCTATAACTTTTTCAATAAGGTATTAGAAAAATTATTTCATAGCTTTGTCAAAGCTAAATTATAGATTAAACTCTATATATTTTATATGGCTCACCCAGTCCAACTAGGTTTACAAGATGCCACATCCCCTATTATAGAGGAGCTAATCACCTTTCATGACCACGCTTTTATAATCGTATCCTTAATTAGCTTTCTAGTCTTATATGTTCTATTCTCAACACTCACAACAAAACTAACCAACACTAACATTACAAATGCCCAAGATATGGAAACTATTTGAACTCTCTTACCCGCGATCATTTTAGTCTTAATCGCCCTCCCATCCCTGCGCATCCTCTACTCAACAGATGAAATTAACAACCCCTCCTTTACTATTAAGTCAATTGGACATCAATGATACTGAACCTACCAGTATACAGATTATGGAGGATTAATCTTTAACTCTTATATACTCCCCCCATTATTCTTAAACCCAGGAGACCTTCGACTTCTAGAAGTTGACAATCTAGTGGTTCTTCCAGTTGAAGCTCCCGTCCGTGTGATAATTACATCTCAAGACGTCTTGCACTCATGAACTATCCCCACACTAGGCCTAAAAATAGGTGCAGTTCCTGGGCGCCTAAACCAAACTACATTTAATGCTATACGACTAGGCGTTTATTATGGACAATGCTCAGAAATTTGCGGCGCCAACCACAGCTTTATGCCTATTGTCGCAGAATTAATTCCACTAAAAATTTTTGAAATAGGACCCGTGCTTACCCTATAGATTTATCACCTCCTACCCTACACTTCCACCCCCCCCATAACTCCTTAAAATACTCTTACAGACGCACTGTACAGCTATTCCAGCATTAACCTTTTAAGTTAAAGATTGAGAGAAACAATTCCTCTCTGCAGTGAAATGCCTCAACTAGATACATCTACATGGTTCATAATCATCACAACCGTACTCCCCACACTATATCTTATCACACAATTAAAACTATTGAACACAAATTACTAACTACCCCATCACAAAAAACCCTAATACAAAACCCCACAATAACCCCTGACAATTAAAATGAATGAAAATTTATTTACCCCATTCACAACTCCAATAATCCTAGATCAACCTACTGCAGTATCCATCATTCTATTTCCTATATTATTACTTCCAACTCCCAAATGCCTCATTAACAACCGACTTATTACTATTCAACAAAATCTAATTCAACTCATCCTAAAACAAATAATAATAACTAACAGTAAAAAAGGACAAACTTGGTGTCTAATACTAATATCTCTTATTATTTTTATTACCATAAACAATCTCCTCGGACTTCTACCCCACTCATTTACACCTACCACCCAACTATCTATGAACCTAGCTATAGCAGTCCCCCTGTGAGCAGGTGCAGTAATTACAGGTCTCCGCTCTAAAACTAAAAGCTCTTTAGCTCACTTTCTGCCACAGGGTACACCCACACCTCTTATTCCCATATTAGTAGTCATTGAGACTATCAGCTTATTTATTCAACCAGTAGCCCTAGCTGTACGCCTAACCGCTAATATCACAGCAGGCCATTTACTAATGCATCTGATTGGAAATGCCGCACTAGCATTATCAGCCATTAACTTCCCTGCTACCTCACTAACCTTCATACTCCTGATATTATTAACAATTCTAGAGATCGCAGTTGCTATTATCCAAGCCTATGTTTTTACACTCTTAGTCAGTCTTTATCTACATGACAACATTTAATGACTCACCAATCTCATGCTTACCACATAGTCAAACCCAGTCCCTGACCACTAACAGGAGCCCTCTCAGCTCTCCTAATACCATCTGGCTTAATTATATGATTCCACTTTTATTCCACCACTCTATTAACACTAGGACTATTAACCAACATACTAACTATACATCAGTGGTGGCATGATATTGTCCAAGAAAGTACCTATCAAGGCCACCATACAACACCCGTCCAAAAAAGTCTTCGTTACGGAATAGTCTTGTTTATCATCTCAGAAATTTTCTTCTTTGCCAGCTTCTTCTGAGCATTCTACCACTCAAGCCTTGCTCCCACCCCACACCTAGGAGGATACTGACCACCAACAGGCATTACCCCTCTAAACCCTCTAGAAGTACCCCTCTTAAATACCTCTGTACTACTTGCATCAGGAGTTACAATCACCTGAGCCCATCACAGCTTAATAGAAAGCAATCGAAAACAAACAATCCAAGCCCTACTCGTTACAATTTTACTAGGCATCTACTTCACCTTATTACAAATCTCAGAATATTTTGAAACACCCTTTACTATTTCCGACAGCATCTACGGCTCAACATTCTTTATTGCTACTGGCTTCCACGGACTTCATGTCATCATCGGATCCACATTCCTGACTATCTGCCTTATTCATCAACTACTATTATATCACTTCACATCAAACCACCATTTTGGCTTTGAAGCCGCCGCTTGGAACTGACACTTCGTAGATGTTGTCTGACTGTTTCTCTATATTTCTATCTATTGATGAAGGTCCTATTCTTTTAATACAATTAGTACAGTTGACTTCCAATCAATTAGTTTTGATAGCATTTGAAAAATAATAATTAACCTGGTATTAGCTTTAACAATTAACACTCTTTTAACCTTGCTACTAATAATCATCATGTTCTGACTGTCTCAACTCAATTCTTATACAGAAAAAACAAATCCTTACGAATGCGGTTTTGACCCACTAGACTCTGCTCATATTCCTTTCTCCATAAAATTTTTCCTAGTTGCCATCACCTTTCTATTATTTGATTTAGAAATTACCTTACTACTACCCCTACCATGAGCCCTCCAAACAACAAACCTCCCCATAATAATTAAATCATCCATCATATTAATTATTATTCTAGTTCTTAGTCTGGCCTACGAATGAACTCAAAAAGGACTAGATTGAACTGAATTGGTAAGTAGTTTAAACAAAACAAATGATTTTGACTCATTAGATTATGATAACCATACTAACCAAATGTCCCTTATCTATATAAATATTGCGCTAGCATTTACCATTTCACTCCTAGGTGTATTAATCTATTGTTCACACCTAATATCCTCCCTACTGTGCCTAGAAGGAATAATACTGTCACTCTTTATTATAAGTACCCTCATAGCTTCAAACGTGCATTTCTCCCTAGCTAATATTATACCTATCACCCTATTGGTATTCGCTGCTTGTGAGGCAGCAGTAGGCCTTGCCTTATTAGTCTCGATCTCTAACCCATATGGCCTAGATTATGTCCACAACCCAAGCTTACTTCAATGTTAAAAAAATTATCCCCACAATTATACTACTGCCAACAACATGATTTTCCAAAAACAACATAATCTGAACCAATCTGACCACACACAGTCTGATTATCAGCCTTATCCCCCTACTATTCTTCAACCAAACTAACAACAACCTCCTTAGCTATTCAACCTATTTATCTTCCGACCCACTAACAACGCCACTGCTAGTGCTAACTGCCTGACTCTTACCTCTCATAATCATAGGAAGTCAATACCATTTACACAATGAATCCCCCCCACAAAAAAACTCTATCTTTCCATAATAATTCTCCTACAAATTTCCCTAATTCTAACATTTATAACCACAGAATTAATTATATTCTATATTTTATTTGAAACTACCCTCATCCCCACCCTAGTCATCATCACCCGATGAGGCAACCAAGCAGAACGCCTCAACGCAAGCACATATTTCCTATTCTATATACTAGCCGGCTCTCTTCCCCTACTTATCATGTTAATCCACACCTATAATAACCTAGACTCACTAAACATGACATTACTAACACTTACGGCTCAAAAACTAACAACTACCTGATCCCATAACCTTACTTGACTAGCATGCATGATAGCCTTCATAGTAAAAATACCCACCTACACTTATGGTTCCCTAAAGCCCATGTTGAAGCCCCCATTGCCGGATCAATGTCCTTGCCGCAGTACTCTTAATGGTATAATACTACTTACCTCAATCCTCAACCCCTTAAGAGAATACATAGCCTACCCATTTCTTATACTATCTCTATGAGGTATAATCATAACAAGCTCAACCTGTCTTCGACAAACGGACCTAAAATCACTTATCGCATACTCCTCCGTAAGCCACATAGCTCTGGTAATCATAGCTTCCCTCATTCAAACCCCCTAAAGCTTCACTGGCGCAATTATCCTTATAATCGCCCACGGACTTACTTCATCTATACTATTCTGCTTAGCAAACTCAAATTATGAACGAACCCATAACCTCATTATAATACTTTCTCGAGGACTTCAAACCCTATTCCCACTAATGGCCTTCTGATGGTTTATAGCAAACCTCACTAATCTCGCCTTACCCCCTATTATCAACCTAACAGGAGAACTCCTTGTAATAATAACTTCACTTTCTTGATCACATGTTACCATCATACTTATAGGACTCAATATACTAATTACAGCCCTTTACTCCCTCCACATATTTACCACAACACAACGAGGAATACTTACATATCATATCATCAACATAAAGCCTTCCTTTACACGAGAAAATATATTAATATTTATGCACCTTTCCCCTATTATCCTCCTATCCCTCAACCCCAATATTATTCTAGGTTTCATCCCTTGTAAATATGGTTTAACTAAAACATTAGATTGCGAATCTAATTACAGAAGCCCACTACTTCTTATTTAACGAGAAAGCTTGCAAGGACTGCTAATCCATGCTTCCGTATTTAACAAAACAGCTTTCTTAACTTTTTTTTTTTTTTTCCCTGAGACGGAGTCTCTCTCTGTCCCCGGGCTGGAGTGCAGTGGCCGGATCTCAGCTCACTGCAAGCTCCTCCTCCCGGGTTTACACCATTCTCCTGCCTCAGCCTCCCGAGTAGCTGGGACTACAGGCGCCCGCCACCTCGCCTGGCCAGTTTTTTGTATTTTTTAGTAGAGACGGGGTTTCACCGTGTTAGCCAGGATGGTCTCGATCTCCTGACCTCATGATCCGCCGGTCTCGGCCTCCCAAAGTGCTGGGATTACAGGCTTGAGCCACCGCGCCCGGCAGCTTTCTTTTAAAGGATAGCAGTTATCCACTGGTCTTAGGAACCAAAAACGGCCGGGCGCGGTGGCTCAAGCCTGTAATCCCAGCACTTTGGGAGGCCGAGACGGCCGGATCACGAGGTCAGGAGATCGAGACCATCCTGGCTAACACCGTGAAACCCCGTCACTACTAAAAATACAAAAACTAGCTGGGCGAGGTGGCGGGCGCCTGTAGTCCCAGCTACTCGGGAGGCTGAGGCAGGAGAATGGCATAAACCCGGGAGGCGGAGCTTGCAGTGAGCTGAGATCTGGCCACTGCACTCCAGTCTGGGCGACAGAGTGAGACTCCGCCTCAAAAAAAAAAAAAAAAAAAAAGGAACCAAAAACATTGGTGCAACTCCAAATAAAAGTAATAACCATGCGCACCTCCATTACCATAATAACCCTAACCTCCCTAATCCTCGCAATTATTATTGCCCTTATTAACCCCAACAAAAAACACTCATACCCTAACTATGTAAAAACAGCTATAATATTTACTTTTACTATTAGCCTCCTTCCCACAGCCCTATACATTCTCCTGGACCAAGAAACAATCATTTCAAACTGACATTGGATAACTATCCAAACAATAGAACTAACACTAAGCTTCAAATTAGATTACTTCTCTATAAAATTTATCCCAATTGCACTATTTATTACTTGATGCATTATAGAATTCTCACTATGATATATAAGCTCAGACCTAAATATTAAACAATTCTTTAAATATCTCCTTATCTTCCTTACCACTATACTAATTCTAGTTAGTGCCAACAACCTCTTCCAACTTTTCATTGGATGAGAAGGCATAGGAGTTATATCCTTTCTACTAATTAGCTGATGACACGCTCGAACAGACGCCAACACAGCAGCTATCCAAGCAATTTTATATAACCGCATTGGCGACACTGGCTTTATCCTGGCCATAACATGATTTCTCCTATATTATAACTCATGGGACTTCCAACAAGTAGTTATCCTAGGCTCCAATTCAAGTCTCCTCCCACTGATAGGCCTTCTTTTAGCAGCAACAGGAAAATCAGCTCAACTTGGCCTCCACCCTTGACTACCTTCTGCCATAGAAGGCCCAACTCCAGTGTCAGCTTTACTGCATTCCAGCACCATAGTCATTGCCGGGGTGTTTCTACTTATCCGCTTCCACCCCCTAATAGAAAACAATACGTTAATTCAAAGCCTTACACTATGCCTAGGGGCCATTACTACTATATTTACAGTAGTATGCGCCCTAACACAAAATGACATTAAAAAATCGTAGCCTTCTCCACCTCAAGCCAACTAGGCCTAATAATAGTCACCATTGGCATCAACCAACCATACTTAGCATTCCTACACATCTGCACTCATGCTTTCTTCAAAGCTATACCATTCATTTGCTCCGGATCTATTATTCACAACCTAAACAACGAACAAGACATCCGAAAAATAGGAGGGTTATTTAAAACAATACCCCTCACTTCAACTTCCCTAACCATTGGTACCCTGGCACTCACAGGCATGCCCTTTCTCACAGGCTTCTACTCCAAAGATCTTATCATCGAAACCGCAAACACGTCATATACCAATGCCTGAGCCCTGTCTATCACTCTCATTGCCACTTCCCTAACAAGCGCCTAAAGTACTCGAACTATTCTCCTCACCCTAACAGGACAATCTCGCTTCCCAACCTCAATTAACATTAACGAAAATAACCCAACCCTATTAAACCCAATCAAACACCTCACAATTGGCAGTCTACTCGCAGGATTTCTCATTACCAGCAACATCTCCCCCACTACACTCCCCCAATCAACAATACCTCACCACCTAAAACTCTTAGCCCTGTACGTCACTGCTCTGGGCTTCCTAGCAGCTTTAGATCTCACCCTTATAACCAATAATCTCAAAATATACACACCATCACACATATTCAAATTCTTCAACATACTAGGATATTTTCCCACTACAATCCATCGAAGAGTCCCCTACCAAGACCCACTCATAAGCCAAAATCTAGCTTCCCTTTTACTAGACTCAATCTGACTAGAAAAGTCTATACCTAAAACGATTTCACATATCCACATTATCACTTCCATCACCACAACCACCCAAAAAGGTATAATTAAATTCTACTTTCCCTCCTTCCTTATCCCTCTCATCCTAATTCCACTCCTAATAACATAACCTTTTACCTCGAGTAGTCTCAATCATAATGTATACACCAACAAATAATGTCCAACCAGTAACCACCACTAATCAACGCCCATAATCATACAAAGCACCCGCACCAATAGAATCCTCTCGACTCAGCCCCGGTCCCTCTCCCTCAAAAATTACCCAAATCTCTATATTATTAAAGTTAACTACCACCACTAATTCATCATAACCTAAAACTCATAAAACCAATCTCACCTCCATCACTAACCCCACCAGAAGACCCCCCAAAATCTCAAATCCTGAACCCCATGCTTCAGGGTACTATTCAATAGCCATCACAGTAGTATAACCAAAAACAACCATCATACCTCCCAAAAAATTAAAAACATCATTAAACCCATATAAGTACCCCCATAATTTAAAATAATTACACAACCAATCATACCACTAATAATCAATGCTAAGCCCCCATAAATAGGAAAGGGCTTAGAAGAAAATCCCACAAACCCCATAACCAATAGTACACTTAATAAAAATAAAATGTATGTCATCGTTTCCACATGGACTCTAACCATGATCAATGATATGGAAAACCATCGTTGTACTTCAACTACAAAAACATTAATGACTCCAACACGCAAATCTAATCCAGTCATAAAAATAATCAATCACTCCTTCATTGACTTACTCACCCCATCCAACATTTCTATACGATGGAATTTCGGCTCACTCCTTGCAACCTGTTTAATCCTACAAATTATCACAGGCCTATTCCTAGCAATACACTACTCACCAGACACCTCCTCTGCCTTCTCCTCAATCGCACATATTACCCAAGATGTAAACTACGGCTGAACTACTCGCTATCTCCATGCTAGCGGTGCCTCTATATTCTTTATCTGCCTCTTTCTACATATAGGCCGAGGCCTATATTACGGCTCATTCCTTCTTCTAGAAACCTGAAACATCGGCATTGCACTTCTACTTATAACTATAGCAACAGCTTTCATAGGCTACGTACTCCCATGGGGCCAAATATCATTTTGAGGTGCCACAGTAATTACAAATTTATTATCAGCAATTCCATACATCGGAACCAATCTTGTTCAATGAGTCTGAGGAGGGTACTCATTGTGATAATCCTACTCTCACATGATTCTTCACCCTTCACTTCATCCTATCTTTTATTATCGCGACCCTCAGAACTCTACGTCTACTATTTCTACATGAAACAGGATCAAATAATCCCTGCGGAATCTCGTCTGACTCCGACAAAATCACCTTTCACCCCTACTACACAATCAAAGATATCTTAGGCCTAGCCCTTCTCTTTCTTATTTTAATAATACTAGTATTATTCTCACCTGACATTTTAAACGACCCGGATAACTACACCCCAGCCAACCCACTAAGCACTCCCCCACACATCAAACCAGAGTGGTACTTCCTATTCGCATATGCAATCCTATGGTCCATCCCTATCAAACTAGGGGGAGTATTAGCACTCCTCCTATCAATCCTCATCCTAGCAATCATACCTATACTCCACAAATCTAAACAACAAAGCATAGCGTTCCGCTCACTTAGCCAATTCCTATTATGGCTCCTAATCACAATTCTACTTCCCCTTACTTGAATCAGAGGTTAACCAGTAAATCAACCCTTTATTATTATTGGACAAATAGCATCCATGATATAGTTCACCACAATTCTAGTCTTGATACCACTTGCCTCCCTAACAGAAAACAACCTACTCAAATGAACCTGCCTTTGTAATATAAATTAATACACCAGTCTTGTAAACTGGAAATGGAAACTTCTCCCTAGGGCAATTCAGAAAGAAAGCACCTAACTTCACTGCCAACACTCAAAACTGGCATTCTAATTTGAACTACTTTCTGTATTCTATGGTGTGCAAACTTTAAAGTGCAACTTAAGTACTAATTTATTTTAACATGCTCCTATGTAATTCGTGCATTACTGCTAGCCAACATGAATATTATATAGTACTATATATGCTTGACTGTACATAGCACATATTTTTACACACCTACTAACCACGCTTAATAACATGCTTACAAGCAAGAACTCTAATGAATTAATCAACTATAACACATAACTTCAAGACTCAAAGATCAACTACAACCCCCAGAATATCAACCGACCTAGCACTTTATTTATCGTACATAGTACATTACATCCTTTGCTGGACATAGCACATTTAAGTCAAATAATTTCCTGTCACCACGGATACCCCCCTCAGTTAGATGTCCCTTGTTCACCATCCTCCATGAAATCAATATCCCGCACAAGAGTGCTACTCTCCTCGCTCTGGGCCCATAACTCGTGAGGGTAGCTACAGTGAACTGTATCCGACATCTGGTTCTAACCTCAGGGCCATAGAACTAAGATCGCCCACACGTTCCCCTTAAATAAGACATCTCGATGGATCCCGGGTCTATCACCCTATTAACCAGTCACGGGAGCTCTCCATGCATTTGGTATCTTTTATCTCTGGTATGCACCCGACCCCATCGCAGAAAGCCAGTCCCGCCTCTTTCTTGGTTGTAGGAGGACCAAATGTAGCAACTTATCCTTTACCTCAGAAGAAATATCTCCACAGGCCCCACACCAATGGACCCCTAGAAATTTTACTGAGGTAGAAGTTCCCTGAATTTTAGTCAGATTTATTTCCCATCCTCTGGCATGAGAATGTCTCACCAATACATCCTGTGTGTTTGCTATTTCTCGCTCACTGGATCCAATCAGCATAATGTTATCATTGTAATGGACCAGTGTGATATTTTGCAGAAGCAAAAAAAATCTCCAAATAAGATGATGACACAAAGCTGGAGAGTCGATACACCCTTGAGGTAGGACAGTAGAGGTATATTGCTGGCCTTGCCAGCTGAAGGCAAATTGCTTCTGGTGGGCCTTATGGACAGGAATGGAGAAAAAGGTATTTGCCAAGTCAATGGCTGCATACCAGGTAGCAGGAGATGTGCTAATTTGCTCAAGCAATGAGACCACATCTGGTCCAGCAGCTGCAATTGGAGTCACCACTTGGTTAAGCTTACAATAATTCAGTGTCATTCTCCAAGAACCATCTGTCTTCTGCACAGGCCAAATGGGAGAGTTGAACAGGGATATGATGGGAATCATCACCCCTGTGTCTTTCAAGTCCTTGCTGGTGGCACTAATCTTCACAATCCCTACAGGGATACAATATTGTTTGATTTACTATTTTTCTAGGTAGAGACAGCTTGAATGGCTTCCATTTGGCCTTTCCCACCATGAAAGCTCTCACCCTACCAGTCAGGGAGCCAATGTGGGGGTTCTGCCAGCTGCTAAGTGTGTAAGCTGTGAGGATGTAAAAGCATAAGAATGGCACAATGGACTTTGGGGACTTGGGAGAAAGGGTAGGAGAAAAGTGAGGGATAAAAGACTACACATTGGATACAGTGTACAATGCTTGGGTGATGGGTACACCCAAATCTCAGAAATCACTACTAAAGAAGTTATTTATGTAATCAAATACCACCTGTTTCCCCAACATTTATCAAAATAAAAAATATTTTAAAAAAAGATGTAAGTAGAAATCAACACAAGTTAGAGTAACAATATAACTTGGCTTCTATTTCTTACTACCTTTAGTCTAATTGTTTCTAAGGCAGATAGACAAGAGCAATTCATGTTTGCTGCCTGAAAGTTATTTTCAAGACCTAATATGTGTTCTAAGGTACCTACAGGGCTGTTTGACCTTATAGGTTCAGGTCCTTAAGTTAACAACATTCTGGACATAAACAAAGAAAACTCAAGTGAGAAAAAACAGAGGCTATCTATTCAGAGTTTGCTATATTATGGCAGTCAGCCACATCACTTGAATTTGATGTAAATTCAAAGTCAGGCCAGGGAGTGGAGAAGCCTTAGAATAAAAGACAGGAAGTCTTCAGGGATGCAGTTTGGAGATAGTTAACATTGGGCAAGCTGAAGGCAGGTGCAGTGGAAGTGGGCACCTTTTGTGACTGGTTAGAGGAGCATATTTGGCTTTCTCTGGCTCTGAGTTGGAAAAGGAAGCAAACATTAGGCAAGCTGGTAGTTATTGACCAAGTCCTGACTATTTTGGACTAGTTGATTTAAAACTTGTAGGTCAGAATTCTATTGTCAAATAGGCTGGCCACTGTCTTTTTGTATATTCGTCCTCTCAACGTTTAATATACTAGATCAATAAATGTGTATTTCAATGTGCACCATGTATTATCTGAGTCTCTGTGACACACTGTTATCAATTTCTGAAAGAGGAAGGAAAATACTGAAATGTCAGTTCAATAAATAATCCTGAAAAGGAATTATACAACAATTATTTTGACAGCAACAGTGTTGAATGCCTCCTTGGGGGGGAAATTTTAAAATTTTAATGTGGAAAAGAGGCAAAAAAGGTTGGGAGTTCATGATTCTTCAATTCAAAAATGTGCTTCAACACTGAGACACAGAAGAGTCTTTGATTTTGGGGCTGGAGACTGAGGACAGTTCAAAAGCCTAAATCGATCAATGTCAATAGAATAAAGGAATGTCAGGCAAGGGGCCATATATCCCTTTAAACATGTTGCTGATTATGCACACCAGGGGTTAAAAGCTCCCATCTGGGTTTCTGAAATGTACTTTGTGAGATCAGGTGAGAGCATAAAGCTAGTGTTGTGAAAGATTCTCTAACAAATTTCTCTCAGTCTCCTATGCCAGGATAAGCAGAAATCTGATGTAAAACTTTCCTTCCACAAAGAAAAATGGTTTTTTATTGTAGTTTTGCTTTTGTAAGTGAAATCTACTCTCATCCCTACACACACAACCCAACACACACACACATACCTCCCATTAACAGATACAACAAAAGTAGGGATTCTGCCTGTGTGGTTCCTGAGTTCTTTCCTGCCTGTTTTGAGTTCTGCTGGGCACAGTGACTATTTCTGAGTTTGCTTCCAGAAAGCCATTATTACCTCATGCTCTCCTGAACGGAAACTACTGTTC
This sequence comes from Trachypithecus francoisi, assembly GCF_009764315.1. Taxonomy (NCBI): domain Eukaryota; kingdom Metazoa; phylum Chordata; class Mammalia; order Primates; family Cercopithecidae; genus Trachypithecus; species Trachypithecus francoisi. The sequence goes on along the minus strand of NW_022681456.1, from coordinate 97,098,626 downwards.
CTAATTACTACAACATGTGAGGCCACAAAGAAACTATTCTATAAGCAAATGTTTCACAAAATGATAAGCTTAAAAAAAAGAGGTGCTTGATACTTGTATGAGAATACAGTGGTGGTGTTAGAAAGCAGCTACTTGTTGTTTTCATTTTTTTTTTTTTTCTTTTTGGAAACCTTTTCATTTGTAATACACAGGCACTTCTCCAAAATCTTCATAGTAGAGGGGAGAGAGTGAATGAATAATGGAGTATAGTATAAAATCCAAAAGTCATTTGTGGTTAGCTTTAGAACTGGGTCATGTAATTTTCATAGCTTAGCTAACTTTCTGGTATTTTGCTTATCCTGATACACAAATTGGTTTAAATTTCTCGGTCATATACCAAAGACAATAGAGAGGAAAGAAACAGAAGATGTCTTCTGGGTACCAGGGAGAATCCTAAAAGGGATAAAAATGGACGTCAACCTCTTTGTATCTTTCTTCTTTTACTCCCAACATGAATTTTCCCTCTGTTGTATCCAAATTGTCCTTCAAACACATCTTAGTTCTCCCAACCTTGCCCCATGCCTTTGCTATGCTCTTCTTTCCAGGTTCAACTCAAAATCCATCTCTTCTGTGAAATACTCTCTTAGAGTCACAGCCTTTTCCGAGCTTCTCTGTCATCTCAGTTATAAAATGGAGATTTTTTTAAAAGGATATGCCTCTAATCCTTTTTATGAGTTTTTAAATTATTTAACTACAGGGATAGTTTTCATGTTCAGGATTGTATTTTCAATGCCTTACACATTACTCCAAAAATGTTTTTAAAATTTGTTGTTTGATATTCCCTTCTTGGAAAAACATTTGATAGCATTTAAATATTTGCTGCTAATAATGATATAGGCATGAAAAGGGGAAGTCTCAAACCTTTATTAAACGTCAAGTTGTGTGAAGTGCTTTGCTGGGCCCTAAACTAACGGATTATCACATAAATTATAGAAACTTTTAACTTTACCTGATTCTCTTTTATATCCATGGAGCTCTTTCATAATTTCTTAAATTTTTTTTTTTTAACACGTGGCTTACTGTTCTGTTCTCCAATACAAACAGAATGAATTTGGAGAGCCAGGTAAACCTAAGTGCAAATCTTGACTATGTCCCTTGTTAATGCAGCAATAAGTCTTTGAGATTTATTGTCTCCTTCATAAAAAGAGAACTAATAAATTCTGTCCCAGAGGGGGGTTATTAATATAAAACACCTAAAAGGGAGAGTAAAAATTAAATACAATTATTAAATGGTACTAAAAAAATGTCTGCTGGTGTTACTATTGATATTATTTGCACAGAGTCTTTCTAAATAGTCTCCAAATTATCTCCCTGAAATCTCCTCACTCAACCTTCTTACTGAAAAGTTATTTAGACTGAACAATAAAATTATTAAATCCCTACTTCCAGTCCTAGATCAGGAACACTTTTGAAGGTAACGTGGATCTGAAATAGTCCATGTTAAATAACATGGATCTGAAACCCAGTCCTACCCATAGGACTGTGAGTGTAAGGCATAAAGCTGTGTATCGCTCCCAGATGGATGCAGTTTCTTCCAATGCAATATGGATCTTGTGATTAAGGTACAATTGTATTTGGTTCATTTGTGCTTTTTAGCAATTTTAATATTGTCTACATTAAAGTTGTCTTGAAAGTACAAAGAGACGAGAAAATGCTGCATTAAGCAATCTATAAGGTTTTTCTGAAGGAAATGCATACTTTCATGTTCTTGTCTTTGTGATAAGAAATGCAAACATGCATAAAATCTGGATCCTACTCTTAAAGAACTCTTCCTTTATTCTGACATTGCTTGAAGAGTGGCATAAAATGGTTTGCAGAGGGAATCTTTGTAGTGATAATATTGTTATAGCTTCGGAGGACATTTGAGATATTAAAAAGAAGTGTTTGGAAGAGGTAATTAGAGAAGATAAGTTGCCATATGCAATAGGATGAGAAAAGAGAAGCAGCCTAGGAAAGGGCTTTTAGTACTACTTGCCCTCAAGTTGGTTTTACAAAACCAAGTTTGGATTGCATTTCAACAACAACAACAAAAAATAAAATGCTATAGATATACATTGAGTGTTATGGAAAGCTCACTAAGATATAATATGCCACGCAAAATGAATTATTTTACAATGATGGACACAATCAATGATACAATCCTACTGATCCTACCTGTATATAAAAATTGATATAAATACAAATACATATGTGTGTATTGTTTTCTTAGAAGGGAATACATATTATTCCTTAATGTAGAAAGAGGACTATTTTTCAGATTGGGTGAGTTATTATCATTGTTGGGAGATAACAGATGCCTTCTTTATACAAAGCCATCAGTAATTTGAGAAACAAAATAATAATGAAGGAAAAAAAAATCCCACTTTCACATAGATAAAGGTCCATGTGGGGGAAGTTGTTGAATATGAGGCTCAAATATGTCTGCTAAATGAATCTCAGAACAAGCTTACTCAGGTAAATCCCATTCCCATTCCAACCCCTTTCCACCTGCAGGAGTAACCACCCTGAGAACCAATGAACAGTCTGTTCCTTGAAGATGGAAAGACCCAAAGAGGAAAGAGGAGGGTAGAATTAAGCCAAACATGCCATTCATTCCAGCCATATTTATCAATACAGTTCATTTTGTCTTTTCAAGAGCAGAATGAGTAAAGGAGAAAATAGAATCAGTGTTGCCCCTAGAGGAAAATCTCTCCTCATGTAGCCAAGTGTGAGGAAAAGATCCCCTCTGTCTTTTGATAGCTGTCTGTAACCTTTTAATTTTTTAGCAAGTGCAGATTTTACTTTTATTATAAAGTAGTGGAATATTAAAGTCTATTCTTATTCTGAAATTTTAAAACCTTGAATAAAAATTAGAACTGTCTGGAAATGGAAGAGACCACCGTATAATTCCTTCTTTCATTTAACTACTACAGGCCACAAATGACTTCAGTTATTGAAGATGCAGGGCTCCCTGGCCACTCTGAGTAGATTCCATTGTGTGGGGAGAATGAAAGCAGAGAAGCAACAATTGTGTTTCCCATCATTAGAGCTGTTGTAGAACTAGAGGTCTAATGACCTGTAAATGGAAGATTTGTGTAGAGTAAGATATCCAACCTGAAAATCATCTACAATCTGAAGCCTGGATGAAAGGGAAGCCCATAATGGCACATATAGCCTGGGCTGGGAGGCAGAAGGTGATGGGATACAGACTAAGTGTGCTGAAGAAATAAAGGCAGTGTACCCACTGCAGCAGTTATTCCTACTAGGAGTATAGTTGCTGAATCATAATGGTAGAAATATATGCCTCTATGGTAATGAAACATGTTTAGAAAGCTGATTTATATTTAAAATATTAATAAATTCAGTTTAATTAAGGGTAGAATTGGAGGAGCTTTGTGGATTCTCATCACTTACTGAGAGTGTCTACCATTGGCCAGAGACTATGCTTAAACACTCTCAGATCCAAGATGAATAGGTAGAAATTGCTGCCCACAGGAGCATATAATCTCTTGGGAGAAAGAACATAATTATATGAATAACCATGATACAACAATGTTTTTAATAACTACATTTAAGTTGTATTGCAAACACTTGTTTACATATTGGTCTTCCCTAATAAACTGAGATCTCTTTGAGGGAGGATCTGTGTTATCTTTCCCTTTATACTCCCAGTGCTGGCAAGGGTTTGGCAGGCAGGAGGTGGTCAATGTTTATTGAATAAATGGTCCAGTGATTAACCAGACTGAAATAAGGAGTTCCATTCAGAAAAAAAGGAGAATATGTGGGATAGTGTGAAAGAGCAAGTCTTAAATTAGTTGGGATAATTTGATCTAGTTCCTGGAAAAATGATGACTTTTCTGACAGAGATCCATATGAAAATGAAATGCAATCAAAACATTTGTAAGTATTGGACCTGACCTCTTTTGGTGCTGTAGTTCACTATTAATAATGCTGAAATGACAGCAAGGGGGATGGCAAACACAATGAAAAGGACAGAAAATATCAGTGACAAATATGCCCTCAGCCTCCTTACAGAGAATATGAGAAAAATATGTTTAAGCAGTTCTATGGCATGAGAAAATAACATGAGGTTATAAATCTTAATAGTTTGGGTGCAATTGTAAGAGAAAAAGTAAATCAAAACACATATTTTGTGTAAATAAAAATGGTATTTTTCTTAATTTTGCAAAAAAGTGTAAGTGGTAACAAAGTATAAATAATGAATATATGAGCATTGCAGTCAAATCTGATCTAGAAAATGACTCCTAAAGGGTTAAATTTGGGATTTGGAGTACTAGAAAAAGTAAAGCCTGCATAATACAGAGGAAATATCTGACAATAGTAAAGAGAGGAAAAAGAAAGACAGAAAAAGAAATAATAAGTTGAGGGTACCTTATGGAATAATGAAGATCATGAGTCCCAGATGTGTGCTATGTTGTTTCCATGGGCCAAGAATAAGGGATTTTTGTATTGACTTAGAAATTATAACAATTTTTCTGGGCTTTGCTCCTGAAAAGGAAATAGAGGAAATTAGACTAACAGAAAACATTTCAGTATTTGTCTGTTCATTTACTTAGTTTTTAAGAAAAATCTAGGCTACAATGAAAAAAAAAATCCAAATACCAAAGGAAGTTTTAGCACCCGGAGTCAATATTCATGTGGTCAATTTATATGAAATACTCTGATTTTTGCTTTTTGACCTCTAGAGTTTCAGTAATTTTTTATGTCTCTTTTATTTCAGCAGCCCAACGCTATTGGTGTTATCATTAAGTGTCACTTCCTAAAATCTTAAACTATAATTCAGATTCTGGCCACCTGTTTCTCTTCCCCTGGAAATCTTCCTTCTTCATTCTGTCCATAGCTATTTTTCTACCTCATGAAATTCTCCAACACTTTGTCACCCCACTGTCTTCTTGTCCACCTCTTCTTCATGTCTTGACTTCCATTTCTATTCATCTAAGCTAGGCTACATGATGGGGGGCTCATCTGTGTTTGAATTTGGTAAAAATGACAATTCTGATTTAGTTTAATATTACATTCACTTCAGTTCAAGTAGACTAGAAACAACAGACTCTTCACCAGATAAGAATGTAAGGTGACTGAATGGCCACAGCTTCCGGGAACATTTTTTAATCCTCCTGAGTTGCATCTGAAGTTAGGAAGTTTGCTAGAATTGAGGAACCCTCCAGGTCAGGGAACAAAGAATCCATAATATTTTCCCTTTTATATTATTGTGCTAGAGATGGGGTCACTTGGCGTCCAAGTGTCTACTTAATACAATCTAAGGAAAGCTTTTTTGTTGTGGTGCTTTCCCTTACTTTGTTTTTCTGCTTGTTTTTGACCTGTGTCATATATATAGTAATATAAGTAAAAAATGCCTTATATTACTTGTCTTTTGTGTAAGCTCATTTCTTCAAACAGTGGTACCTCCACTATCATGTTTTCTAGATCAGCTGGGCCACAGTGCTATTTGTCAATTTTTGAATAGATCCTAATCCCCTCCTCAATTCCTCAATATGGCTATTCTAAAATGTTTATAACCCTTTAAAGCTCCTCACCATATCCTCATTCCTTTCACAGTTAGAAAATGACTTTGTCTTCTGGTCCTTCAGGAAAATTAACATTATCAAGTTAGATTTATTCAAATTCCTAACCACATATTTAAAAAGGAATCTGTACCAGATGGAAACCTGTGCTCTCTTTTTTGTTTGTTAAAAATCATGCTGTGGGCTGGGTGCTGTGATTCACACCTAGAATCCCAGCACTTTGGGAGGCCAAGGTGGAGTGATGACTTAAGGTAAGGAGTTCAAGACCAGCCTGGCCAACATGGTGAAACCCCATCTCTACTTAAAATATAAAAATTAGCCAGGCATGGTGCCATACACCTGTAATGTATGGGGAGGATGAGGCACAATAACCAGCTACTGGGGAGGATGAGGCACGATAATCCCTTGAGCCCAAGAGGTTGAGGTTGCAAAAAAAAAAAAAAAAAAACACTACACTGTGGGATCCAACATTTTCCTTGCTTTAGATTCTTTCTCCATCCACTATTCCCTTACCTTTATTTTTAGGCTCTCTCTCCAGTGGTCTCTTCCCTACACTCAACAACATGTTCAAGCCCCTCTCGGATTAGGATTATATCTTTCTCTTTCATAGTCAAACTTAAAAGAACAGTTTCCATGAGCTATCTCTACTTCTGTGATATGCCCATTTACCCATAAAATCCATTCAATTAGGCTTTTATATCATGACTCTATGGTAGTTCTTCTGGCAAGAATCAGTACTCATTTTATTTAACCACTCTGCAGCATTAAGCACCAGTAAACACTATCTTTTCCTGGAAAATCTCAATTCACTGTTGTTCCTGCTTCTACCTTTTTTTTCATTCTGCCTCAGTCTCTCAGACCAATCCTTTTAGTCTTCTTGTTATATATATTTCTACTCAATAAACTGTGGTATGCCACATGGTTTTCTCCTTGATCCTCTTCTCTCCAACACACAAAAAAATGTGCCATCATTCACTCTTTGTGAGGGGACCTCACATTTTGGATTTAGTGTTCTGTGGTCAGTATCTTTATATTCTTAATAAATTTGTCATCCAGAAGTGTGGCTCATGCCCGTAATTCCAGTACTTTGGGAGGCCAAGGTGGGAGGATTGATCGAACACAGAAGTTTGAGACTATCCTGGGCAATATTGTGAGACCCTGTCTTTATAAAAAAAAAAAGCAAAAATAATTAGTCACACATGGTGGTGCACTCTTATAGTCCCAGTTACTCAGAAGGCTGAGACAGGAGGATCACTTGGGACTGGGAGGTCAAGGCTGAAGGCCTCAGTGGGCTATGACCATGCCACTACACTCCAGCCTGGTCAGTTAGACCTTGTCTCAAAAATAAAATAAAATAAATTTGTTATTAAATTTTTTGTTTTGTAAATGAAGTTTGACAGGACAATGAAGCATGCACTTGCATCGCTGGCCCACATTTAATCCCACTTCGTGCCACCACCCCACCTCCCTAGGAGAGGTTCTCAGCTGTCCACTCCCATGTCCTACCTAGGAACCACTACTGCCCTCTACCTGCAGTGTGGGCTTGGCCTCTGCATAAGGAGAGTTGAAGCTGGACACATCATGCCCCAGGCACCTGTGAGGATCTACACTTGCCCTGTGAGTATCTTTGTGCCTGAAGGAGTGTGACATTAAATAGTAAATAAAAATACCACAAAATGTTGCCAATGTCTGCTGTTATAAAGTTTTTGAGGTCTAAATGGCTTGTACATATATTATTGTCTGCCTCTTTCCCTTTTAGCTCAATTTATACCAATATAATTCTCTTAAAAACATGTGGATCTTCTATAAATCATACTGATATTTATTAAATAAAAGCTAACCCCAAAATCTGTTTTGTTAATCTTTTACTTTGACCTTTTGCTGAAAATTCTGAGGGTCAATACTATTAGGCTTTTAAGAAGACTTATTGACGGAACAGTTTTCTGAGATACTGCCTTTTTTTTAAGGTCATCCCATGAATTATAGAGTCCTACCCTTTATTTCTAGCTTTATCCCTAGACCAAATATTCCCTGTCATGCCCTTGATTTGATCTTGAAGCCATTTCCTATGTGTAATATTGTTTGCCATCTGGAGAATCTTCAAAATTATCAAATTCTGGTTCCTTGTTAACAAGCCACACTTTACCTCGTCTCTCTTCTTTTAAAATTTACTGTATAGAGCAAGAAGAAATCTGGTACATCTTCACCTCTCTGTTTGGAAATAATCCTTAGCTAAAAGCACTTAGGCACATTTTCTACTTTCCACATTGCCACCGGAAAAAAAAAGTCACAAAACTTTCCACCACTGCTTAGCAAGACTCCCTTTCTTTCCAGTAATATTCTCACTTTCTTTAAGCCCTCATTGGCAGCCTTCTCAAAAGCCATCAGATTTCTACTCACAATCTTTAAAATAGTGTTTAGATTTTCACCAACATTTTTCTCAAAGTCCTTCTAGCTTATACCTATTGCCTGATTCTAAAGTCATTCCAACATTGTAGGTTTTGTTATGGCAGCACCCTTTCCTAGTGTCAATATTGGTATTAATTAGCTATTACTGCATAACCACTTACCCCCAAACTTTAGCAGCTTAAAAAGTACATTTTCTCATAGTTTTTGTGGGTCAGAAATCTGGTAGTGCCTTAGTTTGGTGGCTTTGACTCCGTTTTTACAAGATTGTAATACAGATATCAATTTGAGCTGCAGTCAACTGAAAGTTCATCCAGTGTTGGAGGATTTGTTTCCAATATAGTTTACTCATGTGACATTACGCTTAGCAAAAAAGCCTCAGTTTCTTGCTGACTAGGGCAAGAGGCCTTAGTTCCTTGACACATGGGCCTCTCCACAGGGCTGCTTGAGTGTTCTCATGACATGGCAGAGGCTTTTCTCAGAGAAAATGTTCAAGAGAAGAGAAATGGAAGACACCACGTGCTTTCTATGTTCTAATTTCGGAGTCACACATTGTCACTTCTGCTGACATTCTCAGTTCATTAAAAGTGAGTCATTAAGCACAGTCTGTACTCAAGGGAAGAGAAATGTTCTGCTTTTTCAAAGGAAGAATATCAAATAATTTGTGGCCATATTTTAAAATTGCTACATATATACACTTACCTCAGTATCTATTCCTATGTCTATTTGTCTATCTATCTATCAATCCATCTATCTATCTATCTATCAGTTTCAAAAACTATGAGTTTATACTAAAATCTCAAATTCCAATTTAAGAGCACAGGATTAATTCTAGCTTTTCTTTCTCTTTTGTAATTTCAATATCCAGTACTTAGAAAATTATTATATATTATTCACAATATGCTTTTTCTCAATTCTAGAATACATGTAAAAGTATTTTAAGATTGCTAACACATGTCCCTTTGAAAAGCAAATGTACTAACTGGAGTGCAATATTTGTGTTCAGTTCTCTTTGTCTTTAGCCTTACAGTATATAGTCAAAGTAAAGTTTTCCAAATGTACTTAAGTTAGTGTTTTTCCTGGACAACTTATTGTGTGTTGATGTTATTCATTTTTAGTATAGTTAAGTTCATGTGTGTATTAGTCCATTTTCATGCTACTGATAAAGGCATACTTGAGACTGGGTAATTTATTAAAAAAAAAAAGAGAGGTTGAAAGGACTCACAGCTCCATGTGGCTGGGGAGGCCTCACAATCATGGTGGAAGGAAAAAGGCACATCTTACATAGCAGCAGGCAAAGAAAGAATGAGAACCAAGTGAAAGGGATTTCTTCCTATAAAACCATTAGATCTCATTAGACTTATTAAGTACCACAAGAACAGTATGGGGAAAACCATCTCCATGATTCAATTATCTCCCACCAGGTCCCTCCACAACACATGGAAATTATGGGAGCTACAATTCAAGACAGATTTGGGTGGGGAAACAGTCGAACCATATCATTCTATCCCTGGTTCCTCCTAAATCTCATTTCCTCACATTTCAAAATCAATCATGCCTCCCCAACAGTCCCCCAAAGTCTTAACTCATTTTAGCATTAACTCAAAAGTCCACAGTCCAAAGTCTCATCTGAGACAAGGCAAGTCCCTTCTGCCTATAAGCCTGTAAAATCAAAAGCAAGTTAGTTACTTCCTAGATATAGGCATTGGATAAATACACTCATCCCAAATCAGAGACATGGGCCAAAACCAGAAGGCTAAAGGCCCCATGCAAGTCTGAAATCCAATGGGACAGTCAAATCTTAAAGCTCCAAAATGATTTCCTCTGACTCCACATTTCACATCCAGGTGACACTTATGTAAGAGATGGGTTCCCATGATCCCGGGCAACTCTGCCCTATGGCAGAACTACTGGGTACAGCCTCCCTCCTGGCTGCCTTCAATGGCTGGTGCTGATGTCTGTGGCTTTTCCAGGCACATGGTGCAAGCTTTCAGTGGATCTGCCATCTGGGGTCTGGAGTATGGTGGCCCTTTTCCCACAACTCCACTAGGTGCTGTCCCAGTAGGAATGCTGTGTGTGGGCTCCAATTCTACATTTTTCTTCTGCGCTGCCCCAGCAGAGGTACTCCATGAGGGCCCTGCCCCTGCAGCAAACTTCTGCCTGGACATCCAGGCATTTCCATACATCATCTGAGACGTAGGCAGAGGTTCCCAAACCTCAATTCTTAACTTCTGTGCACCTGTAGATTCAATACCATGTGACAGCTGTCAAGACTTGGCACTTGCACCCCCTGAAACCACAGCCAAGCTGTACCTTGTCCCCTTTTAGCCATGGCTAGAGCACCTGGGACACAGGGCACCAAGTCCCCTAGGCTGCAGACAGCATGAGGGCCTAGGGCCCCAGCTCATGAAATCATTTTTTTCTCCTATCCCTTGGGCCTGTGATGGGAGAGGCTGCCACAAAGTCTCTGACATGCCCTGAAGTCATTTTCCTCATTGTCTTGGCGATTAACATTTGGCTCCTCATTACTTATGTAAATTTCTGCAGCTGGCTTGAATTTCTCCTTATAAAAAGGGTTTTTCTCTTCTATCACATCACCAGGCTGCACAATTTCCAAATTTTTATACTCTATTTCCCTTTTAAAACTGGATGCTTTTAACAGCATCCAACTCACCTCTTTAATGCTGTACTGCTTAGAAATTTCTTCTGCCAGATACCCTAAATCACCTCAAGTTCAAGATTCCACAAATCTCCAGAGCAGAGGCAAAATGCTGCCAGTATCTTTGCTAAAACATAGCAAGAGTAACCTTTACTTCAGTTCCCAAAAAGTTTCTCATATCCATCTGATACCACCTCAGTCTAGATTTCATTTTCTATATTATTATCAGCATTTCAGTCAAAGTCACTCAACAAGTCTCCAGGAAGTTCCAAACTTTCCCACATTTCCCTGTCTTCTTCTGAGTCCTCCAAAGTGTTCCAACTGCTGTCTGTTACCCTGTTCCAAAACTGCTTCCAGATTTTCGGATATCTTTATAGCAGCACCTGACTCTACCAGCACCAACTTACTGTATTAGTTTATTTCCATGTTGCTGATAAAGATGTACCCAAGACTGGGTAATTTATAAAGAAGAAAAAGAGTTAATGGACTCAGAGTTCCGTTCCGTGTGGCTGAAGAAGACTCACAATCACAGCGGAAGATGAAAGGCATATCTTACATGGCAGCAGGCAAAGAGAGAATGACAACCAAGTGAAAGGGGTTTCCTCTTATAAAACCATCAGATCTGGTGAGACTTATTCACTACCACAAGAACAGTATGGGGAAAATCACCCCCATGATTCAATTATCACCCACTGGGTCCCTCTCACAACATGTGGGAATTATGGGAGCTACAATTCAAGATGAGATTTCGGTAGTGACACAGTCAAACCATATCAATGCGCTATTGTTTTTATTTCATTTTGGTTTGCTCCCACATTTTCAATGATGATGCTGATGATTGTTATTTTGGGGAATAAGTGAAGTATCATAATTCTAAAATTGAGAACTATACAAAAAGGTGTATGCAGAGTACATCTCCTTGAGCCCATTCAACTTGTTCTTACACTATTGTTCTTTTAACCTAGTTCCTACCCCCCAATCTCAATAGTTCTTAGTTTTTTTTTTTTTTTTTTCTGTATTTCTTTCTGTACAGGTTAGCAGATACATGTATATTTATATTTCTTATTTCTTACATAAATGTAGCATAACAATTTGCACTTTCCTTTTTCAACTTAAAAATAAAGCATGTAAATCACTCCTCATGAATTCATAGATATTCCTCTTTTTTTTTTTTTTTACAACTGCATAATATTCCATTTTGGAATGTACCACAATTTTTGGAATCACTTTTGTATGTTGGAGGTTGTTTACATTATTTTGAAATTACACACGTTGCATCAACAAATACTCTTGTACATACATATCTTTATATTGTTGGAGATATGTTCTTAAAAATAAGGATGCTATGTCCAAAGCTAACTGCATATGTAGTTTTGTTTGATGTTGCCAGATTTCCCTCCAGAAGATTTGTGCCAGTAAGCATTCTCACTAGCAATGTATGAGAGTACCGGTTTCCCCAGGGTCTAAGCAACAGAATATGTTGCCATGCCATACATCTTAATTTTCAAGTTATTAATGAGAAGTCATACTTCAGTGTTGTTTCATTTGTATTTTTCTAATTTTGAGTGACTTTGAATATACTTCATGTGGCTATGGGACTTTTTTTTTTTTGAGACAGAGTCTTACTATGTCACCCAGGTTGGAGTGCAGTGGTGCCATCTTGGCTCATTGCAAGCTCTGCCTCGGCCATGGGACATTTTTATATCTTCTAATAATTATCTGTTCATGCGCTGTCCCCCTTTTTTTAAACAAGCTTTGGTCTTTTTTTGTTCTCAACTTGAACGAGTTCTCTACATACTAGGAATATTAGCAATTTTTATGTAATATAGGTTGCAAGTATTTTTTCCCAGCTTGTCAGTTGTGTTACTTTTTTAACAGTTTTGTGTCCCTGCAATTTTGAGATGTTTTTGTAGTCAAATTTGTCATTTTCTTTTATTGTCTCTGGATTTTGTGTCATGGTTAGCGAGGTTTTCCCAAAATTGATATTTAAAAATAATTCACCTATGTTTTCTTCTAGTAGGATTTTTTTTTAACATTTAATTCCCTAATTCACTTGGAGTTTATTCTTGTGTGTGGTCTGAGGTATGGAGGATCTAATTTTATATTTTATCTTATTCCACATAGATAGTTGTATCAACATCATTTATTAAAGATTCTCTCTTGTTGCAGTGATTTGAAGGGAAATTTTTAAGTAACGTACAATTAAGGGTGTTTGGGGGATCATAAGATCGAATCATTCAGAAGGAGAATATAAACATTATAATAGTGGTTATTATTTGTTGTATATTTACTATGTGCCAGGTACAGTTTAGTATACTTATACATATGACCTCGCTCAATCTTTATACCATCCATAATTGTTCATCCAATTTATAGATGCATACAATGAGTCACAGAATGATGAAATAACTTTTTCACGGTCATGAAATAAATACAAGCATAACTCAGAGAAATTGCATATTTTGTTCCAGATCACTGTAATAAACCAAATATTATAATAAAGCAAATATTATAATAAAGCAAGTCACACAAATTTTTTGGTTTTCCAGTGCATGTAAAAGTTATGTTTACACTATGCTGTAGTCTATTAGGTGTTCAGTAGCATTATATCCAAAAAATGTATGCAATTTAATTTAGAAATATTTTATCGCTAAAAATTGAGAACAAACTGAGCACTTGCTATTGGAAAATGGCTTCCACAGACTTGCCTGAGGCAAAGTTGCCAAAAACTTTTAGAAACATGTAAAAAGTTCAGTATCTGCAAAGCTCAATAAATTGGGGTAGACTTGTATGTGGTGAAGGCAGAATTTGTATTATGCTGATTTGTATTCACATTTTGTGCTTGGCACCACTGTGGTTACCTTTTTTAGGAGCATGGTGGAAATATGGCAAAAATTAATGCTTATCAAATTTTAATATGCAAATAAAGTCCCTGAGATCTTATAAAAATGCAGATTCTGATTCAATGCATCTGTTATGGGACCTGATATTCTGCATTTTTAATAAACTCCCAGATTATTCTTATACTATTCATCTATAGCATTAATGACAAGCTGCTCTGTCCAAGCAGATTAGAGAAGCTAATAAAGCCAAACAAGGAAGGTTAATCGACCCCAAAAAGAGTTAAAAGTAAAATTAGATTAAGAATCTAGATATTATTTGTAAATTGATTCCAAAATCTGTAAAAGCCAAATTTTAAAACGAGGTGTCTCAAACTTTTAGAAAGATGTTTTGCTACTGGAAGCAGGATTGGAGGAGTAAAAATGAATGAGATTTCATTCCTGTCTATAAATATATATTTTGTTGGTTTTAATGGACATTTTTTACTTTCAAATATCTTTTTTGGCTGGATGCAGTGGCTCACCCCTGTAATCCCAGCGCTTTGGGAGGCAGAGGTGGGTGGGTCGCTTGAGCCCAGGAGTTGGCAGCCAGTCTGGGCAACATGGCGAAATGCCATCTCTACAAAAAAGACAAAAATTAGTCAGGTGTGGTGGTGCACACCTATGGTTCTTGCTACTTGGAAGGCTGAGATGGGAGGATCACTTAATCCCAGGAGTCAGAGGTTGCAATGAGCTGAGATTGCCCCACTGTACTCTAGCCTGGGTGACAGGGTGACCCTATCTCAAAAGAAAAAAATTGTATATGTTTTTAAAATAATTTAGCATTGTTATTTCTTAGAAGCTGGAATTTACAACGAATATAAACATAGCTGGACATTAGATATCTGGGTAACAAATGGTATAGTCAGAAAAAGAGATGTCAGCGTTTAAGATCTTAAAGATTGCATGTGGATGATTTCAAAGTGTCACAATGTATATAAGGATTTGATATGACACGGGGAGGAAGTTCCTGAAATTGAAAACTCAAGAAATTTGGAGACCTAGGAACTGTCAGATCTTCAGTATAAATGTTAAGTAGCTAATAATTAACACAGTAAAGACAAAGAATGGCCCGAAGCCAAAGGCTCAGAGAAAGGCAGAGGAATGTCATCTTTCAAATATGTAGATGCAGCTAAGGAGGACCAAGAAAATGACAAAAAGGGAAAAACACATATTTTGTTTGTAATTTCAATTACTCATGCATTTTTAAAAGTAAAAATATTAAACAATATCAAATTTACAATACAAAATCTTAACATACAGCAACATTTTATAACATCAATACATTCTTTTTAATACATCATTTTCCAGTCTTTCTTTACAATTATACTTCTCAGTGCATCTCAATGGTGGTAAATTCCATTAAACTAAGTGTTGAAGAAGTCGAGAGAGAAGTATCTGATCTTACCTGTCAAGTATTGATTGTCTTGCATAAAATACTATTAGAGAAATAGTATTAATTCTTGCCAAAGGATTTTCCATACAAATATTTATAAGTATCCTTTACTATTTATGCCAATTATAAAACCACCAAATCATTAATTTACCATAATTGTAGCTATTTGACAGGTATCTATATCTAATCCCTGATTGGTTTTATAAGTATGTGCTTATGATTTTTTGTTTTCTCCAAAATCACACAATCATTGAAACCAGTATCTATGACCCCATAGAATGTCTGCACAGCCAGAAGAGACAAAAATTTTTGCTCAGTTATATGCAGCCAGCCCTAAATCATCCATGATGATTGAGGGACAACAGCACAGAAAAATAAAATCTTTTCGCAGACAGAAAAACCCATTTTTACTTTCATTAATCCTGTTAGCCAAGATGCTAGTAGGTAGCCAACAGACTCACTTGAATTTCATTTCCTTTATTACTTCATTTCCAGATACTCACTACTGAATAAATGATAGCAGTCAGAGAAGCAGCCAAAAGGCAGGAAGCAAAAGAGAAGGGAGAGAGAAGCAATGGGAGTAGAGAACCCTCACACTGACACTCAGTTCTAGAATAATCATAGGTTGCAATGGTCTCATCTTTGTAAGAATGTGAACGACTGTCACATCCTCATACCAGAAAAAAATGGAGGTGTGTTTTTTCAAATATGCAAATGTGCTGAGGAAATGTCCCATTCAATTATTTTGTTTCCACTTTTTGGGCTGTAATTGAGCACACATTCTGTTTCTAAATATTTTTATTTTTTTTGCAAGATTTGATATTAATACACTGTCTTCTTTCTAGGCATTTTTCCAATTCTTTTCTTTTCTAAGTTGATTGTGATGGGCACATCCAATTTGTTTCAGTCCTGCCAAATCTATTTACTTCCCAGAAAAGGTGAACTATTTAAATGTGTCTGCTTTGATTATTAAGCTTTGGGAAAGAAATGTCAACTAGATCTTCTTTTTGTTCCCTAGCCAAATTTCCTAGTATAATGCACTGGTGTTTATGTTGAAAGTCCTGCCAATCCTCCTTAGTGGCTACAATAAGATAACAATACGTAATAATGGCTCCCTACTAAATACAAATATAATTTTGTGATAGGAATATAATGACCATAATTTTGTTAATAACAAACTAATATCTAGCTAGCAAGATCAACTTTGTTCTGCAAGATAGCTACTTATTGTGAAGTATTGAGAGATATTTGAACTCAATGTCCTTTTTGTTGACCAGAAGTTTAATGGCGAAAAAAAACTACATTATACTTTAGAGTGAACATTGCCATACCCCAGTACATATACATCATATAAAAACTTGTCTCTCAAGTTTCATTCTAGTAAATAAGTATAATCAAGAGTCCAATCCCATTTTTTTGATGTTCGACTACTGATAGTGTCTAAGTTTCACTCTATCCTGTTCCCGGAAGCCCTACAGCTGGCAAAGCCCCACCAGCTTCCTCCTTTTGCGCAGGCAGGAAGTTCAAACTATGCATGTGAACCCTCACCTCAGTCCCACCCCCCATTACATAAAAACCCCACCAGTCTCCTTCCCCTGTTTTCTCAAGACATTTTTGGACCAGCTATTAGGCATACCCTGCTCCACCCAGAAAGCCTCATTGTGTGACTAATAAATCTTTTCTTACCCTCACGGTATGACTGTAGTATCATCAGTTTTGATATCTGAACCAAATTTGGGGTTGGAGATCCATCCTGTTTCTTAAGAGTGCTCATAAAAACAGGAAAATAAATCCTGATGATCACAGATCCTTTATGCTTTCATCCATGATTCATGAATTAATTAATTTACTTTGCAAATATTTAAGGTCACTAAACAAAACATTATTCCAGGAAATGAGGTATAAAGATATAAAATATTTAGTTGCAGCAACTAGGAAACAAAACATACATGCAAATTGGACCTAAACCTGGGAATATTTGTTAACAATTGGATTTATAATAACATTCTGATCATCATGCCATTGCATATCCCACATTTTAGTGTGGCTTAGCCTCCCTCATGGTTTACTACTTCTATTCAGTAGTAAACTGAAAAATTGGGAAGGAAATGGAAAAGGTAAAACGTATTCAATGTTTTTAACAGCCAGAAAATAGAAGGTTAAGGGAAAAAAGATAGCCTTGAGTATTACTCATCTTCATCTTTACTGCCGTCACCATTGCAAACAACTATTGTCCAGCAGCTTCCTATCTGGTTTTCCTCTTCCACTAATTTTTCCTCCTCTGCATCCCACACATAGTATAAATATCTTTTAAAATGTAAATCAGATGACAACGCTCCGCAATTAAACACTCCATGGCTTTCTCATTGCTCTTTGAACACAATAATCTGTTTCTGCCTACCCATTTAATCACATCTTCCTTCATCTCCTCCCTTGAATATTCTGACTATACTGGCTGTTTTAACAATCTCTGAATTCTAGAGAATCTGGACCTTCAAATATGCTGTTTTAAGATGCTCTCTTCTCAATTCTACCTGCCTAACTTCTTTTCACACCTCAGGTTAAAAGTCTCTATCTCAGATAAGCCATTTCTAAGCTCCTTGAAGCTAACTCATCCTTCTGCATTTCTGATAGCATACTGCTCTTTTTTTTTTTCTGAATTATTATCACAATTTATAATTACAATTGTTCCTCAGTGTCTGTTGGGGATTGGTTCTAGGACCTCCTGTGGATATCAAAAATCAATGGGTGTTGAAGTTCCTTATAGAAAATGGCACAGTATTTGCATAAACCTATCAAATACTTTGTAGGTACATCCTTTGTATATTTTAAATCATCTCAAGATTACTTATAATACCTAATACAATGTGAAACCTATGTAAATAGTTGTTATACTGTACTGTTGAGGGAATAATTACAAAGAACAGTACATTTGTTGAGGGAATAATTACAAGGAAAAATGTCTGAACATATACAGTACAAATTGAGAAGATGAACTACTTAGCAAACATCTCAGAATAAAAGGCAGAGTATTTGTCTTTCATTACAGTCATAAACCTTTAACAGAACTTTGTGAGAAAGGCTAAATAAGCAGTAACAGATACCATAAATACCACCATGTAAGCCTTTAGCGTCAAATGCATTTTACTTTTTACCAGAATTATTTTTCAAAAATTTTCAATCTGCGGTTGGTTGAATCCATGGATGTAGAACTCATGGATATGAGGGCCTATATATTTGTTTGGTATTTGTTTACAAAACAAGACAAAAAAGTGTCCATGAAGGCAGGAACTATATGAGTAATAACCAATGTCTTCTGGCTATTATCGGGAAACAAGTGTCCATGAGTGTCTCAGGTTTCTGCACATGTCAATAGCAGAAACATCGACTGCCTTTCTCCTATCTTTCAAGCATATTTGCTAAGATATGTAACATAGTGTATCTCAAGCAGTCATTCTTGCTGTTCAGTGTAGTATATATAATGCAAAGGTCAGGCATGCTTACTGCACATTATAAAAGATTAGAATTTCCTAAGCTCAGGAGTCCTTGCCTATAACACATTCCACTGTGTGTACATTTGCTACCTACCTGGCACTCTTTACAGCACCCAAGGACAATCTAGGCCTGGAGAGCTGCTACAAATGCTTATAGTTCAGCTAATGTTATTATTGTGAATAATGAACTGCCCTTTGTTTCTGACCAGAGTTTCATGTGTTGTAGCAGTATTCATGCACCTGTGGCAGGCTAACTTGTAAGCTTGTAAGTAGAGTAAAATTTCAGACTCTTTGTAGTTCTTAAAAGTCACCACCATAAGCCTAGAACAAACACAGTTCACAGCCCACATTAGGTATCTAACAAAAATGTGTTTTACACTTGGTTTCTCGCCCTAAAGCAACTGCAGATATTTAAATACACATATAATTTTCCCTCAAACTTACTAGGACTCTTCCACAGGCAAATAGATCTCCATGGACTTTGAATGATCTAGTTGAATTCTCTTCTAATACATATAAATATGTATTTTTATATATTTATATATATATAAAACTATATATACATATATATGTATGTGTGTGTGTATATATAATATATATATATATATATATATATTATATATATATAAACAATATATACCTAATGGAATGAAGACTTAGAGAAAACTCTTATGTCCCAGTCTGTTCCAGCTGCTAAAACAAAATACCTTAGATTAGACTGGGTAATTTATAAGCAATAGAAATCTATTGTTTACAGTTCTGAAGGCTAAGAAGTCCAAGATCAAGGTGCCAGCAGATTCAGTGTCTAGTGAAGACTGCTGTTCTTGAAAGATGGCACCTTCTTGCTGTGTCCTCGCCTGGTGGAAGAAGCAAACAATCTCCCTCAAGCACTTTTATAAGGGCATTAATTTCGTTCATAAAGGTAAAGCCTCATGATCTAATCACCTCTCAACGGTTCCACAACTTAAGACAATTATCTTGGAGGTAGGTTTCATATATGAATTGTGAAGGGACATAAAGATTCCGATCATAACACCATATCTCACTAATTCTGTTATTTTCTTCTTGGTCTAGTTACCACCTCTACCTCCATATCAGCGCTTTGAAGTAATTTTCAGAACCAAAGATAAAAGCACATCTTCTCATAATGGCAGTAAAATTCTCAAACATGCTACCATTCAGAATATATGTAAGTAAGTAACACTAAGTTCAAAAATATTTAGATAAACCCATGGCCAGAACCACAGAGGTCATCAAAGTTGAGTTTTAAGTGCATTATTGACAATTCTCTGACCTTGGGAAAGTTACATTTTGAGTCTACTTATAATCTAAAAAGTGGAATAAGTTTATTTGGATCATAAGATTGTTTTGAAGATAAAATAAGGTTTTACGGAAAGAAGCAGGATGGGGAAGGACCAAAGACAATGATAATGCAAGTGTTTTTTTTTTTTCCACTGGCAATGACTGTATCTGTCTGTGGTACCCCACTGAGTCTTTTCCTTTGTTTTTAAGTTACACATTTGCATAATTGACATATCCTGACATAAGTAATTCTCATTCCCACATGTCTCCCTATATTGCTACAAAGTTTCATTTGGTGGAAATACAGTTCTCTTGCTTGGCTCCAAGGACTGCCAGTTTTGATATATTGTGGCCCTTGGAACTTAGATCCAATGGGCTCAATCTTTGTATGTACAGCAGTCGAAAGCAGAAGTCATTTGAATTTCTTTGCCCTAGGAGTTACAAAGCCCAAATATGCACCATAAAATAGAGGAAAATTGTGAGGGCACTCTAAATAGACCCCAGTGTCAACAATTATTTGCTCATTGATTTATGGCAAGTTCCTTATTGTCTCCGAACTTGGCTTCTTTCTTTGTAAAATAGGATACAACAATAGTAGTTACCTACAGGAGTGTTGTGAGTATTAAACAAGATTTTGTATGAAGTACTCACAATTCTTGAAGCTATTGCTATATCTACACACACATACAGACAGATATGAAAATTACACATTCTACTAATTTTTTCAGAATGAGACACTGACCCAGAGAGACCAAGCAGTTTCTGCAAGATAACAAAGGTAGTAAGATGTGGAATTAAGCCAAAAACTTGAGTCTGTCCAGTTACAGAGAAACCAAGCAGTTTCTACAAGATAACAAAGCTAGCAAAATGTAGAATTAAGACAAAAACTTTCCAGTTACAATATCTATTTTAATTCCATTTTGTTGTGCTCTCAGAGGCTGTCTAAATGCAGAGTAACAAGTGATGGGGACCATTTTAGAGGTTTTCTATTTGTCCTGACTCTAAGAATATTATTTTGGATCTGAGACTCTGTATACTTGTGAAACTTTCCCAAGTCTAAAACAAACAAATAAAAAACTCCTGGGGGAGCCAGTAATGTTTCTCTCTCAAGAAACTGGCATTAAAGCACTTATGAGCTGACATAATATCTGCTCACTGAAGTAAAACCTGGTTTAAGATTGAGAAGATGAACTACTTAGTAAACATCTCAGAACAAAAGTCAAAGTATTTGTCTTTCATTACAGTCATAAACCTTTAACAAACCTTTGTGAGAAAGGCTAAATAAGCAGTAACAGATACCATAAATACCACCATGTAAGCCTTTAGTGTCAAATGCATTTTACCTTTTATCAGAATTTGTAAACATACTGCAAATTCTCTAGGTCTAAATGCAGTTGGATGAGTAGTCATCACGATGTTGTTAAATGACAAATTTTCTTTAAGGGTATAGATGGATGAATAAACTAGCCAGATAAGTACCAGTTTCAAACAGCAGATATATCCATGCTTGATGGTAAAACCATTTGGTGCTTTAGTCTTCCTCTGTAAATTCTAGTTCTTGGATTTTGTGATGTGGTTGCCCCTTACAATACTATACAGAAATTCAAGATTACTTTCATATCCCAAATGATTTTATACTAATTTATGTTCCCCTAAAATTTGATGAGATATGTTTCCTTTGATCCCCCATGGTGAATACTTTATGGTAAAGGAGAAATGCTTGTTCCAACAAGAATATTCATAGGTGGCTTCCCAAAGTAGGTTTACGAGCTTAATATAGCCATAAAAGTGAAGAAATTTTTGTGATGCTTCACTGCACCCATGTGATGTTGAGCCAAAAAGGCAGCGCTTACCCAGAGCCTGTAACCCGAAAGTACATAAAGCAAAGTAGGAAGAATCCAATGAAAGTATATAAATTGCAGATAATTCTGCAAATCTCTTATGTAATTTCTTAAATGAGAATTAAATTTTTAAAATTTTGGTAATTTGGCACTATGTAATTTTTACTAACATTTCTAGCAAAATGTGCTTATGTCCAGTTCTTGCAGATTGTTACCAAGTGAAAATATTGATAGGCTTATTATAAAGTTAATAAACCCAAGAAAATGTGTTGATGTTAAAAATGATTGCTTTAGGGATAATTAATTATAAATGGCTCATTTTTATATTGGCAACTCAATACACCAATTTGGCGGCTATCTCAAGAATCTTGGCTACATGATTAATGGAATGCTGTTTGATAATGAAAAATGTACAAGATGCCTTCACAAAGCTCACTAAATTAGGTCCAATATTTCTATTCTTTTAAATAGTCTCTGTATACAACTATCCCTGGTTGGTATTCCATCTCATTATAAGAATTTCCAATATTGTCTAACACACCATTTCCAACTATTCAATTTTAAAGAACAATGTTACTGGAGAGCCACTGAGTACACAAACCTGTTAAATAACTGATTATTAGCAAGACATTATAATTGGCTTTTTAACACTATGCACAACTGTCAACTCTGGGGAATGTAACATTTTTTTTTACTTGACCTCCATACTATCTGTGTAAATTGGCCTGCTTTGTGCTTTTCACACCTGCTTTGTTTCAGAAGTTGATGTGCAGGTGAGGAAGATTTTTCACGAACAGGAATATTTTCCAGATTGCTTTGAGATGCTTGTCAAAACAGTGCTAAAACAAATCCAATTGCAGAAGAAAAGCATTGTGCTATTTTAACTTAGAGATCATGTGGTAAAGTGCAGTGTTTTAAAAAATTTAGATCTGAGGACCTGACCTCAGGAATCTGAAGGTTATAAATGAGAAATTTTTAAATTTTGATAGCAATCTGGAAAAGTATTTAGGATGGTAAAATAAGCACATGATGTAATTCCCCTTTCTACATAAAAGCTTCATAGCTGTTCAAACACAAGGAGGAGAATTTGCTAGAACTTGAAACTGCAAAATTCCTGGAATACTGAAAGCAAACATTATTAAAGAAAACAATGCCAGAAGTTGCAGGAAAAAAATATTGCCACAGAAGTTGTGGAAGAAAAGAGCAGGAGAAAACCCGGGGGAACTCACAGGGAATTCATTTGTATTCTGCCATGGAAACGTGCAAGACTTTCAAATGCTATGGGTGTCTCCTGGACACATGCCTCACCCCCAACTCCAAGTGAACCAGGCAATAATGGTTGACTGTCTACACACAGGAGTAATAAATGGCGGACCTGAGGATAAATGAGAGGACAGGGATCCAAATGGTTGATGATATCTCAAAAGAACAAAAAGCATCAACAATCAGAAGATAAGCCATGGAAGTGAACCACTAATATCATTTCATCGTGAGTATTCACTATCTTGATATAGAGTACAAGCTGGGCAAGAGTTCCTGCCCTATTCAGAGCAAGTTCTGTAAACACAGCAGCAGACAGCCTACAATTACAGCAACTAAAATGATACGCATATCACCAACTATGTGAGTAGCATTAACATATTGAATAAAAGAGATTTCAAACAAGAACATATATCTGAAGATGGAGAGTTAATTAAAAATAAGTACAGAATGTATAATCAGTAGAATTTTTAGAAAGAACAGGAAGAATATGCCATTCATGCCAAAAAACTATTACATATAAAACGAATGAATTAGAGGTGGGGACTTAAATGCATACATTTTTTATGGTTGAATAGCAAAATTGATATAGCTGAATAGCAAATTATTGAGCTGAAATGAAAGTAATAGGTAAAAAATATAAGATGCATGCAAGACATACACAAAAATTGTAGAATGTATCTTATAAATGTTGAGGATAGAGAAAATGGAGACAATAAAAGGAAATCATTACTTAAAAAAGATGGCAAATAATTTGCCTATGGTGAAAAAATATTAAGTGCTAAAGGGATAAATTAAAAAGCAAACAAAAACAAAACAACATATAAACAAATCTCGGTTTTCAGCAGATCATAGTAAAATTTTTAAATATCAATGATAACGAAAATCTTTAAAGATACCAAAGAAAGGGAGGTACTAAATGTAAAGGAACAAGAGTCAGATTATTATCAGATATCTCAGCAGCCACATGGGAGGCAAAAATACTATGGAATAATATCTTCCATGGCTTAGAATCCAGAGTTCCACATTCAATTACACTATCATTCAAATATGTGGCTATTTTATTCTAACAATTAGATTTTTCCATAATATAAAAAGTTATCTCTCAAGTCTAACCTAATTGCAGTAGCAAACTGGATAAAGGCAATGCAAGAAATGTAGAGAAAATCTCACTTCTGCACATAGTCAAAGCCAGAAAAAAATGTAAAATTATCAAGTTTGCTTAATTCCAGTAATAAAGGAATGCTTCAATAATGGAAATAAATCCATGTCATTTAGTATATTTATAAATTAAAGGGAAAATATATGTTATAATCTAAATACATAATCAAAATAAACTGATAAAAGTAATTTGTTACGTATTTGAAACTCCTAGAAAGCTAGGATATAAAAGAAATTTTTTATTTATTAAATGTAAAAAAATATCTAGTGGGAAACTAAAAAATGTATGGTGAAACATTAGACATATTGACAAAATCAGTAATAAAACACAAATATGTGCTGTCATAGTTACATTCCAGATTATGTTGGAAGATCAAAAATATGTTATCAGATAAGAAAATTAGCTAATAAAGAATATTAGAAGGAAAGCAGTTAAGTGTTAATTGCAGATAACAAGGAAATCTACTAAGAGTTTAATCAAATGAATAACAATGTTTAAAAAATAACTAGATAGAAGATGAACACACAAAAAATCCTAGTTTTCCTAAACTCTGGCAATAATAGATTAGAAAATATAGAAAATACATATTTATAGTGAAAGAAACTATTAAATAATCAGAAACATTCAATATGTTTTTGAGAGAGTTGTACTATCAAAAATATCAATAGGCTGAATCGAAAGCATCTGTCACTATCTTAAAATGGTGCTTAGAGAAAACTATTAATTTATGAAAGAGGATTTTTTTTTCCTCTAATGTCCAATTCAGATATGACCAAGAAAAATGATGAAAAAGAAGAAATTTCCTTAAAGGAGCTTTTAGAGGCCATGGCAAACTATGGGTAAGGAGTTACTGTCAAGAAGCAGATTCACAGTCTAATTAAGGAACATTAACCACCCTCTGGGTAAGAGTCCTTACACCACCTGACAAGCAGGGTTTCAGAATTACTAGGGATGTGTGACAGTTGTGTTCCTCATTCACCCCCTTTTCCAAATGAGGGTATTCTTCTGTCCCTATACCACTAGAATCTGATATAAATAGTACTGTGCATCATTCAGATATTTAGACATTCAGTTTGACTCTGAGACTGGATGAGAGCTTAATGTTGTCTTCCTTTGGGGATGAATAAGTGTATTTTTTGCCTAGGGGAGGAAGGGCAGTAGTCTAATATTTGATGACCAGGAGGATAAACTTTGGTAGTCTTAGGGAATGCTGATCACCAATTTTTCCAAATTTCTGCCTTAGAGGCACAAGAATGATGTGTTTCCTGGACCTCTTGTGGTTAAGTGGTGCCATATGACTTGTTCTGACCCAGAAAAAAGACAACTTTAAGAATACCTTTACCTAGGTTTCATTTGTAATTGGACTGATACATTAAATTGATGAGATCTGGCAGAATGTAAAAACAAATTGTGTCTTTAATTAAGTTGAATATTTATTACTATTAAATATTAATAGGCAGTCTATGCAATAGAGTTAGTGATTGGCTGTTAGTGATTAAGAATCAGAGAACAGGGTTACTGTATTTCCTTATCTCTCTATTTCTCATTTATAAAATAGCAAAATGAAAGTGATGATCTCATAGAGTTGTTTGTAAAAGTAAGAAAGATAATAAATGAAACATCTTTAGTATTGTGCTGGTACGGAATGAATTAATGATTAACATTTTTTATTTCGTTATTAGTTTTGTCTCTCAGATTTTCAAATTAAAGTCAATCATTCATATAGATTGCTTGAGTGTCTTCTGATTTGTTATGAATCATATGATTGAACATTAATTAGAGAATTGATTTAACAAATATTTATTGAATGTATTTAATCTAACACAGGAGCTTTGTATTGTGAAAGGCAAATTATGATCCTTTAGGAAGCCATGCCTTATAATTTTGTAAGATGGACAGGCTTATACACAAATAACTATAATCTAAAGCAAACTATAACATTTTCTATCAGCAATGTTCATGAATCATGACATTTTGTTTATCATTGTATTGCTAGTTCTTCAAATATAGTATAATATTCAACAAATAATTGATGAAAAATGTTAGCAGACCATGGGAGAGCAAGATTAATTTTCATTGGCTTAATCAGGGAAGGCTTCAGTTTGGATAAGACATTTTATATGCCCCATGGGTTCAAAGATTATTATCAGTTAACGAAAGAAAAAAATGGACATTTCAAGAAAGAGGGAAGATGGAGCAAATGAAAAGAATTAAAAAACATGAGTCATATTTGGGAAATGCCTTCAGGAGGGTGATTGGTATCATATATGTTGTGTGGGTTGAAGCATAGTAAGAAAAAAAGACTGTAGAGGAAAGTTGGACCCAAATTGTTGAGAGATTTTCATACATTAGTTAGGAATTCAAACTTTCTTTTCTATTCAGTCGAGAACTATTGAGTGTTTTGCGAAGAGGAGAGAAATAATCATAGCTGTGTTCAAGAATATTACAATAGTGTCTCGCTATAGTGTGAGCAAGAGAAGACAAGACAGCATTTGAAACAAAGAGAATTGTCTGAATGTGCTCCACACCAACATGAGGAATGGAGAGGGTAACAGAGCGGCTCTGAGCAGTCACTTAAAGCAACCTAATACATATTATATTTTCAAATGAAAGACTAGTAAAATGAACTTAAGATAATCCCAAAGACTCATGGGAATCCAAGTTTCGGCAGCTTAACTGATCAAATGACACACAGGAGAATGTAAATGAAGTGCTGCTGAGGGTTTGAACAGGTCAGATGCTGACACCCTGCTGCCGGGTTGGGTACTGGTGGGGCTATTGACGATTTTTCAAAGAATGGTCTCATTGGATTGGTGGAGGCAAATTAAGTCCTATGGGTTTTGAAGAATGAATGGGAATGAAGAAACAGAGGGATAGCTAACACAGCATGATCATATAACTGACAGATGGGCATAGGGTCAAGAGTTCCAAGGGAGAAGTCAGTTTTAGGAAAGAAGAAAGGTCCAGTTGATTAGCATAAAATAGAAAACAAAATGAGAAACTTTGAGAAGAGGGGATCTAAAATGAGAAGGAAAAACAAAGTGAAAGGAGAAACGATCTACTGAAAATGAGCAGGATCATAGAATTAGAGGCTAAAAGACAATAGAAAAGATAGCAGTTTTATTTTTTAAGAAACAGAATGTAAGGTATAATCAAACAAGAATAAAAATTAACGCATTATTTAAAACATTCTAAGTGAAACAGGCTGTAGAAGATGGAAAGTTGTGTCTAACCCAGCCTGTAAGTTTTACAGAAGACTGACAATTTTCGTGATGTTTGTGTTCACATAATTACTGAGCTGGATAGTGGAGAGCTTGCTCTGGTTCCATAACTTTCTTAATAACACAAGATTTCCTTCTGATGAAAACACAAACCAAAATTATCTGCCTAGATGATTTTCTACAGCAGTATCTTCCGTTATAATGTTGTAGCCATTTTCCCTATACCTGTCTCAATTCAACATACTTTCTCCACAGCACAGCTTCTGTTTACTGATTGATACTGGAATTCTGGGAACAATATTACACATAATCACTTTAAATTATTTTAACAAGTAGAGAACTGTTATATCGATAATACACAATGATGGTCACTTCAAACGTTAATTTGTAGTTCACATTAATTGTGTTCTTATTTTTAACCATGAGTGGGACCATATCATTTAAGTCCCATAAAAATCAAAGAATAAAAGATCACAGTGAAAACTTTTTAAGAAAAGTGAGTATTCAACCATTATTATATTCTCCCAGCTGCCAGGGCAGAAACACCAAACTCAGACAAAAGCCAAGCACAGCAATATTTTAAAAAATATAAAATATATTTTTGGGGGCCGGGCGCCGTGGCTCAAGCCTGTAATCCCAGCACTTTGGGAGGCCGAGGCGGGCGGATCACGAGGTCAGGAGATCGAGACCATCCTGGCTAACACTGTGAAACCCCGTCTCTACTAAAAAAATACAAAAAGCTAGCCGGCCGAGGTGGCGGGCGCCTGTAGTCCCAGCTACTCGGGAGGCTGAGGCAGGAGAATGGGGTAAACCCGGGAGGCAGAGCTTGCAGTGAGCTGAGATCCAGCCACTGCACTCCAGCTCGGGTGACAGAACGAGACTCCGTCTCAAAAAAAAAAAAAAAAGGCTCATGGACAGTAGTTATAGGCTTCAATTACAAAGCAGGTTTCTGCTAGAAATAAAAAGCACTTAAAAAAGTAGAGAGTGCTAGATTTTCACATACCAAAAATAATTAAGCCAAACAAATGTTTATTGTTGTAAAGAAAGATGTCAAGAAAGTATATAAGTAGAATACCATAGGTGATTTCATATGTCAACAGAGGGTAAAAGAATTTTTGCTACAGACTAGCTACAATGAAGCTAGTAGTATTTGAGAAGTATCTGTCTATATGTAGGAGTATGAAGCATCTAACTGCAAGCTAGCTACATAGTTCTATGTCAGATTCACTTCAAGGGAGATCAAAACATTTTGTTATAAAGGCTATTGTGAATCTGAGCCAAGAAATATGTCAGCCTTTTCCAGGCTGGCAGAAGAACATGGGCATTTCTTTCTGACAGCAATTAGCAGAACAGAATTAGTCAGCAGCAGTGAATGCACAGATAAAAGTTGAAGAGGCTATTCTCTTTTAGTACATTCTGTGGCAACTGCCTTTCTGACTCAGGTCAGCTTTTCTTTGAGTCTGGAGAAGGCAAAATTTCAAGTTCAATGCCAATCCAAGAGTAAAGGTGTGAACTTTCTGACATAACTTCAAAAATCCCACATATAAAAAACTGTTTCCCCAGTGAAAAAAATGTATAGTTGTGATTCCATTAGCTACTTATGAAGCACCGAAGTCAGACATTTGGTAAGCAGGCTTCCCTGAAATTTCTTAAAAGTGGAAACACCCGTGTAACCAGGCAAAGAAAAGATAGAATCCTAGCTTGATTCATTGGTTTATGTTTATAATTCTAAATAAAAGAAAGAAAAACTAATTCATAAGAAATTCTTTTATTATTTGCAAAATTGGTTTCTTATGTTTATAATTCTAAATAAAAGAAAGAAAAACTAATTCATAAGAAATGCTTTTATTATTTGCAAAATTAAAACATTAATTAACTGAATTGTAAATTTGGTCTTTTAACAATGTGTTAAGAATTTACCACTTGTACAACAGCCAAAACCACCATGGGGGGAAAAAAGAAAACAACAACATTAAAACACACACACACACACACACACACACACATATACACACACACAAAGCTAAAGGGAGTTGTATCAATGAGCTTAGGCTAAGTTATGTCTCAGTAACAAATGGATCCAACAACAAAGGTTGATTTCTCATTCACATTGTATTGCAGCCTAGTCTTTGTTCCATGTTATCTTCACTCCTGAACAATAGAGATTTTTATTACAAATACATTTTCTGGAGGTGGTCTTCTTAGGTTCACATCTCAGCTGTACCACTTACTAGCTATATATACATGTATGGGATATCGTGTAATGTCAAAATTACCTTTAATTCATTTGATCAAACATGTGTTAGCCCTAGAGGCAGGAGAGTGTGGCGATAAACAAGCAGATGTGGAGGAGGAATACTTAGCTCAAAAGAGCTCACAAAAATTGCATGGAAAACATAGGGCAAGGTAAATAACTATCATTGTCATAATAATAACACCTGTCATGGGAATTTGGGCAGAGTCTAGAAAGACTTCCCAAAGAAGCTGAAACTGGATCTAGATCTAAAGGAAATAGTAACCCTTCAATAATTTGGGAAAGGACAAATAAATAGAGGGCGTAGATTGCATCATAAGATCCTTGCAAACTATGTTAGGAGAATCTGATGATATCCTTAGGCTAATGGGAATGAGTGAAGGGTTTTAAGTAGGAAAATGATATAAAGAGATATATTTTAATTTAATAAGATAACTCTTATAGTCAGTTGCAATTTTACTGAAGTGGCAAGATAACCTAGCTAGGAAGAATAGTTTGGAATCCCTTTCAGGAACCCAGGCAAAAACGTATGGCAAGAAGGAATCGAACTAGAGATACCTAATTTTACCAACCAATTATAAAATTAAGAAGACTCAGTAACTGAATGTGTGTGGTTATTGAGGAAGAAAAAGGGGCAGAGTGGTTGCTCTCAACAAGCTGCACACTGGAATTGACCCAGATAGCCTTAATAGTACCCTTAGGTTGATTAAACTTTAAACAGGGTTTTTCCTGAAGATGGATCCCTGACCTCCCTTTTGATAGAGGATTTATTTCAAAAAACTTGCAAATGAATTTTTTTCTGTCTGTTTGAGATGTAAGTCTTCTGAAACTCAGGAATGTCTTTCTTAAGGACAGAGGAACCATCCCTTTGAAACATAATCATCAAGAAAGATAGTTCCCCTCTCTCGTCTCTGCAGGAGGGTGGGAGCCTAACTTTAATAAGCACCAACTAGCAAACAAAGAGGGCCTCATCACACAGACCAATCTCTCCCCTAATATCCTCCAGTACCACTTCTCCCTCCACTAGTTCACCTCAGTGCTTAGTAATGCTCCTTGCCTTTTGTTTCAGCAAGTTGAGTTCAATGTCTCTCTTCTGTTGCAATACAATCTCTCCCTAATTGCAATAGCCTTAAATAAAGTCTTCCTTGTTTGTTTACTGGGTCCATTTCAATTTCTTTTGCAGAATCACTTGGGAACTTAAAAAATGTCTCATGTCTTGTACCACCACAACAGATCCTAATTTAATTGTTATTAGGTACAGCTTAGGCAGTGGGAGTTTTGAAAACTCCACAGGTGATTAAAACATGTAGCTGGACTGAGGACTGAAAAAAAAATAATAATTCTGAGGTTTATTTTCTGAGGGACCATGACAGAAATAAGAACTATTAGAAGAACAATTAAGCATCACATGTGGGAAATATAGTGGGCATGGTTGATTATCTAACTGGGATCTATTCTCTTCTTCCTATAAAAGCTGAATGTTGTAAAGGTATTTGTCTTTTCCTCACAAAACCCATGTGACTCAGTTTAGATGACTTCAACCCATTACCAAACTTAGAAAGTAGGTTCTGATTAATTTAAACCAATATTGGTAATTATATTTCCTCCACTGGAGTGGTTCAGGAAAGGGTGTATAATCTAATTTTTAACCAATGAGATTTAAGCAGAGTCCTGCTTGTTCTTTCTGAAATAGAAGCTTTCTTGTTCTAAAGAGCCTTAGTCTAAAATGCTTTCTTGCTTTCTTCAGAACAAAAGAAGCCAGTTCTCTTTTCTTCCTGTAAATAAACAAGGACGCCTATGGACTTAATTAGTACAGGCAGCCATTTTATAAACATTCACTCAACAATATTCAACTAATATTAAATAGAGCACTTATTATTTCCTAATGACTGTTCTAGGCACTTGGGATATACTAATGAGTAAACCAAGAAGCCTTACCTTTGCAGAGATTGACTTTCTATCATAGGAGTAAGAAATAATCAGTCAACATAATAAATTGATAAACTATGTAATGAATCTGAAGGTGACAAGTACTGTGTAAAATAAAGGGAGAGTGGGGATTGAAAGTGCCCAGGGATAGGTTGTTTAATTAAATTAAGTGGTCAGAATAAGGCTGTGAGATTTGTGCAAAGGCTTGAAGAACATGATGGAATTGAGCAAATGAATATGCGATGTGAGGGAAGAGTGTGTTAAACTCAGGAGACAGATAGAGCAAAAGCCTCAAGCAACAGTGTGGCCTGAAGATCACTGAACCGGGAACAGAGAGTAGGGGAGAGGGAGCAGAGGGAGACAAGGTGAGAGAGTCAAGGCGATGGTAAGCGTCACAAAGATGTTGCATCCATCCTACCTACTGTGGCTTTAATTTTAATTGCCAGATCTTGATTTAGGATTCAGTTGGGGGCTGTAGCCAGCACAGCAGGGAGACAAAAAACTATAACAAAAAAGAACCTGGGTCTTTGATGGAAGACTGAGCTGTTAGAGCAACCAAGTTTGAAGCCTGCCTTTCTTCTGGATTTCCTGTTTAATGAAATAATGAATTTCCTCATTGTTTAAGCCAGAGTTAAATTTCAATTTCTTGAAATTGAACCTAGCCTAACTAAAAAACATTTTAGCTTGAATTTGAGAAATAAAAATGATTTTTATTTGATCATTTTAATTTGATTAACAAAGAGGAACAAGGGGGGGCGGAGCAAGATGGCCGAATAGGAACAGCTCCAGTCTCCAATTCCCAGCACGAGCAACACAGAAGACCGGTGATTTCTGCATTTTCAACTGAGGTACTGGGGTCATCTCTCAAGGGAGTGTCGGACAATCGGTGCTGGTCAGCTGCTGCAGCCTGACCAGCGAGAGCTGAAGCAGGGCGAGGCATCGCCTCACCTGGAAGCGCAAGAGGGAAGGAAATCCGTTTTCCTAGCCAGGGGAACTGAGACACACAACACCTGGAAAATCGGGTAACTCCCACCCCAATACTGCGCTTTAAGGAAACAGGCACACCAGGAGAATATATCCCACACCTGGCCGGGAGGGTCCCACGCCCACGGAGCCTCCCTCACTGCTAACACAGCAGTCTGCGGCGATCGATCCGCAAGGCAACAGCGAGGCTGGGGGAGGGGCGCCCTCCACTGCTGAGGCTTAAGTAGGTAAACAAAGCCGATGGGAAGCTCGAACTGGGTGGAGCTCACAGCAGCTCAAGGAAGCCTGCCTGTCTCTGTAGACGCTACCTCTGCGGACAGCGCACAGCTGCAGTCCAATAGGGGAAAGAGCGGGGGCCGGTGCAGACGCGAACCACTCTGTCTGACAGCTTTGGGGAGAGCCGTGGATCTCCTAACGCAGAGGTTGAGATCTGAGAACGGACAGACTGCCTGCTCAGGTGGGTCCCTGACCCCTGAGTAGCCTAGCTGGGAGACATCCCCCACTAGGGGCAGTCTGACACCCCACACCTCACAGGGTGGAGTCACCCCTGAGAGGAAACTTCCAAAGAAAGAATCAGACAGGTACACTCGCTGTTCAGCAATATTCTATCTTCGGCAACCTCTGCTGCTGATACCCAGGCAAACAGGGTCTGGAGTGGACCTCAAGCAATCTCCAACAGACCAACAGACAGTCCTTCTGACTGTCAGACGGAAAACTATCAAACAGGAAGGACACCTATACCAAAACCCCATCAGTACGTCACCATCATCAAAGACCAGAGACAGATAAAACCACAAAGATGGGGAAAAAGCAGGGCAGAAAAGCTGGAAATTCAAAAAATAAGAGCGCATCTCCCCCTGCAAAGGAGCGCAGCCCATCGCCAGCAACGGATCAAAGCTGGTCAGAGAATGACTTTGACAAGATGAGAGAAGAAGGCTTCAGTCCATCAAACCTCTCAGAGCTAAAGGAGGAATTACGTACCCAGTGCAAAGAAACTAAAAATCTTGAAAAAAAAGTGGAAGAATTGACAGCCAGACTAATTAATGCAGAGAAGATCATAAACGAAATGACAGAGATGAAAACCATGACATGAGAAATACATGACAAATCCACAAGCTTCAGTAACCGACTCGATCAACTGGAAGAAAGAGTATCAGCGATTGAGGATCAAATGAATGAAATGAAGTGAGAAGAGAAACCAAAAGAAAAAAGAAGAAAAAGAAATGAACAAAGCCTGCAAGAAGTATGGGATTATGTAAAAAGACCAAATCTACGTCTGATTGGGGTGCCTGAAAGTGAGGGGGAAAATGGAACCAAGTTGGAAAACACTCTTCAGGATATCATCCAGGAGAACTTCCCCAACCTAGTAGGGCAGGCCAACATTCAAATTCAGGAAATACAGAGAACACCACAAAGATACTCCTCCAGAAGAGCAACTCCAAGACACATAATTGCCAGATTCACCAAAGTTGAAATGAAGGAAAAAATCTTAAGGGCAGCCAGAGAGAAAGGTCGGGTTACCCACAAAGGGAAGCCCATCAGAATAACAGCAGACCTCTCAGCAGAAACTCTACAAGCCAGAAGAGAGTGGGGGCCAATATTCAACGTTCTTAAAGGAAAGAATTTTCAACCCAGAATTTCATATCCAGCCAAACTAAGTTTCATCAGTGAAGGAGAAATAAAATCCTTTACAGATAAGCAAATGCTTAGAGATTTTGTCACCACCAGGCCTGCCTTACAAGAGACCCTGAAGGAAGCCCTAAAATGGAAAGGAACAACCGGTACCAGCCATTGCAAAAACATGCCAAAATGTAAAGACCATCGAGGCTAGGAAGAAACTGCATCAACTAACGAGCAAAATAACCAGTTAATATCATAATGACAGGATCAAGTTCACACATAACAATATTAACCTTAAATGTTAATGGACTAAATGCTCCAATTAAAAGACACAGACTGACAAACTGGATAAAGAGTCAAGACCATCAGTCTGCTGTATTCAGGAGACCCTTCTCACATGCAGAGACATACATAGGCTCCAAATAAAGGGATGGAGGAAGATCTACCAAGCAAATGGAGAACAAAAAAAAGCAGGGGTTGCAATCCTAGTCTCTGATAAAACAGACTTTAAACCATCAAAGATCAAAAGAGACAAAGAAGGCCATTACATCATGGTAAAGGGATCAATTCAACAGGAAGAGCTAACTCTCCTAAATATATATGCACCCAATACAGGAGCACCCAGATTCATAAAGCAAGTCCTTAGAGACCTACAAAGAGACTTAGACTCCCATACAATAATAATGGGAGACTTCAACACTCCACTGTCAACATTAGACAGATCAACGAGACAGAAAGTTAACAAGGATATCCAGGAATTGAACTCATCTCTGCACCAAGCGGACCTAATACACATCTATAGAACTCTCCACCCCAAATCAACAGATATACATTCTTCTCAGCACCACATCGCACTTATTCCAAAATTGACCACATCATTGGAAGTAAAGCACTCCTCAGCAAATGTAAAAGAACAGAAATTATAACAAACTGTCTCTCAGACCACAGTGCAATCAAACTAGAACTCAGGACTAAGAAACTCAATCAAAACTGCTCAACTACATGGAAACTGAACAACCTGCTCCTGAATGACTACTAGGTACATAACGAAATGAAAGCAGAAATAAAGATGTTCTTTGAAACCAATGAGAGCAAAGACACAACATACCAGAATCTCTGGGACACATTTAAAGCAGTGTCTAGAGGGAAATTTATAGCACTAAATGCCCACAAGAGAAAGCTGGAAAGATCTAAAATGGACACTCTAACATCACAATTAAAAGAACTAGAGAGGCAAGAGCAAACACATTCAAAAGCTAGCAGAAGGCAAGAAATCACTAAGATCAGAGCAGAACTGAAGGAGATAGAGACACAAAAAACCCTCCAAAAAATCAATGAATCCAGGAGTTGGTTTTTTGAAAAGATCAACAAAATTGACAGACCGCTAGCTAGACTAATAAAGAAGAAAAGAGAGAGGAATCAAATAGACGCAATAAAAAATGATAAAGGGGATATCACCACTGACCCCACAGAAATACAAACAACCATCAGAGAATACTATAAATGCCTCTACGCAAATCAACTAGAAAATCTAGAAGAAATGGATAATTTCCTGGACACTTACACTCTCCCAAGACTAAACCAGGAAGAAGTTGAATGCCTGAATAGACCAATAGCAGGCTCTGAAATTGAGGCAACAATTAATAGCCTACCCACCAAAAAAAGTCCAGGACCAGATGGATTCACAGCTGAATTCTACCAGAGGTACAAGGAGGAGCTTATACCATTCCTTCTGAAACTATTCGAATCAATAGAAAAAGAGGGAATCCTCCCTAACTCTTTTTATGAGGCCAACATCATCCTGATACCAAAGCCTGGCAGAGACACAACAAAAAAAGAGAATTTTAGACCAATATCCCTGATGAACATCGATGCAAAAATCCTCAATAAAATACTGGCAAACCGGATTCAGCAGCACATCAAAAAGCTTATCCACCATGATCAAGTGGGCTTCATCGCTGGGATGCAAGGCTGGTTCAACATTCGCAAATCAATAAACGTAATCCACATATAAACAGAACCAAAGACAAGAACCACATGATTATCTCAATAGATGCAGAAAAGGCTTTTGACAAAATTCAACAGCCCTTCATGCTAAAAACGCTCAATAAATTCGGTATTGATGGAACATACCTCAAAATAATAAGAGCTATTTATGACAAACCCACAGCTAATATCATACTGTATGGGCAAAAACTGGAAAAATTCCCTTTGAAAACTGGCACAAGACAGGGATGCTCTCTCTCACCACTCCTATTCAACATAGTGTTGGAAGTTCTGGCTAGGGCAATCAGGCAAGAGAAAGAAATCAAGGGTATCCAGTTAGGAAAAGAAGAAGTCAAATTGTCCCTGTTTGCAGATGACATGATTGTATATTTAGAAAACCCCATTGTCTCAGCCAAAATCTCCTTAAGCTGATAAGCAACTTCAGCAAAGTCTCAGGATACAAAATTAATGTGCAAAAATCACAAGCATTCTTATACACCAGTAACAGACAAGCAGAGAGCCAAATCAGGAATGAACTTCCATTCACAATTGCTTCAAAGAGAATAAAATACCTAGGAATCCAGCTTACAAGGGATGTAAAGGACCTCTTCAAGGAGAACTACAAACCACTGCTCAGTGAAATCAAAGAGGACACAAACAAATGGAAGAACATACCATGCTCATGGATAGGAAGAATCAATATCATGAAAATGGCCATACTGCCCAAGGTTATTTATAGATTCAATGCCATCCCCATCAAGCTACCAATGACTTTCTTCACAGAATTGGAAAAATCGGCTTTAAAGTTCATATGGAACCAAAAAAGAGCCCGCATTGCCAAGACAATCCTAGGTCAAAAGGACAAAGCTGGAGGCGTCACGCTACCTGACTTCAAACTATACTACAAGGCTACAGTAACCAAAACAGCATGGTACTGGTACCACAACAGAGATATAGACCAATGGAACAGAAGAGAGTCCTCAGAAATAATACCACACATCTACAGCCATCTGATCTTTGACAAACCTGAGAGAAACAAGAAATGGGGAAAGGATTCCCTATTTAATAAATGGTGCTGGGAAAATTGGCTAGCCATAAGTAGAAAGCTGAAACTGGATCCTTTCCTTACTCCTTATACGAAGATTAATTCAAGATGGATTAGAGACTTAAACGTTCGACCTAATACCATAAAAACCCTAGAAGAAAATCTAGGTAGTACCATTCAGGACATAGGCATGGGCAAGGACTTCATGTCTAAAACACCAAAAGCAACGGCAGCAAAAGCCAAAATTGACAAATGGGATCTCATTAAACTAAAGAGCTTTTGCACAGCTAAAGAAACTACCATCAGAGTGAACAGGCAACCTACAGAATGGGAGAAAATTTTTGCAACCTACTCATCTGAAAAGGGCTAATATCCAGAATCTACAAAGAACTCAAACAAATATACAAGAAAAAAACAAACAAACCCATCAAAAAGTGGGGAAAGGATATGAACAGACATTTCTCAAAAGAAGACATCCATACAGCCAACAGACACATGAAAAAATGCTCATCATCACTCGCCATCAGAGAAATGCAAATCAAAACCACAATGAGATACCATCTCACACCAGTTAGAATGGCAATCATTAAGAAGTCAGGAAACAACAGGTGTTGGAGAGGATGTGGAGAAATAGGAACACTTTTACACTGTTGGTGGGATTGTAAACTAGTTCAACCATTATGGAAAACAGTATGGCGATTCCTCAAGGATCTAGAACTAGATGTACCATATGACCCAGCCATCCCACTACTGGGTATATACCCAAAGGATTATAAATTACTCTACTACAAAGACACATGCACACGTATGTTTATTGCGGCACGATTCACAATAGCAAAGACCTGGAATCAACCCAAATGTCCATCTGTGACAGACTGGATTAAGAAAATGTGGCACATATACACCATGGAATACTATGCAGCCATCAAAAGGATGAGTTTGCGTCCTTTGTAGGGACATGGATGCAGCTGGAAACCATCATTCTTAGCAAACTATCACAAGAAGAGAAAACCAAACACCGCATGTTCTCACTCATAGGTGGGAACTGAACAATGAGATCACTTGGACTCGGGAAGGGGAACATCACACACTGGGGCCTATCATGGGGAGGGGGGAGGAGGGAGGGATTGCATTGGGGAGTTATACATGATATAAACGTCATGCACATGTACCCTAGAACTTAAAGTATAAAAAAAAAAAAAAAAAACAAAGAGGAACAAGAAAGATCTTAAATCACTCGAAGAAAAACTATGTTAGGCATAAGAAAGAACTATTTGATTCGTGAAGCTGGTGCAAGAATGTGTTGAATTTCATCCACGAAGAATAATATTATTTTATTTTTCAATAAATTGTGTGTTCATTTGCTCAGAGAAAGAATGTAGAGTCATAGGATAAGTCATGGGGCCCTTGATAATTATGGTAACTTAAAATCTTAGTTACTGAGATTAGCAGAGGGGATGACACTAACTTAAAAATATACGATTTCAATATATTGAAAATGAAAATGATGTAGATTTCTTCTGGGTAATTCTTAAAATAGGATAGATTTCTCTTTGTAATGATAACTCTTTTGTAATATATTTCAGCAAATATTTGCTGAGTACTCAAAAAGCAGAGGCTTACTTGAGGGATTAAATGATAGCATGAAAGTCAATATATGCTGCTTGTCAACTTTATAGTTATTATTTCATTAATTCCTTCATGAATATATTCAAACCACATATATTCATCTCCTATTATGTAGCTAAGTTGTTTGATTGTAGATGACAGGAAGAAGGCAGGAAGGTGAAATCAAGGAAAAACCTACCTATCCACAGGTTTGGCATTAGTATGTTAATGTGGTTAGATGAGATAATTCATATAAAGCATTCAACATCAGAATTTAATGAAAAGTTATTATTAGAAGTGTTGATTATTCTTAATGTGCCCTTGTGGTACATAGTAAGTAATGTCACCATTACTCTAGTTCTTTCTGGCTCTATGTGGTGCT
This sequence comes from Trachypithecus francoisi, assembly GCF_009764315.1. Taxonomy (NCBI): domain Eukaryota; kingdom Metazoa; phylum Chordata; class Mammalia; order Primates; family Cercopithecidae; genus Trachypithecus; species Trachypithecus francoisi. The sequence continues at coordinate 97,059,634 of NW_022681456.1, read as the reverse complement.
AGTGACCTTTGCAGTTATGTGTATGATTGTTTAGGGCCATATTCAAATTGACCTGGTGCTCTTGATGAAAGAAGCTCTTCTTAGAGATTTATGTTAGCGTTTAATCTTGACCACAGCACCAAATCCTTACAGGGTATGGTATCTTCTCACATGATCTGTGATCGACATTACAGCTGTATGGATTCATTTCTCCTTCTATTCCCCTTTCTCCTATATGCGAAGCCATACAAATTGGTTTTGTACCCTCTCCAAGGACTGTGGATAACTGGGATAGAGGTGCCCTAATCTTCCCCAACCACCTCTAGCCCCCCAGGGAATTCTACACTACAGCACTTTGTTATTCTGCTTCTGGGGCTTTTTCAACAAGCTGCTTACTTCAGAAATTTCCAGATGAGAAGCAAACATCAGTCTTTGTGTTTAGAAAAAAGCTCCATGCTTTCACAAACACTCTAAACTCTTTCACACACTCCCCACATGGAAGGCAGCAAGTACTGAGGTTGCTGAATTGCAAAAGCCTCCAATGTCTCCGTCCCATGTGCACCTCCAATGTCTTCAATTAATTCTTCTGAAGTCCCATCTCTCTTCACATGGCTTGGAGATAAATTGTGCTCAAGACCATGGAGTTGGTTCTGTTATTTTTCAATATGTTTTAAGGGAAAATATCTGGAGTTTTGGGACAATGGTTAAATCTGGTGTAACCACCACTTACGAATAAAAAAAAAAAAAATAAAGTTGCTCTGTTACTTAGTAGTTACCATGCAGGACTTTAAAAAAATGATATTCATATAATGTCTATCATAGAGCAAGGACTCAATAAGGTTTTGCTAATTGTGAAAAAAGTACTGTATCAGTTAGCATTCTCCAGAGAGACAGACAGACAGAGAGATTTTAAATAAAGAACTGGCTCATATCTCACATGACTGTGGGGTCTGGCAAGTCTAAAACATGTAGGGCAGGTTGACAGAAAGTCTAGAAATTCAGGTGAGTGTTGATGTTACAGTCTTGACTCTGATATTCATAGATATCTGACCAGGAGGCTAGAAACTCAGTCAGGATTTCTACATTATAGTCTTGGAGGGAGAATTTCTTCTTCTCCAGGAAACCTCAGTTTTGTTCTTAAAGCCTTCAGCTGATTGGATAAAGCCCTTTACATTATGGAGGGTAACATGCTTTATTTAAAATCAACTGATTGTAAATAGTAATCACATCTACAAAATACCTTCACAGCAATATCTAGACTAGTATCTGGCCAAACAACTGAGCACCATAGCCTAACTAAGTTGATACAGAAAATTAACAACTCTGTGTACTGTATAATTCATAATATGCATCATAGATCTTATTTAATTTTATACTTAAGACACGTAGTTTTGCTCCATCTAGTTTTCATAGTAACTATAAGAAGTGGAACTTCTTCCTTTTCTTCACTATTGTACATATGAGGAACTTGATAAGAGAGTGAGTGCCTGAAATCACACAAGCAGGTAATGACAAAGTGGGACTTGAACTCAGGTCTTCTGACTTCACAGCCCACATTTTCTCCCTTGTCTCAGTGTCTGTCAATAAATACTTCATGACTGATTTATTTGTTGATGATCAATTTGTACAAGAGCACAATAAAAACATAAAATTAAAAAGAAATAAAATGGTGAAATTATGACTACTGAAAAGGAGAAAAAGAAATTCCATTGGCTAGGAGAGTACTTAGCTTTAGCTTAAATTCCTGAAGATAAAATTTGGAGTTTAACAGTCTTATATGAAATTATGAAAATTGAAAGATGTTTTTCTGAGCCAGGGGCATTGACTCACACCTGTAATCCCAGCACTTTTAGAGGCTGAGACAAATGGATCACTTTAGGTCAAAAGTTTGAGACCAACCCAGGCAACATGGTGAAGCCCAGTCTCTACTAAAAATACAAAAATTAGCCAGGCATGATGGTGGGCACCTATAATCCCAGCTACCCAGGAGACTGAGGCAAAAGAATCACTTGAACCTGTGAGGTGGAGGTTGCAGTGAGCTGAGATTGCTCCACTGCACTCCGGTCTGGCAGCCCGGGTGAGACTCCATCTCAAAAGAAAAAACAGTATTTATCAGTAAAAAGGAGAATGCTCTCTCAAAAGATGTTCCCTCTGACTCAATCAAATATAAGTTACTAAAATATTACTTTCTCAGTACATAGGAAATCTAAACTTCAACAACTAAGTTTGCTTCCCCTGAGGAAAAATCTTATTGAAATTTAATTTCTTTTCCCCCCTGCCCCCACCAAATCCTTATTATTAGAAGGAGTCAAATATAAAAAAGCTTTCCTTTTAATAAAATTTTTAGATTAATGCTTGCCCCACCATTACCGCTTTCATTTTTGTTGCTGTTGGTATCCGTAAGACTTTCAGATCGGGATGTCCTCTGTGCTCGGAGCTTGTCAGGAGGAAGCGGAGCTACTGACATGGGCCTGTTAATTAGAGTGGTAACAAGGCAGGTGTGCCAACAAGACATCAGCTGGTGAAGATGGCTAATCATGCCCTTACTGTTACTGCACGAGAACAAAAAAGCCCGTACATGAGAGCATCAATCACTGCGATTGTCTCATGTTCCAAAAACTGGAAACAAATGACCTGTTAGGCAGACTTCCAGATTCTGGCCTCCTCGGCTGTCCCTAAATCACTGCTCATTTTAAGAGGAGAGTGAAGAAAATGTCCCTGGTGGCTCATTTTAAAAAGGAAAACACCAGTGCTTTATGTTTCAGGTGATTGTTTCAGTACCTTCACAAATGAATCTCTTGACAGTCTTGGTAGAAAAACAAGAACAAGATGAACACAAAAAATGACCAATGCTTAAGAATTAATAAGGACTAACACATCCCAGTGTTTTGAATGGTGTAATGGGATAACTTGATGGTCTACACTAAGTCCTCAACACACAGTCAGTTCCTTTTCAACTCTTGCAAGAACTTTAACAATACCTTACGTGATTTTGTGTAGTAGGTGAGTTTTGCTCACTTTGATTCACAAAGAAATTGGTTTCTTTGATTTAGAAAAATGTTAGAAACATAAAATACTTAAGATACCAAGGATTTCTGGCTAAATAAATGAAATGCTAGCACATTTCTCAAGATCTTTGTTAAACTAGAATCTTCTTTTTCTAGGGAACACTTTTACACTGCTGTTGGGAATGTAAACCAGTACAACTAGTATGGAGAACTTTTAGTTCTTTAAGGAATATATACCGCCTGATCCAGCAATCTTGCTACTGGGTATCTTGCTACTGGGTATCTATTCAGAAAAAGAAAAGTCTTTATATGAAAAAGATGCTTGCACACACATGTTTATAGCAGCACAATTTACAATTGCAAAAATATGGAATCAGTGTAAATGCCCATCAACCAATGAGTGGATAAAGAAAATGTGATATAGATAGATAGATAGATAGATAGATAGATATACATCTCAGTCATAAAAAGGAATGAAATAACAACATTTGCAGCAATCCGCATGGAGTTGGAGATCATTATTCTAAGTGGAGTAACCTAGAAATGAAAAACCAAACATCATATGTTCTCACTTATAAGTGGGAGCTAAGCTATGATGACACAAAGACATAAGAATGATATACTGAACTCTGGGGACTTGGGGGTAAAGGTGACGGGGGGTGAGGGATAAAAGACTACACATTGGGTGCAGCATACATTGCTCAGGTGGTGGGTTCACCAAAATCTCAGAAATCACCACTAAAGAACTTATCCGTGTAACCAAACACCACTTGTTCTCCCAAAACTATTGAAATAATAATAAAAGAATCTTTTTTTTTTTTTTTTGATTCTTCAGCTAAGACAGCAAAAGAGGTGATTTGTTGTATACTTGTTACACTTGGCCACAACTGAACACAGAAACAGTCCAGAACATCGCAGGTCCACGGCAAAGGACTAACAGGGACTGTTTGAGTATGAGCAAGGTGGATCTCTCAGAGGTGGTCTCTCTCAGAGGTGGTCTCAGTAACCAGATGGCGATGGACATTCTAGATCCATTAAGAGACAAGTTATAACGAGTAGCATGCAGTCCATCAACTTGTAACAGCATCTCCAGCCTCTGGCATTCCACGTTTCTGCTCCTGTGGTTTTCATGGGCACACAAGCTAAGCCATTTACTGGACCGCTGCCTCATTTTTCTTCTTTTGCACTTCTTCCTTTCGTGCATTTGCTTCTTCCTCTAGTTGGCTCTCATGGCACTGAGGTTTCCAAGAAGATGACGCTAATGCCAAGACCTGGAATATTATTCTGTCAAATTATCTTTCAAATACAACTGGAGGGTCACACCTGTAATCTCAGCACTTTGGGAGGCTGAGGCAGGTGGATCACTTGAGGGCAGGAGTTTGAGACCAGCCTGGCCAACATGGTGAAACCCCATCTCTGCTAAAAATATAAAAATAAAAATATATATATATATATAAAGCCAAGCTTCTGTAGTCCCAACTATTCAGGAGTCTGAGGCAGGAGAATAGCTTGAATGTGGGAGGTGGAGGTTACAGTGAGCCAAGGTCACCTGACTGTACTCTAGCCTGGGCAACAGAGTGAAACTCCAACTCAAAAAGAAAAAAAAATACAATTGGAGCCTCATAGAGATCCTCATAAAAAGAATTTCTTACCAGAGATTGGACATTGTGGCTGCACTTGACTGTATTTCTGAAACCCTAGGTTTTAATGTCAGATCTGCTATAGGTTATGTGTGATCCTGTAGTGATGTAACATCACACATTACCTACAACAGATCTGATATTAAAACCTAGGGTTTCAGAAATACAGTCAAACCCTATATATTGGCTCTGGATATGCTTTAGAAGGGCTTAACTTGCTCATGAAAATCTTCTAATTATGTTTCAGATGAAAAAAGATACGTAAAAAGTCTTCCTAAAATGAGAATCATACAGTCAGATTATTTCTTTTTGAAAGACAGGTTTATTATTGAAAATGAGGATGTCATTTTCTTCTTGGAAGGGTGTAAGATCTAATCAAGTCTTGGTTGATGAATGAAGTTCCTCTTCTTTGTATGTTGTGGAAGAGGACATCATTCTTTTCTTGGAAGGGTTTAAGATCTAATCAAATATTGGTTGACAGATGAAGTTCCTCTCCTTTGTATGTTGTAGAAACTTCCCAGTGCAGGATGACCTCCACTTTTTTTCTTTAAAATCTATATAAGTCATAATCCCAGTCCGAGAAGTCTTCTCCTTTGATCTTATTAAGAAAAATAGATTGAGACACCCTAGACCCCAAAATAAGCCTTCTGTTTCCACTTGGGCAAAACATGATTGCAGCCAAGTGCAAGAGGGATTTCAATAACTTAGAGACTCATTGTGCACTGGACCCTGGAGTCTTGCTGGAGGCTTTGAAATGTGTATAATTAGTCACCATATTTAGAACTGAGGAATCTCTATATTTCTGTCACATGTGGTAGGTTATCATTGTATAGATTTGAAATTATTGATTTTAGACTGTTAATTTCATTTTAAAGAGACCAACAGGGAATTAATATCCTTCTAATAATTTCAGTTGAACTGTCACCTGAGCCGAACTTGTTATCCTGAGGGGAAATTTGGCCTCCGGTTCTTCTGAATTGCCTGGTTCATTTGTTTCTATAGCAACGTTGTCAGCTTTCCTTAAGGGCTGGTTTATATGTCAAAGGCTTCACCAGGAATAGAAAAGGGAAATCTTGCACAGGGCCCTGGAAGAGCCAGTAGAGGGAGGTGGGGAGGGAATGTATGCAACTCCCAGGGTTTAATGAATAGGCTGTCTCTATGTACATCTCCTTTGTTCATGAGTTTCCTGTTGTCATTTTAATGTTAAAAGTTAAAGTGACAATGTTGTAATAATTTTCAAAAGTGGGTTACAAGAGCATAGCAATATAGGAATAAAAAGTGAGTTCAGAGTCTGGTGGCAAAGACAACGACATGGAGATAACTGATGAATGGCACAATTAGCAGGCGCCCTGCACAGCTGTACTCTCAGCACTGGAGTTCTCAGCAGGGGAGTCCCAAAGTGTTGGAAATTGGGTCTCCTGATCAAATGACCACAGCAAGAAAATCATAGACAAAGAACCCTTTGGGAAGTGCCTCTGGACTCCACTTGAACTGTTCACGCTTGATGGAGATACGTTAAACACGCTTAGGCAGATACAGCTGGGCTCTCTAGTCTCTCAGCGACACCACTATTATGCACCACCCCCTCAAAAAAAATTGCCAGTGACTTATTTGATTAGCCAATGTTCTATCTTTATAGTAACTTGTTCACGTTAGAGTAGCCAGTTGAGGGTTTATTATTTTGTAAATCAATGTATGTCATGATTACAGTTTTAAAAAGTGCATCTCATAGATAGAAAAATAATCACTTTACTTTTAGAAATGTTATTTTTAGTTTTATATTCTAAAATATACAGACAACTGTGCCCTTTTCTAGGAATAACATCAAGTGACCACAACCTTAGGAAACAAATACCTTTTACACGGTAAATAATTCAACTTCTTAGCTTCATTTTTATACAAGACAATCCTCAAACCTTTCTGCTGCAGAGCAAATTTAAGTTTATTTCTCCAGTAAAAAAAGAGAACTTTTGATCATCATAGTAACCACTATCCCTTATGCATACAGCCAGAAAAATCTGAAGCAGGAGGAAATATTATTTGAAGATACTAAATATCCATTTATTATTTAATTTAGAGCAATAGAGAAGTTTTGTTTACTTGATTTCTCAGTGCAGACTAGTGGCTGCTAAGGAGAAAAACTAACCAATTGTGAAAGTGGGCTGAACATCTGCAGCAAATCTTTCCTGTCTCAGATCAATTTATTAAAATGTAGCTCTGTTTTACTTTATTACATATACCTGTGTGCTTTTTTCTTGGATTATTGCCTAAATTAAATACATAAATCTTAAAATATTTCTTATTTTACCTATTCAAAACCATTTCTCTATCAGCTATCATTGCTGCTTGTATTAGTATTGTAGGGCCACTGCAACAGTGTACCACAAATTGGATGGCTTACAACAAAAAAGAAATTAATCATCTCACAATTTTGGAAGCAGAAGTCTAAAATCAAAGGTGTGGGTGGCCACACTTTCTGCTCATGCTTTAGAGGAGGATCCTCCTTGCCTAGCCTCGCCTCTGGCAGCTCTAGGCACTTTTTGGCTTATGACTGGGAAAGTCTCATCTTTTTCTCCATTTTCACATGGACTTCGCCTCTGTGTCTGTGTCTTCTCCTCTTCCATCTGTTACAAGAGCACGTGTCAGGATTTAGGGCCTACTCAAATAATCCAGGATGATCTCATCTGAAGATCCTTAATTAAGTTACATTTGCAAAGAACACTTTTTCCAAATAAAATAACATTCACAGGGGCTGGGTATTACCATGTAGACATATGTTTCTTGGGGCCTCCACACAACCCACTTTGTGGTACAATGACTGGGCATATTTAGTGTTACCTGAGAGCAGGATAGAGAAGAGGAAAGGAGGCTAAGGACACTTAAGGAGAGTATAACAGAACTAATTAGGCAACACAGCTCCCATGAAGGAAGCAGTATCCAGGTGACAAGTGGCATTTATTAGGAGTCTAGGATATGTGTGGCTATATATTAAGTGCTGTACATTTAGGAGGTCAGCATAGTTATCACCCTCAGAAAGCTGACAGAGACAGACTAAAGGGTGCAATCTCAGAGTGCCATTATTTACTCAAAGTATGACCTTCTCTGAAGTTTCTTCTTTTGTGTCTCAGTTTTCCTCTTTGGCAATTATGAATGTCAATTATTTTCTTCTTAGAGGACTATAAACTTTAATTAAACTAGTGGGTAACCATGTGAGATCAAATTTATCCCATCTTCATATAAAGGTCTCCTTTGCAGAAATACACTGAAGGTCTGAGAGTCCTTCCAGTCATTTTATATAAATAATTGCAGCCAAAATGATTAATCCCTGACTTTTCAGTCAACAACTTTAATATTCCAATCTAAATCATCTTGAAGATAAATTATCCATAGTGATATTAATTATAACACAATTTCTTGAGAGTGCAAATCAAGTGCTTCATAAAATCATTCAGGTTCATTAATGTTAAAGTCTACACAATAACAAATTTCATGGAAATGCAGCGTGCTTTAGCTGATCTTTTAAAGAGCAAACAAGACGTCAGTACTAGAGAAATGTATTTATATAGTATCCACTAGAAAAAGAAAATCAGTGGCAAACAGTAGAAAGAACAAATATATTACAGAACCTATGTATGGATATATTTATTAAAATCATTGTGACAAACTAATTAATGCTTACTTCACTTCTCTCCTGGGGCTATTGTGTCAAAGAAAATAAAACATCAAGAAGGTGTGTGTTCAATAAGATAATGCCAAACACGGAGTATTTATTATCATTTTTATTATTACTGGAAAAATCACTTGCATTTTATCAATATTTGATGTTTAAAGGAATTTTTTTTTGAAATTGATAACAGCACCTGGAGAAAGAATTACATGGGTTGCTCTGTTTCTATGGGTAGGTGTTTCTTAATGTTTCTTAACATTCGCACACATAGACCCACACATACATAATTTCCATGATGATTTTAAGAAGATAATGTCTGTGACAGCTATTCTTGGAGTAAAAACAAGAAAGAGTAGGGAGAACGTTATCAGTAGAAAGAGGCAGTAATGAAGTTAATTGCTATGGGATAAAAACACTGAGAGTATTAAATAAATGTCAGTTTTTAGTCCACCAAAATTGGAGGCAATAGATATTTTGCTTAGATAAATACATAAGAAAGAAGTCAATTTTAGAGATTTTTAGAGAATTATATATATAATTATTACATATAATAATATGTAATTATAATTAATATAATATTAATATAAATTATATTAAATTAATATAAATTAATTGCATAGATTGTAATGAATATTATTATATATTATAGAATTGTTATGTAGAATTATTATATATAATATAGAATTATATAATTCTATACTACATATTATATAGAATTCTATAAATATATAATTCTATATATGATATATAATATATAATTCTATATATGATATATAACATATATAACATATAATCCGATATTATATAATTCTATATTATGTAATTCTATATAATATTTTTATATAATATATAATTATATATTATATATATATATAATGTAGAATTATTATATATAATATATAATATATAATTCTATATAACAATTCTATAATATATTTATATATTATATTATATATAATAATTATATATATAAGTGACACATATATATATACACACACATATATATATGGTCAATTCAAATGCTGAATCAGCTTGGGACAGGTCCCAAGAGATTTTTAATGCCCATATTTCAAAAATACAAATAAGCATTATTGCAAAAATAGCAGATTAAAAAATGAAAACAGGAAATCATCCTGAGCATCATCACTTTAGCAAAAAGAACCATTTTGATTTAATTTTACTTTCTCGTTTCTATAATTTTATAAGATTAGGCAACATTTTTCACTATACAGTTATTGTCTTTAACACTATAGTATGTACAGGTTTCTATTTAGCTGCATAAGGCTTTATCTTAACACTTTAAAAGCATCATAATATTTAGAGTTGATAATGTACAATTGAAGTAATGACATTTGAATATAAATTAAGTAGTTTCCAGGTAGTTGATCAATTAATCATAAATCAGTATATTAGTTTGAAAGAAACCTTTAGAAGCCGAGATCCCTGACATTACTTTTTTTTTTAACTTAACACTGAGGCTATTTGCAGTGACAGTGCTCCTTTGTGATGCAATTTTTCTCTTGAACATATTAAGTATTCATTTATCATTTGTTTATTCAATGTTTTTGAGACTCTACTGAAGGTATTATTAACTAGAGAAATCATGAAACAATTAAAAGCCCATGGCAATCAAGGATCAAATCTTCCAGTGAACAGAGAGAGAAGATAATAGTAAACAGCATTGCAATTTTGGATAGACCTAAGAGTTTTGAAGAAAATAAATATGAACATATGAATAAGAGTGATAGAATGATCAAAATGAACTTTAGATGAAGTATTGATAAGGAGATACTTAAACTTTTTCTTTTTCTAGGAATATTCTACCTCCCACATCTACCTTCTCAATTTAAAAATGATATAAAATTACCTGTTTTTTGTACCCTTAGACTGTAGAATAGAAGGTAATAAAAAGCCCAGGCAGGACTATTCAGTCACAATTTAGAAGTGAATTAATGTTGATGACTATAGTTCCTTGGAAAAATATTTTAAAAATAAGAAGCCAGTAATCCCAGAGTACCAATGGTGTCTAAGAGAAAAGTTTCTCTACTTTTTCTTGTCTTACATTTTATTAGAAGCTGTTCCCGCAGAGCCGCCAGCTACAGATAGGATAAGGGGAGAATGACTTAGTCTTTGAATACATCGTGCCTTATCAAAGCACCATGCCTGTCTAAATCTAAAATTGCCTGAGGTATAGGGTAAGTAGTAACTCTCCTTCACATTTCAGTGATGAGATTATTAAGGAGTGCCATATCTAAATGGATCTTGGCGTCAACTGGAATTAAGTATTCCAGTCTTTTATTTCTTGTAATAAGTGCCTATTCCCATCACGACTTTTCAAATCAAAGTAATTTCATTTTCTATCTTGATAGTATCATTACTGTAAAACTAAATTGCATTAGCTTTTTAACTCCTTGAGACCAAGCTTCAGTTTGCATCCTACAACATAGTACTAACATTTAATTTTAACACCAGGCCGGGCACGGTGGCTCAAGCCTGTAATCCCAGCACTTTGGGAGGCCGAGACGGGCGGATCACGAGGTTAGGAGATCGAGACCATCCTGGCTAAACAGTGAAACCCGGTCTCTACTAAAAATACAAAAAAATTAGCTGGGTGTAGTGGTGGGCGCCTGTAGTCCCAGCTACTCAGGAGGCTGAGGCAGGAGAATGGCGTGAACCCAAGAGGCAGAGCTTGCAGTGAGCCGAGATTGGGCCACTGCACTCCAGCCTGGGCAACTGAGTGAGACTCCATCTCAAAAAAAAAAAAAAAAAAAAAAGTAATGCCATTGTGAACTCTAGGTTGTTTTAACATATGTCTTTTTCTTCTTAATTTAAGTCAACAATCTAATCTTTATTCATATGGGAAAATAGATAAAATAGATTAAAATGAAAAATGGTTTGTGGTTTTCTTTGCTTACTTGATGTCTAGTTTTCTGGCTGGAAGGTTTTGGGGAGTGGCAATATGTTACTCTGGTATTTGGCCATAAGTAGGAGTTATGTAATAAAAGCAAATAGTTTCACAGCATGGAAAGAAGAGGGCAGAATTTGTGCTACCAGGTTGTGTCATGGCTGTTACTAAAGGTCTTAGAGTCACACATGACCTCTTCATATGAAAATAATAATCATGTGTATGATGATATATATAATTTAATTAGGTTAAATAGACTCTGATAAGCCCCCACCATTCCCCAGATGCCCTCTGTATGCCCTGGGCAGAAGAATTTCCTCTCTCAGAATGTTTCACACATTGTGTTTGCAATGTCAGAATGCAAAATACGTGCTTTGGTGTTTACAACAGCTTCTGTGATTTGTATGGGCCCAAGAGATAAAGAACATTAATCGCATTCACACCTGCGAAGTTTGTAATTCTACTGAATGTAGGTCACCTGAAGAAGGTGGCACTTGGACCCAGGAGAACAAAGGTAATTACTCTGAGTGAACAAGAGTTAATGACATCAGCCAGCACAGTTTCAGAAAGCATGTCTCCAGGAGGCTCTTGCTCAAGGGGGCCTGTTCTGCTTCCTCCAGTTTCCCAGCTTATCAACCAATGCTAAAGCTCTTATGATTTGAGTATGGGTAAGGCCCTAACATTGAAGAATAGTTCAGGTTACCATGGGCGGGAGTTGCAGAACTCTACTGGGGAGTGACCAGAAGGAAATCCTAGACTTGGGAAGAACCCAGAGATCCTGAAAGCACAAACAGAAGGAGAGCAATAATCAGCATGTTCCTGGCTGATTTAGAGGAAATGGTCAGTATATGCACAGCAGAGCAACCAAGGAGAGCAGAAGAGGAGAAAAAGCAACAGCAGTGGGTTGATTCTTCATGAGAGGACCACTCCCACTCACTGAGAGCTATTTGTCTATGTCCTACCTACACCTGCTCCCAGCGATTTCTTGTGGGTTAATGTCTTTCTTCGAGACCCTCGAACAGTGGAAAATAGAGAACATTTTTATTACATATATAAACACATCTGGGAATTCTCAGGAATATTGGAGGCAAATAATTACAGGAACACACTGATATCAAGTTGAGTAAGAGCCCAGAGCAGTGAGATTTGGAGTCGAGATATTCTATCTTCCATAAAGACATAATTACTCCTCATTGATTTTCAAGGCTGGGCACACTAAACCCAGATTGCACATGGGTAACACTACAAAGAATTTCCATCTGTTATTATCTTTTCTCTAATAATTCTGTAAAGTGAGCAGGGCTGATATTTTTATTCTTTTTTAATGGTGGAGAAATCACTCTCCAGAGATGTTGAGTGAGGTTCAGTCTCTGAGCTGATACCCCAGGAATTTATTGCTTTAATTGCATATACTATGAATTATCTGCTTAAACTTGGAATTTTCCATGTTTGTTCATTTGTCTAAATTTCTGATATTCATATTGAATGTATATAGTCTGCCTTATATTGGTATAAACTTTTTTGGTTCAAAAAAATAGATAATAGTCGTCAAACTTACCATCCCCTGTATTAAAAATATCTGGAATTAAATTTTCATCTAAGTTTTAAATTTGTTTTGGTTTTATTGATCCCTCTAGAAAATAAGATTTCTATGGAAATCCATAGAATCGTATCATAGTTAATTTTTTTGTCTTTGAAATAAGTCTTAGGGGTTACCTTTTCCAGCTTCTCAGCCAGTAAGGAAGGAATCTTTCTGGTGAAAACAGAGCAAGAATCTAGCATTTAATTCAGTCAGTTTCTAATGTTGCTCTGCCTGCAGATTAGATATTTTCTCCATTTCAAAGGACTTTCTAAAAAGTCAGCACAGTACTAAGAAGTCCCCGTTATTCCCACATGATGAGAGGTGAACAAATGACCTCTATAGTTTCCACAGGAATGAAAAACTAATTAGAATGTTACCTGAGAGCGCCAAAAGTAGACTGAAAAATAGTGAATATTTTTCAGGAAATAATTAGTTTAAATGGAAACTTCTCCAACCAGTTTTACATTTCGTATGGAGCATTCATGCAATCATTTATCTGAGTGTGCTATTTGCTGTCTCCAGACCATCCTTTGGTCCCTTGGACAGTAAATGAAGGGCTGTGTTTAAGTCTGATACAACAGATGCCACTGCTCTTAACTGAACAGCAAACTCTTTTCCAACTTTTTGAGACAGTAGTCTCAATTTTTTGCTTCATATTCTGAATTTGCAGTTCCTACTGAATAGCTAACATTTATTTATTAAGCAATTTCTATGTACCAAGCACTATTCCAAGGACTTAACAGGGATTATGTCCCTAACCCCTATAACTATCTTAAGAGATATAGATTATTAATATTAGCATCTTCCTTATACAGGTGTGAAAACTGAGAAACAGAGACTTTGACTCCCCCAAAGTCACAGAGCTGGGAACGGCAATCCAGGATTTGAATCCATGTTAAGCTCCCAAATCCACACTTGCTCTTAACCTACTTGCTGTTTTGCCCTAAGTGAAGGACACTAATTTAGGATGTGGTTTACTACTATACTTTTGAGCAATTCAGCCATCTCTATTTATTCATTTATTCCACATCATTTATTGGGAATTTATGGAGAACCAGTTACCATGCTTGGCCCTTGATAAACCCAGGAGGTAACAGACATACCCAGAAGCTGTCATATACTAAAATCGATTCCCCTAGGCTAATTTCTTTTATACCTTAGCATTTGTCCAATAATAATAGTCACAGTTTATTCTTGCTTACTATTTACCAGGTTTTATATAAGCATACATGTTATTTAATTTAATCTGTGCTTATAACAATGAATGAGTACTATAAATTGTGATATGAGAATAAAAATCATTAATATTATACAGCTACTAGTGTTAAAGTCAACATTCAAACTCAGTTTGACCAGTTCTAAAGTGTTCTTTTGCAACATTCCAATGCAACAATGCATTGCAACTTTCCCATAAGCTTGTGTTGCAAGAAGTATGTGTTGAGACTGAAGTCTCAACATTTAATATGATCAATTCAAGCAGTTGGGTTCCGAGGAGCTATTTAATTGGCACTGCTCAAATAGAGAAATGCAGAAAGCTCAACTATTAATGAATTATTTACTGTTGTTTAAACATTTATGATCTTGTTTCCTTGAAGTAGAGTTATCATCAATTTATGATGGGATTCCCTTGCAGCTAAGTAATCTGAATCTTTTTAAAGTGACCTCAAAGTGTGAAGTGCTAAACTTCTGAGATTTTCTATAACTACTTCAGTAGGAATTAAACTGTATGACAGTTTCACCATAAACATATGTACTACTTAAAGCGGCTGCACTCCTAACCCTTGCACAGTCTTAGACAATTTTGTTGAGTATGAAGAAGCTCATTGAAAAGCAATTCTCTTTTGTCTGCAAAAACTATTTGGTATAACAGTCATCATCCTATCATGGTTACGGGAATTAGTCTAGGTTTGGATATTAGATCTTCCACCTACTGTCTTAGTTTCCTTCTTTATAAAATGGATAGAGTAATCATAGGTATCTCACCAGGTCGATGGGAATATTAAATGTCAAAATGCATGTCTTTAAAACAAAAACAACTCAGTGAAGCCTGGCACAGAGTATGCAAGCTACAAACTTCCTCATTAACCCCTGTCATATCTGATTTTACTTCTTAATCATATTCCCAGCATAACGACTCCACTCTTACTTGCTGTATCTTCTGATTGGCAATCACAGATGTATTTATTGTCAGTTCTATTTATTTTCTTAAGTACAACTGGATCCTTACCATATGTACCCTCCAAAATTCAGGTTTGCCAGTATGATAGTTTTAAGAGGTGGGGTCTTCAAAACGTGATCAGTCACTACAGGTCCTCCCTCAAGAAGAATGGAATTAAGGCATTTGAAAACTTCATGCAGCATGCTGTTATCACTTGCCCTTCTGCCTTCCACCATATGAGGGTTCAGCAAGAGGGACCTAACGAGATGCCGGCATCTTGGTATTGGATTTTCCAACCTCCAGAGCTGTGAGAAATAAATTTCTATTCTTTATGAATTACTCAGTCTCATGTATTGTTATCACGGCAGAAGAAGAACTAAGACACCACCTATACTGTTCTTCCTGTTCTTTTTGGAATTGCCTCAACCTGGGTATAATCATAGATTTCACAACTTACTGGATGAGTTTTGTCAAGTCAAGCAATTAAGACCTCATTTCTAGAATCAAAAGAATGTAGAAAATATTTCCTTGGTTTCACTGACTTTGGAAATTAGAATAGCTGAATGAAATTTAGAATATAATGATGTATTCTGTTAAAATACCTAAGTCTCACAGATTCAGCATATGGAGTCTCACCTCCCTGTCTTAATATCAAAGGAAATCCTAACGATTACTATTAATGATCAGTTAGCCCAATTTCATGTGCCTTAGAGAGAACTGCCTGTACTGTTTAAAGGGAAGTGATGAAACAGAGCATCTTCCCTGCCTTGATTCTGGCATCAGAAAAGGATCCCACACAAAGTCTTTCTTTTGCTCCAGGCAATATCCTAAGATTCCAGAGAGGAGCAATCTGCATTGCTTACTTGACATATGTCCTCTGCTGTGGGGTGCAAGTTAGTCCTAGAGAATAATTATTTAAAAACAGCAAAAATAACTTGGTTTCATCTTTTTCCTTCAGAGACCAATTGTCTATGAGGACTTGTTAATATTTAGTGCCAAAATAAAGCAGATTACAAGAAATTTTAGCAAAATAAAGGTAAGAATAGAGTCAGACTTCCTATGTCTGGAATCATATCTCTATCATCTAGCGGCTTTGTTAATCTGGAGTAAAGTAATTCACACTTTTTCTGTGCCTTAGTTACCACATCTTAAAAATGAAGGTAATGATAATACCTACTATGTAAGGTTATTGTAAGGATTAAACAGGATGATATGTGTATAATTCTTAGAAGATAGGAAGCTAGGAAGCACTCAGTTATTGTTAGTTGTAATAGTAGTGGTAAGAGTAACAGAGTTTCTTCATGTCTTTCTTTTTACATGCCTTCCTTCTCAACAAGGAGATGTTAGAATCACAAATCTGTCTCCAAGCAACTTATCTAAATGATGAAACCTGCATAGTTGGTTTTCATTTTAGCAACCAGTAAGAAAACACTTACTTGTGATTATAGCATTTTATGCACTCTGCAGACAAAGCAGACTCTCTGCTTTCACATCTCACTCTTGAGTCTGTCAAACTACCCAGTGGAGCTATCTTTTTGAGTTGCCTGAGTGATTAGGGTACCTGAAGTGTATTTATATGTATATGTCAGGATTTGTTTATTCATTTTAGCCAATGAAATAGTCAGTAAACATGGTTTACATGGAGAACATAAAAACTCAGTGACATTTTAATGCCAGCCAGAAGCAAGAAGGAAACTGAGCTTAGGAGTCTTCTTGATCTGGGTTCCTTTTCATTGCTTCTATTTTTTTCCCAAATCTTTTTCTGCATTTTTTCAGAAAATCAATGATAATAACTTAGGTTTACACAATCCTTTTTATCTCAAGAGTCCCTAGCATTTTTGCAAATCAAATACTTAAATATACCTCATCTACATTTAATTCTTTTTATGTCTCAATTAAATAGAAACCTAAAGCAACCCATTCTTTTCTGTTTTCATGCACTTTGATGTCTGAGGACTGACAACTTCAACTGTGCTCCTCCTAAAGCAAGTGCAGAATCTTCCTTAGCATCAAAATAGTCCTAAAGAGCTGTAATTATAATGAAGTGGTTGATAGGCTGCTTTTGATTATAGCAGGTCAAATTAACTTAACCTTTGCAGTATGATGACATAAAAGGTAACCCAAGGAGTGTCACTCTTCCATCCATATACTTGAATTAATCAGATTGATGTTCTGACATTCTTTACCATCTGATCAATTATATTAATACAATTGAAATCTAGATTCCAGAAAGAGTTGGGTGCAAAAAGGAAACAGGAAAGACAATTTCCTTGTGAGCATCATGTTGTTCTTTCCTATGGCTGCAGTAAAAAATAAATTCACAGTTCTATTTGTGAGATTGATGGATAGAATCAACTTGTGTTTAGGATGATCCAGGTTTGTTTTTCAAATCAGTATTCCAAATCCTTTGGACATAGAAAATTTTTAATGTAAATTCTGATTATCATGCATCTTACAAGACCATGTTATTTGTAAACTCTGTCACAGATGAATATTTTGAAACATAAAATTATCAAATCTACAGAGAAGTAAGCATTTTAAGAGCTCTTCTGAGTTCAGATTAATCATGACACCTGTGGAAAACCACTTTACCTCACTGAGATTCTAGCATGTTGGTCAAGGATCATTTTTCTTTCTCTCCCTAAATATGTCAATAGAAATCAAAACTCCAGCTGCTATTTTTAATTACCAGAACAAAAATCCATTATGCAGGTAGTTCAAGTTTTAATTTACCCCCGTTATGACACTAAAGTGTCAAGAGAAAAATATGTGATTCAGAGTATAATATATAGTCCGGAGAAGTTGCCTAGGAGGGAGGTCTGCTAATAGATCTATAATTTGAAAACTAAAGAGTGTTTGGAGTTTCTTCTGTGACTTAATAATCTGTTTGATTTCTACTCTGGGCTGAATTTTAGCTAGCTATTTGTAGCTTCTTTTTTATATTGCTCAAATTGGGGTCAATTTCTTACTTCTGGTTTCATAATTTAAAGAAAGCACACACTAGATTTGATCTGGCTATTCATGAAAACATTCTAATCTGTCCCTGATCCTTTCTGGTAGTATCTAGGTGGTGTTTATCTAGCTGAAACCATGTGTGAAATTTCCAAGCATTATGTTGCTTTGTCAAGTTATTCAGAGTATTCCCATGCAAGATATAAAAACAACTGCCTCTCTCCATCCTGGCTGACAGAGTGAAATTCTGTCTCAAAAAAAAGCAGCTGCCTCTGTGTAGGTGTGGGAAATGATACTGTGACTTTATTTGACATAAACAATACAAGTGTGGATTAAATACAAATATGGGTATTCCAAAAATACAGGTGAGATCCCAAACGGCTATGTTAGTGGTCTAGGATTGTGAGTTGACATTTGTATCAGTTTATTTGGATTCTCGACCTTTGACTTTTTGACTTAGTGTCATATCACTCTCTCAATTTCCTGTCTGAGTAAAAAGATACGAGACTTCCTCTAACACCAATTTAATCTTGTGGCTCATGTCAGGGCCTTCATTGTGAGCTGCATAACCCCACCTTCTCTCCTATTCTTTTGTGATGATAACAGCAGCACTGTTTCTATAGATGAAGCAGCCCATGAGCTATTATCTGTTAGGTATCGGTATTTCCTCTCCAAAGGTGATTTTTTTTTTTTTTTGCTCTTTCCAGAAGACCTGCTATGAAATATACCTGCTAACGCAAAGTTTTACAGTTTCTTTTCCACTCAGCAGGCTGAATTTCTAGGTCATACAGTAGCTTTGTTCTGCCCCAGAAGCTATTAATGAGTCAAAGTCCCACAAGAAAATAGCTAAGTTAGCCCTAAAGAGACAGGTATAATAAGGCAAACATGAACAGAAATGGCCAATATTTATTGAATTCCTGTTATGTGCCAAGCACTATTCTGAGTGATTTACATGAGCTAAGTAATTAAATTGTCATCACAATAACCCTATGGGTAAAGAGTAAATCATATACATGGAAGTAGTATCGGGGCCCGCGCCGGGGGTGGTGGAGAATGAACAGACACAAGAGACAAAGACAAACAGAGAACATGGCGGCCGCGCGCAGAGCCTCCGCCTCACTTTATTTATACTCCATAAACCCCACGTCAGCAGAAATAACACAATGCAAAACAAACTTTCTCTACCCAGATGTAACCTTCTGCTTAGTTCCTTGTCTCTAGGCTCTTCCTTATTTGTCTGCCTTCTTGGCGCCTGCTGGAGTTCATTAAAAGTTCAACTGGAGATACTGTCCTTGAGCCCTATCTATTCTTAGCATATTGTTTTCAATGGCCCCTGCATTTCCCCCTTTTTGTTTTGCCTCAATCTTAGAAAGGTAGCCCATACTTGTTCCTGTCTTTTCCTTTGTTTTTGGATGCAACGGAGAGAGCATCGGATTACCAGGAGAAGTAGACTCAATCCAAGCGCCCAAAGCAATATACTTCCAGAGATTGTAGAAATCCATGTTTTCATCTGGGTCCATGGATTAAGAACAGCAAGGCATTGACCCAGCTCCTGCATAGTAGCCGCTCTGGACAATACATGTAATTGTTGTTGAAATGCTTTGGAAATGTTTTGAGTGAGTTTTTGGATGTCCACACTAATATTTTTATGGTCTATTAATAGTTTTTGGATTTCGGTCCAATTTTGAGAGATATTAAAAGGCACAGGTGTTACGCAAAATTGAGTAGAGTTCCAATCACATTGCAGTGTTATCCGAGTACTGAAGACAGTGAGCTGATCTCCAAGCCACGTTAAGGCTTGTTCCATGTTGTCCAATCTTTCAGCAAGTTGGGAGTCAATGTTCCGTTGTTGCAGCCACAACCCGTGAGATTGTTCGTGCCATTGCTGTACAAATTCAGCATTTTGCATGCTTTGATGTAGCGCGAGCCCTGCCACAGCTGCAGTGGAGGCAATGGCAACAAGGCTCATCACCAAGGCAATTATAAGTCCAAGGGCATGACGGGTCCACTGAAGGGAAGTCCAAATATAAGTCTCAAGAGGTGATGCCCCCGATGGTCGCGTAAGGTTGGCAAGTAGCCAAATTTCCTTACGAGCCCTGAGGATATAAATATCCCCCGTAAAACTGCGCCACCAGGAATGATTGAGGCAAGACAAAAATGTACACATATCTTTACAATTAACAATCCCCGTATCATTATCCCACGTTAAGTTCCCCACTAATAATAGGTAAGGCTTTCGGACACAAGCAATAATATATCGGGAGGTATTCCGATGTAAGTGAATATGAAAGGAGCTCTTCAGGTTAGAAAGATTAAGGGACATATTTCCCACAAAAGTACTAATAGCATCACCTGCAGCTAATAACTTCCAAAGATGACTCTGTACTTGTAAAGAGTGTTTAAGATGAGGCATAGGTGGCCACAAGCCTCCTTCATGCCATACCAAGGTCTCATTACCATCATCGACAATACTTTTATTTACCTGGTGCCATTTCAAAGGTATGTGACTAAATTTTGTGTGAAAATCACCGTGCACACTCCAATCAGTTACCTGCAGCCCATTGTACTCTATTAAAATCCGGGGCTTAGTTCCCCGACAGTGCTGCCACTCCAGCACCTCAATATTAGCAGAAACCTCTGGGATAGGACAAAAAGGTAAGGAACTAGGAATAGTCTCATTACTATATACAGTATGGTTATACTGAAAGCTTCTAGTTACAATAATAACAGTGTTAGCAGCCACAAGGCTATGATTATAGCGAACAGCCCAAGCTTCATGCGATTTCCAGAGACAATGAGGACTAATTCCCATGCAAATCGGAAGTCCTTCCACTCCAAATTGATATGTGCTGTTTATTATTCCCATTTCCTGTTCTATGTTTTCATTGTTCATATAGGGGGATGGCATTCAAGTAGTGTCATTGGTGACAACCTTAATTTCCGCCTCCCCCCAGGTGACTCCCTGATACAAGGGTGGAAAGGGAATATAAGTCCAATATTCATACAAAGCCTCACTAAGGGAAATAAGTCCCCCGCTGAGGCACATCCAACAGAAGAAGAGGTGCATGCTGAGTCCAGTTTTCTTTTCAACAGAGTTTCAATTGCCTTGTAGGAAACCACTCAGGTCTGCTCCCTGTAAGGATAAGAGCATAGCCCCGTCCCTGTTTTAGAACTTGCCCTTGAGCATACTTACCCTCTTCATTAGGATACCAAACCCTTAAATTGTCAGCGGGGACTATCGCCAAGGGAGGTGAGGAAAGATGAGTTACGACTGCGGAGTCCTGCAATTGTCTCCATTGATTCAAAAAATTTAAGGTAAAAAGAACCTTCAGTATCTGGTTTCTGGGGGACTCATTTCTCCCTTTTTGTTTTTGCAGCTGCGTTTTTAAGATTAAATTTGCACGCTCAATAATGGCTTGACCTTGACTGTTGCCCGGGATACTGGTGAGATGTTGAATATTGTACTGCTGTAAGAAAATTTGTAATTTACAAGAGACATAGGCAGGGACATTATCAGTTTTAAGTATAAGAGGAATACCCATGATGGTAAAACAAGCTAAGAGATGAGTAATAACAGAGTCAGCTTTTTCAGATGGCAAAGGAGCTGCCCATTGAAAATGAGAGAAAGTATCAATGGTATGATGAACATACTTTAATCATCCAAAAGAAGGGACATGTGTGACATCCATTTGTCAGATCTGATTAACTTGAGTACCTTGCGGATTAACCCCAGGATGGAAAGATGGAATGCTTAAAGGAGCACAAGAAGGACAAGCTCGGATAAGAGAATGAGCTTGTTTACGAGTTAAATGAAACCATCGTTGAAGGCCAGAACTATTAGTGTGATGTAGAGTATGTTCTTGTTCTGCAGCCTGCAGGTGGCCGATTAAAAGCGAATCAATTTGAGTATTACCATGAACTAGGGGTCCAGGAAGTTGAGAATGAGAACGAAGATGAGTAATGAATAAAGGAGCTCGATGTTGGCTCAAAGTGGATCTTGAACAGGAAATACAGATATTGGTGAGAAAGGTAACACAGAATGTTGCCTGAAAAATGAAAAGATCGGAGACTTAGGATATTGGGTAGAAAATTGTCCAACAAATGAGGCTCAAGCAACTTGCCAAGAATCAGAAGTGGCAAGGAGATCAGTAATCTGACTATGAGTGAATTGAGAGATAATTAAGGAAGGATCTCCTCCCCAGAATTGTCGACAGCGATGTCATCCCTTGATGATTAATTTAGCTAAACGATCAACATAAGTAGTCAAGCATTTAGATGTTTTGTTGGACAAAAAGATCCATTCTAACGGCCGATTTGTTTGATGAATCATTCCTGTGGGAGAATGTAAAGTGTGAAATAAACACAAGGAAAGGGGAACGTCAGGAAGGATATAATGTAAATGGGCTTTTTGAAGCTGCTCTTCTACCAGCTGGAGTTCCTGTAAAGCCAAAGGAGTTAAATGATGTGGGCTGTCCAAGTGACTGTCTCCTTCTGGAATAGAAAAAAGATGTTGTAACTGATACGTTGGTATTCCTAAAACAGGATGCATTCAATTAATGTCTCCTAAAAGTTTTTGAAAGTCATTTAATGTTTTTAAATGATCGCATTGAATTTGAATTTTTGGGGGTCAAATATTTCGTGCTTCTAAGGTATAACCTAAATATTGAATAGGAAAATCCATTTGAATTTTTTCTGGGGCAATATTAAGTGAGTAAAAAGAAAGCGGAGTTTGTAACAATGCAAAAGCATCTTGCTGCTTTTCTTTGGTGGGTGCAGCAAGAAGAATGTCATCCATATAATGATATAAAAGAACAGAAGGATGACACTTTTGAACAGGATCCAGGGCCCGATGAACAAATTCTTGACACAAGATAGGGCTGTTTAACATACCTTGAGGTAAAACTTTCCACTGATATTGTGAAAGTAGCTGAGAATTATTAAAAACAGGGACAGAGAAGGCAAAACGCTCACAATCCTTTTGATACAAAGGAATAGAGAAAAACAATCCTTTAAATCAATAACCATGAGTAACCAATCTTGAGGAATCATAGAAGGATTAGGAAAGCCAGGTTGTAAAGATCCCATGGGTTGAATACATGCATTAATAGCATGAAGATCTGTTAATAGTCTCCATTTACCACTTTTTTTCTTTATTACAAAAACAGGGGAATTCCATGGAGAAGTACTAGGCTCTATATGACCTAAGGATAATTGTTCCTGAACTAAGTTTTCCAAGGCCTGAAGCTTTTTACGTGTTAAAGGCCACTGTTCAATCCATATAGGAACATTAGTTTTCCACATCAAAGGAAGGGCTTGAGGCTGCTGAACAGTGGCTACATGTTTAAAGATTTTTCAAGGGGATTGTAGCCCATGTGGAACATCATATTCTTGGCAGAATTAGAGACATGAGGAATAGAAACAAAAGCTCCAAATTGTTGCAATAAATCTCGCCCCCATAAGTTTAGGGCAATAGGAACAATATGAAACTGGACTTGGGCCGTTTGACCATCCGGCCCTCGACAACTCAAGAATTGAGAACTTTGATACACCTCAGAGGCAGAACCTAATCCGGTAAGAGAAACAGCAACAGGCTGTTTAGGCCACTGTAAAGGCCATTGGTTGGAGGCAAAAATAGAAACGTCAGCTCCAGTGTCGACCAAGCCCTAAAAAATTTGTCCCTCTACTTCAAGGGGAAACAAAGGTTTTTGTTGAGTTACTAAAGTTTCCCAAAAAATATGTTTACCTGTGCTTCCAAAACCTCCGGTTCTTTTTTGTCCCCATGAAGGAAACTGAAAATAGGGTAATAAAAGAAGTTGTGCAATCCGCTGCCCCCCCTTTAAGGGATATGGGTTTATGAGCCTGTGCCATAATTTGAATTTCCCATTTATAATCAGAATCTATAACTCCCAAATGAACTTGTAAACCCAGTAGAATGCTACTGCTGCGTCCTATAAGCAGTCCAACAGTATGTGACGGTAATGGCCCCAAAACACCTGTAGGCAATTTAACAATCCCCATTTCTGGGGTAAGTTCGATGGCCTGCAAAATCGCCACATCAGCAGCGGCGCTACCAGAAGTAGCAGAGAAAAGCTGAGCTACTGAAAATTGGGGGTTAACATTGACTGACTGGCCTGCTGATGCTGGACCCCCAAGCTGACTGGAAATTGCAAATGAAGAGGGCTTGTATTGTTGTTGGGGCCCCAAGCTGAAGGCCCCCTTTGCAAGTTTCCTGATCCAGAGGTTAAAAGATTACCAACTTTGTCCACCTTAGAGTGACATTCATTAGTCCAGTGTTGTCCTTTGCCGCAACGACAACAGGGCTCAGTGGGAAGCTTTTTAGATCCTACTCTTGAGGAGTCGCTCTTATTAGATAGTTTACGGCACTCCTTTGTAAAATGACCAGTCTTTCCACATCGGAAGCAAACTCTCTTTTTTCCCATGAGTGCCTTAGATAAAGCTCCAGCAAACAATTGTGCATTATAGGCAGCCCCTCCCACTCCTGCACAGGCTCTAATAAAATCTCCTATTTGTAAGTTTCCAGCAGCCTTGAGAGGATGCAACAACCTCTGACATTCCTGATTAGCGTTCTCAAAGGCTAGTGTGGTTATCAGGATTTTGCCTGCAGCCCCACTACCCACAGTCTTTATTACAGCATCTTGGAACCGAGCAACAAAATCAGGATAAGGTTCATTGGCACCCTGCAAAACCTTAACAAAAGACAAGACAGTTTTCCCCGATGGTTCTACTTTACACCAAGCCTTTAAAAACAGTCCTTTAACTTGTGATAATGCCACGTCATCAAGTCCAGATTGAGCCGCTACTGTAGCAAACTGACCAGTACTTGTTAATTGCTCCTCTGTTGGCCCTGGAGGATTTCTAGCGGCATTACGGAGAGCCTGTTCTTTGGCATCTTCCAGCCACCAACTGCGTAGCTGAAGCCACTCAGAGCGGTCCAAAACAGCCTTCCCCAAGGTCTCCCAATCAAGAGGCAAAAACAAATTCTCAGAAGAGAAAGAATCTAAAAGCCCCATGAAAAAGGGGGATTGAGGGCCATAATTAGCAACAGCTGCCTTCATTTCTTTAAGGAACTTAAATTGAAGGACATTATACTGTACATTTATACCTCCTTGAGGAAATTGATCATTAGGACCAAAAGGTTGCCTAGTAATGGGAAACAATTGTAGAGGATCCTCATCCTCTTGAGAATCCAATACCTCAATTACAGCTTTAGCAGTAGAAGCAGGGACAGCAAAAACCGTGCCTGAACGAGGCAACATTTCCACTGGCGGTGGCAGTGGGGGAAAACTGTCCTCCTCCTCCACCTTGGGTGCCGATAGGGGTGGATGGACCACAGGAAAAGTAAAAACAGGAGTGGGTGGAGGCGAAGGCTGAGGGGGAGATAACTGTAATTGTAAAATTTGTTGTAGCAATTGGACAACTGGCTGAAGCTCCTTTTGAATTTCTGATTCCTTTTCATGAGACACATCATCAGACAAAGGACCATTTCCACCAGCTACAGGATTATCTAAAGAAGGGGAAATGGCTATTGGAGACTTCGAAGACTCCTCATCCCCATTTTCCCCTTTTTCAGAGTCTGTCTCTAAGAGCTCCAAAGCTTGGGTAATAGAAGCACAAAGGGCCCATAAAGGTGCCGACATTACATCACCACGCTGGTGTGCTTAATGAAGGGTCTTAACAACCTGTTGCCAATCTCGTTTATTTAATTGCACTTTAGTTTGATATTGAAACCAATAGCAATGTTGTTCCACATGAGCAAACAATTTTTGCAGAGTTCTCTCTTTTGTATCAACCCCAATCGAAAGTAAAAGCCCTTGTAATAATCTTAAATATTCTGAGGCCAAGGAACTGGAATTCCCCATAGTGAAAGCTTAAGAAGGTTCCCCTTAACAATCCCCGGGTTTTACCCTCTCCTAGGGGGTTCCCCTTCTTGTTCCCCACTACTCACCCATGCGGACCCTGCTCACTGCGCCACTTATTGGGGACCGCGCTGGGGGTGGTGAAGAATGAACAGACACAAGGACAAAGACAAACAGAGAACATGGCGGCCACGTGCAGAGCCTCCGCCTCACTTTATTTATACTCCATAAACCCCACATCAGCAGAAATAACACAATGCAAAACAAACTTTCTCTACCCAGATGTAACCTTCTGCTTAGTTCCTTGTCTCTAGGCTCTTCCTTATTTGTCTGCCTTCTTGGCGCCTGCTGGAGTTCATTAAAAGTTCAACTGGAGATACTGTCCTTGAGCCCTATCTATTCTTAGCATATTGTTTTCAATGGCCCCTGAAAGTAGTATATATATATTATATATATAATATATGTATATAATGTCTCTGAGTAGATTTTATATATATATGCACGCATATATATACACATGCATACATACACACATGTATATATGGCAACATCGTTCTTCCAGTTACTTATATCAAAAATTTAGTGTCCCGACACGCAGGACAGTCAAACAGGCCCTGGAAGGGGGAGTGGGAATGGAGGAGACAAGAAAACACGAGAAATGGAGACAAGACAAATAGCCTGATCAAGTCTCGTTTAATGGTGGTGGTGCAATGCCTTATATAGGCTGGCAGAGGAAGAGGTTGGGCCAGGGTGGTGACAGGAGGCTGAGTTTACTCAAATTACAATTGCGCATGCGCTGTGGGTTTGTAATTTTCCTGGGCGTGGGATCACGCCTGTGCCGTAGGCTACATATCTTCCTGGGTGGGAAAAATGTTTGCGCGTGTGCAGGAAAAGTTAGCGCGCACGCAGGAAAGGTTAGCGCACACGCGGGAAAGGTTAGTGCGCGTGGGAAAGGTTTGTAATGAAGAAACCAGAAATGTGCCATCTTGTCTCCACTTTGCGGAGATCAAGCAACAGAGGTCGGCTAATTCCGGGCCTCATGGCTCCGTACAGGTCCCCCATTTTTATATATAATTGTGGCTAGAAGATTTTCCCTCGGGAACTGCGCCTGTCTTAGGTTGGAGTAATGCATCTCATCACTGGTACTCATCATGGGATTAGGCAGTAGCTTATGACGGCCCTCCTGTCTTAGGTTAGTGAGAGATGATACTGTCTTACCCATCATTGGCTGTCCAGTTCAACACATAGGGAAGGTGGTCATAATGGGTGTGAGTATGAACCACCACGATCTTCTTGTTCTAGGCGATGATAATGGACCTGTATAGGCTTCGCTTGGATAGCCTCAACCTGTTGCTTAATGAATGTCATGAGCTTATTGAAGATCAAAGGTCCTACAGAGAGCAAGAGCAATAGGCAAAGCAGGGGGCCCAGGAATGGCATAAGAAAGGGAAGGAGTCCATGGAACCCAGTCCAAAACGGGGTAGCGGTTATTTCTTTTCATCGTTTTTCTAGGTCTTCTTGTAGATGCCTGCTTTTATCTCTGACAATCCCGGATTTGTTGGCATAGAAACAGCACTTCTCCTGTAAAGCCAAGCAGATGCCTCCCTGTTCTGCAGTTAGTAAATCTAGGCCTCTTCTATTTTGGAGCACTACTTCTGCCAGAGAATCTACCTGATCTTGAAAATCTTGTATAGTACTTGAGATGGCCTGCACGTCTGAGATCAATTGGCGAGACAATTTGGTGTATTGAGTGACAGAGACCCCTAGGCTTGTAGCCCCAGTTGTTATGGCAGTAGTTATGCCTAATCCTACAAGTAAGGGGATAAATTGTATTGCCCTTTTGTTTCTTCCTAAAAAGTGATCTATAGCTGGGATAGGTACAGGTTCATCTCCAGGGATAATGTCTATGTCTGGCAAAAGTGTGGCTAAGACAAAGCGTCCTGTCCAGTTAGTAGGTAAATAGGTATAAGCACTATTATTGCCACATATAAAAACTGAGCTGTTTGGGGCACACAAAGATTGGGAAATATTTGCTATGGTGAAACAATTATTGAACTCATTGAATCCTACATCGAGGTTGTAAGTGTTATTAAGGGGAGGGGAGTAGATGCAAGAGGAATTAGGAAATTCTAAAGGCTGTATTTTAAGGGGAGGAATTATGGTGCAAGGGGTATTGGATGTATAATTTAAGTCATTGCTGGGTATGGCAAGAGGAATGGTATCTCCTGATTGCAGACACAGCCAGCAGTCATTAGCTAGACTAGAGTTGGAATTGTTAAGCAGGTTATGAGTAGCAGTGAGGAGGTCAAAGGTCTGGGCATCAATTTTCTCTTTCCCTCGGGCTTTGGGCAAGGCCAAGGGGTGGTAGTGAATTTCCGGGTATAGGGACCTTTGCAACTCTTCAAGTTTTTTGTATACCCTAATTTCTCGGACCTTGTCTTGTGGTCCTCCCCCGTCAGGGATATGAAGAGGGAGGTGAATATTCCAGCAGACAGGCTGTCCTACAATTCCAGTACAGCCAGCTGATACAAGGTTATTGGTATTTCCTAAAACTGTAGGGACATTACTGGCCCCTATAGTGGGGTTTCTAGTTCTTGTTAAGATAGCAGTATAGTATGTTTTACCGCCAGAGGTACATTCTAAATAAGTAGTGTAGCAGGAACTATGCATAGCAGTCTTAAATGTGTCACAAGGGCAGGTTGTGGCACCCCCTCCGCTAGATATTCTTGGGGTTGACACACACCTCCACTTAAGAGAGTCACTAGACAGGTATGCTGTGTAAGCAGAGCAGGACACAGCTGAGATGTACATATTTGGAAGGGAGGTCACATATCCCCCCAAACAATCACAGGGCTTACCGTATCATTGTCGTATATATTTACGGGCCTCATGGGGATTACCAAAGCCGGCATATACCTGGAGTGCTTGGCAAATCAGCACCATGGTCCAGAGGGGCTTGTAGTTGAAGTTCATCTCTGCAATAGAAGAAAAGAGTACTCTCAGGGAGAAAATTACTCCCTGGATTGGCTATTGTTAGGTACCTGTCTTACCAGTCACTCTGGTAGCCATCTGGCTGCATCATGAGTTTGAGAGAAAACACAAATTGAACCTCTTTCCCAGATTAACACTGGGTCTGGACCATGCCATGTGTTGTCTAAGGGGTCTTTCCACTTAACCATGGCAAATTGTTTTTTGGACTCGGAATGCCAAAATCGATCGGCTGCTGATCTGTTCAGGTTATCCAAATTTAAAACATTTAAAATAAAAAGTGTGTAACTAAGGATATTTCTAGGGGTGCCCTTAGTAGGGTACCATTCTCCCTTTTTTATTTTGTCAATGGTGGTTTTTAAGGATAGGTGTGCTCTTTCAACTATTCCTTTTCCTCGAGGGTTATATGGAATTCCAGTAATGTGTTTTATTTGTAATTTAAGACAGAAGTCTTGAAAGGCTTTGGATGTATAGCCAGGACCATTGTCTGTTTTTAGTTGTTTAGGCTTTCCAACTATGGAAAAACAGTGTAGTAAATGAGCTATGACATGTTTGGTAGCTTCTCCTGTTTGTAAGGTGGCTAGTATAAATCCACTAAATGTATCTATACATACATGGATGTATTTTAAGTTACCGAATTCTGAATAATGGGTGACATCCATTTGCCAGATCATGTTGGGAACTAGTCCTCTTGGGTTAATTCCTAAGTGAGGGACTGGAAGGTATGTTATACAGGTCTGACATTGTTTAACTATTTGTCTTGCTTGCTCTCTAGTTATTTTAAACATCAGTCTCAAAGTTTGAGCATTAAGATGGTGTAAGGCATGAGTAGCCTGTGCTTAGGCTAGGTTTGTATTTGTAGCTATGGCTACCATCTTGGTTGCCATATCAGCCAGTTGGTTGCCCTGGGATAGAGGTCCTGGTAATCCTGAATGAGCTCTAATGTGTCTGAGAAAGAAGGGTGTTGTTCTATTATGTATTAACTGTTGGCATTGTAAAAATAACTTGGCTGTGTCTGACACATGTTTGATTTGTGCTACGGTCTCAAGTAAAGGTATTGAGTGAGCTAAGTATGCATTATCAGTATAAATATTAAGAGCCTGATCAGGGAAGGCTAACAGCACCGTGATTAGGGCTTGCAATTCTACTAGCTGAGCCAAAGTATGGCTGCTTTTGAATTTAACAGTGGTGTCAGCAAAGGTATATGCAGCAGTTCCTGTGGATGACCCATCAGTGAATACTAATAAGGCATTGTCTAAAGGTGTTTTACTGATGACATGAGGAAAGACAAAAGCATGTAGCTTACAAAATTGAATAAGCTTGTTTGGCGGGTAATGGTTATCTAAGTTACCGGCATAAGAGGCGCAAGCAATTGGCCACGTTTCAGTATTTTGCATC
Source organism: Trachypithecus francoisi (assembly GCF_009764315.1). Taxonomy (NCBI): domain Eukaryota; kingdom Metazoa; phylum Chordata; class Mammalia; order Primates; family Cercopithecidae; genus Trachypithecus; species Trachypithecus francoisi. Next base: position 97,029,480 of record NW_022681456.1, on the reverse strand, counting down.
AACCAATGGATTTGTGGCTTAGAATAAGGTTGTATGATTGTAAAAGGTTCAATTCCAAAATATTTTTTGCTATTGTCTCTACCTAAGATGATTAAATCTGCTATGGCATCATAATAGGGGAGTAATACCTTTTTGGGAGATGAAGACAAGTGGACCCACATAATAGGGTTATTTTGCCAGAATAAACCAGTAGGTGTCAGTGTTGTGTTAAATATTAAAAAGGTCAATGGCTGTGAATAGCTGTTGGTAACAAATTGCTCAGCAATGGTCACCTCTACCTTATTAAGTGACAAAAGAGCTTCTTTTGATAATGACCTAAGGGACTTAGGGTTGGGGTCACCTCTCAGAGTGTTGAATAAAGGTTTTAAGTCTCCCATGGTGAGTTTTAAGTATGGTCGAAGCCAATTTATGTCTCCAAGGAGCTTTTGGAAATCATTAAGGGTTTGTAACTCATCTTTACGGATAACTGCCTTTTGATTTGTAATTTTAGGTCGATTTATTTGAAAACCTAAATATGTATAAGGGTCTTGTAACTGTACTTTTTCTGGAGCTATTTGTAACCCCACTGTGGTTAGTTCCTGTTTGAGTTGAGCAAAACACTGTAAGACTTGTTCTCCTACTTGTCCTGCTATAAGAATGTCATCCATATAGTGTATAATATACATTTGTTTCCATGTCTCTCTAACTGAGTGTATGGCTGTAGCCACATATTCTTGACACAAGGTGGGACTGTTGGCCATACCTTGAGGTAACACTTTCCATTGGTATTGCTTCATGGGTTCTTTAAAATTTATAGATGGTAAGCTAAAGGCAAATCGTTTTTGGTCAGCAGGATGAAGGGGAATTGTAAAAAAGCAATTTTAAGGTCTATGATAATTTTAAAAAATCTTTGAGGGATTGCAACTGGAGAAGGTAGCCCTGGCTGTAAGGCGCCCATAAGGACCATAGTAGGATTTACTGCTCTTAAATCTTGTAAGAGTCTCAACTTTCTGGATTTCTTTTTTATGACAAATATGGGGGTGTTCCAAGGACAGTTGCTTTCTGTAATGTGACCTGCCTCTAATTGCTCCTGCACTAACTGTTGGGCAGCGGCAAGCTTCTCATTGGTTAGTGGCCATTGATCAACCCAAATGGGTTCATCTGACTTCCAAGTGATTGGGTCAGCACTTTTTTGGGGTGCAGGCATGTCAATGGCCACGGTTAAAAATTTCCAAGCCCCCTTTTATCCAATTTTCCTATGGCTGGGATTGGCTGCAAAATGCCATCTTCTCTTTTTCCTAACCCTTTCCCAGGGTGGTAGCCCTGAGCCAACATTTGTGCAGTGACTATATCATTTGGGCTACACATCATGACCCTCATTTGGGAGAGAAGATCTCTACCCCAAAGGTTAACAGGCAAATCAGGGATAACAAATGGCTTAATGAGACCGGAATTACTTTCTTGATCTCTCCAGGTGAGATATTTGGAACTTTGTCTGGGATTATTACTTTGCCCGATTCCTTGTAAATTTGTTAAGGTCTCTGAAGTGGGCCAACTGGAGGGCCAATCTCGTTGTTTAATAATTGTTACATCGGCCCCTGTGTCTATCAGTCCTGTAAATAACTTTCCGTCTAGCCATAAGGTGAGAGAAGGTTTTTGATTAGTAATGGACTGTACCCAGTGGATGTCTGTGGATCCAAGTCCTCACTTTCCCCTTAGGGGCGATTGGACTTTATTAGCTGTTTTTAGCAATGGCAACAGGAGTAACTGTTCTATCCCCTTGAGGAATGATAATGATGTTGTCAATAGCCTTGGCCATGATTTTGATTTCTCCTATATAATTACTATCAACTATTCCCGGAAAGACCTGTAGGCCTTTCATGGTGACGCTGCTTCTCCCTAGGATTAATCCAAACATGTTTGAGAGTAGGGGTCCATATACTCCAGTACCTAAGGCTTGGGGTCCCATTTCAGGGGTTAATACTGTCTGGGAGGTGGAACAGAGATCCAATCTTGCACTTCCTGGGGTTGCTCTACTAAGTTGTGAAACGGACTGTGGTTGGTTGGTACAAAACTGACCACCCCATAAGCTTGTTTCAGGGCCTGGGGCCGGCCCCTCAGTCCGTTTCCCTGTTGAGGTGTTAGGGGATTTCCTTGATTGTCAGTTTTAGATTTACATTCGTTGGCCCAATGTTTTCCTCTTTTACACCTAGGGCAGAGGCCTGGGGCTTTTGCCTCTAAGGTCTTAGCTAGCTCTCCCTTACAATCCCTAGCGAAGTGTCCCATTTTTCCGCACTTGAAGCACCCCTTGCTATTCTTATTTTTACTAGCGAAGAAGTCTTTTACAATTTGTCCACTAAAGGCAGCAGCCATAGCCAAGCCCTGTTGATATGAGGGCCCTATGTCTGAACAGAGGCGGATGTAACCTGTTAAGTCTGTTTTCTTTCTATAAGGTCTGATTGCTGCCTGACAAGCCGGGTTAGCGTTTTTGTAAGCTAGCTGTTTTACATAATCCACCCCTGCCTCGGCATTTCCAAATATTCTGCTGGCCATGGTTAAAAGTCTATGTACAAAGTCTGCAAAGGGCTCATCAGGCTCCTGTTTGACCCCCGTGAGTGAGGCTCCTGGATCCCCCTTAACAGGAAGTTTTCTCCAGGCTTTGGTAGCCGCTGCTTGGATCTGAGAAAACAGTCTGGGATCATACTGCATCTGAGCATCGGTTTCTGTGTAGTTACCCAAGCCAGTTAGCATATCAAAATCCCAACCATTTCCAGCTTGTTGGTTTCTCTTGGCCGTATCTCTAAAATTTTCATAAAATTCTGACTTCCAAATCAGATGGTCACCTCTGGAAAGAACTGCTCTAACTAAGGTATTCCAATCTATGAGAGTGAGCCCATTTTTGGCCACAGATTCGACTATGGCCAGGGTGTACGGGGTAGTAGCTCCGTATTGCAAGACAGCAGTTTTTAGTTCTTTTATTACAGTAAATTCAAACCCATTGTGGTGCCTCCAGGCTCGTCCCTGCGCATCTGTAGTTTCAGTTACTGGAAAAACATCTCGAGGAGAGGAATCCTCCCTATCCTACTACCAAGCGACCTTCCTTTTGGGACATGCTGTCTGGGCCTCTGAGGGTGAGAGGGTTTCTCTATTCCTTTAGGGTATTGAATGCTCTCACTTCCTGTCCTTAATTTCTGCAATCTAGTGATTAAAGACTGATGTAGTTCTTCGAGCTTTATTTGCTCTTCAAGTTGTGCAATTTTTTCTCTAAGCTCCTCTTTTGGGTCTATTACTGCCATAACTGCGGGGGCAGATGCCTTATTATAGGGAGGGGTATAAGTAAGAGTTTGTGGCCAGTCAGAATTATGAAATTTTGCTGCCTCTTCCTCTAAATTATCCCAGTCTACTTCTGAAGGGTTAAGGTTATTTTTACTTTTATTTTCATTAGTTATAGGTAAGACTGGGTATTTTTTGGCCCTTTCCTTATTTGATGTTTCTATATTTGTTATTGAGGGGACCCCAGCCTCTTCCTCATCGCTTTGTAGCAATATAAGGTCTATTTCTTTGTTAGGTGTGGATTTTTCAAGGTCGGTTTGGGAGCTGCCTCTTAATATTTCCTCAGTCTGAGTAACCACCGCCATTACCTCAGGATCTTTTTTTTTCCTTTTTATCTATTATATCTTTGATCAGATTCCAATAAGAAAAGGCTGTTATCGGAACATTTTCTGGTCCAAAAGTACTATAGTAATCTTTAAAACAATTTCCCACCCTACGCCACCTCTTTATGTCAATGGTCCCCTCTTGTGGAAACCAAGGGCAGGTATCTTTTACAAAACCAAAAAATTTAAATAAATCATTACTTTTAACCCTTACTCCTCGTGCTTTTAGGGCCTCTTTTAACTGCCCTACATAAATCTGATGTTGGCTCAATTCTTGCCCCATGATCAGACACTGTTACTCACCCCTGGTTCCAACACGGCAGGTTCCCGCGACATCCAGAGGAATTTCTTCCACTTTTACTTTCGGCCGACTTTAGTGCCTTCTTCCTCACTTCTTCCCCCGTGTCCAGTCCCTGTTCGGGCGCCAGGTGTCCCGACCCGCAGGACAGTCGAATGGGCCCTGGAAGGGGGAGTGGGAATGGAGGAGACAAGAAAACACGAGAAATGGAGACAAGACAAATAGCCTGATCAAGTCTCGTTTAATGGTGGTGGTGCAATGCCTTATATAGGCTGGCAGAGGAAGAGGTTGGGCCAGGGTGGTGACAGGAGGCTGGGTTTACTCAAATTACAATTGCGCATGTGCTGTGGGTTTGTAATTTTCCCGGACGTGGGATCGCGCCTGCGCCGTAGGCTGCATATCTTCCTGGGCGGGAAAAATGTTTGCACGTGCGCGGGAAAAGTTAGCGCGTGTGCGGGAAAGGTTAGCGTGCATGGGAAAGGTTAGCACGCACGGGAAAGGTTTGTAATGAAGAACCTGGAAATGTGCCATCTTGTCTCTGCTTTGCAGAGATCAAGCAACAGAGGTCGGCTAATTCCGGGCCTCATGGCTCTGGACAATTTAGAGTGATCTTCGATTACTCTCTTTCTGTCTAAATCTATGTCCATAAACATAGAGCTAGAACCTGTCCATGTATGTTTAACATATATCTAGAACCTGTCCATTTATCATCTCCACTGACTTCAACTTGGTCGAAGCCACCAGACGTCTCACCTGGATTAATAGACTTGTAATGAGTCTTTCTTTATCTACTCTAATCTTACTTTTATCCCAATCTCTTTGCAGCACAGTGATTCTTTAAAAACTTAAGTCGTATCTTGTCTCTCCTGTGTCAATATCCTACAATTGTTCTTCATTTCATTCAAACACCAAAGTCCTTACAATGCTCCATCAGGCTCTATGTGATCTGACCTCATCACTCACTGCCATTCACCCTGTTTGCTTGGCCCTAACCATGGTAGTCTCCTACCATGCACACACCAGATGTTTATGACATTCCCTCCAGGGTTCCCTCTTTCTAGAATATTCTTCCTCTAAATACCCACTTGTCTAACAACCACCTTTTTTGGGTCCTCTTTCAAATATTACTTCCTTAGTAAAACAAAGTATGTTCCATTTACAGTCATCATTTTCATTAGTATTAAAAAATAGGCTCAGAGAGGTTAAATACTAAGACTATGCTTTAAACCTGTGCAGTTTGAATTTACAGGTAGTTCTTTTAAGTGACACACCAGAAGTATTCAAGAGTGAAAATCTAAGCCCTTTTCCTTGTTTTGCATATGGATGTAAATTAAGGGCATACATATAGAGTTTGGGGCTTGATACAACTGGGAGACATGTACAGTCTTACCCAGGCCTATGCTTCATGACTGCGGCTTTGCCTAGGCTGTTCTGCTGTTTGAAATAGCTGTTCCTACGCTTTCCTGCCCGTCATACCAGATTTGGCTGAAGTGCCATCTTCTCTGCTGGGTTTTCTACATCCTCGCCAGAACTTTGGCCTATTTTCTATGTCCTCTCCTCACAATATTCAGGCTTCAATAATATACTCACTGAGTTGTACTGTGTTTCATCTATTTACATACTGTATTCATTGTTTCTGACATAATGAGTACTCAGTGAATACTGGTCTGAACATTGCATAAATGAACAAATTGTTAATCCATGTATTTTAGATGCAAATTAAAATTTTGCATAAGCCAAGATTTCTGTCTTCAAAAACCTAAAACAAGTGAAACTGCCTCTGTATGCCTACATACATGTGTACATGTATGCATGTGTGTCATGAAGGTACACGCATTTTTGTTATCCCAAATTTGGAGGTATGAGGAGCTTATTTCTAATATATCTCACCTCTCTCATCACCACATTATGTGGCTTCTGTCCAATAAAGTGAGGTGCTTTTCCTTGTTAAGTACATTCCATGGAAAATGATGAGAAGTTCTTGTTAAAGAAAGGGTTTCAAACATACCTATACTTTCTAGAAGGGAAGTCATACATTTAAAATAAAGAGAATATTTTGAAATAAGCTCACCTTACTAGCCCAAATTGAGCACCACCCCTTCCACACAATTTTATCTAGCCATTATACCTTGTTTTGCTTATTCTAAAGATATTTTTCTATTACAGATCAGTTCTGGACTGAATGTTTATATCTTCTGCAAAATTCATATTGAAGCCTTAAGTTTCAGTACAGCTTTATTTTGCGATAGGACACGTAAAAAGGTAATTACAGTTAAACGAAGTAATAAAAGTAGAGACCTAATCCAATAGGATCAGTGTCATCATAAAAAAGAGACTCCAGAGAGTGCTTCCCATCCTTCCCTGCTTGCCCCACTTCCCACATCCAGCCACGTGCCCTGGGCCAACCTGGAAGAAACTCAATAGGCTAGAACCTTGATCCTGGCCTTGGAGCATCCAAAACTGTGAGAAAAAAAATTTCTTGGTGTTTAAATCACTAAACCCATGGTATTTTTTTTTTTTTTTTTTTTTTTTTTTTTGAGACGGAGTCTCGCTCTGTCGCCCGGGCTGGAGTGCAGTGGCCGGATCTCAGCTCACTGTAAGCTCCGCCTCCCGGGTTTGCGCCATTCTCCTGCCTCAGCCTCCCGAGTAGCTGGGACTACAGGCGCCCGCCACCTCGCCCGGCTAGTTTTTTTTTGTATTTTTAGTAGAGACGGGGTTTCACCGTGTTAGCCAGGATGGTCTCGATCTCCTGACCTCCTGATCCGCCCGTCTCGGCCTCCCAAAGTGCTGGGATTACAGGCTTGAGCCACCGCGCCCGGCCAACCCATGGTATTTTTTAATGGCAGCCTGAGCAGAGTAAGACATATACTCTGTTATATTTACTGTTAATATTTCTTTCACAAAATTCACTCTTGTTTCTTTAGATGAATAGTAAATTTGGGGACACAGAAATGGACAACCTTCCTATTCACTCATTCATGCTTGTATTACTTAGAAATAGTATTTACATTTCTTGAATAACATGCCCTTTTCTTCCAATAAATTAAAGCTTCTTTTTTTAAATTGTATTCTGTCTTCTTTTGGTAGATTTAATATTACATTTCTCATCTTTTTTAGCTGTGAAAAAAACACACGGAAATTTCTAGGGCACTATGAGAATGGCTTTTGCTCATCACGAACACTTGGCCATTTCGTTCTGAATTGTTTAGAGTAAGAAGTTAAAAATGCATGTTTCTTAAAACTTAGGCTTCAGGCAGTGATTTTAACATTTTTAGAGTCATGGTGCCTTTTGAGATTTCAGTGGAAACTATGGATCTTATAAAAATGCACATGGGCAAATACCTGTAAAATTTCAGCTGTTCATGGATGTCATGAAACTCATTCAAGGACTCACTTAGGTGTTCTTGAATCCCAGGTTATGAATCGCTGTTCTAGGCAATGTAACTGTGTTTATCACAGTAGTTGGGACTAATCAGAGCTTTCTATAAATACTTGAATATAGAAAGGTTTTGGAGTTACATAATCTGAAATAACATTCTAAGTTTTCCACACCAATACTTCTTATGAAAGACTCTGAAGTGGGGAGGTATGAGCTTCTGACACTGGAAGTTTTATAGTACAGAGCAAACTAAGAATTCTGTAAGCTCCCTAAAACAGCCCACTGCTTTCCTGATGGAATCAACAAAGTAGGTTGCCTGTGATATTTTTAAAATCATGTGGGGAGTGTTTCAAGCCCTGATCACAGACTACACATTAAAATGAGTCACGATGGTGACCTATACTTTGAGCCATAGAGACAAACAGCCCTAAGGGAAATCAGTTTCTGAAAAGCAGCTTGTACATTCTGATATATGTCATGTTATCCTAATAGAAGAGAAGGTTGTGGAGCGATTAGGGGGACTCCCTGCGTTGGTGCACTTACAAGCTGACTCTGGAGCTCAGTCAATGCAAGGACTGCCTCAGATACTGATGGGGAGGAGCTTTGCTCCTGCTTCTCTCCGTGGGCTCAACTGAGCCAGCATTAAAGCTAGAGACTCCTTCTACAGTATATCTTTCCTACTAACTCCACGGGAGAAGAAAAGAAGCAGCATATGGCATTTGTTCTTACTTCAGAAAAAAATAACCTTATAAACTCTGACTTTTAATGGCTTTAGTTTAAATGCAACAAACCAACCCTTGAGATACAGCATAAAAATTGATGACTTTTAATGGTACTTTAATTATAATGAAAGGGAATAGAACAGTCCCTAAGTAACCCCCTTTATTATGTTAGATGCTAAAAAGCAAACACACACAAAACACTATGGTTCTTTTGTTACCAAGAGGATGCCCTGATGGATGAAAAAGTGCATAGTGTACAATATGGATAATGATGTCTCTTGATCACAAACATATTCTTTCTCTTTTTAGAATGAGAAGATTCATTTAAGTCCACTGCTTTGCAAATATGGAATCAGGGGTGCAATATGTTGATGGTGTTCTGTGGAGGACAATGTGCAGACGACATCTTAGACATATAGAAGAAAAAATTTAAGTGCATTTGGTATTCAGAAGAAACAGATCTTTAAGAGAGAACAAAAATTCTCTCCCAGATCGTCAGATATAACACGTTTGATGCTGCACAAGTGGCATTTTTTTGTGTGTGAATGCAGCAGAAATCTGTTTCTCCTGAGTCCCCTGCTATTTATGAATGCAAAGAAGAAACCAAGCTTCCCTTTCCTAATTGCGTTTGGCAGATAGTCAGAATGACAGACTGGGAATGTTCTTAGTCAGTAAATTCCTTAAACAGAGCCAAACACCCTGACACACACAACAATTATATCTTCTCTCCCACCTCCCACATACACAATCACCATAGCTGTCGTTTCTACCACCATTGAGAAAATACCTAGGCCATCCAGTCTTCTCTCTATGAATGTCTTTATTTCCCAGCTTCATTCTTTTAATAAATATTTGTTAGTAGATATGCTTTGGAGTTTTAAAGTCAAATCCATTTCAAGATATTCCACCTATAACTTTGAGCAAGAAATGCAGTTATATGTTTCAGGATATTTTCTAACAGTCTTTGTGAGATTGGTTTGTTGGAAAAAGCACTGATTTTTGAATCTAGCTCTGCCAATTGTATGATCTTAGGGAAGCAGCTTAAGCTTTCTTGAACCTGTATTTTTGCATCTAGAAAATGGAAGTGACAATGTTTACAAATTTTCTCAAAGAGTTACTGTGATAAAATTAGATAACATACATGAAAGCACATGGTAAACCAAAATGTTTTCAAAATAATACCATTTTTATTATTTCTATTATATATAACTCTTTGCTTCTGACAAATCAGATCAAAGATTAAATTTACATCTGCTACCTGTGGCATTTTATACTTATAAAGTGGCACAAAAATTTCCTTTTTGTTTTATACTGTGTGTCTTCATGTCAGTTAACAGACAAGAAATAAAGCAGTCTGCTTTAGTCTGCTTAGATGGCTGTAACAAAATAACCTTAATCAAGTAGCTTATAAACAACAGAAATTTACTTCCCACAGTTCTGGAGGCTGGGAAGTCCAAGAACAAGGCACCAGCAGCTTCAGTGTGTGGTGAGGAATCACTTTCTGGTTCACAGACGGCAACTTCTCCCTGAGACCTCACACAGTGGAATGGGTAAACAAGCTCTCCAGAATTTCTTTTATAAAGGCACTAATCTTACTCATGAGGGCTTGGCCACATGACCTCATCACTTCCCAGAGGTCCCACCTACTAACACCATCACCTTGGGGGTTAGGATTTCAACTTATAAATGTTGGGGGATACAAACATTCAGGCCAAAGCACAGTCCTTGGTCAAGTCTATGAAACAAGTAAGTGGGATATCTAGGTTTAGAATACAGCTGTTCTTTGGAGTACATATAAATATAGTAATTCTATACTTTCAATGTTTAAAAATTATCATATTTTATAAATCAAAATAGACTAAAATAACACTTTTCAGATCCAGGACCCAGAAATTTAGACATCTCATTTGATAATTATTCCTTCCTTTTATTATTTTGTCTCTGTGTTTAACACTCTACTCAAAACCTTAGTTAATTTTAATAATTAATTGGTAGACATTTGTCCCCATCTGTGCCAGTTTGATTATCTGGAAACTGAGTAATATAACACTTACTTCGGGGGTTTGTTCTGAAGATTAGACAATGTTATAGAGACAGAATCTTAGAACTCTTCCAAAAACAAGTAAGCACTGATCAGTATTACTACTTTTTCATGTATTATTCTCACTCAACAAATTGATTTATCACCTACCATGTGCCAGGTACTGTTATAAGGATTTAGGCTATAAAAGGTGACATAACAAACAAGATTCCAGCTCGTACAGAGTTTATATTCTAGTTTGAGGAAGGAGAAGACAGACAATAATCAATAAGCCTAATAAATGAGGGAGTATGATTATTACCATGGGAAAAATATAGGGAAGGAGGAGTGCGTAGGCAGTGTTATGATTAGGGATGAGACAAATGTACATATTTAGACAGAGTAGTCAGGGTAAGTCTAATTGAAAAGATGAATTTAACACACGATTTGAAGAAATGTGTTAGCCATGCACATATCTAGCAGAAGAATTATCCAGATAGAGGCAACAGCCAGTGCAAAAACTCTCAGGCAAGAGTCCACCTACAGTGTGAGAGTATTAAAGATCTCAGATTGCCTGGAGCAGACGGAGCAGGAGGACAGTGACAACAGGTGAAGTCAAAGCGAGAACACCTTGTAAATCCCTGGAAAGACCTACGCTTGGGGGCAATTGTAGGATTCAAGAGATGAAGCGTCACCATCTGATTGATGTTTTAAGATCCCACTGACTGTTTCATTGAGAGTATTCTCTAGGGAGGTGAGGGGAGACACAGTGAGACCAGTTAGAAAGGGATTAGAGTATCAGAGGTGAGAGATCATGGAGGCTTGGACAAGGGGATAACAGTGGGGATCGTGGTCAATTGTTTGTGGATATACTTTGAAGGTAGAACCAACAGGATTGTCTTATGATTTAGAGTTGGGATTTGAAAGAAGTCAGAAAATAAGTTTTACAATGCCTTACATCAATTTCTAGCCACAAAAAGTTCCAAGAACTGTTTAGAGATTTAGCTGACCTACACAAATTTTGAAGTTTGCAAAAGAAGATAAGAATTAACAATAAAAACTAATGTGGGCTTTCTTCAAAGAACTTCAATATTGAAAAAAAGAATACCAAAGAAGGTTTGATTATTTTGCAAGGAGTGGAGGAGACTATTATCAAACATTTATTTTGCACCCCATGACTTATATTTATGTTATTGCCAGAGATATAGTATAGTTGCAGATTGAGGAAAAAAGTGAGTTATATGGAAGTGAGACAGTAGTTTCTTGTTTAGTGCAGACTGTGGAACCAGGTTACTTTGGGTGTGAATTCTGTTCTATTACTTACTAATAAATTAGCCCTGAACTCACAAGGTTATTGTAAGGATTAGACAAATTATTTAAAGAAAAACAGTTTAGAATAATATCTAGAAATTTGTGTCATATTAGTGTTAGGTATTATTCTGTGTGTGTGTATGCACGTGTGTTGGGGTTGTTTTATGTTGCTCTTTTATTGCTATCTTACACTTCCATTACCCAGCAAGTTTGCAAAATGCTAGCTTATTAAGTTGTAAGTTGATCATTTTCTGATCATATGCTGAACTCAGATGAGTCTTATTTATAAACCAATATAACAACTTAGTTGTTTCCTATGAAATTAATACCGTCAAAATAACCAAACACATATGTCAGCAAGTAGAAAATTCTCTTCCAGAACATTCCTCCAACAATGGAAAAACAACGTCAGAAGGCAAAAGGTGGCTGAAAACTTTAAAAATGTTTTTATAATGTTGTAGCAACTTGGTACATCATCGTTTCCTGTAAGAATACTTGGAAAAGAAACAAGAATCCTAATATCACTTAGTTAGCAAAAATATTTTCTAGATGGTAATGGGGACCTACATAATTATCATTTTTCCATAGATCCCCATTTTTAGTAGTGCTAGTATATGACAATATGTATTTCTTCTTTTATTACAAAACCTTCTCCATTACTTTAATATGACTCCAGTGCATGTGGTCATTTTCAGGATTTCAACCTATTTTGCATTAATTGTATCATTATATGTGAATTGATAGTTTCCTGATTGCCTAGTAATATTGAGGAGTGCACATCCACCTCATTAATAATATACACATAAGTCATGTTTCAAAGTATATTATTTTTTGAAAGATATATGTAATCAACTAATCTCATGTGTGAATGAATTCTAGTTAGCGCCATCATAAGAAGCTGTTTTTCCCAATTGTGAGTATCTGACTCCTATAACATAGTACTGTATTCTGAGACTCACTCTTTACTTTTAGTAATTATGAAAGAGAGAAGGGTAAAGAAGAAGAACAAACACTGCTGTCTAGGGATGGAATGTGGTTCTCCTTGAGGTCTCTTAGTGAGTGAGGATTAAAAACCTATTGCTACTTGGCCAAAGTTTTGCAGCTGTCACCATCAAACCCATCAGATTCAACATGGGAGCCATATTCCAAAGGTCTGTGATCTCAAGATGACAGCTCAAAGCCCCAAAGTGATTTTAAAAAATGCAGAGTTAGCTTATTTTAATCATTAATCATTTTTGTGTAATTTGATTTTTCTCCTCATCTGTTTTAAACCCACCCAGACATTTTTGTTTTTCTTTTGAGTGCTCCCAGGCATTTGTTTTACCCAATGCAATTAAAAATTCATTATGTGATCCACAGAGTTCATCTGAATTTGGCACTGCTTTGGAAGTTTCAGTTATTTGCCTGGGCCAAGAGGAATTCTTTTGAGAAGATAAAATATGGGATTTTAGCAATAATGATGTTGCTTTGGCTTATGTAAGTACTTAATTAGTGCTGCAGAAAAACACACCATTAACTTTCAATAATATTTTCTGGAACAGAAAATATAAAAGGCAAAGTTTATGTTATTTAGGATACATTTACAACAAGGATGTGCACATATGCACACTAATAAAATTATAAGGAGCATTATATTATTAAAGAAAAAATGACTACTCCAAAGTGAAATTGATCACATTTATTAGATTATATTATCAGAAGAATTTGAAATAATGTTGATTGGATCTAATGTTCTGATTCCACAAATTACTCTTACATATTATATTTGTTTTAAAGCCACTGCATGCATATCTTATCAAATGCTGGGAAAATAAAACAATATTGCCAAGAAAAAAATTATTTCGTACCAATACAGAAGAAAGAACACAATTTGTTATTGAGAAACATTGTCAGATTTATATGGATGTAAGGTAGCATGAAAGTGACTACAAACTCTGGACTGAATTTCACACAAATTTACTGAGTAAAGTAGAAGAAAAACACATGAAAATGTCTCGTATCTTCTTGAAAGATAAATAGATGTACCTGGTGATTATCTCCTATAAAGTACATAATGAAATCATGAATTGATTTGGAAGTATGTTTGCAGTCCCAAGGAACAGACAGGCCCAAGACTTTGCACTTTAAAATAAAAAGTTCAAGCTTCATATTAAGCCTATCATGTTTACAAACAGACACTCTAAGGAGAGAATGGGGAGGCAGCTGCCTCCCTTGTTTTTATGAAACAAAGATAATTTAATTTCATCATTTCACCCTTACACAACTGAGAATAAGAAATAGAGAGCCAAGTGGACTGTATGTGTATGTATATATTATGTGTGTGTGTGTATATGTTTCTTTCTTGCTTTCTTTATAAATTACTGACTTTACTGGATCATGAATGGTAACTATAATTAATTTTACCAAATTTTAATATGAGCAGTCAGCATATAATTAAAATCACTTTCCATATATTTGAAAGTCGTTTGTGTGGTTATATCAACTATACCATCTTCTGATTAAATTAGGCTCAAATAAAAAAAATATGTGAAACCACTTAATTGTGACAGAAAAACTTTAAAAGATTCAAAAGAAAGTGCTTACTAACTAAAAATAACCAGTTGCAAATATTAAAAGAAATTGTAAAATATGTCATTCTAAATAACAAAACAACTCAGCAAATACATACCGAAACATATACAACTCATATGAAGAAAATTATTAAAATGTATTAAGGGACATACATATGTCTATCACTAGAGAAATATGACTTATTATTGACAAGAAAGATGCAACACTATAAATACATGGTGTTTATAATAAACACTATTAAAGCATAAAATATAACACTATTAAAAATAAATATAAATACATGACTGTTAATCTCTAAGAATGATAAAAATTCAGTGAAAAAGATGTAATTTTTTCCTGACAAAATTATAATTGAGCCAAAAGTATACATTTTTGAGAAATCAGGAAATTCTGAAAAACTGAAAAACTGTAAGTCTGTCTCTCCTCATTTATAAAATATACTGTGTAAAATTTAAGTAATTAAGCTAATTTTGTACTGTAATAGACATATATGGGACAAAAGAGATTTCAATAAAAGTTTTTAAATTTAAAAAAGAATACAGATTTAAATGTGAATATTAAAACAAAAATTATAGGAAAAAATAGGAGAGTTTTTTGATAATTTATTTTATTTTATAATTTCAACTTTTATTTTAGATTCAGGGGTACGATTTCAGGTGCAGGTTTGTTACTTAAGTATATTGCATTATGATGAGGTCTGGTGTACAGCGGATTTTTTCACTCAGGAACTGAGTATAGTACCTGATAGTTTTTCAACCTTGCTCTCCTTTGCTCCTCCATAGCCCCCAATGTGTATTGTTGCCATCATCGTGTCTACAATTATCCAGTGTTTACTCCCACTTATAAGTGATAATGTGTGTTATTTTGTTTTCTGTTCCTGTGTTAATTCACTTAGAACAACGGCCTCCAACTGCATCCATGTTGCTGCAAAACACATAATTTTGTTCTCTTTTATGGCTGCATAGTATTCCATGGTGTATATATACTGTATTTTCTTTACTCAGCCCGCCACCATTAAGCACCTAGGTTCATTCCACATTGTTGCTATTGTGAATTGTGGTACTATAAATATATGAGCGCTTGTGGTTTTTTGGTAAAACAATTTATTTTCTTTTGGATATATACCTAGTAAGGGGATTCCTGGGTCAAATGGTAGTTCCATCTTATCTTTGAAAAATCTCCAAACTGCTTTCCATATTGGTTGAACTAACATTCCCAATGAACAGTGTATAAATGTTCCCTTTTCTCTACAGCCTCTCCAGCATCTGTTGTTTTTTGACTTTATTGTAATAACCATTCTGACTGGTGTGAGATAGTATCTCATTGTAGTTTTTATTTGCATTTCTCTAATGATTAATCATGTGGAACTTTTTTTTATGTGTTTCTTGGTCACTGTGTGTCTTCTTTTGAGAAGTGTCTGATCATGTCTCTTGCCCATTTATAATGGAGTTGTTTTTGCTTGCTGAATTGTTTAAATTTCTTATGGATTCTGGATATTAGACATTTGTTAGACACATAGTTTGTGAATTTTTTCTCCTATTCTATAGGTTTTTGTTCACTCTGTTGATAGTTTCTTTTGCTATGCAGAACTTTAATTAGATCCCACTTGCCAATTTTTGTTTTTGTCGTAGTTACTTTTCAGAGCTTGGTCAGAAATCTTTCCCCAAGATATGATAAGTTTTAAAGCAGAATTTAGATGAGGAAGGGCTTTTTAATATATCACTAAATACAGAGAGCAAAGGAACTTTGGTAGGCTTAATTATAAAAATAAGTAAATAAGAATTAAATTTATCTATGGCAAAATGTATGACTTTAAAAAAATTGTAATACAAATACTAAATTTGGAAAATAATATTTACTACACATTTGATGGACAAGAAATTGATAATTCTAGTATAGTATGCAAATAGCTCTAAAATAAAAAGCACAAAACATTCAGGCAATTTACAAAAAAATGCAATTTTAATATACTATTTAAAAATTCAACTTGGCTAACTTAGAAAATGAAATAAATACAAAATTGATTACATACTTTTCATCTATCAGATGGACCCACCTCCCCCTAAAGAACAAAAAGATATACAAAAGCACAAAATTGTGAATGTATCCTATCTTGTTGGTAAGAATGTAAATTAATGCAAGTCTTTAAAAGATCATCTGACTACATTCACCAAAATTTAAATATATATTCACCATGACTCAGGAAATAATTCCAAGGAGATAATTGCCAGGTTGTTAAATATGTCTAATATATGAATGCTTATTGTTATGTTGTTATAACAGTGAACTACTGCAAACAAACTTAATGTCCACAAACAGGGTCTGCTTAAATAATCAGCCGTGATAGTCTTGTATTTTAATTTATTTGAGTAAAGATATTTATCCTGGAATTCTTTAAAGCCTATTAAAATAATAAGGTATAGCTATACTGGTAGTGACACAGAATTAACTTTCTGATGTATTACTTAGTGAAAAAGAGCACATAACAACATAATATTTACAAAATAACCTCATTGATATAAAATTCATCTGTGTATTTGTGTGTGTGTGTGTCTAAATATATGTGAAGGGAGTCACTTGGAAAGATGAAAGATTTGAATGTTTTCCCATCTAGTTTTTCTATATTCCAATGAGTATTCTTTTAAAAAAATTATAATTGTGATGGATCACACAAACAGAACCAATGACAAAAACCACATGATTATCACAATAGATGCAGAAAAGGCCTTCAACGAAATTCAACAGCCCTTTATGCTAAAAACTCTCAATGCACTCTATTGATGGAAAAATCTCAAAATAATAAGAGCTATTTGTGACAAACCCACAGCCAGTATCGTACTGAATGGGCAAAAACTGGAACCATTTGTTTGGAAAGCTGGCACAAGACAAGGATGCCCACTGTCATCACTCCATTCAACATAGTATTGCAAGTTCTGGCTAGGACAATCAGGCAAGAGAAAGAAATAAAGGGTATTCAATTAGGAAAAGACGAAGTCAAATTGTCTCTGTTTGCAGATGACACAATTGCATATTTAGAAAACTCCATTGTCTCAGCCCAAAATCTCTTTAAGCTGATAAGCAACTTCAGCAAAGTCTCAGGATATAAAATCAATGTGCAAAAATCGCAAGCATTCCTATACACCAATAACAAGCAAATAGCGGGCCAAATTATGAGTGAACTCACACTCACAATTGCTACTAAGAAAATAAAATACTTAGGAATACAACTTACAAGGGATGTGAAGGACCTCTTCAAGGAGAACTACAAACCACTGCTCAAGGAAATAAGAGAGGATACAAACAAATGGAAAAACATTCCATGCTCATGGATAGGAAGAATCAATACTGTGAAAATGGTCATACTACCCAAAGTTATTTAGAGATTCAATGCTATCCCCATCAAGCTACCACTGACTTTGTTCACGGAATTGGAAAAAAATACTTTAAATTTCATATGGAACCAAAAAAGAGCCTGCATAGCCACAAGAATCCTAAGCAAAAAGAACAAAGCTGGAGGCATCATGCTACCTGACTTCAAACTATACTACAAGGCCACGGTAAACAAAACAGCATGGTATTGGTACCAAAACAGATATATAGACCAATGGATCAGAACAGAGGCCTCAGAAATAATGCCACACATCTACAACCATCTGATCTTTGACAAACCTGACAAAAACAAGCAATGGAGAAAGGATTCCCTATTTAATAAATGCTGTTGGGAAAACTGGCTAGCCACATGTAGAAAGCTGAAACTGGATCCCTTCCTTTCACCTTATACAAAAGTTAACTCAAGATAGATTAAAGACTTAAATGTAAAACTTAATACCATAAAAACCTTAGAAGAAAACCTAGGCAATACCATTCAGGACACAGGCATGGGCACAGACTTCATGACTAAAACACCAAAAGCAATGGCAACAAAAGCCAAAATAGACAAATGGGATCTAATTAAACTAAAGAGCTTCTGCACAGCAAAATAAACTATTATCAGGGTGAAGAGGTAGCTACAGCATGGGAGAAAAATTTTGCAATCTATCCATTTGACAAAGAGCTAATATCCAGAATCTACAAAGAACTTTAACAAATTTACAAGAAAAAAACAAACTGCCCCATCAAAAAGTGGGAGAAGGATATGAACAGATGCTCCTCAAAAGAAAACATTTATGCAGCCAACAAACATATGAAAAAAAGCTCATCATCACTGGTCATTAGAGAAATGCAAATAAAAACCACATTGAGAAACCATCTCATGCCAGTTAGAATGGTGATTATTAAAAAGTCAGGAAAGAACAGATGCTGGAGAGCATGTGGAGAAATAGGAATGCTTTTACACTGTGGGTGGGAGTGTAAATTAGTTCAACCATTGTGGAAGACCGTGTGGCGATTTCTCAAGGATCTAAAACTAGAAATATCATTTGACCCAGCAATCCCATTATTGGGTATCTACGCAAAGGATTATAAATCATTCTACTACAAAGACATATGCACATGTATGTTTATTGCGGCACTGTTCACAATAGCAAAGACTTCGAGCCAACCCAAATGCCCATCAACGATAGACTGGAGAAGAAAATGTGGCACATATACACCATGGAATACTATGCAGCCATAAAAAAGAATGAGTTCATGTCCTTTGCAGGATGCTGGAAATGCTGGAAACCATCATTCTCAGCAAACTATCACAAGGACAGAGAACCAAACGCCGCATGTTTTCACTCATAAGTGGGAGTTGAACAATGGGAACACATGGACACAGGGAGGGAAACATCACACAGTGGGGCCTGTCAGGGGTTGGGGGGCTAAGGGAGGGATAGCATTAGGAGAAATACCTAATGTAGATGATGGGTTGATGGGTGCAGCAAACCACCGTGGCACATGTAGACCTATGTAACAAACCTTCACGTTCTGCACATGAACCCAAAACTTAAAGTATAATAAAAAAAGAAAAAAATTATAATTAGAAATAAGGATGCTTTAATTTTAAAAAATCGTTAATGAATTTACCAATATATGCCCATTTGTACCAGTACTGTTCAGAGAATGAATAGTAGCTATTTTTTATACTGCTTGTGGGAGTATGAACTGTTTTGCAGTTGCTGAGGCAATATGACAATATACAACAAAAGTATTAAAACATGCAAATTCTTTCCTCACCACTTTCAAACCTAGAAATTTCTTTTGCAAAAAATGTGAAGAAGGCATTGTCCCTATTGTGAATGAAGTCTGTGAAGTAGAGAGGTTGGAGCAGTCACAGCTAGAGGGCCACAAGTGTGCTTGGTTTCACTCAAAAAATGTTTCTGTTATATTCTAAATTTAAGCCAACATTTAAAATTTGAATGTTTCACAGAAATTATGGGTTCCTAGTTTCTCTTAAAATTTCAGAAGATCTGGCACATTGGGGACAAACATACCCTTGACCACAAACAGCTGGAACTAAGTAGTGGCTGTCACTTTGAGACAGGCTTTGTGTTAGCAGGTCCCACCATTTCTATGCTTATCTCATTTATTTTTACCAATTTGACCTTTAAATTTGCAATTCCTGGGTTAAGGTATTTGCTAATCAACTGAAGAGAGACAATTCAATCTCAGGAACTTTCCCTACATGTCTGAGATACTCAGTACTTTTATCTAGAAGGAGTCTATGTTTTCATTTATTATTCTTTCTTGATCCCAGATCATGAGTCACTGACTTCTCCAGTGGTTTTATTATCTTATATTGTGTAAACCAAACAGATTTACTCTTTGGTTTGGGGCCTGGAAATATGAAGGGGAGAGTGCATGGGCATAACTGTTTAGTGGAATTTTCAGTTCATCAAATGTTTTGCCTTTGTATGTAGTGAAAGTTTCTGGCTTTCCCCATCAGATACTTTTCTAATTACTTCATTCCAGTTCATTATAGATTTGCTTTGGATGGAGACCAGGTCTATTAACTCTCAATTTC
This sequence comes from Trachypithecus francoisi, assembly GCF_009764315.1. Classification (NCBI taxonomy): domain Eukaryota; kingdom Metazoa; phylum Chordata; class Mammalia; order Primates; family Cercopithecidae; genus Trachypithecus; species Trachypithecus francoisi. The sequence goes on along the minus strand of NW_022681456.1, from coordinate 97,009,600 downwards.
ATCAAGAGTCCCAGCAAAATTTTCAGTCTGCCAGTGCTTGTCATTAAGCTATGCGTTTCTGTAAGGGACATTTTTTTTCTAAATAGCAACATGGCCTGATTTATATTGGAAATCTTTCAAATTGCATTAAACTGCTCTTGATTGAATTAGCAGTTTCCAAGCTTCTTTCTTACAGCTGTCATGGAGTAGAACTGCACAATCTGTTCAGCTGGTTCCAGGGCAGGTGTTTTGTCTTGACAAAAGGTTTTTTCTTTAAACCAGCCTGTCTGGAGATTGTATGTGTTCTTAGGAGGATTATGAGAGGAAATCAAGGAGAAACTTTTTTTTTTTTTTTTTTTTTGGCACCAGCAACTTTACTTTTAGCTTATCAGTTAGCCTAAATCCTCTGGGCTACCTGCTTAGCAGTTTAGCAAAACTAAAAATAAGGTTCCTGAACCACAGGATAAAATGGGGGAACAAAACCTGAGCTCTGGAAAGCCAGATGCTTTTGAAAGAAATTGAAACATATAAATAATAGGAATGGTTAATATAATATTTAACCATCTTTGTTGTGACTTGGTATTTAAGCCTTCCAATTTCATGATGTTCATAAAAATGTTTTGGAGAAACAGTCTTATGGGAAGGACTGGACTGTATTGCTGGAGGGAAATTAGGAGGGTGAGGGAGAAATACCTTATTCTGTACATAATAAAACTTACATCAAAAGAATTTAAGGGATCCTAACAGACCCAGGGATGGTTAATGGTAGAGCCAGGGTAAGAATACTAATACTGGATGGGCGTGGTGGCTCGTGCTTGTAATCCTAGCACTTTGGGAGGACGAGGTGGGTGGATTGCCTGAAGTCAGGAGTTTGAGACCAGCCTGGCCAACATGATGAAACCCTGTCTCTACTAAAATTACAAAAAATTAGCCAGATGCAGTGGCAGGTGCCTGTAATCCCAGCTACTCGGGAGGCTGAGACAGGAGAATCACTTGAACCTGGGAGGCGGAGGTTTAGTGAGCTGAGATGGTGCCACTGCACTCCAGCCTGGGCAACAAGAGCTAAACTCCATCTCATAAAAAAAAAAAAAAAAAAAAACACCTAATTCAGGTCATCATATAAATATGCATCTTTTAAAGTGTAAAACTCCTGTCTTCTAGAAACTTAAAATCAAGACAGGACCATGGGATTGCACCACTGTGGATACACACACACACACACACACACACACACACACACAAAATAAAACAAGCACCACTTGAAGACAACAAAACTCTTCCAGATCAGCAAACCCTAGTGGAAATGTGTGAATCAACTAACCCTAATATGTTCATCTGAACCACCTGTAGGAAAAGAACAATAGGACATTCAAAAGTAAGTGAAAAGTCAACAATTTTTTAAAGGAGTTTACTAGCAATAAAATAATCATTAATTATGAGAAAAGATAAGCAAAACAATGTTTAGCATGTGACATGTGGTAGTTTCTGCTTGATGAGACTTGGATGAGTTTGAACATGAAATATTCTCATATGTCAATCTCTGTGGCTGACAGGGCCTTGGGAGAAGCTAACACTGAGTGGAGAATATAGGACTGATCTGTAGAAAAGAACCCTCCTCAGAGATGAGATGCAGAGAAGGTAACTGGATAATACAAAAATCCTCAAGTAAGGTGGTGAGGTTTTTTGCCATCATCAATACAAAGATGTCCAATCTGGTGAACACAAACTGTCAAGAGAGACATCCCAGGTGCAAACTCTCTTTGTAAGTCATGAGGGCAGGTAATTATGTTAGAAAATACCCAGAAAATTGCAGGCTCTTCCATTCATGTGGACAATACGGCCCAGGGTCCAACTCCGGGGAAGCAAGGCTGGCAGGAGCCGAACAGTACAGAAATCTTTCTGGTCCTAGAAAGGGTCTAGGGTCCTGGGGAGAGGAATTAGATCAACCAATTGTGGACATACTGTTGACCGTCTGGATAGTGTTAGAAAATGAAACAGTTCTAAGAAATTAAGTGACAGACCAACAATCAAGTAATGACTTACTACACAATGAACAGGTTTTATGACCTCTAATGTGCTTATAAAGTCTAGTTCATGTGATAATTACAAATATTAAATGAGATATTAAATATAAGAAAGATGCCTCATGTAGTCCCTGGCACACACAGAACTTCAGTAAGTGTTATGTACTATGTAATTAGGGCACATATTGGTTTTCATTGGCCCCAAATTTTTATCAAAGTTTGCACATTTATTTAAAATAAGTTGTTCTGCAGTATACCTCCGTGTTGTAATTATTTAGGTAAACACATAGTGAGGGATTTTGGTTCACTGAGATACAGAAAGGAAATAATTTTATATATTTTAACAACCATGCAAAAATTCTTCTTACTGTCTGAGTATTCTCTTAATTAACTACTGAAAGAGTTAGATATGCTTTTCCTAAGGAAGCATGTCTGGAGGTTGGAAGGGAGACTGGAAGTTAGGAAAGATCCCTTCCACAGTACCTTTGGGAAATTAATGCTTTTCTGTACAAACCTTTTCTAAAAAAGTTTGAAGGGTGACCCATGTGCATATATAACTGTGTTTAAAATGTTAAAAGATGGCATAGTAGAGGCTTAGTCACCCTACCCCTGGTATGGCTAAGAACAGAGGATATTAACAACATTCAACAAAATTTATGGTACTACTAACAAATGATGCAATAGAAAAGAAATACATTCCAATTTATTCTCTAAATAAGCTAAATTCTGCATTATAAATGCTATATAAATTATAGATAATATATGATTTTATATAGATCAACCAAAACTAAGACTGGTGAAACAAATAATTTGATAAAGATTTATTGGAACCCAAATGTGACTATCAACCCAGGAAGACACAAACAAAATTGGGAGTTCCAGAGTCTGCTACAAATTGGAAAACTTTCAGAGGAAAGTTTAGAAGGGAAGAGGACTCCAGATACCAGAACTGTCCTTTTCACTGGAGGGTACAATACTGAGGTTACAATCATCAGCTACATCTTGTAACATATATTAATAGATGAAAATAGCTAAGCTAAAATGTTCACCTGCAAAGTAATCAGTAAAGCTTCATGATTCATAAACAAATCAGTGTCCTTTTCAATGTCTGCAGGTCATGCATTAATCAGTATGTCAACAATTTGGGGAACTCACAATAAGATTCTTTACTCAGAGACAGGATGTTTCCATGAATCACAAGACATCCCCTGGGCGGGTTAATTTGAACGCCTGTCAAATGTGACTGTAGGTTATCTCAAACACATGCACACCACAGAACACACACACACACACACACAAACACACTTGCTTGCCAATCAGAAGTATTCCCATGTTTTAACATACCAGTAGCCCATTTCATGAGAACTGCATGATCCAGTCTTCATTTAGTTTTTTGGCCTCTTTTCTTGCCAACTCTCTCCTCCCCTCTGCTTTCCAGCTTCATTAAATGGCTTCCGTTTCCCTCAATGTGCCATGCTGTTTCATACCTCTCTGCTTTTCTCACACCACTTTCTTTGCCCAGGATAGATTCAACCTATGTTTTCTGCCTGGGAAACGTCTCATCCTTGCTCAAAAGCTACCTCATGCCATTTTCTCAATGAATACTTTCCTGACTCTCTAATACTGGGATCCTGGTTTATTCTTACTTCTTTCACATTGATAAGCAATTTTGTAACTCCTAGAATTATATTCATAAAGCTATTTTCCATTTATTCAAGCACTTGGACACCAGTAGTATGGTTAGGGTCTCCTGGATTGTGCCGTGGCAGGGGTGACCATATCAAATGTAGAAAAATATCTTGCTCCTGGTGTACTTTGAGTGTAAGTAAATCCCCAATGAAATATTTGGATGGGAACCTGCACTGCTTTCTAACAAAATGCAGCTGAATATCTATCTGATGCTAAGTCAATAGCAGCCAACAGAACTTCCCTCTCTCTCTCTATTGAAAGAATGAATAAACACTGTAACTAAAGAAAATATCTAAAAGAGCAGGTAAAACATGAGATGTGTGATACCACTCTGGAAACCCAGAGAGCTTCCTTTTTGCAGGAGAAAGCAAAAGGAAATTTTATGGAATAGTACTAGTTTTCTGAACAAGATTCAAGCACCTTTGAAACTAGAATCAAGATGTGTAAAGAAAGCAAGTTAAAACCAAAAAGTAAGTCCTACAAGATTTGTGAAATGATGATAATGCCTCTGATAGCTAATAATTTACTAAGTATACTACCAACGTTTCTCCATGATGACTTTTATAACACTTCTCTCTCAAGACTTCTATTAAACAACAAAATAAATATGTTCAACAGCTCTATAGCTACAAACAACTCTAAATATTTGTTTGGAATTGCACACTAACAACCCCAGATTTGTATTCATAATAAAATGGAGAGAATGCCAGATGGGATGCTACATGGAGATGTGTTTCTCACATTCTAATTACCTGTGGTTGATGATAACTACCAAACAAGTTAGCCTTCCTTAGATCCACTCGCCACAGGACTGCCCCCAGTCCCTGTCCCTCGTCTTTCACGTGGTGCAGATGGAATGCCCAGGGCAAGGACTGGAAGCACAATAATGGAAAGAAGCTGAGGCTGGAGAGGCTACTGTGGAAAAGCACTCAAGCTTTTATATATTATTAAGTCACAAATATAAGAAGAAAAAGAGTGAATACATTTGTTTCATTTTATCTTCAAGGCAATATCACTTATTATTATATAATTTTCAGTATGTTCTTCAGAATAATGTTACATTTTTCAGGATATAAAGTTTCACTGTTTCCCTGAAAATTTTTGCTTGTTATCTTCAAACCAAATACACCTTGTTCAGGTTTCTTTTTATGCTCCTAATCAAGAGTAAAGAATCCCTGCAAGAGTCTATCTAATTATTTTTATCCTCTTTGGCCTGGGTATGAATAGGTGAAGCACCTTGCTATCTTCCCTTTCCAAGAATCTATTCTCAGCATTTGTATTTCTATAATACATGGCCCAAAGGAACAGCAGCTCATTTCTACTCATTTGGATTAATTTTGTTAAATTCATTTTTTTGATATGCTCCTCTGAAAAAGGAGGAGTTTATGGATATGTAATATTGAAATGGAAAAATTCAAAATGCATATTGAAAAGCATTTTAATGACCACTTCTTCTGAGATACATTACCAGCATGGGCAGGAATGGTTCCTTTCTGCCTCAGAGATCTCCTTTTCAGACATCTCAGATGTCTCCACATCTTCAGTGTCACATGTAGGCAGAGTAGGTGTAACATCATATTATAGGGATGATTTCAGGAACTTGAGAAAACCTCATACTCACTTAGATCTTGTTTCATCATTTCTTATTATAACTTTAGTCCTACAATAAGCAATATACTTTAAATTGTAACTAACCTGACAGAAGTGGAGAAGCTAAAATGCAAAAGTAGAAAGGATTTCTGGCAAGATGGCCGAATAGGAACAGCTCTGGTCTGCAGCTCCCAGTGAGATTGATGCAGAACACGGGTGATTTCTGCATTTCCAACTGAGGTACCTTGTTCATCTCACTGAGTCTGGTTGGACAGTGGGTGAACCCCAAGAGGGTGAGCCGAGGCAGGGCAGGTCGTCGCCTCACCCAGGAAGGGCAAGAGGTTGGGGGATTTCCCTTTCCTAGCCAAGGGAAGCCGTGAAAGACTATACCGGGTGCAACGTACATTCCTGCCCAACTACTGTGCTTTTCCCATGGTCTTCACAACTGGCAGAACGGGAGCTTCCCTCCAGTGCCTGGCTCAGTGGGTCCCATGCCCACAGAGCCCAGCAAGCTAAGATCTGTTGGCTTGAAATTCTTGCTGCTAGCACAGCGGTCTAAGATTGACCTGGCAGGCTGGAGCATGGCAGGGGGAGGGGTGTCCACCATTACTGAGGCTTGAGTAGGCAGTTTTATGCTCACAGTGTAAACAAAGCCGCTGGGAAGATCAAACTGGGCGGAGCCCACCACAGCTCAGCAAGGTCGGCTTCCTCTCTAGATTCCACCTCTGTGGGCAGGGCATATCTGAATAAAAGGCAGAAGCCCCAGTCAGGGACTTATAGATAAAACTCTCATCTCCCTGAGACAGAGTACCTGGGGGAAGGGCAGCTGTGGGCACAGCTTCTGCAGACTTAAATGTCCCTGCCTGACAGCTCTGAAGAGAGCAGTGGTTCTCCCAGCATGAAGTTTGAGCTCTGATAACAGACAGACTGCCTCCTCAAGTGGGTCCCTGACCCCCGTGTAGCCTGACTAGGAAACACCTCCCAGTAGGGGCCAACAGACACCTCATGCAGGAGAGCCCTGGCTGGCATCTGACGGTGCCCCCCCGGGACGAAGCTTCCAGAGGAAAAATCAGGCAGCAATATTTGCTGTTCTGCAGCCTCTGCTGGTGATACTCAGGCAAATAGGGTCTAGAGTGGAGCTCCAGCAAACTCCAACAGACCTGCAGCTGAGGGACCTGACTGTTAGGAAGAAAACTAACAAACAGAAAGGAATAGCATCAACATCAACAAAAAGGACATCCACACCAAAATCCCATCCTTAGGTCACCAACAACAAAGACCAAAAGTAGATAAAACCACAAAGATGGGGAGAAACCAGCACAGAAAGGATGAAAATTCCAAAAACTAGAATGCCTCTTCTCCTCCAAAGGATCACAACTCCTTACCAGCAAGAGAACAAAACTGGATGGAGAATGAGTTTGACGAGTTGACAGAAGTAGGCTTCAGAAAGTGGATTATAACAAATTTCTCTGAGCTGAAGGAGCATGTTCTAACCCATTGCAAGGAAGCTAAAAACCATGAAAAAAGATTAGACAAATGGCTAACTAGGATAAACAGTGTAGAGAAGAACATAAATGACCTGATGGAGCTAAAAACACAGCGTGAGAACTTCATGAAGCATACACAAGTTTCAGTAGCCGAATCGATCAAGCAGAACAAAAGATATCAGTGACTGAAAATCAAAATTAATGAAATAAAGTGAGAAGATTAGAGAAAAAAAGAGTGAAAAGAAATAAAGCCTCCGAGAAATATGAGACTATGTGAAAAGACCAAATCTACCATTGACTGGTGTACCTGAAAGTGACGGGAAGAATGGGACCAAGTTATAAAACACTCTTCAGGATATTATCCAGGAGAACTTTCCCAAGCTAACAAAGCAGGCCAAGATTCAAATTCAGGAAATACGGAGAACACCACAGAGATATTCCTTGAGAAGAGCAACCCCAAGACACATAATCATCAGATTCACCAAGGTTGAAATGAAGGAAAAAGTGTTAAGGGCAGCCAGAAAGAAAGGTTGGGTTACCCACAAAGGGAAGCCCGTCAGACTAACAGAGGATCTCTCGGCAGAAACTCTACAAGCCAGAAGAGAGTGCGGACCAATAATCAACATTCTGAAAGCAAAGAATTTTCAACCCAGAATTTCATACCCAGCCAAACTAAGCTTCGTAAGTAAAGGAGAAATAAAATCCTTTACAGACAAGCAAATGCTGAGAGATTTTGTCACCACCAGGCCTGCCTTACAAGAGCTCCTGAAGGAAGCACTAAATATGGAAAGGAACAACCAGTACCAGCCAGTTCAAAAACATGCCAAATTATAAAGACCATTGATGCTATGAAGAAACTGCATCAACTAATGGGCAAAATAACCAGCTAACATCATAATGACAGGATCAAATTCATTATCCTGAGGCAGGACAACCGCTTGAACCCAGGAGGTGGAGGTTACAGTGAGGGGAGATTGTGTCATTGCACTCCAGCTTGGGCAACAAGAGCGAAACTTCATCTCAAAAATAAATAAATAAATAAATAGATGGAGGAAGATCTACCAAGCAAATGGAAAGCAAAAAAAAAAAAAAAAAAAAAAAAAAAAAAAAAAAAAAAAAAAAAAATCAGGGGTTGCAATCCTGGTCTCTGATAAAACAGACTTAAAACCAACAAACGTCAAAAGAGACAAACAAGGCCATTACACAATGGTAAAGGGATCAATTCAACAAGAAGAAGTAACTATCCTAAATATATATGCGCCCAATACAGGGGCACCCAGATTCATGAAGCAAATTCTTAAGAGACCTACAAAGAGATTTAGACTCCCACACAATAATAGTGGGAGATTTTAACTTCCCACTATCAATATTAGATAAATCAATGAGACAGAAAATTAACAAGGATATCCAGGACTTTAATTCAGATCTGGACCAAGCGGACCTAATAGACATCTACAGAACTCTCCACCCCAAATCAACAGAGTATACATTCTTCTCAGCACCACATCACACTTATTCTAAAATTGACCACATAATTGGAAGTAAAACACTCCTCAGCAAATGTAAAAGAACAGAAATCACAACAAGCTGTCTCTCAGACCACAGTACAATCAAATTAGAACTCGGAATTAAGAAACTCACTCAAAACTGCAGAACTACATGGAAACCGAACGACCTGTTCCTGAATGACTACTGGGTAAACAACAAAATGAAGGCAGAAATAAAGATATTCTTTGAAACCCATGAGAAAGAAGATACAACATACCAGAATCTCTGGGACACATTTAAAACAGTGTGTAGAGCAAAATTTATAGCAGTAAATGCCCACAAATGAAAGCAGGGAAGATCTAAAATTGACACCCTAACATCACAATTAAAATAACTAGAGAAGCAACAGCAAACAAATCCAAAAGCTACCAGAAGACAAGAAATAACTAAGATCAGAGCAGAACTGAAGGAGATAGAGACACAAAAAACCCTTCAAAAAATCAATGAATCCAGGAGCTGATTTTTTTTTAAAAAAAAAGATCAACAAAAATAGATAGACTGCTAGCAAGACTAATAAATAAGAAAAGAGAGAAGAATCAAATTGATGGAATAAAAAATGATAAAGGGGATATCACCACCGATCCCATAGAAATACAAACTACCATCAGAGAATACTATAAACAACTCTATGCAAATAAACTAGAAAATCTAGAAGAAATGGATAAATTCCTGGACACATACACCCTCCCAAGACTAAACCAGGAAGGAGTCGAATCTCTGAATAGACCAATACAGGTTCTGAAATTGAGTCAGTAATTAATAGCCTACCAAACAAAAAAAGTCCAGCACCAGACGGATTCAAGTCGAATTCTACCAGAGGTACAAGGAGGAGCTGGTACCATTCCTTCTGAAACTATTCCATTCAATAGAAACAGAGGTAATTCTCCCTAACTCACGTTACGAGGCCAGTGTCATCCTGATATCAAAACCTGGCAGAGACACAATAAAATAAGAGAATTTTAGGCCAATACCCCTGATGACACTGATGCAAAAGTCCTCAATAAAATACCAAATCTGCAGCATATCAAAAGCTTATCTACCATGATCAAGTCAGCTTCATCCCTGGGATGAAAGGCTGGCTCAACATATGCGAATCAGTAAACATAATCCATCACATAAACAGAACCATGACAAAAAATTCATGATTATCTCAGTAGATGTAGAAAAGGCCATCAACGAAATTCAACAGCCCTTCATGCTAAAAAAACTCTCAATAAACTAGGTATCAATGGAATCAATCTCAATAAGAGCTACTAATGACAAACCCACAGCCAATATGATACTGAATGGGCAAAAACTGGAAGCATTCCCTTTAAAAACCGGCACAAAACAAAGATACCCTCTCTCACCACTCCTATCAAATATAGTATTGAAAGTTCTGGCCAGGGCAATCAGACAAGATAAAGAAATAAAGGGTATTCAATTAGGAAAAGACGAAGTCAAATTGTCTCTGTTTGCAGATGACATGATTCTATATTTAGAAAATCCCATCGTCTCAGTCCCAAATCTCCTTAAGCTGATAAGCAACTTCAGCAGTCTCAGGATACAAAATCAATGTGTAAAAATCACAAGCATTCCTATATTCCAATAACAGACAAACAGAGCTGAATCATGAGTGAACTCTCATTCACAATTGCTACTAAGATAATAAAATATCTAGGAATACAACTTACAAGGTTGTGAAGGACCTCTTCAAGGAGAACTACAAACCACTGCTCAAGGAAATAAGAGAGGACACAAACAAATGGAAAAACATTCCATGCTCATGGATAGGAAGAATCAATATCGTGAAAATGGCCATACTGCCCAAGGTTATTTAGAGATTCAATGCCATCCCCATCAAGCTACCACTGACTTTGTTCATAGAATTGGAAAAACTACTTTAAATTTCATATGGAACCAAAAAAGAGCCTGCATAGCCATGAGAATCCTAAACAAAAAGAACAAAGCTGGAGGCATCATGCTACCTGACTTCAAACTATACTACAAGGCCACAGTAAACAAAACAGTATGGTACTGGTACCAAAACAGATATGTAGACCAATGGATCAGAACAGAGGCCTCAGAAATAATGCCACACATCTACAACCATCTGATCTTTGACAAACCTGACAAAAACAAGCAATGGGGAAAGGATTCCCTATTTAATAAATGCTATTGGGGAAAACTGGCTAGCCACATGCAGAGAGCTGAAACTGGATCCCTTCCTTACACCTTATATAAAAATTATCTCAAAATGGATTAAAGACTTAAATGTAAGACCTAAAACCATAAAAACATTAGAAGAAAACCTAGGCAATACCATTCAGGACATAGGCATGGGCAAAGTCTTTATGACTAAATCACCAAGAGCAATGGCAACAAAAGCCAAAATAGACAAGTGTGATCCAATTAAACTAAAGAGCTTCCACACAGCAAAATAAACTATCATCAGAGTAAACAGGCAACCTACAGAATGGGAGAAAAATATTGCAATCTATCCATCTGACACACAGCTAATATCCAGAATCTTCAAAGAACTTAAACAAATTTACAAGAAAAAAACAAACAACCTCATCAAAAAGTGGGCAAAGGATATGAACAGACACTTCTCAAAAGAAAACATTTATGCAGCCAACAGACCTATGAAAAAAAGCTCATCATCACTGGTCATTAGAGAAATGCAAATCAAAACCACAAAGAGATACCATCATCCTATGCCAGTTAGAATGGCTATCATTTAAAAAGCCAGGAAACAACAGATGCTGGAGAGGATGCAGAGAAATAGGAATGCTTTTACACTGTTGGTGGAAGTGTAAATTAGCTCAACCATTGTGGAAGACCATGTGGCGATTTCTCAAGGATCTGGAACTAGAAGTACCATTTGACCCAGCGATCCCATTACTGGGTATCTACCCAAAGGATTATAAATCATGCTACTGTAAAGACACATGCACACGCATGTTTATTGCAGCACTGTTCACAATAGCAAAGACTTAGAACCAACCCAAATGTCCATCAATAACAGACTGGATAAAGAAAGTATGGCACATATACACCATGGAATACTACACAGCCATGAAAAAGATGAGCTCATGTCCTTTGCAGGGACATGGAAGGAGCTGGAATCCATCATTCTCAGCAAACTATCACAAGGCCAGGAAACAAAATGCCACATGTTCTCACTCATAAGTGGGAGTTGAACAACGAGAACACATGGACACAGGGAGGGGCCTGTCAGGTGTGGGAGCCTGGGGGAGGGATAGCATTAGGAGAAATACCTAATGTAAAGGACGAGTTGATGCGTGCAGCAAGCCACCGTGGCGCATACATACCTATGTAACAAACCTGCACATTTTGCACATGTATGTCAGAACTCAAAGTATAATTAAAAAAAATTCACTCCAAAAAAAAAGAAGATACAGGATCATGAAAATAGAGGGCCTAGCAGAAGAAACAGGTAGAAGGAATTAATTCCTATGTATTCTGTAAAGAAAAGTCCCAAAATGGCAGCCACATAGAGAATCGACCAAATTTGGCAAGAATTTGATGATGTTTGAGATAGGGAAAGAAGAGCTTGTGTGAAGAGTTACATACGAGAGTTAATCCTCATTTTCTAGATAACAAATGTCAATAACTCATATGCAAACTTGAACAATTATGGAAAAACTGTATAAAGTGTGCTATTATAAAATCTGGGGTACATCAACAATAGACTGGATAAAGAAAATGTGGTCCCTATTTACCATAGAACACTATACAGCCATAGAAAAGGACAAGATCAGGTCCTTTGCACCAACATGGATGAAACTGGATGCTATTGTCTCAAGTGAACTAACACAGGAACAGATAACCGAATACTGCATGTTCTCACTTATAAGTGGAGATAAACATTGAATACACATGGACACAAAGAGGGGGGCAAGAGACACTGGGGCCTACTTGAGGGTAGAGTGTGGGAGGAAGGAAAGGATTGAAAAATTTCCTATTGAGTACTATGTGTCTTACCCAGGCGATGAAATAATCTATACACCAAATTCTCTTGACATGTAATTTACCTATATAACAAACCTGCACATGTACCCCTGAACCTAAAATAAAAGTTGAAAATACAAAATAAATAAAATAAATATGGAGCTAAATACTAAAGTAGCTACAAGAATAGAATATGGTGGTCTCTGTGAGGAAAAATTGTGAAAGACTTTGGAAGGACTGAAAAAAACAAATCATGAGGTGACGTCAATAAATGAACGTGCATTGTTCAGAGCATATCCTTTCAGATAATAAAATTCCACAGGGCTCTTGCCTTTCACTGACTTTCAGCTATTTTGCATCTCTGTAGAGAAAGAAGAAATTTCCAGGAAACTAACAATAATGCAAATAATTTCTAATGAGTTTACATATTTGTCTGGTCTTGTGGTTCTCCTTTAAAAATGATTGCCTTAGTAATTAATGAATTAAATAAAATATTAAAATATTTGTTATATATTCATTTTTTTTCAATTTTTTTCAATTTTTTTTTTTTTTTTTGAGACGGAGTCTTGCTCTGTTGCCCGGGCTAGAGTGCAGTGGCCGGATCTCAGCTCACTGCAAGCTCCGCCTCCCGAGTTTACGCCATTCTCCTGGCTCAGCCTCTGGAGTAGCTGGGACTACAGGCGCCCGCCACCTCGCCCGGCTGGTTTTTTGTATTTTTTTAGTAGAGACGGGATTTCACCGTGTTAGCCAGGATGGTCTACGATCTCCTGACCTCGTGATCCACCCGTCTCGGCCTCCCAAAATGCTGGGATTGCAGGCTTGAGCCACCGTGCCCGGCCTCATATATTCATTTTATATCTGGATGAAGGACATGATTTTACCACTTTTGAAAATTATACTTTGTCACCGCTGGGAGTGGCCATTATAGAAGACTTTTGATTTTTATTACAGGCCTGTGTTACTGTTTGATTTTCCTAACTAAGCAGATATTGTCTTGATAAAAATTGTGATTAAATTTAAAATATATTTTAAAATTAAACATTAAGAAATGATGAGAACTGTGTAAAATGCTTAGCACTCTTAGATGATGATACTTTACATAACAGGCAGAAAGAATTAAATAAACAGAGGATGAGATAGGCAAAAGAATTAAAAATCAACCTCTGAATAAGACGTTTCTTTCTTCAACTTCTAGTAAGAAAACTACCTCATTCTTTGTTCCATAATCGCTTCGATGCTTCCTTTCCACTTTAGCCGAGGTTTTTCTCACCACTCCTCCTACTTACATCACTCATGACCCAGTATCTTCCTTTGGGAACCTCAGACACTGCTTTTTGTTTGTTTGATTTTGTTTTCATCTTTACTGTTCAGAACTCTCCTTACAATTTATGTCCTTGAACACTGCCAAGCAATTGTCCAATAAAGGAAATTATGGGTGTGAGCCAAATGAAATGACAATCTTACACCACATTGTAGTGTAAAAATACTACCAGGACTGGGTACAAAGTGTATTGTCATTTTGTCGAACACAGAATAAAAGGTATTTAGGGCAAGAACTGTGTCTCCTCTATTAAGTTGTGTACAGCACAGAATATGCCAACAGTACTTGATTAATAATAATTAATTCCATTCACTGCAAAAGTATCAAACATGTTTTCAGCCAAAGAAAAGAAACAAAATAGCAAGGACTTCAGTCTCAAATAAAGAATATATTTTACAAATATCTGACTTTGGATTGCAGTATTTAGTAAATGTTACTAAAAAGAAGTCAAGCAGTTTTATTTATGTAGTTTGTGCTTTAAAGGGTATTTTTTTTAAAGGAATTTGCTTATCTGACAAGTTTGCCAAAGTCCTAGTTAAAAATGTTCATTTCTCATTCACTCCCAGTGACATCAAGAGATCCAAATCTTTTTCTTTTCCTTTCAGTGTTCAGTGGCACTGAGGTCAGTACTTTCCATTCCAGATAAACCAGAGAAAGAGGATTAAGTGAGACCATTCTCCACACTGAAGCTTTGTTTATAAACAAAAAATAAAGAGCCCCAGTGAGAGTATTTTATATGGCAAATGGCTGGCCTCAAAGTTTTTCCTAATTGCCTGATTTAGAGTATATCTAACTTCTCTGCCAACTGCAAATCAGCGGTACAAAGTAAAGCATCAGTAAAGAAAGACTTTGGAGAAATGGCTATTACTGCATAAAACACTGAAATGAGAACAAGGGTGGTACTTGTTTAAAGGCCACTACGTCCTAATAAGAAAAGGACCAGATACCTGCAGTTCAAATTCTGCTTCTTTTCTTTATGTACAAAAGACTATCAACAATAAAAATGTTTTTAAAATTTTCCTCCAAAAAGTGACTTTTGTATTGTCTAATTATTCTTTGAGTACTTATGTATCCATGGCATCTGATGATCTATTTTCTATTATTAATTGGGAACCTTGACATATTTAGTGTTAATAATACCTAGCTCAGAGAGTTGTTGTGATATTTGAGTTTTAATACATGAAAGAGATTTACACTGGTGTTCCATACATTTTTGCCATTATAATACTTGTGAATTTTGAGCTAAATTCACTACATAGATGATATAATAGATTATAAATGTCATCTTTTACAATTGCTGAGTATATGGAAAGTTGTGTATACATTATTATTTAAGTAGGGTGAGGTTTTACATGACTATGAAAGTTAATTATGAATCTTTTGTTAAAATAAATAATTTCCTGCTAAGATTGAAAAAATATCTCAGAAAGCAGGACAAAGATTAATATAAGGTAGCATATTAATAATGCTATGAAATGACATTAACATACTAATAGATAATGTTCATGAGGTTCACAAGAGGAAACATAATAATTTTAAAAGGTTATGTCTTACAATTAAATAAATAATAAATAAATAAATACAACTAAAACATTGAGCTAAAATCTGAAATTGTAAAAGCTTATTTTAACAATACAAGCAAGGTTGGCAAAGGTACGGACAAATTGGCGCACACGCATTGCTGTAAGGGAATATAAATGGCCACAACCTTTTAGAAAATAATTTGATAATTTCACGAACACTTTTATAACTGCTAAGTTTTAGAAAATATATGCTAGAGAAAATCATCTAAAAGAATTTTTTAAAAATACCTGCATGAATGAGAGAGGAAGAGAGAGGTGCTATTTTTAATATTACGGAAAAATTATAGCCACCAGAAATATCAAAGGAAAATTATTAGTTCAATCAATATCTACTTGATCCAAGGTTATGTGATATTAAAACAATGACCAAAAAGATCATATGACCTCTCATAATAGTGTTTATTTTATATTATTATTACAGAAACAGATGTGTTACAAAATTGTATCATATTATGATTGGAACTAAAAAAATATATATCTGTGATTAGGCAAAAACTAAAATCAGTTTCCCAAGTGAAGTTACTTCATGAAAAGTTGTATTTTTCAAATATCCTGTCACAGTGAATATTTGATATCAAGACTGTTATATTGGTATATATATGTCAATATTACAGTATTGATCCATAATATTGTATTGATCAATATACTGTATCTATCAATACAGTATTGATATATTTAATATATTGATATTAATATATTGATATTACTTTTAATTTTTACAACAACGAAATAGTAATAAACTTGTAAAGTAGATAAACACTTCACAAGTAAGGTATTTCATACATTTGGACTTTTGGTTAGGTGTTCTCAAAGGGAAAACACAGAATGAGGCTCGACTCTAATAAGCAATTTTTTAATTTTTACTTACAATCATATGCCATTATTTTTAAGTTCCAGGGGACATGTGTAGGATGTGCAGGTTTGTTACATAGGTAAACGTGTACCATGATGCTCTACCGCACCTGTCAACCCATTACTTAGGTATTAAGCCCAGCATGCATTAGCTCTTTTCCCTAATACTCTCTCCCCTCCCCGCCCTCCCCCAACAGGCCCCAGTGAGTGACGTTCTCCTCCCTGTGTCCATGTGTTCTCGTTGTTCAGCTCCCACTTATGAGTGGGAACATGCAGTGTTTGGTTTCTGTTCCTGCATTAGTTTGCTGAGGATGATGGCTTCCAGCTTCACCCATGTCCTTGCAAAGGACACGATCTCATTCCTTTTTATGGCTGCATAGTATTCCATGGTGTATATGTACCACATTTTCTTCATCCAGTCTCTCATTGATGGGCATTTGGGTTGATTCCATGTCTTTGCTATTGTGAATAGTGTTGCCATGAACATAAGCATGCATGTATCTTTATAATATAATGATTTGTTTTCCTTTGAGTATATACTCAGTAATGGGATCATTGGGTCAAATGATATTTCTGGTTCTAAATCTTTGAGGAATTGCCACACTGTCTTCCACAATGGCTGAACTAATTTACACTTCCATAAACAGTGTAAAAATGTTCCTATCTCTCTGCAACCCTGCCAACATCTGCTGTTTCCTGACTTTTTAACAATTGTCATTCTGAATGGCAATTAAATCAATACAAATTCACAAATTATAAGGTTTGTATTTATTGAAGTTATTATTCTTATTGATGCTGAAATTGTAACATAGTTGGTCAGTAGGCACCTGTTGAAGATGGCTCCTAAGTCATTTTGCATGAGCCTAGTGGGTTTTAACTTCCTTAATTTCTGATACGACAGTTTCCAGGCTGATTTTGCACATTTCTTGCTCTGAACCTAGAATCAGTCATTTAAATGAGCCCTGCTACCTTTTAGTGGTAAATGTGCTATGGAGAAAATAATCTAGGCACTACTAGTGTTCTTTGATGGGTATTGTTTCTAGTACTTTTCAGTGGACACAACTAACTTGGGACATGACTTATGTCCCAAGACATAAGAGACTGAAGAGACGTTACTCTACTTATTCTCTCTCTCTCTCTCATTCTCTATCTCTCTCCTCCTCCAAAAACTAATTTGTGTGAAATTCCATTGCATCTTTATGGACTATTCATGTTTAAGTGAAATGGGCTTTTCTTCTCAAAGGAAAACACGGGCGGGACGGCTTTTAAGCCTCACATTCTAGGGATTTCTCTTCAGTTATCTTAAAGTGTTCAAAAATGTCTTGGAAGTAACTAAGATATTCTAGCTCTGTCCTCTCCCCTACTTTTAACTGTTTCTTTTCTTTCCTTGCCCCGGTCTGCCTTAAAGGCCAGCGCACAGGAATTTCTCCTCAATACAGCGCCTTAGATTAGAAAGGAGAATTCTCAGGGTGCAGACAACTCCATCTTCCTCCAAGCTTGCACTCATCCATGAAATATAACCTGACAAAGCCACTTCCCAGTTTTGGATGCTGACCGCAAATTGACCCACTGAGCTTTCCTGTGAAAACCTTTCAAATGGGGAGTTTTCTAGTTCTCAGGCTTTGCATAATGCTTTTGCTTGCCTTCCATTTTTTCTTTTTTTTCTGAATAGTTGCTGATACACTGCAGACCTTGTTGCTGTCGGTGGTTTTTCTGCATTCATTCATGATTTGGAATTTGTATGGAAATCTTATCCCCTGGTTTAGTTACAGATGCTGTCTATGGGTTGTGGTTTTGCTACTCTAGTTGCTATATCTGTGTGTGTGTGTGTGTGTGTGTGTGTGTGTGTGTGTGTTCAGGGAGGGTTTCAAGGAGATAAACACACAAACATACACATACACGTGCACACACACACATATACACACATTGCTGTAGCTGTCATCTACCCCTTTGTAAAGATTTGACTAATCTTTATAAAATATGTCAAACCAATTTTTGATTTTGGTTTTTTATTTTTTCCTGAAACTTCTTCAATGGCTTCCCATCTTATTCCGAGTAAAAGCCACATTTTACTCTGAATTACAGAGTAAAATGAATCACATTTTAATCAACATACACAATCTGCTACCCTCTTTTCTTACTACACATTATCTCTCCAACTTCATCTTATGGTACCTACCAACTGATGTAATCAATACCAGTCTCTCAATCAACCTCAGATGTTAGCCAGACTTAAGCCCCAGAGTTTTTGCACCAGCTATTCCCATTGCCTGGCTTTGCTTCTGCTAAATACCTGTATGAATAACTCCTTCTCTTACAAGTCTTAGCACAAATGACATCTTAATGGTGAGGTCTTTCCTATTTAAAGGTATAATTTTCCCACCCTTGAAATATATTTTAATCATTTATTTTTGTTTTCTATATTTTTCCAGTAGGAAGTTTTTTCCATTTTTTTAAATTGTCCCTTTAAATGTATTCAGCACTCTCCATCATAGTAAGTGGTCAACAATTTTTGTAAGATTGAGCTGGGTTCTATAATTTTAACAAAGAATAGTCAGTCCCAAATCTTGAGAAAATATCCAGTTCTGAGAGAAAATCAGATATATGAACAAGTAATTACAAATATGATTCCTAAGATATGGTGAATCCAATATGATGAATGCTAAAATCAATATATACACTAGGTGCCATACTATCAAGCAATCAATCAGAAATAACTTAATTTCCCTTTATCCTTTCCAAGTATATTCCCTACTATGCTGCTTTCTATATCCTTTATTCAGAAAAAATGAACAATTTTATTTGTTGCTGCATATGCGGCAATGTATAGGTTTATATGTTTTTCTGGTAATCTCCCCACTGCCTAAAAGTTCTCTTTCTCAACTTCAAAAATCTATATTATTTCTAATTTTTAAGATCCAGAGAAAAATTCTACCTCTTGTGTACAGTCTTTTCATATTTCCTTGCTGGAAGGAACCTCTTCCTCCTTTGCATTCTGATGGCATCCTTCTGAAACCTCTTATTAATTTAATCACTTTTGGGGGTACAAAATACATATATTCGTAAATGTCTCTGATACTGACCCACCCTAACCTATTCCTTACGTCATTTCCTAAACAAATATTTTTAGCTCCTGCTAAAATTAATTAGCGCTAGTTTTGTGATGAAAGCTAATCTGTGCTTCACTAATGACAATATGCTAATTCTCCTAGAGGACACTTTCAGATTCCTTTCTCCTTTAAAATCCTGATGTGCTACATAGGTACAACCATGTTATCACAGACAAAATGTTACTGTTTACTTATTTACAAATCTGAACCACTCTGTATTCTATAGTTGAGTGTAGGGGCTTTATATGACTTCCTGTCCTCACTTCCAATCAAATTCTGGCATAGAGCAAATACTTAATAAGTGTTTATGAGTAGAAATAAAGGAAGAAAAAAGTAAGCAAGAAAAGATAGAAGACAGAAAATTTAGCCAAAAGCTTTCTGAAAGCAAAATATCTTGAATTATTTAAAAATGTTTTCTAATTACAGATAATTTCAGAGACTGACTTGAAGCAAGCACTTTAGGGCCTTTGACTCTCCTAAAATCACAACCTAGATAATATCCTCATGAAACAAATGCAAGTGAGACACTGTGACCCATTTTGATCTCAGACCGATTTTCCTTGCCTAGCATGATCATGGGTGGAGAGACACTCCTTAGCAGCCTTCCTGTCCACACATTACTTAATGCATCACTCTTTTGACCACATTTATTCATAGAATCAAGAAATCAGACAGTATTTGAATTTCTATCATTTGAAAAAAAATAATGCATTTTCAAAAACTGTTTGTTGATTATTTTGCTCCTGTATTAGACTTCTTTTCACATTTTTGATCTATTTCTGGGAATTAGAAAGAAATTAACAATAGGAAGTAAGTACTCATATTAAAAATTGCAGAAAAGGTGTTTAGCACATGGGAAATAGTCTTACAACAGGGAGATGCAATATAGAACTATGGCATAAATCATTGATCTAGATCTCTTACATCACCCCGTTCCCCCCTCTTCTTCCTACTACATACTTTAAAACTTGAATCTCACTTCTTAAAAGATAAAGTTTTACCTTTAATTATTTTGCATCTTTTATTCCAAGAAATGGAGAGGCAAAAAGGAAGAAAATAGAGAATAAAAGTTTGTTTGTTTTCCCTCAACTCCCATATCACCTAACTCAGTATATTTGGATAATTCATCAAACTCAGGTTTTATTTAACTTTCTTTTAAGGTCCTACCAATTCAGAATATAATGAGAAAGTGATATCCTATTTGATCAGAGAAGAACAAAGGGAGACTTAAAGAGGACTATGTTAAATATATTTTCATTCACCTAGTGAGATAGAAGAAGAAGAGAAATTACAAAGAGGAAAGAAAGCGTCCCTCCTTTCAGAAGGAAATTATCTTAATAAAAATAGTCAAGCTATTACAAACCAGTTAGATGATTTTAGTTTCTAACCAATGAAGTCAAGGTTAGCCATGAAAACCTCTGGGAACCAGTCACTTTTACCCAGTTTCATCATCAAGGGTCCAACCTCTGACTTCAGCCAGTCAAGAGACTTGTCGGGGATCCAACAAGAAATTCACAATATAGTTGGAAGCAATTGTCAATACCAAAAAAGCAACATACAAACATGTACTCATGGTCCTTCCGTAAACTCATTGTATTGAAAAGGAAAATACAATCTATTAATGCTTATGAAATAGTCACTGATTTTATTGGGCAAATTAATGGGAGTGAAAGTATCCACTAATCAGAAGTTTGATTGATGACTCAATATTCAGCATCTCAAATATTTGAACCTCAACTTGAGGCCACTGGTTGACTATAAATGTGCTGTTTCTTTTCTATCATTTGGTTCTATTCAGAGCTTGAAACATGTTCTTCATTTAAAATGTGTTCAAATCTAATATTGGAAATTCCTTCAGAGCCCTATGTTTGCCTTAATTTATGCTTTTAATATTTCCTTATTGCTTTTCTAAAGCAATGCACACACTTAAAACAGAAAAAGCAAATCCCACAAATTGCAACTAAATGTAAGTAAGATATACAGTTTGGAATCTAATTTATTACTAAAGCATTATTAAGAGAAAGTACAGACAAACTAAATAGCTTAGAAAAATTAAAGCATTAATTCTAAGTTTCATTATTTAACTAAGAACATCAGAAAAGTTCAATGTAAGTCTAAAAAATGTACATTTAATTCAGTGTTGTAACCACAGGTTGAAAATATAAACTTTCAGGCAGGAAAGCCAACAGCATCCTGATCTTGTATAGATATAACTGTTAGTCAATCTTTGTTATGACATCATTAAAATAGAGAAAATCATGCCATTCTAAAAGACCTGCATTGAATCATATTGTGCAGTATATGTTCATAAAAATAGTATAGATATCCTTTATGCACTTTTCAAGTCATAATCCAAAGACCTTTATTTAGTTCTCCTATATGTAGAGGCACAGTTTTGTATAAGATATAGTTTTTGTTCCTAATCAACCAAAAAAACGAAAACAAAAACAAAAACAAAAAAACCCACAAAAACTAGAACAGCTTAGGAGGTAGGATTTTCGAAAGTTAAAAAAAAAAATGGCATATGACTCATACCTTAATTTGCTGCATACTTACCATGGAACTTTGGGTAAGTTATTTAACCTCTCTAAACCCCAGTATTCTCACCTATAAAAAAGGATTACAATAGTATCAGAATTGTTTTAAAGACCAAATGAAATAATGTAGATACATTCATTTGCAAGGAGCCTTACTATAAGAATTTAACAAAAGCTAGAATTAATAATATTATAATGGCTATATATTATTGCAACATTGCTACTACAAACAATAGACATCAATATTATCATAAACATTTTTATCATTCATTAGAAAACATTCTTATGATGGAGAATTTGCTTTGTTTTATTTTCAATCATAAAAATATTACACAATAAAATCTGAAAAATCCTCATTGTAAAAAATTCAGACAATGTAGAAATATATGGATGTGTAGTAAATGGTGGAAGTCTTCCTACACTTTGCATCACTTAATCCTTCTCTACCCTTCTAGTGTTGTTCCAAGTAACCATTTAACTGTTTGGTCTGTGCCCTTCCTGATCTTTTTTATTCACTTATATTTGTTTGTATACGCATATCCAGATAATTCAGCTTTGTTTTATTTTATTTTCATGTAAATAGTTCATTTAAACATGCTACAGTGTTTTACCTAGATTACATATACCATAGTTTTTTTTCCCTTTTATGAACATTTGGGTGATTTCAATATTTAGCAATTGCAAAGAATGCTACAGTGAAAAATCATCCTACAAGTTTTTCTGCAGATGTGGCATATTTTCTAGAATGCAGAATTAGAAACATAAAAGCTTAATAGGGGAATATGAGCACTTCTAAAGTTTAATATGTTATCAAGTTGCTATTTGAAAGCCTCTAACAATTTACACACTCCACCCACTAGCCATGTATGAGGGAACCCATTTCCTATACTCTTCCCAACAGTGTATGCTTATTTAATCATTCCTTTAATGAATAACTAAATAACTTGCACATCTACTCATGCCAGGTCCTAAACATATTGCACATTCCCCCAAAAGCTTGCATTCTAGTAGAGTGAAACTGACAAAAAGCAATGCACATGAAAATAGGTAAATAATATTACATATTAGAAAACAAGTTGCATGGGGTCAGAGATTAAAGAGTGAAATGTGAGAAAGTATATAAAAACTACAGTTTTAAATGGTAAATGATCAGACTAGACCTCACTAGAAATATAATATTTTAGACAAATCTTGAAGGATATAGCAAATTTAAAGAACTTATAATCTAGAGAAGGTGCTCCATTGTCCCTGGCTTCCAAAATTGTTGACAATAACTCTCTAATCTACTACTACTATAGCCACACCACCCCATATATACTTTCTAAGTGAACACCTTCTTATTTTTATGCAGCTTTTAAAATTTATAATTTAACAATATCACTAAGATATGTCTTAAAATTTTAAGATTTTAAAATTAATTTTCTCTGTAATTCTATAGTTTTTTCAATCTGAAGCTTTTGATTTTCATTCATTTATAAATAATTTTCTTCCATTAAGTGTTTGGTTATTTTCCATTGCAATTCATTCTATATACTTTAGAAGCAATTGCTCATATTTGTCTCTTCATTTTAGACCTTTATGTAGTCTCCTTTCTTCAATGGTCTTTTTGTTCCTTTATTTCATGGTTTGATTTTTTTCTCTCTCTATCTTTGGAAGCGTCAACTCTGACTTTACCACTTTATTGTATCTACATATTGCATGTCTTTCTCTTTCTTGGGTTCATTTTTCATCTGGATATTATAAATCTATAGGGAATTAACACAGTCTGCAAATGTTGAACTGTTGGAGCCTCTTTATAATTTAAATTATCATTATTCTTCTCTCATGTTTGGTAATAATTTGGCTGCTTATTGAAATTTAGCTTCAAAATCATTTTTCCTGTTTTTAAAAAATATTTTTCCACTCAACAGAATTCTTAATCATTGTAATAAAGGTAATATTTATCAACAGTTTACAAAGAGTGAGGTTACTATGCATATAAATTGATATCATTTAATACTTAAACCAATTAAATATATTCTATTATTATCCGTAATTAAAGTAAAAAAAATGTGGCTTAAAAACAGAAGTGGTTTGTTCACTGTTTTATGACAAAGATGTGGTACAATTGAAATTGAAACCAGTGTCATCTGAAATAGAGATCAAGTCACATTCTTGATAACTATTTGATTTTGGCTTATGTGTAGGCAAGCTGCCTCCCCTACTCTTGCAAAAGCTTTAAGATTTTTTTTTTTGGCGGGGGGTGCATATCCTTGAGGTTTTGAAATTGCAACCCAATATATAAATGTATATCTTTATTTATACTGCCTCAATGGAAACTTTAATTCTGAGGATTTATTCTTCTTTAATTTCTGAAAAATTCCCAATATTAATGTTCTTCTAATATACTTTCTTTTTTTTATTGTGGTCTCTCCTGCATAACTCTTATTAGATGGCTATTGGACCTTCTGAATTAACTATTTATGTTTCTTAATATTTTTACATATTTTCTATTTATTTTTCTTCTTGTTTTATATTTTGGGAGACTTTCTTTTGATTTTTCAGTCCCTAATTTAAACTTGAATGGTTACCATTCTGTTAGACTTATTTTTAATTTAGGATCTATATTTTTTTTTTTTTTTGAGACGGAGTCTCGCTCTATTGCCCGGGCTGGAGTGCAGTGGCCGGATCTCAGCTCACTGCAAGCTCCGCCTCCCGGGTTTATGCCATTCTCCTGCCTCAGCCTCCCGAGTAGCTGGGACTACAGGTGCCCGCCACCTCGCCCGGCTAGTTTTTTGTATTTTTTAGTAGAGACGGGGTTTCACCGTATTAGTCAGGATGGTCTCGATCTCCTGACCTCGTGATCCGCCCGTCTCGGCCTCCCAAAGTGCTGGAATTACAGGCTTGAGCCACCGCGCCCGGCCTAGGATCTATATTTTTAACAAACGTTGTCAGCCATTTGTTCACATAATCCTTTCTTTCAGATTTTTAAAAATCTTTAATTGTTTTTGCAATGATTTTAGATTTACAGAAAAATCACAAATATGGTAGATTTTCCCCTATATGCTTCACTCATCTTCCTCTAAGGTTACCACAGTGCATTTATCGAAAGTAAGAAATAAACATTGGTACATTACTATTAACTCAACTACAATTTTTTTCAGATTTCACCAGTGTTTCCACTAATGTCCTTCTTCTATTCCCAGATTCAACCTAGGATCCCCTACCATCTTTTGGGTTTTTGTTTTTCCTCAAGTCTGCTATTCTTGGTTTGTGTTTATGTTAACAAATAGAAAACCAGGTTTATTATTCTACACAGCTTAGAAAGGATCCCCGTATATTTATATAGATGGGTTTCCCAAATGGATCTCTCTTTTGAATGGGAACTGACTGGGGCTTCTGTATAAAGAATGGATTATGTCCAAAGGCAGACTTCCCTCTGGTATACATGGGGTAGAGCAGACAATCAAAATGAGACATTGCCCTCTCTGACTCATGGCTAGTATAAGGAAGGCTTTATTATGTTCATTCCACTTTGCATAAAATTATGTTTCCATTATTATTTTTTTTGTTGACTTTTATTTTCTTTCGTGGTCGTTAGAGTTACCTTGAAATTCCCTCTATTGTGTTCTGCATTTTTTCTACACCTGAGTAGAAATCATTCCCTGGAATGCAGTTAGGGTTCATTGTTTTTCATTTTTGTTTCTTATTTCTGTATTTACATTTTTTGTATGTAATTCTTGTGTTCTCTTCTGGGCTGAATACTGTCTTCAACTCAGTGTGTATGTGTGTATGTGTGTGTGTGTATGTGTGTGTGTGTGTCTGTTTTGGAAAAGCACGAACAGATATGAAGGGGAAAGCTCCCTAAAAGATACATGCTTCTCCCATGTCAATCTTTGATACATCCTTTTTTTTTAAATAATGTGACTTGTGAATTCTTCTCCCCAATATATCTATTTTTGCTTCCATATAAGGCAATGTCTTAAATTATTTAGTCTCTAAAAATATTATAGAAAAAATGGATGCTCTCAGAATAACTTCATTCTTAAAAGAATACATTATTGCATGCAATTTCAGGATGCAAATAATCCAGGTCGAAGGGCTAGCAGGAGAAGGGGTGAGAGAACTACATTAGGTTTTACAAAAACTATGTTCCAGCCTGGGCTGTGCTCTTTCTAGGATAAGGCATAAAGCTATCTGAATTTGTTAGCCAGTATAAAAATAAAAGAATAATATCTGTCTTATCCCCAGCATGTGGGATTGCTCTTAGTGTCAAAAACATAGTTATGTATAAGACCACTTTGTACAGCACTATGTAGGTTTACTCTTTTCTTCAGGAAATATTTCTTGAGTGCCTTCTAAGTACCAAGTCCTCTTTTTGGTATAATGTTAAGTGTTTCTAAAGAGAGAGAGATTATGGAGGGCTAAAGTCATATGCCTTAGAAGTGGTTGGAATTTTATATTGAAAAATCAGAAGCCAGAAATTTTGAATGAGAGAGGGATAAAATAGAGAATTTAGGTTAGAAAAACAGAGAGACCTAATGTCCCTCAGAATTTGAGTGGATTTGGGCAAACAGGGCCCATCTGGTTGGAGCAAGAGCTTTTTCTGTGCTTTCTCTAAATCACTATGTTGGACACATTTTGCACACCTTAAGCTTACGTACTATGCATTAGATTAGATTGGTTTTTGCCAATGTTTTGGCAAAACCCGTAATAACTTTTACATCAACCTAATACTTTGATTTACATGCTTTTCAAACTATGAAAAACAGACTGTCATATCATTTTTGTACCTACTCACCAGAGCATTTAAATCAAAGTTGATTGTTACACTTTTTAAAAAATTTATAAATTGACTTAATTTCAATGTACTGTAAGATACACATTTTCATCATTACATTCTCCATGTTTGTGGTCAGGGCTGCTAACTGGCTAAGTCACATTGCTGTCTCTATAACACCTTAAAGAGTTGAAGCCAAACAAACACACTTCTCATACCAAAGTTTGTATTCTACAATACTGTCAGTAGAGTAGCATTTCCCTAAGGATGATTTCTATCTCCAGAACTAGCCTCCCACTTTATTTTGACAAAACTCAACACCCATCTGTTTATGCAGTCGTTTGATTGCATGGGAAGTTTGACAAGTCCATGGCCAGATAACAGAACTGAATCCTTTTTATAGTCTCATACATCTTGTAAATCAACAATATGAACATCCTAAAATAATAAAATGGGTGGCATACTTTTACGAGCTGGAAAATTAAGGGATAAGTTCAACATGAAAGCCTGTCAATCTTTCTGCATACATTAGACATTAGCTTTAATTTCTTTTGAATTATAAAAATTGCCTAAAAAAGAGAAGCAGATTTCAAAGGTCGATAGTGCGTAATATGCACATAAACCTTAACAAAAAAGCCAAGTTTGAAACCCCATCTATGTGACAATAACATTCCTCTGACTACACATTTGAAATTTCACTAGTGTGAACTTTTTTGACTCTATACTTATCCTTATTCTGTAATCTAAATCCTTTATGTACTGTGGAGTTGGCAAAAACAGTCTCTTCTCTGTCCCACTCTAAAAGAACTTTCTCCATTTGTTTACTAATGTTGGGGGCGGGGGGAGTCAGGTAAAAGGAAACTGAAAGGATGCAAGAGTGAGAATCGTTGGTCAGACTCAAGAAAAAACTGAAAAGTTTTATAATTTGACTGCCTTTAAAAGTTGCTTAACTTCATAGCTACTTGAGAGGCTGAGGCAGGAGGATCATTTGAGCCCAGGAGGTCGAGGCAGCAATGAGCTGTGATTGCTCTACTACATTCAAGCGTGGGTGACAGAGTGAGATTCTATCTCTTTTTTTTTTTTTTTTTTTTTTTTTGAGGCGGAGTCTCGCTCTGTCGCCGGACTGGAGTGCAGTGGCCGGATCTCAGCTCACTGCAAGCTCCGCCTCCCGGGTTTACGCCATTCTCCTGCCTCAGCCTCCCGAGTAGCTGGGACTACAGGCGCCTGCCACCTCACCCGGCTAGTTTTTGTGTTTTTTTTTTTAGTAGAGACGGAGTTTCACCGTGTTAGCCAGGATGGTCTCGATCTCCTGACCTCGTGATCCACCCGTCTCGGCCTCCCAAAGTGCTGGGATTACAGGCTTGAGCCACCGCGCTCGGCTATCTCTTAAAAAAAAGTTTCAATAAAAAAAAGGTAACTAAACTTCTATCTCAGTAGTAGGAGTGACTGAGAGAATTTATCAACTGGATTAGCAAAGGACAATTAATTGCTGAGTGAGAAAGGTTATTTGGCATTTTTGGTCCACTTATTTTTTTTTAATTTCAACTTTTATTACCAATTGAAGAGTACACATGCACATTTGTTACACGGGTAAACTGCGTGACAGTCTGGCTTGGGGTTCTAATGATTCCATCACCTAGGCAGTAAGATAGTACCAAACAGGTTGTTCTCCAGCCTATGCCTGACTCCCTCGCTCCCCTTCTAGTGGTCTCCAGTGTTTATTGTTCCCATGTTTATGTTCATGTGTGTTTATTGTTTATCTCTTGCTTATAAATGAGAACATGCACTATTTGGTTTTCTGTTCTTGCATTATTAGTTCACTTAGGTTAATGGCCTCCAGCTCCGTCCATGTTGCTGCAGAGGACAAGATTTTGTTCTTTTTTATGGCTGCATAGTATTCCATTGTGTATATGTATATTTTCTTTATTCAATGCACCTTTGATAGGTACCTAAGCTGATTCCATATCTTTGCTGTTGTGAACAGCATTGCAATGAACATACAGGTGTGTGGGTCTTTGATAGAATGAATTATTTTCCTTTGGGTATATACCAGTATACCCAAAGTAGTGGGATGGCTGAGTCTAATGGTAGCTCTATTTTAAGTTCTTCAAGAAATCTCTAAACAGCTTTCTAGAGTGGCTGAACTAGTTTGCATTCCCTCTGACAGTGTATAAGCATTCCCTTTTCTCTACAGTCTCAACCACATTTGTTGTTTTTTTGACTTTTTAATAGCCATTATGACTAGTGTGAGATTATTTTGTGGTTTTGATTTGCATTTTTCTAATGATTAGTGATAATGAGTTATTTTTTCATATGCTTGTTGGTCACTTGCACATCCTCTTTTGAGATATGTCTGATTCATGTCCTTTGCTCACTTTTTAACTAGATTTTTGTTGTTGTTGCTTTTTCTTGTTGATTTGTTTAAGTTCCTTGTAGATTCTGGATCCTAGACCTTTGTCAGATGCAAAGTTTGCAAATATTTTCTCCCATTCTATAGGCTGTTTACTCTGTTGGCAATTTCTTTTGCTATGCAGAAGCTCTTCAGTTTAATTAGCCTCCACTTGTCAATTTTTGGTTTTGTTGCATTGCTTTTGGGGACTTAGCCATAAATTCTTTGCGAAAGCCTATGTTGAGAAGGGTATTTCCTAGGTTTTCTTCTAGGATTTTTGTTGTTTGAAGCCTTATATTTAAATCTTTAATCCATCTTGAGTTAATTTTTGTATATGATGAGAAGTTGGGGCCCAGTTTTAATCTTCTGCATATGGCTAGTCAGTTATTCCAGCACCATTTATTGAATGGGAAGTTCTTTTTCTTTTGCTTATTTTTGTTAATTTTGTTGAATATCAGATGGTTATAGGTGTGCAAATTTATTTCTAGATTTTCTATTCTATTCCATTAGTTTATGTGTCTATTTCTTATACTGTTTTACTATTATTATTATTTACTACACTATATGGAGCAGGCTAACCCATGGGCAATATGCCCAGAGTTGCACCATACTATTTTGAATACTGTAGTCTTATGGTATAATTTGAAGTATTACTGTTAAACAGAAAATGTTATTAGCCTTTCAGAAGGAAAGTTATTCATTCAAAATATTGGCTTGATGAACTTTGTAGCTATAAACCCTGAAATTACAGTGAAATAAAATCTGTATATTTGTCAATTAATGCCTCAATTTGATGATCTGCTCTGTTTTGTTATTATATACATATTTTATAAGCAGGAGTCATCAGAACATAAAACATATCTATCTTTACAACATAATATTTAGGTAATATACATGTTTGATTGAGAGGCTACAGTGAACCTGTCTTTACAATTTGAAAATTCTCATTTCAAAAGCTCATTTTCTGCTTTATTTTTGTTTCAGTTTCTTATAGCTTAATTTTTTAATAGTTTATATCCATGTATCAAAAAGTAGGCATCTTAGATCACCACACTGGTAACACATTTCAGTGTTGTAGTGTACTTCTATGACAGTCACTAAATGGGTGAGTTGTGGTTTTTATTTTATATTTTATGTGTTTTATTGACTCTTGTATTGAACCTTTCAACTTAAAAAACATAAACAACAGAATCCAACTTTAGGTGATCCTAGAATCCTCAAAAATGTGTTATAAAATATTTTACTTTTAATGTTAAAAATAAATTATTTCTTAGTAATGTTAATATATACGAAAATAATAATATCTATTTGAACTCATATGCTAGATATGTGTGACTAGCAGGCTTGTGCTTGTGTGACTGTCTTACGGATTTGTTCTGATCTGGTATCTCCACACCTAATTCTCTCACTCGGTTCTATTTATTTTTTGTTCAACATAGCCAGTTAGTTAATCAATACATTTTTATTCACAAAGGGAAATCTTTAGTGTAAATTAAGATGTTCAATAGTCTGCCCTATTAACTCCATTCTTCTTTAAGGTGTGGCTTTATGGTTGCTGTTGTGAAAAACCCTACTGTGTTTATGGCTTTAGTGAATTGCTGAAGTTAATTTCCCAGAAACCTGTAGATCAAGTACAGAAGAAAAGTGGTGCTTCTCAGTTTGATATTAACTTGTTTTCTCTAAATCTCTCTAGTCTAATCCCTTTGCTCTTAGTCATTAAAGAAATGGCCAAAAAAACAATTATGCACAATAATTTTTAAAAATGAAGCTAGTTTCCCAGAGCTTGAAAATGTCCTAGCTGTATTAAGTTCAATCAATTTGAACAACAAATCATCAGTACTCTTTTTAATCTTAGAGTGAATTAATTAGTATCTTCAGTTGTGCTTTTTTCAACAGAGTACTTAGTCTTTCACATAGCATTCTCTTTGATGAAATGTTCTGGGGCTGGTGCCTCCTTTAGAATCACCTCTGCCCTGAATTATGCTCTTTGTTCCACAAGTTTCAGGGTAGGCTGCACAGTGGCTTTGACTACCTCATTTATACAATATAAATTTATTCCTTGGCTTATTCTGAAGTGCATGCATTTATGACCTATAGAAAATGCTATATTCCTGTCTTCGAAAGAATAATCAGTAAAAATACTGTAAACATAATCAGTGTTTTACATAGCCTCTGTCTAGTAACACAGCTAGAAAGACCCCCACTCCCCTAAAAAACACTGTTTGGCTTCAGTTTCCTAAATCTTTAAGAAGAGCATCACAAATTAAACAAATATGTTCTAAAAGCTGAATTGTGGAAACTATTGTAGTAAATGACATCATTTCAGTTAGGTGGCTAGGTATGCATATGCATTTTGGAAATCTTACTTAGCTTCAATGTTTCTGACTACTAACAAAGATTCTCCCCTAAATCAAACTTTGATCAGGCTCTTCTGGGTTATCTTTGTAACTAGGACTGGGCTTTTGGGCTTCTGTGTTTGTCTCTCTATTACCCAGTTTTAGCAAGAATCCTGCTAACTCAGTTTAACTGGAATCTCCCATCGTCACTATCTAACTAAGCTTCATAAGCAAAGGAGAAATAAAATCCTTTCCAGACAAGCAAACGTGGAGGGGTTTTGTCATCACCAGGCCTGTCTTGCAAGAGCTCCTGAAGGAAGCACTAAATATGGAAAGGAAAAACCAGTACCAGCCGCTGCAAAAACACATCAAAATATAAAGACCAATGTCACTATAAAGAAACTGTATCAACTAGTGTGCAAAATAACCAGATAGCATCATGATGACAGGATCAGATTCACACATAATAATACTAACCTTAATTGTAAATGGGCTAAGTGCCCCAATTAAAAGATACAGACTGGCAAATTAGATAAACAGGCAAGAACCATTGGTGTGCAGTATTCAGGAGACCCATCTCACATGCAAAGACACACATAGGCTCAAATTAAAGGGATAGAAGAACATTTACTAAACAAATGGAAAGCAAAAAAAAAAAAAAATCAGGGGTTGCAATCCTAGTCTCTGATGAAACAGACATTAAACCAATAAAGATGAAAAAAAGATAAAGAAGGGTACATAAAGGTACCCTTTACATAATGGTAAAGGGAACAATTCAACAAGAAGAGCTATCTTAAATATATATGCACTCAATACAGGAGCACCCAGATTCATAAAACAAGTTCTTAGAGACCTACAAAGGGATTTAGACTCCTACAGAATAATAATGGGATACATTAACACTCCACTGTTAATATTAGACAGATCAATGAGACAGAAAATTAACAAGGATATTCAGGACTTGAACTCAGCTCTGGATCAAGTGGAGATCTACAGAACTGTCCACCCCAAATCGACAGAATATGTTCTTCTCAGTGCCACGTGGCACTTCTTCTAAAATTGACCACATAAATTGAAGTAAAACACTCAGCAAATGCAAAACAAAACACTCAGCAAATGCAGAAGAACTGAAATCATAACAAACAGTCTCTCAGACCACAGTGCATTCAAATTAGAGCTCAGAATTAAGAAACTCACTCAAAACCAAACAATTACATAGAAATTGAACAACCTGCTCCCGAATGACTTCTGGAAAATAACTAAATTAAGGCAGAAATCAGGAAGTTATTTGAAACCAATGAAAACAAAGAGACAATGTACCAGAATCTCTGGGACACAGCTAAAGCATTGTTAAGAGAGAAATTTATAGCACTGAATGCCCACATCAGAAAGACAGAAAGATCTCAAATCATCATCCTAACATCATAATTAAAAGAGATAGGAAAAAGCCAATGAATCCAAAAACTAGCAGAAGACAAGAAATAACTAAGATCAGAATAGAATTAAAGGAGACAGAAACATGAAAAACCCTCCAAAAAAATCAGTGAATCCCAGAGACGGTTTTTTGAAAAAATTAACAAAATAGACCACTAGCTAGATGAATAAAGAAGAAAAGAGAGAAGAATCAAATAGACGCAATGAAATACGATAAAGGCAATATCACCACTGACCCCGCAGTAATACAAACTACCATATGAGAATACTATAAACACCTCTATGCAAATAAACTAGAAAATCTAGAAGAAATGGATAAATTCCTGGACACATATACCCTCCCAATACAAAACCAGGAAGAAGTCAAAGACCTGAATAGACCAATAAGAAGTACTGAAATTGAGGCAGTAATTAAAAGCCTACCAGCCAAAAGAGGCCCAGGACCAGACAAATTCACAGCCAAATTCTACCAGAGGTACAAAGAGGACCCGGTACCATTCCTTCTGAAACTATTCCAAACAACTGAAAAGGAAGGACTCCTCCCTAAATCATTTCATGAAGCCAGTGTCATCCTTATACCAAAACTTGGCAGAAACACAACAAAAAAAGAAAACTTCAGGCCTATATCCCTGATGAACACCAATGTGAAAATCCTCAATAAAACACTGGCATACAGAATCCAGCAGCACATCAACAAACTTATCCACTACAATCAAGTCAGCTTCATCCCTGGGATGCAAGGCTTGTTCAACAGATGCAAATCAATAATCATAATCCATCACATAAACAGAACCAAAAATGAAAACCACATGATTATCTCAATAGATTTAAAAAAGGCCTTGATAAAATTCAACAGCCCTTCATGTAAAATCTTAATAAACTAGGTGTTGATAGAACATACCTCAAAATAACAAGAACTAAGTATGACAGACCCACAGCCAATATCATATCAAATGGGCAAAAGCCGGAAGCATTCCCTTTGAAAACTGGCACAAGACAAGGATGCCCTCTCTCACCACTCCTATTCAACATAGTATTGGAAGCTCTGGCCAGGGCAATCAGGCAAGAGAAAGAAATAAAGACTATTCAAATAGAAAGAGCGCAAGTCAAATTGTCTCTGTTTGTAGATGACATGATTCTATACTTAGAAAACCCCATCCTCTCAGCCCAAAAACTCTTTAAGCTGATAAGCAATTTCAGCAAAGTCTCAGGATACAAAATCAATGCACAAAATTCACAAGCATTCCTATACACCAACAGTAGAGAAGCAGAGAACCAAATCATGAATGAACTCCCAATCACAATTCCTACAAAGAGAATCAAATACATAGCAATACAGCTAACAAGGGATGCAATAGACCTCTTCAAGGGGAACTACAAACCACCACTCAAGGAAATAAGAGAGGACGCAAACAAATGGAAAAACATTCCATCATTATGGATAGGAAGAATCAATATCGTGAGAGTGGCCATACTGCCCAAAGTAATTTATAGAGCCAGTGTTATTCCCATCAAACTACCATTGACGTTCTTCACAGAATCAGAAGAAACTACTTTAAATTTCATATGGAATCAAAGAAGACAATCTTAAACAAAGAGAACAAAGCTGAAGGCATCATGCTACCTGACTTCAAATCATACTACAAGCCTACAGTAACCAAACAGCATGATACTGCTGCCAAAACACATACAGACCGATGGAACAGAACAGAGACCTCAGAAATAACATCACACATGTACAACCTTCTGATCTTCAACAAACCTGACAAAAACAAACAATGGGGAAAGGATATCCTATTCAATTAATGGTACTGGGAAAACTGGCTAGCCACATGCAGGAAACTGAAACTGGACCCCTTCCTTAAACCTTATACAAAAATTAACTCAAGATGCATTAAAGACTTAAATGTAAAACCCCAAACCATAAAAACCCAGAAGAAAGCCTAGGCAATACTATTCAGGACATAAACATGGGCAAACACTTCATGATGAAAAAGTCAAAAACAATTGCAACAAAAGCCAAAATTGACAAATGGGATCTGATTAAAGAGCTTCTGCACAGCAAAAGAAACTATCATCAGAGTTAACAGGCAACCTATGAAATAGAAGATTTTTGCAACATAACCTTCTGACAAGCTTCTAATATCCAGAAATTACAAGACACTTAAACAAATTTACAGGAAAGAAACACACAACCCCATCAAAAAGCAGGGAAATGATATGAACAGACACTACTCAAATGAAGACATTTACGCAGCCAATAAACATACGAAAAGAAGGTCAACATCACTCATCATTAGAGAAATGTAAATCAAAACTACAATGAGATACCATCTCATTCCAGTCAGAATGGTGATTATTAAAAAGTCAAGAAACAACAGATGCCGGTGAAGCTGCAGAGAAATAGGAACACTTTTACACTGTTAGTGGGAATGTAAATTAGTTCAACCATTTTGGAACACAGTATGGCGATTCCTCAAGGATATAGAACCAGAAATACCATTTGACCCAGCAATCCCACTACGGGGTATACACCCAAAGGAATATAAATCATTCTGCTATAAAGACAATGCACATGTATGTTTATTTCAGCACTGTTTACAATAGCAAAGTCATGGAACCAACCCAAATGCTCATCAATGATAGACTAGATAAAGAAATTGTGGTAAATAGACACCATGGAATACTATGCACCCATAGAAAGGAATGAAATTATCTCCTTTGCAGGGACATAGATGAACCTGGATGCTGTCATCCTCAGCAAACTAACACAGGAACAGAAAACCAAACACTGCATGTTTTCACTCCTAAGTGGGGGTTGAACAATGAGAACACATGGACACAGGGAGGGAAACACCCTCCAGGGCCTGTTGGGAGGTGGGAGGTAAGGGGAGGGAACTTAGAGAACGGGTCAATAGGTGCAGTAAACCACCATGACACATGTATGTGTATGTTACAAACCTGCACATTCTGCACATGTATCCTGGAACTTAAAGTAAAATTAAAAAAATATTCACACTGTCCAGGAAGAGGAAAAAATTGAAAGTAGGCATAATAAGTAAGCTATTATCCTACATAAAAGAAAATAGTAGGTGTTATGACTAAAAAAGAAGTAAAGAACACGTAGATAGGATGTTCAATGAATGACGCCTATGATTTAAAAGGGTTTACCTCATTGAATGTGGACATATCAGCAGAGACTTAAAGGAAATGAGGAAGTTAGCCATGTGCAGACAAACCCTGGCCCATGCAGAAGAAATTTACCTGAGGCTGGAGTACCCCTGGTCATTATGAAGAACAACGGTGAGGCTAGTTGTATGGCTAGCACAGAGTGAGTGTGGCTGAGAATACGTGATGAGGTCACAGGGGGCAGATCATGAAGTGCTCATAGGCTAGTTGTGGTAGATTGAAACTTCTCTTCGAGATATGAAGCATATTTATACAAACCTTGACTGTAGCTGAAAGTTTGGACTTGGTTTTACAAATAGAATGTGGCATATGTGATGTTATCTGAGTTCCAAAGCCTAGGCTCAAGAGACTTTGCTACTTTCATGTTTACACTCCTGAAAGAAGAAGTTATGGGGAAAAAAAAAGTTATGAAGAAGTTAAGAAGGCCATACAAAGAAGTGATCCTACTAGAGATTATCCTACTGGAAAACCCATGTAAGAAAGAACTGAGGCATCTGAGCCAATGACCCTAGAGAACTGCCATATATATGAACAAAACTATTCTGAAATCATCAGCTCCAGGTGAATCCTAGACAAGTGACTCCTGGCAGCCCCATGGGGCCCTTGTGTTAGTCCAGTAGAAGACTAAACCCAGCTAAACCCAACCCAAATTAAAGAATCATGAAGAAACATATGGTTGCTGTTTAAAGCCACTAAATTTTGGGGTGGTTTTTTGCACAGCGATAACTAACAAGCATACCAGTGTAATAACTTTAGATTTTACGCTGAGTTTAATGGGGTACATTTTACAGTCAGATTTAGGAGAATAGTGACATGATCTGACTTTAAGTTTGAAACAGTTATTCTGACTACTGTGAGAATAACTGTGGAGGCCAAGCACACCCATGGCGACTGTTGTGGATGTTACTGCAGTAATCCAGGATAGAGATGGGAGTGAACTGGACCACAGTGAAGGAGAATGTTACTGCAACAATCCAGGATGGAGAGGGTGGTGACTTGGCCCAGAGTGGAGGAAGTGACAAATGGTCATAGAATTTACATTTTGAAGGTAGACAAGATTTTTAAAAGATTATATGTTGGGAATGAGGGAAAAGAGAAATCAGGGTTAACACAAAGATATTGGTCTTCTCCAATGAAAAAACAGTGATATTTTATAGAGAACATATTATGCTGCAACTTATTTCAAAGGTGGAAAATATATGTGTGTATGCACATGTATCTTCCCATATTGTATAAATAAATAGTATAAGTATAAACAAAAAATACAAAATGGTTAAAATACAAAATGATTATGTACAGGGAATGAAAGAGAACAGGATAAATGAGGACAGGGAAGGGATCAAAATTTCTTAGGACATATATTGCTTATCATTATGATTTTTGAATTTGCTACATGTAAAACGATTACAAAAATAAAACAAGAAGGAAAGTTAAGCAATCTTTTTTGTTCTTTTAAATGCCTATCATGTGGCAGGAGCTATGCTAAAACACTTTGTATATGTAATCCATAGCCTCTCTGGCTTTCTCATTTTTAAATGGTGATGATATAAATATATTGCAAAGCTGGCATATCTGATTGACAGATATTAGACATAATGTATCTCAGAAAATGCCCAGCACAGAGTAAGCAGTCAGTAATTGGTGGTTGCCATTACTATTGTGTAAGATAGTGGAACAAGTAAATGTTGGAATACAATTCAAACTAAATGTTTCTGGTGGTGAAGTCCCTGGTATTTCTCTCCATGCCATGCTGTCTTTTATAAAAAGCAACATAACAGCTGATGTCTCTAATTTCACTATGCCAGGTTTGTGGGAGTGATGGAATACAGATATGTAGAAAGTCAGTTCCAGGAGGACTAGGAAAATACTCAGAACAAATGTTTGGAGCAAACACCGAGGTGGTCGGGACCTGAGACTTGCCGGGATATCAGTAATAAAGACAGGGCAATGAGTTAGAACTCAGCCAAGTGATCATGTCCTAGGTACATACAAACCTTGAAGTTTAAGTAAAGGCAAAGTATCTGATACCAATCAAGCCAGCAGACGCTGGAGTCAATGAAATTAAATCCTACTTTTGTATCCACCATAAGCCAAATTTTTGCCTTTTGCTGAAGCTGGAATAAATCCCCAGATATAGGAAGTCCGATGTCTGTTCATGAGTAACTTTCTGAAGAAAGGACGTGAAGCTTAGGAGCAAAATCATCAGAGTTCCCAAGCACTTTTTTTTAAAGATTGGACTTTACTTGGGGTCTTTGAGAAAGTGTCTTTCTCATTTATATTTTAAACAATTTGAGAAATAAGACAAACGGCAGGTGGGAAACTGAAGTACAACCTTGGTAAAGGCCAAGTTGGAACACATAGCTTACTTTGACATCCGATGGCATTTCTAATAGCAAATCTCAGAATTTAGCAGACTTCTCACCCAAGCCAACTCTACTACCACCAGCTCAGAGATGGCCTGGCCCCATGAAAAACAGAGCTTCTGCTTCCTGTAAGCATTTTGTTCCTTGTGAGCAGCTTGCACCCAAGAGGAAAACAGTCAGTTAACCAAGTATCCTGGTTTTCCTTCCCAAATTTACCACTCAAGTGAGTCACCCCAGCTCCTCAGGGGTGGTGTCCACAAAGAGAGGCAAGAAGCATCCCCCAGGAAGCACAAGTGGAAGAGGCTCCACCAGCTAACAGATTTATTTAATAGGTCTTTTTGGGAGAGGCACACCTGGAGATTTCAGTTATCTTTGCTCAATAGTCCTTCAAAAAGACATCTGTCAGATCTGAGAGCTAAATATATCTGTTGATGATGAGGTCAAATTTCCAACAAAGAAATGTTTTCTGAAGCACTGACAAAATGTTTAAGATAACTTGGCAGAACTAGATGCCATTTTTAGAAAAACAACTAAAACTATACCCATCTTTCTGTTAGGCAAACAAAGCTCTGGGTTTCCTCTCTCCAACATGGACAAGCAGGCAGCAAATACAAGCAGATACAAATGGAATCAAGTCAGATATGGGGCATGGCAGTAACTGTCATAAAAGTAGGGGGGGTCAGTCAGACATGTATCCAACAAATATATAGGAAGAACTTACCATGTGACAGAAATGATGCTGTGAATCATAAGACACTGCCTTTGTCCTCTGGGAACTTATAGTCTTATGAGAGATATGGACAAGTAATCAGACAATTACTATGAAGTAGCATACACATTATGAGAAACGTGTGCAGGGTGCTTTGAACGCAGGAAGAAGGTACCATATCTAATATTGGGGCTCAAGGAAAGGATTTCTGGAGGAGATTTTAAAGAACAAGTAGCTGTTTGTCAAGCCAGAGAGACCAGAGGGGAGGAGGGACAGAGAAATGCTAAGGAAAGGAGACAACAAATACAAGTCTGCAGTTGAGAGAGTATGGTGATTCCAGAGAAGTAAACAGAGTTAAAAATGGATGTATAATGGAATACAGGATATACTGTGTGTGTGTGTGTGTGTGTGTGTGTGTGTGTGTGTGTTGAGTGGATGGATAGAAAAATGGAAGATAATTAATAAATAATAAATCTTGATATTTATATACTTGAATATATTAATATACTATTTAATATATCAATAATAGGAATATATTATATTATTATGAATATATATAAAATATATTCAAATTTATAAATGTATCAAAGGACCAAGTTATAAAGAGAACTATAAGCCATGTTTGGAATTAATTCCTAGAGCAAAGAGAGGGCAAATAAGCAGGTGCATGACAATGTATCTGTTATCACATCTGTGCTTTTAAAATGTCAGTGACTGCAATGTGGGGCATGTGAGAATGATAGCCTTGAAGTATGTGATCATCACACTACCGTCTTGTCTGTTTCCCTGCACTTGTTTGACTTGCTGCCGTGGTAAATGTATTATAATTGGTGCTTATAAAAGGTGAGCCCTCCTGCCCACTAATAAGTGCACTGTGTCTCTGAGTTACAAAACTCATTGCAATAATTTCTTTTCAACACGGAAGCCATAGACACCGGACTCAGAGGAGAGTCTCTAGTTTTTACAGATTTAGTCCCAGCCCCCAGCTTCCCTGCCCTCACCCTCTTTATTTTGACATTGCACTTGGTCTCAGGTGTCAATTGAAATAAACTAATCCAGGATAGGACCGACATGACAGACATCATCCTGCCCTCAAAACCACATCTCATCTCTTAATCATGGCACACTGCCCTTTCTTTGACCCACACTTGTGAGACTCAGTTCACTCTTCAGGTTTCAGCATAAATATCATTTCCCTAGGAAAGTATTTTCTGACCCCCTGCCCTAAACTAGCTTAGACCGTCTTGTAATATGCTTCCATAGTATTTCATAACTCTTTGAAATACTTACTTTACTCGTTCATTGTATATCTTCTCTGAGGGCAGAGGTCATAGCTTTCTAAGCCTAGCACATTGTTACCTAGTTGGTACTCAATAAATACTTGTTTACTGAGTGAATGAACTCTCTGATCAGAGAGACATGATAACTCATGTAAGTAGATCTTTGTTTTTAACAAAACAAAAAGTCCTCCTGACATTCCCAGACATGCCTGAAATCCAGGGTGAACACATCATAAATTCAAGGCTTTTGCTGTGTGAGGCTTTGAAAGTGGACGGGAGGTCCATGTTCCATACCTCACAAAAGGCTTCCTTTCAAAAAGATCATATTAGGATCGGGAAAGAAAGACAATAAATCTACAAGGATATAATATTTAAAAAGTTGAAATTTTTGTTTGATTGCTTTTACTGGAGTAAATGGAGAAATTTTCAGGTAAACCTG
Organism: Trachypithecus francoisi; assembly: GCF_009764315.1. Classification (NCBI taxonomy): domain Eukaryota; kingdom Metazoa; phylum Chordata; class Mammalia; order Primates; family Cercopithecidae; genus Trachypithecus; species Trachypithecus francoisi. The sequence continues at coordinate 96,969,028 of NW_022681456.1, read as the reverse complement.
GAGAACGAACGTGGGCAGATAAGAAATGAGATGAGGAAAGGTGAACTGCAATAAATGACTCAATCAACTCCACAAGTGTTGTCAAGAACCCAGCTGGGTGCTAGCCACTGGCAGAACTGGTGACTCACACCCTTCAGGAGGTCACAGTTTCTAACCTGGAGACCCATGGTCCTATTTTGAGTATATGCAGCTGCATTTACCTCTGCTGCTGCTGTTGCTGCCAGTCCACCTGCTGAAACGAGAGGAGGATTTGTCTTTTTACCAAAGCAACAGAAATGCAGTGTTTCTTGTCTATTTTTCTGCATACTATTATATACCTTATTAACTCCTTCAATAAATCTTTACTCAACATTCACTGTGGGCCGATCTCTGTGCTAAGTGAAATAAAGTAACAAGACATAGCTTCATTTCTATTTCTTGTCCTCTTTCCTTTTCAATGAAGAGAATATAAATTCATATAAAAGGATAATATTCAATGGCCTGTGCTTTGCTTATCTTCTATTAATAGCTGTCTGCCAAGCTGGACTTATTGTTGAACCCCTACTGTATGTCAGGCCTATTCCAGGCACTACAGAAGAACAGAGAAAGAAATTTGTAAACCCTATCCTCCAGGAACTTATAACACAGTTGAAGAAAGAAGATACAATCACTTAAAAAAGAAATCGTTATCTGTTTTCTTATTACTCATTTCTCTAAATCTGATCTAAAAATATTCATTTTTTTTTCTCCAAGAAGCTGAGCAGGCAGTAACATTGAAGAAAATGCTTTCCTTTAATATTCTGTTGTTCTTCCTTGGTTACAATTTTTATTTCATTGGGTTTTTAGCCCATACCAACCTAAACAAATTGTCTCCTTCACTAATCCTCTCTGCCTCTTTCAACTCTCCTACCTCATTGACACTGGTTTTGTAAGCACAAAATAAATTTTATAGAAAGCTACCATCACTGAATCATACCAGTTCTGATCTTTCGAGAGCAACTTGGATTTCACAAATGTTTGTTAATCATGGTTTCAATTGAAAGGGAAGAGCTTCCGGTTTTTATTTCTTTGCAAGCTAATGTTTCCCACTCTCATTTGGCTGCAGTCAGTTTCATAAACAAGACTTATTCATATTTATTATTTTGCTAAAATTAGCAGGCTGTGCAGTCATGGGTGTTACCAGAGTCTTAGGGAATTGCACTTTTCAATTTAAGGCAGGATAGCTTTGTGATGGATGGTTCCCTAGGCTCTTCGGACTCTGCTTTCTGCTGTTTCTTTCTCCAGCCCATTGCATGCTGCTGTTTATCTTGCAAAATGTCTGACAATTGAGAGCAGAGACAAAGCACTTAAAGCTAGATGGAGCTGGAGAAAGAGAGAGAGAGTTCAAGTAGATCAACAGGTTCCTTGAGATGCGATGAGCTGGTTCTAACTCATATATCAGGTACTGTGCCTAAATTACCTTATTTAGTCCTCATTATAGCTATATGAAATAGGTACATTTTACAGATAAGAAACTCAGACTGGAGGAAGTGAAATGTCCTGTTTTAAGTCTTGTGATTCCTAAGGAGCAGAGCCCTGTTTCAATTCTGGATGAGAATTCAGAGCCTCTGCATTATCCTACAAGATGCTGCACCCCCTATTGAGCTCTTGCCATGGAGGACTGTCATTGTCTTTTTCTTCTTTCTCTCAGCTAATCTCTAAACTCATAAAGAATGTGGATTCTGCCTTTTCTCCATCCCAAGAATCTACCTCAATTCCTGGCACACTGTGGGTGCTCACAATATCGGTGGGCAGGAAAAATAAATGAATACATCTGTTCGCCCTGCCTACCTCAAAGATTGTAACCATCACATATAATAATATACAAGAGACATTTGTAATAATGAAGTACTACATAATGTAAAGGTTGATGTTGACCTGGATATCTCTTGTGTGTTTATTACTATGTTGTATCTTTTGAAAAAAAAATACTGCTGTGCTGTACCCATCAACTCCCAATGCAAACCCTCCCCCACCTCCTCTCCCCGTGATAGGCCCCAGTGTGTGATGTTCCCCATCCCCAGTCCAAGTGATCTCATTGTTCAGTTCCCACCTATGAGTGAGAACATGCGATGTTTGGTTTTCTGTTCTTGAGATAGTTTGCTGAGAATGATGGTTTCCAGCTGCATCCATGTCCCTACAAAGGACTCAAACTCATCCTTTTTTATGGCTGCATAGTATTCCATGGTGTATATGTGCCATATTTTCTTAATCCAGTCTGTCACTGATGGATATTTGGGTTGATTCCAAGTCTTTGCTATTGTGAATAGTGCTGCAATAAACATACGTGTGCATGTGTCTTTATAGCAGCATGATTTGTAATCCTTTGGGTATATACCCAGTAATGGGATGGCTGGGTCATATGGTACTTCTAGTTCTAGATCCTTGAGGAATCGCCATACTGTTTTCCATAATGGTTGAACTAGTTTACAATCCCACCAACAGTGTAGAAGTGTTCCTATTTCTCCACATCCTCTCCAGCACCTGTTGTTTCCTGACCTTTTAATGATTGCCATTCTAACTGGTGTGAGATGGTATCTCATTGTGATTTTGATTTGCATTTCTCTGATGGCCAGTGATGATGAGCATTTTTTCATGTGTCTGTTGGCTGTATGAATGTCTTCTTTTGAGAAATGTCTGACCAACATGGCACAAGTATCCATATGTAACAAACCTGCACGTTATGCACATGTACCCTAGAACTTAAAGTATAATAAAAAAAAAGAAAAAAAAATACTGTATTCTACCAATATTTGTGTCTTCTACATTGCCTAGCTGAATCTTAATAGTTGGAGGCATTTAATTAATAATTGATTCAATAAATTTATGATGGTTTATAAAAGCAAGACATAAAAAGCTCATGACTAGCTTTTTGTTTTTAAAAGATCACGCTAGCAAAAGGGAAAGATATTTGGAAGGAGGTAGACATAAAAATAATGGGGAGAACAGATCAGAAGATACAGAAAATAAATTATGAAATCTGGGCCCCAAAACGTGTCAAAAGGTATCATTTGAAACAATGTTCTCATTATATATCTGTCTAATCTAACAAGATATAAAATTAAAATCCATAGGAATCAGAATAATAACCATTTTCATGTGTGGAGGTATTGAATCCTTTTCACATGGTCATAAATAAATTTAGACACTTTTTAAAAATAAAATGCTATAAAAAGGACATGAAAGTAATTTTCTCAAAAGTGTTATTTTTTGTTACAAAGCTTTTGCAAAAAAAAATAGTCTGTCCTAATTAGCGTTCAATTTTGCAACAGTAAGTGGGAATGGCAGGTTGTACCTTTCCCTTTAGGATACAGCTCCTCTGGGGCTTTCCCATCTGTTTCTGCTTTGGTTGGAGGCAATTTCTCCATTTCAATCTGTATATAAGTTCCACCTCCATGTCATGTTTCACTTGCCCTGTGTGCTAAGAAAATGCTAAATGTTAGAACTAGAGAAATGAGATGTCATAAGAGTAGTTCTGCTTCTTGTATTGTCATAATGTTATAAATATTGAAGAAGAGGATCTAGCTAAAAATAATTTTCCAGGTATTGATGTCAATGTTGCTATAAAGCACCAAAGTGCTTACATATCGTTCCACAGTTGTAAAACAGATCCACAATATGGCTTCAGAATATCTCCTTCACTACATAACAAGAAATATGGAAATCTTTTTAAATACAAAAAAAAGCCTTTAATATTGAAAAATATTAATTATATGAATTTGTAAAACTAAAAAAATGCACAAATGCTCTCATTTTTGCTTAAAAACATTTTGTCTTAAAGAAAAGAATGCCAGCGTGAATAAGACAAAATCTTAAAAATGAATGTAAAAAAGAGATTCATATAATAAAGATGGTGGGACATCAGGGAAAGAGATGGGATTTGCTTCTGTCCAGAACATTTTAGTACCTATACATACCTGTATGTTTTTATGTAAGAATGGTCATCTATCACAAAATATATCTGCCACATATGTGCTTGATATGAGTTGCTAATTTTTATTTTGTTTCATTTTGGTTTGTTCTTGTTTTGCTAGTCATTCACTAGAAAAAAAAAGAGATCTCGAATTAAAAAGCTAATTAAGAAGAATCTCAGAGTTACTCATCATTATTGGTTAGGTAAACATTCTCATTTTATTGGAAGAAAACTGATGCTCAGAAGGCTGAAGCAGTTACCAAAAGTCACGTATTATCAAACCTCAGCATTAAATGTACATTTTGTACCACCTCTTTCATGACTCTTTATCCAGTGTAGTTTGCCTTTTGAAAGAGGAAGAGGAACACAGTAAAAATATCACTAGTCTAGCAGATTAAACAAACAAAACAAAACAACTTGTTTTGAGGCTTGGTTTTCTTCCTGACTAAATGGATAACCTTGGGAAATGCATTTGAATTTTCAGGACTCTAGCTTCCTTGCACAAGTAGAATCCCTACAGTGGCAAAGTACTAAATGAGACATAAATTCATTTTTATATGATGATTTTCTGCACAAGGAATTCTAAATTTTCAAAACTTCAAGCCGACATCCTATAATCGTCAATACATAATTACAATACAGATGTAGAGAGTTCTACAGTAAGTGTTAAAGTGCATGAGACTTCGGAAGAATGAAAGATCATTTATTTCTGTTTCATTTATACCCATTTACTCATATTCTGAAGAAAGCTTCCCTCATTTTAGTAAAAACTTGTGAATCAAAATACGCTGAAGACATGAAGGAAAAATCTCCATTGGAAAATCCACAGAATCTCAAACTTAACATCCTCCAAAATAAACTTGTTATCCTTAAGCCTTCTTTTCTTCCTATAATCTGAAATTTTATTTCCTTTTTTTAGCTAGAAATCTCATCATCTTTTGTCTTTCCCTCTTCATTTCCAATTTTAACTATTCTTCTATCACACAATTTCTATTTTAGGAATTCTGTTGTAACCATCTCTTACTCTAAAGTCATAAATACATAGTCCTCTAAACATATGCCCTGTCACCCCTTTACCTCTTTACCTCGTGCCACAATGCACACTCTCTTTATTATTTCCAGGAACTTTTTTTTTTTTTTTTTTTGAGACGGAGTCTTGCTCTGTCACCGGGCTGGAGTGCAGTGGCCGGATCTCAGCTCACTGCAAGCTCCGCCTCCCGGGTTTATGCCATTCTCCTGCCTCAGCCTCCCGAGTAGCTGGGACTACAGGCGCCCACCACCTTGCCCAGCTAGTTTTTTGTATTTTTTTAGTAGAGACAGGGTTTCACCATGTTAGCAGGATGGTCTCGATCTCCTGACCTCGTGATCTGCCCGTCTCGGCCTCCCAAAGTGCTGGGATTACAGGCTTGAGCCACCGTGCCTGGCCTATCCAGGAACTTTTAAAGAGGTTCCACTGGTTCTCACCCCTAGGCATTTCCTCATCTTGTTTATTTCCCATTATACTCTATGACAAATTAAAATCCAAACCCTTTCTCATGATCTCAGGAGCCTTTACCAGTAACAGCATACATATTTTTCTGAACTTAACTCCCCTACATTCATCTTCTCACCTTTCCTTTCCTTTCCCTCATCCCCTGAACAACTCTTGCTACATTTCTCATTATTCTTGAACTTTCATATTTTTTCATGACTCATGCCTCAGTACATGCCCTCAATGTCCAGAAAAGTTTCCCTTTACTTTTCCAATTCATTATTCATTCTTTAACTTGAGTTATATCATTGCTCTTTATCCTTTCTTTCTGTATTGCAGCTTTCTTGAGATATAATTCACATACATAATTCAGCATTTTAAAGTGTACACATCATGGCCGAATAGGAAGAGCTCCAGTCTCCAACTCCCAGAGCGAGCGACACAGAAGACCGGTGATTTCTGCATTTTCAGCTGAGGTACTGGGGTCATCTCACTGGGGAGTGCCGGACAATTGGTGCTGGTCAGCTGCTGCAGCCCGACCAGCGAGAGCTGAAGCAGGGCGAGGCATTGCCTCACCTGCGAAGCGCAAGGGGGAAGGGAATCCCTTTTCCTAGCCAGGGGAACTGAGACACACAACACCTGGAAAATCGGGTAATTCCCACCCCAATACTGCGCTTTAAGCAAACAGGCACACAAGGAGATTATACCCACAACTGGCGGGGAGGGTCCCAACCCCACAGAGCCTCCCTCATTGCTAGCACAGTAGTCTGCGATCTAACCAAAAGGGCAGCAGCGAGGCTGGGGGAGGGGCGCCAGCCATTGCTGAGGCTTAAGTAGGTAAACAAAGCCGCTGGGAAGCTCGAACTGGGTGGAGCTCACAGCAGCTCAAAGAAACCTGCCTGTCTCTGTAAACTCCACCTATGGGGACAGGGCACAGCTAAACAACAAAAGGGGAAGCCGCAGAGGCCTGTGCAGACACAAACGACTCTGTCTGACAGCTTTGAAGAGAGCACTGGATCTCCCAACACGGAGGTTGAGATCTGAGAATGGACAGACTGCCTGCTCAAGTGGGTCCCTGACCCCTGAGTAGCCTAACTGGGAGATATTCCCCACTAGGGGCAGTCTGACACCCCACACCTCACAGGGTGGAGTACATCCCAGAGAGGAAGCTTCCAAAGGAAGAATCAGACAGGTACACTCACTGTTCAGCAATATCCTATCTTCTGCAACCTCTGCTGCTGATACCCAGGCAAACAAGGTCTGAAGTGGACCTCAAGCAATCTCCAACAGACCTACAGCTGAGGGTCCTGACTATAAGAAGAAAAACTATCAAACAGGAAGAACACCTATACCAAAACCCCATCAGTATGTCACCATCATAAAAGACCAGAGGCAGATAAAACCATGAAGATGGGGAAGAAGCAGGGCAGAAAAGCTGGAAATTCAAGAAATAAGAGTGCATCTCCCCCTGCAAAGGAGCGCAGCTCATCTCCAGCAATGGATCAAAGCTGGTCAGAGAATGACTTTGAGGAAATGAGAGAAGAAGGCTTCAGCCCATCAAACTTCTCAGAGCTAAAGGAGGAATTACGTACCCAGCGCAAAGAAACTAAAAATCTTGAAAAAAGAGTGGAAGAATTGATAGCTAGAAAAATTAATGCAGAGAAGGTCATAAAAGAAATGACAGAGATGAAAACCATGACACGAGAAATACGTGACAAATCCACAAGCTTCAGTAACCGACTCGATCAACTGGAAGAAAGAGTATCAGCGATTGAGGATCAAATGAATGAAGTGAAGCAAGAAGAGAAACCAAAAGAAAAAAGAAGAAAAAGAAATGAACAAAGCCTGCAAGAAGTATGGGATTATGTAAAAAGACCAAATCTACGTCTGATTGGGGTGTCTGAAAGTGAGGGGAGAAATGGAACCAAGTTGGAAAACACTCTTCAGGATATCATCCAGGAGAACTTCCCCAACCTAGTAGGGCAGGCCAACATTCAAATTCAGGAAATACAGAGAACACCACAAAGATACTCCTCCAGAAGAGCAACTCCAAGACACATAATTGCCAGATTCACCAAAGTTGAAATGAAGGAAAAAATCTTAAGGGCAGCCAGAGAGAAAGGTCGGGTTACCCACAAAGGGAAGCCCATCAGACTAATAGCAGATCTCTCGGCAGAAGCTCTACAAGCCAGAAGAGAGTGGGGGCCAATATTCAACGTTCTTAAAGAAAAGAATTTTCAACCCAGAATTTCATATCCAGCCAAACTAAGTTTCATCAGTGAAGGAGAAATAAAATCCTTTACAGATAAGCAAATGCTTAGAGATTTTGTCACCACCAGGCCTGCCTTACAAGAGACCCTGAAGGAAGCCCTAAACATGGAAAGGAACAAGTGGTACCAGCCATTGCAAAAACATGCCAAAATGTAAAGACCATCGAGGCTAGGAAGAAACTGCATCAACTAATGAGCAAAATAACCAGTTAATATCATAATGGCAGGATCAAGTTCACACATAACAATATTAACCTTAAATGTAAATGGACCAAATGCTCCAATTAAAAGACACAGACTGGCAAACTGGATAAACAGTCAAGACCCATCAGTCTGCTGTATTCAGGAGACCCATCTCACATGCAGAGACATACATAGGCTCAAAATAAAGGGATGGAGGAAGATCTACCAAGCAAATGGAGAACAAAAAAAAGCAGGGGTTGCAATCCTAGTCTCTGATAAAACAGACTTTAAACCATCAAAGATCAAAAGAGACAAAGAAGGCCATTACATAATGGTTAAGGGATCAAATCAACAGGAAGAGCTAACTCTCCTAAATATATATGCACCCAATACAGGAGCACCCAAATTCATAAAGCAAGTCCTTAGAGACTTACAAAGAGACTTAGATTCCCATCCAATAATAATGGAAGACTTTAACACTCCACTGTCAACATTAGACAGATCAACGAGACAGAAAGTTAACAAGGATATCCAGGAATTGAACTCATCTCTGCACCAAGCAGACCTAATAGACTTCTATAGAACTCTCCACCCCAAATCAAAAGAATATACATTCTTCTCAGCACCACATCACATTTATTCCAAAATTGACCACATAATTGGAAGTAAAGCACTCCTTAGCAAATGTCAAAGAACAGAAATTATAACAAACTGTCTCTCAGACCACAGTGCAATCAAACTAGAACTCAGGACTAAGAAACTCAATCAAAACCGCTCAACTACATGGAAACTGAACAACCTGCTCCTGAATGACTACTGGGTACATAACAAAACGAAAGCAGAAATAAAGATGGTCTTTGAAACAAATGAGAACAAAGATACAACATACCAGAATCTCTGGGACACATTTAAAGCAGTGTGTAGAGGGAAATTTATAGCACTAAATGCCCACAGGAGAAAGCAGGAAAGATCTAAAATTGACACTCTAACATTACAATTAAAAGAACTGGAGAAGCAAGAGAAAACATGTTCAAAAGCTAGCAGAAGGCAAGAAATAACTAAGATCAGAGCAGAACTGAAGGAGATAGAGACACAAAAAACCCTCCAAAAAATCAATGAATCCAGGAGTTGGTTTTTTGAAAAAATCAACAAATTGACAGACCGCTAGCAAGACTAATAAAGAAGAAAAGAGAGAAGAATCAAATAGATGCAATAAAAAATGATAAAGGGGATATCACCACGGACCCCACAGAAATACAAACTACCATCAGAGAATACTATAAACACCTCTCGCAAATCAACTAGAAAATCTAGAAGAAATGGATAATTCCTGGACACTTACACTCTTCCAAGACTAAACCAGGAAGAAGTTGAATCCCTGAATAGACAATAGTAGGCTTTCAAATTGAGGCAATAATTAATAGCCTACCAACCAAAAAAAGTCCAGGACCAGATGGATTCACAGCTGAATTCTACCAGAGGTACAAGGAGGAGCTGGTACCATTCCTTCTGAAACTATTCCAATCAATTGAAAAAGAGGGAATCCTCCCTAACTCATTTTATGAGGCCAACATCATCCTGATACCAAAGCCTGGCAGAGAAAACAAAAAAAGAAAATTAGACCAATATCCCTGATGAACATCGATGCAAAAATCCTCAATAAAATACTGGCAAACTGGATTCAGCAGCACATCAAAAAGCTTATCCACCATGATCAAGTGGGCTTCATCCCTGGGATGCAAGGCTGGTTCAACATTCGCAAATCAATAAATATAATCCAACATATAACAGAACCAAAGACAAGAACCACATGATTATCTCAATAGATGCAGAAAAGGCTTTTGACAAAATTCAACAGCCCTTCATGCTAAAAACGCTCAATAAATTCGGTATTGATGGAACGTACCTCAAAATAATAAGAGCTATTTATGACAAACCCACAGCCAATATCATACTGAATGGGCAAAAACTGGAAAAATTCCCTTTGAAAACTGGCACAAGACAGGGATGCCCTCTCTCACCACTCCTATTCAACATAGTCTTGGAAGTTCTGGCTAGGGCAATCAGGCAAGAGAAAGAAATCAAGGGTATTCAGTTAGAAAAGAAGAAGTCAAATTGTCCCTGTTTGCAGATGACATGATTGTATATTTAGAAAACCCCATTGTCTCAGCCCAAAATCTCCTTAAGCTGATAAGCAACTTCAGCAAAGTCTCAGGATAAAAACTTAATGTGCAAAAATCACAAGCATTCTTATACACCAGTAACAGACAAGCAGAGAGCCAAATCAGGAATGAACTTCCATTCACAATTGCTTCAAAGAGAATAAAATACCTAGGAATCCAGCTTACAAGGGCTGTAAAGGACCTCTTCAAGGAGAACTACAAACCACTGCTCAGTGAAATCAAAGAGGACACAAACAAATGGAAGAACATACCATGCTCATGGATAGGAAGAATTAATATCGTGAAAATGGCCATACTGCCCAAGGTTATTTATAGATTCAATGCCATCCCCATCAAGCTACCAATGACTTTCTTCACAGAATTGGAAAAAACAGCTTTAAAGTTCATATGGAACCAAAAACGAGCCCGCATTGCCAAGAAAATCCTAAGTCATAAGAACAAAGCTGGAGGCATCATGCTATCTGACTTCAAACTATACTACAAGGCTACAGTAACCAAAACAGCATGGTACTGGTACCAAAACAGAGATATAGACCAATGGAACAGAACAGAGTCCTCAGAAATAATACCACACATATACAGCCATCTGATCTTTGACAAACCTGAGAGAAACAAGAAATGGGGAAAGGATTCCCTATTTAATAAATGGTGGCTGGGAAAATTGGCTAGCCAGAAGTAGAAAGCTGAAACTGGATCCTTTCCTTACTCCTTAACGAAAATTAATTCAAGATGGATTAGAGACTTAAATGTTAGACCTAATACCATAAAAACCCTAGAAGAAAACCTAGGTAGTACCATTCAGGACATAGGAATAGGCAAGGACTTCATGTCTAAAACACCAAAAGCAACAGCAGCAAAAGCCAAAATTGACAAATGGGATGTCATTAAACTAAAGAGCTTCTGCACAGCAAAAGAAACTACCATCAGAGTGAACAGGCAACCTACAGAATGGGAGAAAATTTTTGCAATCTACTCATCTGACAAAGGGCTGATATCCAGAATCTACAAAGAACTCAAACAAATTTACAAGAAGAAAACAAACAACCCCATCAAAAAGTGGGCAAAGGATATGAACAGACATTTCTCAAAAGAAGATATTCATACAGCCAACAGACACATGAAAAAATGCTCATCATCACTGGCCATCAGAGAAATGCAAATCAAAACCACAATGAGATACCATCTCACACCAGTTAGAATGGCAGTCATTAAAAGGTCAGGAAACAACAGGTGCTGGAGAGGATGTGGAGAAATAGGAACACTTCTACACTGTTGGTGGGATTGTAAACTAGTTCAACCATTATAGAAAACAGTATGGCGATTCCTCAAGGATCTAGAACTAGAAGTACCATATGACCCAGCCATCCCATTACTGGGTATATACCCAAAGGATTACAAATCATGCTGCTATAAAGACACATGCACACGTATGTTTATTGCGGCACTATTCACAATAGCAAAGACTTGGAATCAACCCAAATGTCCATCAGTGACAGACTGGATTAAGAAAATATGGCACATATACACCGTGGAATATTATGCAGCCATAAAAAAGGATGAGTTTGAGTCCTTTGTAGGGACATGGATGCAGCTGGAAACCATCATTCTTAGCAAACTATCACAAGAACAGAAAACCAAACACCGCATGTTCTCACTCATAGGTGGGAACTGAACAATGAGATCACTTGGACTCGGGAAGGGGAACATCACACATTGGGGCCTATCATGGGGAGGGGGAAGGGGGAAGGGATTGCATTGGGAGTTATACCTGATATAAATGACGAATTGATGGATGCTGACGAGTTGATGGGTGCAGCACACCAACATGGCACAAGTATACATATGTAACAAACCTGCACGTTATGCACATGTACCCTAGAACTTAAAGTATAATAAAAAATAATTTATTATACATAAAAAATGTGTACACATCAATGGTGTATTAGTGCCCCATTCTATGGGTGCCAATTTACTGTATTAGTCTGTTTTCATGATGCTGATAAAGACATACCCAAGACTGGGCAATTTACCAAGGAAGGAGGTTTAATGGAGAACTCACAGTTCCACATGTCTAGGGAAGCCTCATAATCATGGCAGAAGGCAAGGAGGAGGAATTCATACATTACATAGATGGTGGCCGGGAAAGCGAGAGCTTGTGTAGGGAAATTCCCATTTTTAAAATCATCAGATCTCAGATGTATTCAATATTACAAGGACAGCATGGGAAAGACCCACCCCTATGATTCAATTACCTTCCACCAGGTCCCTCCCACAACACACAGAAATTCAAGGTGAGATTTTGGTGGGGCCACAGTCAAACTGTATTATTCCACCCCTGGCCCCTCCCAAATCTCATATCTTCACATTTCAAAACCAATCATGTCTCCCGAACAGTCTCCCAAAGTGTCAGCTCATTTAAGCATTAACTCAAAAGTCCACAGTCCAAAGTTTCATCCACGACAAAGCAAATCCCTTCCACCTAGGAGCCTGTAAAATCAAAAGCAAGTTAGTTACTTCCTAGATACAATGGGGTACAGGCATTGGATAAAAACAGTCATTCCAAATGGGAGAAATTAGCCAAAACCAAGCGGTTACTGGCCCCTTGCAAGTCCAAAATCCAGCGAGGTAGTCAAATTTTAACACTCCAAAATGATCTCCTTTGACTCCATGTCTCACATCCAGGTCATGCTGATGCAAGAGGTGGGCTTCCACGGCATCAGGCAGCTCTGCCTTTGTGACTTTGCAGGATATAGCCCCTCAGACCGCCTCAGTTGCTTTCATGGGCTGGTATTGAGTGTCTGTGACTTTTCTAGGCACACGGTGCAGGCTGTTGGTAGATGTACCATTCTGGGGTCTAGAGGACAGTGGCCCTCTTCTCACAGCTCCACTAGATAGTGCACCAGTAGGGACTCTGTGTAGGGCCTCCAATCCCACATTTCCCTTCCACACTGCCCTAGCAATGTCTCCATGAGGGCCCCACCCCTAAAGCAAACTTTTGCCTGGGCATCCAGGCATTTCCATACATCCTATGAAATCTAGAGGATTTCAGACCTTCAGAAATCAGAGGTTCCCAAGCCTCAATTCTTGACTTCTGTGCACTGGCAGGATCAACACCACATGGAAGCTGTCAAGGCTTGGGGCTTCCACCCTCTGAAGAAACACCCTTAACTGTACCTTGGCCCCTTTTAGTCACAGCTGGAGTGGCTGGGATGCAGGGCACCAACTCTCTAGACTGCACACAGTGGAGGAACCCTGGGCGTGGTCCACAAAACCATATTTTTCCTCCTAAATTTCCAGGCCTGTGATGAGAGGGACTGCTGCAAAGGTCTCTGGCATGCCCTGAAGATATTTTTCCCATTGCCTTGGTGATTAACATTCAGCTACTCATTACTTATGCAAATTTCTGCAGCTGGCTTGGATTTCGCCCTAGAAAATGGATTTTCTTTTCTATCACACTGTCAGGCTGCAAATTTTCTGAACTTTTGTGCTCTGTTTCCCTTTTAAAACTGAATGCCTTTAATAGCACCCAAGTCACCTCTTGAATGCTTTGCTGCTTAGGAATTTCTTCTGCCAGATACCCTGAATTATCTCCCTCAAGTTCAAAGTTCCACAAATCTCTAGGGTAGGGGCAAAATGCCACCAGTCTCTTTGCTAAAACATAACAACAGTCACCTTTGCTCCACTTCCCAACAAGTTCCTCCTTTCCATCTGAGACCACCTCAGCCTGGACATTATTATCCATATCACTATCAGCATTTTGGTCAAAGCCATTCAACAAGTCTCTAGGCAGTTCCAAACTGTCCCATATTTTCCTGTTTTCTTCTGAGCCCTCCAAACTGTTCCAACCCCTTCCTGTTACCCAGTTCCAAAGTCACTTCTACGTTTTTGGGTATCTTTTCAGCAGTGCTCCACTCTACTGGTACCAATTTAAGGTATTAGTTCATTTTCATGTTGCTGATAAAGACATATCCAAGACTGGGGAATTTACTAATGAAAGAGGTTTAATGGATAACTCAGTTTCATGTGGCTGGGGAAGTCTCACAATCATGGCCGGAGGCAAGGAGGAGCAAGTCACATCTTACGTGGATGGCAGCAGACAGAGAGAGCTTGTGTGGGGAAACTCACAGTTTTTAAACCGTGAGATCTCATGAGACTTATTCACTATCAAAAGACCAGCACAGGAAAGACCTGCCCCCATGATTCACTTTCCTCCCACCAGGTCCCTCCCATAACACATGGGAATTCAAGATGGGATCTGAGTGGGGACACAACCAAACTATATCAAGTGGTTTTTAGCATAGTCATTAAATTCTGCAACTATCACCAGAATTTTTTTCCAGAAAATTCTCATCATCTCAAGAAGAAACACCATACATACTAGTAGTAGTCACTACCATTCAACCAGTCAACTCTGGCCAAACACGAATTTACTTTCTGTCTCTATGAATTTACCTATTTTGAACATTTCATATAAATGGAATCATTTCAAATATGGCCTTTGCGTTTAGCTTCTTTTACATAGCATAACATGTTTAAGGTTCATTCATGTTGTAGTATGTATTAGTACTCCACTCCTTTCTATGGCTGAATAATATCTATTGTACAGCTATACAGCATTGTGTGTGTGTGTGTTTTTTTTTGTTTTTGTTTTTGTTTTTGTTTTTGTTCTTTTTTTTTTTTTGGAGATGGAGTCTCTCTCTGTCACCCAGGCTGCAGTGCAGTGGCGCAATCTCAGCTCACTGCAAGCTCCCGGATTCATGCCATTCTCCTGCCTCAGCCTCCTGAGTAACTGGGACTACAGGCACCTGCCACCACACCCAGCTAATTTTTTGTATTTTTAGTAGAGACGGGGTTTCACGGGGTTTCACTGTGGTCTTGATCTCCTGACCTTGTGATCTGCCCACCTCGGCCTCCCAAAGTGCTGGGATTACAGGTGTGAGCCACCATGCCCGACCAGCATTGTGTTTATTCCTTAATTGATTAACATTTGTGTTGTTTCCACTTTTTGGCTGCTGTGGATTATACTTATTGTATTTATTTTCAAGGTATATTTAATCTGTGTTTTATTACTATTACTATAAAGCTTTTAATAAGCACCTTTCTCTATTCTTGAGCCCCACTTTGTGAGAAAATCATTCTTAATTTTTAGTTTTTCTTCTGATTTTTGCATTCATTTTCAATGTAAGCTATTCCTTTTCTTCAATTTTAGACAACTCTATTTATATTCTACCAGAGAAGAGAAGAATTTAGCACTTTTCTATCCTATCTATACTTTATTCCTCTCTCTCTCTATTCTTTAGAAAATTTCTTCAAAAGTTTGTTATTTCAATATACAGCATATAAATCGCTGTCTATGTAAACATTGTTCACAGCTGACCTCACTGGGTTCACACATTATTTATGGCCATATAATCCTCACACTGAAGGTAATTACTACATATGAATGTATATGAGTGTGTATGTGCATAGCAAATATCTTGGTCCTTTTTTAGTCTATTGTCTGTAAAAATTCATAGCAGTTTTATCAAAGCCTTATTTTAATTAAAAAAAAAAGTTTCCCTCTCTGTAAGTTCTTAGACCTCTGTCTTATCCTTTGCTCTTCCTCTTACTATTTTTCTTAAAAAAAAATTGAGTTCCGTTTTCATTGATGCGTTCTCTTTCTCAGATTATTTTTCCTATTTGTTGATTTTGGTGTTTTCTGTATTTCTAGAATTTTCTCAAATGATCTCCAATAATCTGTGGATGTTCATTCATAACTTTCAATAAAATAGAAGTCATAAGGTAATCTTTTGGTTCCGTTTTTTTCTTGAGAACATCTCTCTTGAATAGTACCATATTGCAGCTATCAACTTGACTGATTATTCTTATTCTGGTGCACAGCTTTCATTATGGGAATTTTTGTGATGACTCTCCTGTATGCCATGTCTTTCAACTTCGGTTTATTCCATGGGAGCAGACTGATAATACTTACTAAAAAAAAGTTTGTGAGAGGTTTTTTTTGTAATATGTACCTACAAAAATAGCTTTATTCTACATTCACACTTGATGGTTTGACTGAATATAAAATTCTAGATTGAAAATTATTTTTTACACAATTCTAAAAGCAATAATTCATCTACTTTTGGCTTTTCTTAATGCTATTAATAATTCCAAGGTCATCCTGATTGCAAATTAGTTTTATATTAATTACTTTTTTCCATATAGCATTATCTATTAATCCCCAGCATTTGAAATTTCACTATTATGTATAATATGATGTGTCTATTTTCTCCAGTGTGTGTTGATAGACCCTTTAAATATGGAAATCATGCCCTTATTTTTTGGTGATTTTTTCCTTAAATGCTTTCATAGGTGATATCTTCTAGGTTTCCTTTGCTCTCTCTTTTTGGAACCCATATTATCCAAATATTGGACATCCTGGGTTAATTTTATAGTTTACTTCTATTGAGATTTTCACTTCCAGATTTACATTTTTAAATGCAATAACAACAAAAAAGAGAAGAGAAAGGGAAAACACAGAAACAAAAACCCAAAAGAGGTAACTTGAAAGATGGTGAACAAATGGTAATTGTCTTACCATATCTGAGAAATCTGATTAATAAGGATTGATAAAAGACAAATCCAACCCAATTTATACTGAATAATCTCCCTCTGTCATCTTCGGAATCAGCAGCACCTGGTTTTTTTAAAGGGTGAATTAAAGATGGAACTACTTTAATTGGTTAAAATTTTCAGAAACCATCAAATCTCCAGTTCATTCCCCATAAAATAACTTGAATGTTCCCAATTTCAGCAATTTGTTTGTTTCACAGTACAACTTTTCTTACCTCTCCCAAGTTTACTTTCTTAGAATAGCCCCTGATCCTTGTGTGGCTTGCTTCTACTTATTTCCTTTAGGCCGTAACTTTCATATTAGTGGTTTCTTCAGATGTCTGGCCATCCTTGGTTATATGCTCATATTTAAGAATGTGGGAATGAAATACTGTTTGTAAAACTATTGAGTAATACATGTTTGGGGCCTGTCAGCTATATGTTTTATCATGGGAAGATTAGACTGGCCTGTTTATTTATAAAATCTTGATGTCAATATATTTAACTTTTTTTCCATTGGAATGATTATATTATGTAAATAAGACTTTTTCAATTTTTTGTCTGGCAAGTGAAAGCATGGTTACTATTGTTCTGGTAAATAAGTTGAAAAAATCTGTGAGTCTCAAATTTCAGTCTGTACACATTCTTCTAATCCCCTTATTTATGAGATAGAACCTAGGACTTCCATTGTGTTTGGTGTCACTAAGTCCAAAAACTAATGGCAAACAAAAGTCCTCTGCCTTCTGCAGAAGGAAATTATTAAATGTTCTTCTGGGTTGTGAGAAATCTCTAGACTGTGAAGAGTTAGGGAAGGGGTCTGAGTGTTCAACCATTTATTACGTTTTTAAGTAATGCACCTTATTTATCCCCCTTCCCTTCACCTCCTCTCACAGTAGAACCTGGTCTTACTCATTTTCTGTCTTTAGGTGATCCTCTGCATAAACCATGCTGAATCTTAGCCTTATTAATCCCTATTAATGAGTCAACTTTCTCAAACATGCTAGTCAATTACCACTTACCCATCTGTTTTCCCGGCTTCCAAATTTTTCTTGTGATGTTTTGTCCTTTCCTGTTTTCCCATTATCTATGGGTTTATTTTTCAAAAAATAGTATGCTTTTGAACTAACAGT
The DNA here is from genome assembly GCF_009764315.1 of Trachypithecus francoisi. Lineage (NCBI taxonomy): Eukaryota > Metazoa > Chordata > Mammalia > Primates > Cercopithecidae > Trachypithecus > Trachypithecus francoisi. Next base: position 96,951,269 of record NW_022681456.1, on the reverse strand, counting down.
GGGAGTTTGGTTTGGAGTAAAATTAGATTTGTGTGTTTTCAATCAGCCATTTTACACAGCAGTCCCTATGGCTTTCAATATAGATTTTCAATGACAAGTACCACTTTTCCTTGTAACTTTTTCTATCCCTCTCTTTCTCTTTTCATCTAAACAAACAATGAATTGATTTCTGTCACTTTGCATTAGCTTGCAATTTCTAGAATTGAATATGTATGGAGTCACACAACATTTAGTCTTTTTGTCTACTTTTCACTCAATATAATTATTTTGAGATCTATCCATGTAGTTGCCTGTGTCGATAGTGTGAGACTTTTTATTGCAGAGTAGTATTCCATTGCACATTGAATATATATTCATTGAATATATTGAATATATTGCATTTCATTGTGGAAATATAATTGTTTATATATCACCCATAGATGGACATTTCAGTTGTTTGTTTTGGACTGTTACAAAATAAAGCTATGATAAACATTCATATATAAGTTTTGTACAGGCATATGTTTCTATATCTTTTCTTTAAATATTTAGAAGTAGAATGGCTAGATCATCTGTAGGTGTATGTTTCAGTTTTTTGAAACTACCAAACTGTTTCCCAAAGTGGCTGTATCATTTTAAATTTTCACCTTCAGTGCTTGAGGGTTCCAGCTCCTCTACATCCTCACCAAAACTTGTTATGGTCAGTCCTTTAATTTTAGACATTCTAATTTAAGTGTAAGGATATCACATGATTTAATTTACATTCCCCTAAAGACTAATGGCGTTGAGCATCTTTCCATGTGTTGATTTGTCATTTTTATATCTTTAGTGATGTTTGTTCAAACACTTTGCTCCTTTTTTATTGGGTTGTTTGTTTCCCTATTATTTAAGAGTCTTTTATATATTCTGGATACAAAATCATTATTATGTATATGATTTGCACCTATTTTCTTCTAGTCTATGGCTTTATTTCCATTCTCTTAGTAGTTTCTTTCTCTTATTCCGAAGAGAAAAAATTTTGCTGAAATTCCATTTATCATTTTCGCTCTATGGATCATGGCTTTAGTGTCACATCTAAAAAACTGTTGCCTAACTCAATGAAGGTCATAAAGGGATTTCTATGTTTTCTCTAGAATTTGTGTGTTTTTTAGCTTGTACATATAGGTGTATTTTGAGTGTATTTTTGTTTTTCCTGCAAGGTAAGAATCTTTTGCTTTGTTTTGTTCATAGACATCTAGTTTATCCAGCACATTCTGATGAGAAGACAATCTTTTATTCACTGAATTATTCTGCATCTTTGCAGAGCCCATCAGTTATCCATACATTTATGGGTGTATATTTGGAATCACTAATTCTGTTCTGCTGATCAAGTTGTCTATCAAGACTCCAAAAAACACTATTTGGTTACTATAACTTTATAATGCACTTATAATAAGACTAAATCAAGTAGAAGTAGGTTTCCAGTTTTGTTCCTCTTTAAAAACAATTATTTTTGGCGGGCACGATGGCTCATGCCTGTAATCCCAGTACTTTGGGAGGCCGAGGCTGGTGGATCACGAGGTCAGGAGTTTAAGATCAGCCTGGCCAAAATGGTGAAACCCCATCTCTACTGAAAATACAAAAAGTTAGCTGGGCATGGTGGTGGGTGCCTGTAATCCCAGCTACTCAGGAGGCTGAGGCAGAGAATTGCTTGAATTTGGGAGGTGGAGGTTGCAGTGAGCTGAGATAGCACCACTGCACTCCAGCCGGGACAACAGAGCGAAACTCCGTCTCAAAAAAACAAAACAAAAAAAAATTGTTTTCGCTATTTGTTGTCATTTACATTTCCAAATAAGTTTTAGAATTACTTTTTCAATTTCTAACTCAAAAAACCCTACAGAATAAAGAGCTTAATAATATTCTCATCCAGAACATAATATATCTCTCCATTTAATGGGTCTTTTTTATCTCACTAATATGTATAACTTTCAGTATACAGATTTTTCACACCTCTTTTCAGATTATCTCTTAGCATTTAATATTTGTTATTTAATGATATTTTAAATTCAGTTTTATTTACTTATTTTAATTGTCATTTCATACATATAAATACAATTTATATTTGCATACTTATCCTCCATCCTGAAACTTTGGTAAACCACTTATAAGTTCTAGTAGCTTTTTTGTGGATTCCATCAGATTTGCTACATACTCAATCCTGTCATCTGTAAATAATACAATTTCACTTTTTCTTTCCTGATACCAGTTTTCCAATTATGCATCTTGCAAGTCCCTGACCCCCTAGTCAATAGTTATATAATTGCACATGTAGTCATGTCTTCTTCCAAGCAAAGTAAACAACCAGGTGCACTGCTGGAAGTTCTGTCCACTGAAAGAAATTCCTTTCACCACTGTCCTTTAGAAATGTCCCAAAAGGGGGCTATAGTGCTTCAGTTGTCCAATTTCAGGTGGTGCCTTCCTAATTACATATATATTATACCACATCCATTTATCCGAAACCTGCTAATTTACATGGAATGCCTAGCAAACTACAACCTAATTTTTATGTAAACAAACTGCAATGTAACTTGAGAGTATATTCTCCTAAGAAGTAGCTGAGTCTTAGCCAATTAAAGCAGCTGAGCTTCAGCAAATCACAGGCTACCAACTGACCAGACCGCATTCATATAAAGCAAATATCTCATCACATCATGACCAAACAAGGCAAATGCTCCATTGTAACCAACAAAGCTGTTTCTGTATATCACTTCCTTTTTCTGTCCATAAATATTGCCTGCCGACTTTGTTGGGTGGAGTTCTCTGAACCTTTTCTGGTTCTGAGGGCTGTTGGATTCATGAGCAGTTCTTTGCTCAGATCAACTCTGCTAAATTTAGTTAGTCCAAAGTTTTTCTTGTAACATAGGTTTGCATGAGTCAGACTATTCTAATTGCTGCTTTGTCTCTGCTGTCCTGTATAGTAAACACACCCACCTTGCCTTGAGTGGTTCAGTGTTGCCACATGATCCCTGCCACCCCAGGATCTAATTACTTCCATTGCATAGATTCCCCCTTCTTATGCCATGTCTAAAAAGCTCTTTCAGGCAGTAAACAGTACCAATGATAGATCTCACCTTATTTTTGTCTCCATCAATCAGGGATCACTGTCGTTTGTTTTCTGTTTTCCAGTGTTTAGAAAAATATTTGATCATATATTTTGTCTAGCTTTCAGACATTTTAGTTGGAAGGGTAAATAAACTTCTCGTTATGCAGAGTGCATGTAAAAACTTCCACAGTACTTATTTCATTTTGTTCTATTATGTGCCTTTCTTTTTAATAGCCATGAGTTCACAAAGAAGAAAGTCTATGCCAAACACCTAACAGTAGCCAACAAGTATTCAGTTGTTACTCTATGCCAAGAACAGTTCTAAGAATGCCACATACATTTAATTTATTTAATCTTCACAATGACACTATAAAGTATTACTATTTATAGCTCCATTTTAGAGAAGAATACATCAAAGCAGAGTAACAAGGTAACTTGCCAAAGGTCTCACCAGCTAGTGGTAGAGCTGGAATTTGAACCTAAGCTGTATTAACATTTACAAAATGTCTTTTTTTCTACAGCAGAGGTACTCACACCTGACTATGTACCAAATTTTCACTGGAAACATTGAGATAAACAGATTCCTTGAGTCCCTTTTGCAAGGTTACCGAATCAGAGGTTCAGAGATAATCTGAATCAGAGATCTCTACAGATATAAAACTCAGGAGTCTGTATTTTTACAAGCACACAAGATAATTGTAATATGTTGCCAGTTTTGTAAACTACTTACTGCTCTAGAGGGAATAGAGGGAACTTTGGAAGTTGAAAGTTTTATTTGCCTGCATCATAGTTTTTTGTTTATTTGTTGGTTTGTTTGTTTGTTTTTAAGATTGTTCCACCTACTATCCGCAATATTAGTTGAATTGTTTGGGGGTTTGAAAACATTTTTATTGTTTATATTCTTTTAGATTTTTTTTTTTTTCCTGTTTCACAAACAGCAGGAAAGTGTTTTTTTTTTTTAATGGGATAGGTTTTTGGGCCAAGTAGACATAAGTGTTGAATAATGGCTCCATTACTTCCATAACTATAGAACAACTGGCAAGCTAACTGTCTCTCTGACTCAGTTGCCTTATATGTAAAATGAAGAAAATAATTTTTTAAGGATTAAGTCAAATGATATACATAAAGTTCTTAGTACATTATGGATGTTTATTAAGTGGTAGCTAGTATATTTATTTAACACTCAGATATGAAAGTTAAGGCTATAAATTCTTTATGACATGTAGCTTTGGAAATATTACTAACAGTATTTCATATTCACCGTTAATTTCAGGATCCCCAAGATGAAAAAAGTCACTGCCAGTCAACCTTTGACATAATGCTTTCTTGTCACTGAGAATTGTTACTTTATGTTTTTTAAAAGAACTCTTTCAGATTTTTAAAACTATATGTCTCATATATCAGATAAGCAAAAAGAAATGGTTAAGGTATTCCTAAAATTTCTGCATATGCAGTCTCAATTTTGTAAAATACTTTTATAGTGAGAGCTATTGATGTCCACATTTTTCAATGAAACATTATGCCCTGTGCCACAAAGATTTTAATTAAATAGGCTTATTTAATTAAATTACTTAATTTAATTAATGATTGATTTACATTATTTAATTAAATAGATTTCCCCAAAGCATTTATTATGAAAATTTTTAAAGATATAGAGAAGTTCAAAGAATAGTAGAATGGAAAACTAGATCTGCTCTCTACTCAGGATAAGTCGTTGATGAATCACAACTGTTGCCTGCTTAACAGCAACTTTAGGACAACATCAATTTTAAGTACATTCCAATTTTGGAAATATTTGAAACAAAAAACAAGTTTCATTTTAGAATCAAAGAAATATATTCTGTACATTGCAGGTATGTAATATGTGCACACTATATATGTGTCTACAAAGTTCATTCTTATACATTCTTATTCATTTTCAATGAGCATTTTTATGCACACATTTTCAACAACATTAAAAACACTGACTAACTGACAGATTGAATAAGTTCTTATCACAACATAGACCATGGTGTAGAATATAGAAAAAATTAAGTTTTGAGGATCCAAATCTAACACAGATTCAGTTTTCTTGGATCTTTCCATCTTTCTGAGAGTCAATGGAAGCTCACATATACTATTAATGAGAAGTTCAGATACAAAAATTATAAGCCTAAACATGGCCCAGATTTTGCTGTTTCACCTTAGGCATTGTTCTCAATCTCCTTTTTGCAGCAGTTTTTACCATCTGCTATGAAAGGACTATTGCTGCCTATGGTATTGCTTTAAAAGGTCATTAAAACTTTCTCCTATCTCCAGGATATCTGACAAAAAACCTACAAACTGCTACCATCATTTAGAAAAGATGTTGGAAAAAATGAAAACACAAGGTATTACTCTTCCGGTTCAACAATGAGATATGAAAATTTTTTAAGCTCGTGAAAGAGCCTATTCTATTGAGGTTTTTAGGTTACCTGAATAGAACCAAATATGCTCAGGACTTGTAGGACTGACTGAAATGTAAGACTAACTAAAACGTAAGGATTAGATTGCGTTTCAAACAAAATAAAATTAGATACAACGTCTCTCATGAAGGAAAATGAATCTGTCAGAATGGGGAAGCATTGCAAACCTATTTTCTCTAAGGGATGTGTGCTTTTATAAACTGAGAACTAAAGCCACTTTTCAGCATATAATTTTTTAAATAGCATATGTGGTGTTCTTTAAAGAAGTGGGAGAAAAATCAATGTGCATTTATGGTCAAAAAATTCAATTAGCGATTATCAGCCGGTGAGCACCAATTCGTTTGCCTTCAGTGACCTGAAGGTGGATTTTTTTTTTAATTTATGCCTTTAACTATTTTGAATCCTCAGAATTTCTTTCCACTTTTGATCTGAGAATTCAGATCATAATAATCATTCTATTTCTGTCTAGATGATCCCATTTCTACATTGTCATCAGGCATCACTTGCCTTTTCTTTACAAGTGGCAGGTGGGAAAAATCTTCAGCTGATCTCTAAAGGGAAGACTAATAGGCCATCAGTGAGAAAATGAAGTCATTCTCCCTGTGGATGTTTCAAGAGAACCTGCCTGGGAACTTTCACTTCTCAAAAGCAGCTTTTGAGTATAATTAGCTACTAGTTCCACCCCAGGATTTTTTTTCCTGCCTTTCCTCATTGGAATTTACCAATTGTTTACCTTTCCTAACTAAAACTCCTCATTGTTTAATTTTTTAAATCACAGTATGTTAGGGATGATTTGGAACTTAGACATTGTCTAGTGCTTTTTTCTATTTGTTCCATGAAGCTTTTTGTGGGGAGTAAGATAGAGGACCCCTTGTCCCCATTCTCTTCTCCTCTTGGTCCATTTCTTGTTGTTTATAACAGAATATTGGAAATTGGGTAACTTACAAAGAAATTTATTTCTCATGATTATGGAGGCTGGAAAGTCCAAGGTCGAGGGACTGCATCTGGTGATGGCCTTCTTGCTGGTGAGGACTCTCTGCAGAGTCGCAAAGCTGCACAGGGCATTGTATGCCAAGGGGGTTGAGTGTGTTAGCTCTGGTCCCTCTCCCTCTTCTTATAAAGCCACCAGTCCCAGTCCTATGATAACCCAGTAATCTATTTAGCCCATTAATCCGTAAATGGATTTATCCATTCATGAGTGCAGCGCCCTCATGACTCAATTGCCTCTGAAAAGCCCCATCTCTCAATACTGCCACATTGGGGATTAAATTACAATGTGAGCTTTGTAGGGGAAAAACATTCAAACCAGAGCATCCTCCCTCTGATGAATACATTGATTTATCTGTTTTATTTTATTTGAAGAGAGTTTTCCACTAAGCAAGTTTTAAAAACCCCACCCTGTCCTCTGACTTTTCAGATTAGCCAACTAGGAATCTTAAAATGGATCAAAGCTTACCTGGTCAATGAAGAGCTGGAGCCATTACCTAAACCTTCTCACTTCTAGTCAGCAGTCTTTCCACTATGATGCATTGTATCTACTTGGTTATGTGACATATATTGGGACTTTTTTTTTTTTTTTTTGAGATGGAGTTGAACTCTTGTTGCCCAGCCTGGAGTGCAATGGTGCGATCTTGGCTCACCACAACCTCTGCCTCCTGGGTTCAAGCAACTCTCCCGCCTCAGCCTCCTGAGTATCTGGGATTACGGGCATGCGCCACCACGCCCGGCTATTTTGTATTTTTAGTAGAGACGGGGTTTCTCCATGTGGTCAGGCTGGTCTCGAACTCCCGACCTCAGGTGATCCACCCATCTCCCAAAGTGCTGGGATTTACAGGCATGAGCCACCGCACCAGGCCACCTTTGTTTTTCAGATATAGTTTATTATTTTTTTAGGACCTTACTATGGTGATTTCAGAAACTCCTCTTGAACTAACTTTAGGGGAAAAAAGAGATAATTTACTGGCAGAATTCAAGGGAATCCAAGGAGTAATTGAACAACCAGAATCCAGAGAGTAAATGAACAACCAGACTAAAGAGGGGGAGGACTGTTGCCACTGAGGAGAAGTTGGAACACAGGGTCTGAGTGCTGAGGGCTATTCTCTGTTATCTGACTTTCTGTTCCTTTTTTCTTTTCTCTTCGCTATTCCTTCTACATAGTGGAAAACACCCTGGCCCAGATTGGATTTCCAAATTACAAATTTCAACTTCAACCAACATGAGAGAAACTGATCTAATTTAACTCTGTCTTTCCCAAGACCAATATTGCCAGGAAAGACAGCTACTTAGTAAGCATGGATTATGTGGCAAGTGCTGGCTGAATCAATTTGGCTAGAGAAAACACTTCTTTTAAAAATGATTGCTCCCATCTTTAAAGGAAACTAGCAGATAAAGGACTTGAGGGAGGAGAAGCAACAGTTCCCAGAAAAATAAGGGTTTGGATCAAAAAGGAAGGCACAGTTTAGTTAATTTTTTTTTTTTTTTGTACAGACAGAGTCTCACTGTGTTGCCCAGGCTGGTTTCAATCTCCTGAGCTCAAGAAATCCTCCCATATCAGCCTCCCAAAGAGTTGGGATTACAGGCATGAGCCACTGCACCTAGCCAGAATGTTTATTTTAAGCTTTGCACACACACATGCACACATACACAACATGAATTTTCCCAAACCTTCAATAGTACTTAAACATTTACTTAACAGATTTTGTAAAAGTAGAGTGTAGAAAGTTTTTCTCAATATTCCTCTATGTATGTTCCATGTCTCTAACAAGAAACTATATGCACTTCAAGGTCTTTCTAAAGAAGAAAAATAAAGCAATATATCCCCCACAATACTAAGAATAATGTTAGATCATAAAATTGGTGCTGATTAAATACATATTGTATTAAGTTAAATTAATAAGGAATTCATCATTCATCTCTTTCAAATAAATTATTTATTTATTTATTGGCCCCATAATGGTCTATCCAAATAAGAACGTTGTTCTATAGAAAGGTGATAGTAATAGCACAGTATTGTGGGAACATATTCACTTTTATTTGAAATCTGATGTTCAGGATGTCAACCACTGAATTGATACATGAACATGATCAAGTAAGAGCCTATTTTCTCATCTGTAAAATGAACCAAGTGATTTTAAAGTTTATTCCAGAAAAAATGTTATTAAAGCCATAAAACATTAATATTTCAAGAGTAGTAAGTGTATGCCATCTGTTCACACAACAACTAACGTTTCACCTCTATAATTTCTGATCTAGATATTTTAAGCTCCTCTTCTATTAGCAAAATTTTCTGAGATTACAGTCGACCAAAAAGGAAAATTCAAGTAATGCTTTGTGATTTTCTATCCATTTAAATTGGTGAATTATAAAACATTTGGGTTGGAAGGGAACAAAAAGATCAGACTCAGTCCCTTCCAAATGCATGAGTCAATTTTAGGGCATCCCTGAGAAGTGGTCATCCAGGCAGTGATCAGGAACCTAGCATGTAATTGATGTGCCTGTTCAAATGTTGGATAACTCTAATTGTTACAGAGATTTTTCTTTTACTGAGCTATCATCTGCCTTCCTGTAATTACCTCTCATTGTTATTAATTCTGCTCCCTGGAGCAAAACAAAACAAGTCTTTTCTTTCTTCCACAAGACAGCCTTCAAATATTTGACGGTGTTATTTTTTCTGCCAACCAAACATTCCATTTCCTTCAACTGTTTGTTTGACAAAATTTCACTTGGTTTTCTTCTATATATAGTTGTCACACAGAACTTGTAACAAACCAGCGATGGCATCTCATGAGTATGAGAACAGGAGGGCTATTACTCTTTGGGAATTGGATGCAATATTCCAACAAGGGCAGCATAAGATGCCAATCATGTCTAAGGGAGTTACTCCCTATTGTTGCATTATTGAAAACCTGAGGAGTAAGAATCCTCAGGTTTTCAATAAACCTGAGGAATAAATAAATCTGAGGAGATTTTTATTAAATAAACTTCTATCATACTATGTCTTTCACCCTAGTAAGAAATAAATGAATTATTTGTTTTGTTTTAATCCAAAGTTTAAGACTATGTATTTACCCCGGTTGAATATTTTGTCACACTTGATGCATGTGGTAGCCTTGAAAATGTGCCACACAGATTCTCGGCTTGGGAATAATAGTTGACTGACAGCTCTAGCCCCCACATCTGGATCTACCAATTCATTTGCACAGTGATCATGCTATTCCTGGGCTTTTCCCAGTAAATGACTGAACACAATGGGGAGTACTAGTGCAAGCAATCCTGGCTCGAGAACTACCTTCCTTCCGGCGAAAACTTTAGAACTTTCCTGTAGTCTGAGACACTTCTTCCCAATTTCTTCCTTCCCCTTTTCTTTAGTAGGTGTCAGGTTTGTGGTGCACTCTGAAGGTGCTCTCTGCCTATTCCTGATTCTTTCTTTTTATTGTTAACAGGTGTTTTTCCCAATGAAACTCTCACAATCCAATTCCATTTGGCATTTGCTTTGCAAAGCACCTGAATTACAAGACGGTACAAAGAGTGGTCCAAGAAACCTGCCAGTTAGATGAAATTTGGAGACTGGCTCAATTACCACCCACAGTGCAAAATGAAAGCCGTTCTGAGTGGTCAGGGGAGTATACCTGGCTCCTGGCTCAGGGCAGCAGCTTGATTCCTGAAGAATGTCATAGATGATGATCTGGGAAAATATCCCAGTGTAGGGGAACACCACAAAGGATAGAAGAGGGACCACAGCCAAAAAGCACACTTGGGGTCTGATGGAGACACAGAGCTCCAGAGACTTCTAGGCCAAGACAGGTCAGGGCCCCAATCATGAGTCCTGAAATATGAAACTGGAATATCTTGATGATTGCCTCTGGAGATGTTGGCTCTGCAAAACACACTCATTTTGCACAGGTTCTGAGGCATCTAATAAGAACTCTAATACCTCTCCTTAGTAACAGCTAGCATTTCTTCAAGATGGAAGATTCTGCAGAGCCTCCAACCACCCCAAAAGTTGCCAATCCCCCTATATTTCCACCTTCTTTTCAGACTTCCAGGAGTATAACAACCACAACAAAAATCTCAGCATAACCTAGCTTAGTGTGTGCTGGACCTGATTGGGGGAAAGGAGATTATATGCCAAAGAAATTGCAAGATTTAGATAGATGTATCTGCAAGGATCCAGGAGAGTTCACAAACCCTAGTTTGAGTTTTAAAGGTGCTTAATCAAGGAGATAATAACACAAATCTGAATAAGAAAGAATTCGTCAAGTTGGGGTCATTTACTTGGTACACATGATTTAACATCCTGGTAAAGACTCCAGAGGGTCCTGGAAGACAAAGTCACTGCTAAATGACTATTAGAAGCACAGAGAAAATGGAAATGCCTGAGTTGTACTTATAGACAATAGAGAAAGAAATAATGAAGCTAATGGCAGAGAGAATGTTGAGATAAATACATTATGTGAAGCCAGAAGAGGATTTTTCAAGAGGATCATGGTCCATGAGAGGACTCAGAGAATACACATTCACCAGGGCCATTAGGAATGCACCGGTGAGACTGTCACCAGAATCACTCAGAAGTTCATTGGGGACTGTCCTTTGTAAGCCAGGACTGAGAGTTGGTCACAGAGATCATTACTATCCATGTGGATGATAGGACCACAAAGCAATAGGGACCAGGTAGCAGTTCTTAACTTCCAGAAGACAGTATAACACAATTGTCATAATGACCAGCAAGGTAGAAGCAACATCCAAGGAGAATTGACTATCAAGAAATCATGGAGTTGATTACTGGAGCATGGGCAGCCAACCAGCATCCTGATTAACATCTACAGTCAAAAAAGACAAGAATGGAAGAGAAGGAGGCGGAGTGTATTTGCTCTAACAACAACAAGAAAAGGCACAATAACTTTCTCAGCTCCTAAGCCCTTAGGAAGAAGGGCCCTGCAATCCTCTGGCAGGTATATGTGACGATGTTTTACCTTGGTCCTTATCCCACAAGGGATCTACAGCCATTTGTTTGGGTAACTGCATATAAGAGAAAGGGGAATACACAGATATTTAGAGGACAGTTGGGTACAAATCTTAGGTTGACATTGGTACCTGGAGTCCAAAACATCATTGTGACCATTCATTACCAGTTCATATTGAATCCATTTGTTTCTGTAGATCCACACAGTGGTTATTTTTCCAGCATCTGAGTATATAATGAAGTTGCAACTCATTTGGGTCCGTGGCTTGTGGAATAAGAGCTAGTGTAATGGAGAAGACCAAAGAGAAACCTCTCAAATGCTCCTCATTCTCTTTAGTGTAAATAGTAAATTAAAAATAATATTGTATTCCATGGGGATGGGAGAGGTTCATGCCACCATGAAAACAAAAAAAAAAACACAGGCAGCTGTACTCACTATATTTCTGTTTAATTAATAAGTCTGGCCCTCTGCAGACACCAGATGGATCTGAGCAAATAACTGAAGATTACCAAAAACTCAACCAATAGTAGAACGGATCACACTTACATTGTCAAATGTGGTATCACTGCAGAAGGAGATTAATAAGGCCTCAAATACATGTTAGGTGGTCATTCATTTGGTGAGTTTTTTTTCTATTGTGATTAGAAAAAAGTAGAATAAGCAAAAATATTTAATTCTTTTTTTACTTCAGAGTATATTGACTCTCCTATCTCCTTTGGAATATAGTCCAAAGGTATCTAAACTTTGTGGGTATCTCACCAAGCATCACATGGGTCTATTATGCTGATGACATGATGCTGATCAGACAGGATGGACAAGAGGTGACCAGTATGATTGAGACCTTGGGATGACACAAACACTCCAACAGATGAGAGGTAATCACTACAAAGATTCAGGGAATTACCAGTTTAGTGATAATTTTAGGGAACTAGTAGTCAGAAGCATACAAGGTTATCCCCTTCAAAGTGAATAAAAATGTTGCATCTATTCTACCATAAAAATTGAAACAGCTCTTGGTAGGCCTCTTTGGGTTCTAGACACAACATGGAGACAGCAGGAAATATTTCTGTAGCCCATATACCAAGTGATGTCAAAAGCTGACAGCTTTGAGTGGTGCTTAAAGCATAACAGGGCTCTTCAGCAAGTCTATACTGTGGTGCAAACAGCCCTGCCACTTGGGTCATACAATCTGGAAGAGCCTATGGTGTTGGAAATATCAATGGTGAGAAAAGATGTAGTATTAATTGATGTCAATGACAACTCAGGTCCCTATAATCCTGAAGCAAGGTCATGCCCTTTAATCAAGGGACTGATAGGACAAGGGCTGAAAAATATGAGACAAGGTGGACAAGGAGGTCTGGTTAGAGGAATATGGATAGTGATATGGGGGTGGGCATAAAGTCTGACAATTTTTGTGTCTCTAAATGGGCACTAAAGTTAGTGCCCCATAGAAAGCATCTACCATTAAAGTGGCACAGAACATCCCAGTAAACAAAATGAATCAGGCAACTGACATTAACCAGCTTCAAGGGACTGAATGTTTGTGCCTCCAACCCCAAATGTACATATTAAAATTCTAACCTTCAATATAAAGGTATTATGAGGTGGGGCCTTTGGAAGGTAACTAAGTCATAAGGGTGGAGCCCTCATGAACAGAATCAATGTACTTATAAAAGGAACCACAGACAGCTCTCTTGTCCTCTTATTATGTGAGGATACCATGAAAAGACAACTATCTGCAAACCAGAAGATGGCTTTTACAGAACCAACCACTCTGGTCTCAGACTTCCAGGTTTTAGAATTGAGAGAAATAAGTGTTGTTGTTGTTGTTGTTTTATAAGCCTGTCTATAGTATTTTGTTATAGCAAGCCAAATGAAAACATCAGCATCACTAGTCACCCCCACTACTGACATGATGGGCACTAAAGTGGAATGACCACAGTGATAGAAAAAGAAGTCTCTTTTTGGCCCAACAATTTGGATTCCCACTACAGATCTAACTACTGCTGTCTCTGAATTTCCAACCTGTCAGCAACAGAGACCACTGCTGAGCCCCCAATATAATGCTACTTCAAAGACCCACCAGGCACTTGGTAACAAGTTGACTGCAAAGGACGCCTAGTGACCTGGAAGAGCCAGCTCATGGCTCCAAAAGAGACCCTTTCCTTCCATTTAAGGAGGGGAGATGGAAGAGTGGGAGGACTTTGTCTTGCATCTTGGATACCAGTTCAGCCACATTAGGATAGAGCACCAGACAGAGGCTAGTGAGGCCCTAGCTCCCATATGACATTTGTAGACAAACCCTGGGCCAGAAGGGAACCCATTACCTTGAAGGAAAGGACCTATTACTGTCAGGATTCACCACCTGCTAACTGAAGAGCCCCTGGTCACTGAATAACCAGCAGCGATACTCAGGTACTACATCAAGAGACTTGAGTGAGCCTCTAAGATTTGCTGGCTTCAGGAGAGATTTAGTATATTACTAGCTGTGTTGGCTGTAGGACAAAACCCCTTCTGCTTGAGAAATGCAGAGGGAAACATAAAGGAGACTTTGTCCTCAACCTTAGGTACCAGCATGATTATGGAGGGCAGAGACAGGCAGAGCACCTAGTGGGCTTTTGGGGTTCCCCAATTCTAGGGCTTAACTCTTGGATAGCATTCCTGGAGCTTCCTTGGGCCAGAGGGGAGCCCATCTCCTTGAAGGGTAAGTTTCAGGCCAGACAGCATTCACCACAGGCTGATTTAAGAGCTCTAGGGCCTTAAGGGAACATTGACTGGTGGTCTGGTAGTATTCCTTGTGGCCTGGGGTGGAGGTGGCTACAGGGTGAGGTTTCTCTGCCTTTGGAAATGGGAAGGAAGAGGGGGAAGGACTGTGTCTTGTGGTTTGAGTGCCAGCTGAGTTTCAAAATATAGAGCACCAGTTGGACTTCTAAGGTTTTGACTCTAGGCTATGACTCCTAGACAGCACCTCTGGATTCATCCAGGGCCTGGTGACCTCACCACACTAAATGGAAAGACACAGCCCTGGCTGGATTTGCCACCTGCTAACTATAGATCCCCAGGGTCTTGAGTGAATATAGGCAGTAGCCAGGGAGTGGTTACAGCAGGCCTTGGGTGAGACCCAGAGCTGTGTTGGCTTCAGGTCTGACCCAGCCCAGTTATACTAGTGGTGGGCAGTATAGTGCTTGTGTCACTCCACCCCTTCTCTGTTTGGGAGAAGGTAAGGGGACACAACAAGAGCCTCTGCCTGGTAATCTAGAGAATTCTCCCAGATCTTGTCCAAGATCATCAAAGTGGTACCTCTACGAGTGTGCAAGAACCATTGCATTACTGGGCTTGGGGTGCCCCCAAACATAGATACAGCTTAGATTACAATACCCAAGGCCTTTCAAATATCTGGAAAGCCTTCCCAAGAAGGATGGCTACAAATAAGCCCAGACAGTGACAATTTCAATATAAATACCTGAATCTTTAATGCCCATACACTGAAGAATATATACTGGCATCAACACCAACCAGGAAAACATGACCTCATGAAGTAAACTACATAAAACACCAGGGACCAATCCTAGGGAAAAAGATGTGTGACTGTTCTGGCAGAGAAGTCAAAATAGCTGTGTTGTGGAAACACAAAGAAATTCAAGATAACACAGAAAAGGAACTCAGAATTGTATTAGATAGATTTAATAAAGAGATTGAAATAATTTAAAAGAATGAAGAGGAAATTGTGGAACTGAAAAACGCAATTGGCCTACTGAAGAATGCATCATAGTCCTTTAATAGTAGAATAGATTAAGCAGAATTAGTAGGCTTAAAGACAAGATAACTAAAAGTACACAGAGGAGAAAAAAGAAAATAAAACACAATGGATCTAGAAAATAGCCTCAAAGGGCAAATATAAGAGTTATTGGCCTTAAAGAGAAGGTAGAGAAAGAGACAGGGGTAAAAAGTTTTCAGAAGGATAATAAAAGAGAACTTCCCAAAGCTAGAGATAGATATCAATATCCAAGTACAAGAAGGTTCTAGTACACCAACCAGATTTAACCCAAAGAAGACTACCTCAAGGCATTTAATAATCAAATTCTCAAAGGTCTAGGATAAAGAAAAGATCCTAAAAGCAGCAAGAGAAAAGGAAGAAATAACATAAAATTGAGCTCTAATAATTCTGGCAGCAGACTTTTCAGTGGAAACCTTACAGCCCAGGAGAGAGTTGCATGACATGTTTAAAGTGCTGAAGGAAAAAACTTTCACCCTAGAATAGTATATCCATTGAAAACATCCTTCAAATATGAAGGAGAAATAAAGACTTTCTCAGACAAACAAAAGCTAAGGGATTTCATCAATACCAGGCCTGTCCTTCAAGAAATGCTACAGGGAGTACTTCAATCAGAAAGAAAAGGACACTGATGAACAATAATTAATCACTTGAAGATTCTGAACTCACTGGTAATAGTAAGTACACAGAAAAACACAGAATATTATACCACTGTAATGGTGGTATCAAAACTACTCTAAGTAGAAAGACTAAACAATGAACCTATTAAAAATAATAACTTTTCAAGACATAGCCAGTAAAATAAGATATAAATAGAGACAACAAAAAGTTAAAAAGCAGACAGGTGAAGGTAAGGCGTAGAGTTTTTATTAGTTTTCTTTTTGCTCGTTTATCTACACAAATCATGTTAAGTTATTATCAGGTTAAAATACTGGGTTATAAAATAACCCATTATTGCAAACCTCATGATAATCTCAAGCCGAAAAACATGCAATGGACATAAAAAATAAAAAACAAGAAACTAAATTATATCACCAGAGAAAATCCCCTTCACTAGAGGAAGACAGGAAGGAAAGAAAAAAAGGAAGAGAAGACTGCAAAACAACCAGAAAACAAATAACAAAATGGCAGGAGTAAGTTCTTACTTATCAATAATAATACTGAATATAAATGGACTAAACGCTCCAATAAAATGTCATGGACTGGCTGAATGGATTAAAAAACAAGACTCATTGACCTGTTGCCTATA
Organism: Trachypithecus francoisi; assembly: GCF_009764315.1. Taxonomy (NCBI): domain Eukaryota; kingdom Metazoa; phylum Chordata; class Mammalia; order Primates; family Cercopithecidae; genus Trachypithecus; species Trachypithecus francoisi. The sequence goes on along the minus strand of NW_022681456.1, from coordinate 96,934,777 downwards.
AGAAACACATCACCTATAAAGACACATATTGAAAATAAAGAGATGGAAAAAGATATGCCATGCCAATAAAAGCCAAAAAGAGCAAGAGTTGCTATACTTACACTAGACAAAATAGATTTCAAGAGAAAAACTATAAGAAGAGATAAAGAACGACACTATATAATAATAAAGGGTCAATTCAATTAGAAGATATAACAATTTTAATTGTTATATTAACAATTAAACTGGAGCACCCAGATATATGAAGGAAATATCATTAGAGCTAAAGAAACAGATAAGCACCAATACAATAATAGCTGAAGACTTCAACATCTCACGTTCAGCATTGAACAGATCTTCCAGACAGAAAATCAACAAAGAGACATCAGACTTAACTGGGTGTGGTGGCTCTCGCCTGCAATCCCAGCACTTTTGGGGGTCAAGGTGGGCAGATCACAAGGTCAGGAGTTCAAGACCAGCCTGGCCAATATGGTGAACCCCTGTCTCTACTAAAAATACAAAAGTTGGCCAGGTGTGGTGGCACACCCCTGTAGTACCAGCTATTCGGGAGGCTGAGGCAGAAGAATCGCTTGAACCTGGAAGGCAGAGGTGGCAGTGAGCCAAGATCCCACCATTGCACTCCAGCCTGGGCAACAGAGTGAGACTGCATCTCAAAAAAAAAAAAAGAAAACAAAACAAAACAAAAAAGAAACATCAGACTTAATCTGTACTATAGACCAAATGGATCTAATAAATATTTATAGAAAGTTTGATCCAAGAGCTGCGGAATATGCAGAATACACATTCTTTTCTTCAACATATGGATCATTCTCAGGGATAAATCATATGTTAGGTATCAAAACAAATATTAAAACATTAAAAAAAGAAATAATATCCAGCATCTTATCTGACTAGAAATTAATGACAAGAGGAATTTTGGATATTATACAAACACTGGAAATTAAACAATATGCTCCTGAATGACCAGCGAGTCAATTAAGAAATTAAGAAGGAAATTGAAAATTTTCTTCAAACAAATAACAATAGAAACACAACATATCAAAACCTATGGAATACAGCAAATGCAGTACTAAATAGGAATTTTATAGCTATAAGTGCCTTCATCAAAAAAGAACAGAAACTTCAAATAAACAATCTAATTATGCATATTAAATAACCAGAAAAACAAGAGCAAACCAAACCCAAAATTAATAGAAGAAAATAAATAATAAAGCAAAGAAGACATAAATAGAAATTTTTAAAAATACAAAAGATCAATGAAACAAAAAGTTGTGTTTGTTTTGCAAAATTAAACAAAATCAAAAAATCTTTAGCCAGACTAAGAAAAAAAATACAGAAGATCCAAATAAATAAAATAAAATCAGAAATAAAAAAAGGAGACATTACAATTCATACTACAGAAATTCAAAGAATTGTTAGTGGCTGCTATGAGCAACTACATGCCAATAAATTGGAAAATCAGGAAGAAATGGACAAATTCCTACATACATACAACCTGCTTAGAATGAACCCAGAAGAAATCCAAAACCTGAACAGACCAATACTAAGTAATGAGATCAAAGCTGTAATAAAAAGTCTCCCAGAAAGAAAAGCCTGGGACCCAATGGCTTTACTGCTAAATTCTACCAAACATTTAAAGAACTAATACCAATCCTACTCAAACTATCCTGAAAAATAGAAGAGATAATACTTTCAAACTCGTTCTATGAGGTCAGTATTAACCTTGATAAGAAAATCAGACAAAGACACATGCACACACATTCGCACACACACAAACACACAACTACAGGCCAATATCTCTGATGAGTATTGATGCAAAAATCATCAACAAAACACTAACAAACTGAGTTCAACAATACATAGAAAGATCATCCTTCATGACCAAATGGGATTTATTCCAGGGATGCAAGGATGGTTCAACACACATGAATTAATCAATGTGATATATTATGTCAACAGAATGAAGGATAGAAGCAATATGATCATTTTAATGGATGCTGGAAAAACATTTGATAAAATATTCCTTCATGATAAAAACCCTACATAACTGGGAATAGAAGGAACATACCTCAAAATAATAAAAACCATATACTACAGACTCACAGCTAGTATCATAATGAATGGGCAAAAACTGAAAGCCTTTTCTCTAAGATCTGGAATGCAATAAGGATGCCCACTGTCACCACTGTTATTCAACATAGTACTGGAAGTCCCAACTAGAGCAATCAGATGAGAGAAAGAAACAAATGGCATTTAAATTGAAAGGGAGATGTCAAATTATTCTTGTTTTCAGATAATATTATCCTATATTTGGAAAAACCTAAAGACTCCACTAAAAATATATTTGAAGTAATGAACAAATTCTGTGAAGTTGCAGGATACAAAATCAACATATAAAAATCAATAGCATTTCTATATGCCAACAGTGAACAATGTGAAAAAGAAATTTTAAAACAATCTGATTTGCAATAGCCACATGTAAAATTTAATACCTAGGCATTAATCAAAGTGAAAGATCACTATAAGGGAAACTATAAAACATTGATAAAGGAAATGAAAGAGAATACCAAAAATGGAAAAAACTCCATGTTTATGGATTGGAATAACCAATATTGGTAAAATGTCCATACTACATAAAGCAATTTACAGATTCCATACAATTCCTATCAAAATACCAATGACATTCTTCATAGAAATAGAAAAAAAAAAATTCTAAAATTGATATGGAACCACAAAAGACCCAGAATAACCAAAGCTATCCTGAGCCAAAAGAACAAAACTGGAGGAATCACATTACCTTACTTCAAATTATACTACACAGCTATGGTAATCATAACATATTGGTACCAGCATAAAAAAAGACACATAAACCAATGGAACAGAATGTAGAGTCCAGGAACAAATTCATACACCTACAGTGAGTTCATCTTTGACACAACTGCTAAGAACATACAGTGGGGAAAGGACAGTCTCTTCAGTAAATGGTGCTGGGAAAACTGGATATCCATATGCAGCAAAATGAAACTAGACCCCTATCTCTCACCATATTGAAAAAAACAAATCAAAATGGATTAAATACTTTAATAACTTAAACTATGAAGTTACTAGAAGAAAACACTGGGGAAAATCTCCAGGATACTGGTCTGGGCAAAAATTTCTTGAGCAACACCCCACAAGTACAGGTAACCAAAGCAAATATGGACAAATAGGATCATATCAAGTTAAAAAAACTTCTGCACAGCAAAGGATATAGTCAACAAAGTGAAGAGACAACCCACAGAATGGGAGCGAATATTCGCAAACCTCCCATCTGACAAGAGATTAATAATCAGAGTATATAATAAGCTCAAACAACTCTATGGGAAAAAAATCTAACAACGAAAAATGGGCAAAAGATTTGAGTAAACATTTCTCAAAAGAAGACATACAAATGGCAAACAGGCACATGTAAAGGTGCTCAGTCAGAGAAATGCAAATCAAAACTATAGTGAGATATCATCTCATTCCACTTAAAATGGCTTACATGCAAAAGGCATGCAATAACAACTGCTGGCAAGGATATAAAGAAAAGGGAACCCTTGTGCACTGTTGGTGATAATTTAAATTAGTGCAAGTGTTATGGAGAACAGTTTGAAGGTTTCTAAAAAAGCTAAAAATTGAGCTACCATATGATCCAACCATTCTACTGCTGGGTATATATCCAAAAGAAAGGAAATCAGTATATCAAAGAGCTGTCTGTACTCCTATGTTTGTTGCAGCACTATTTACAATAGCTAAGAAGCATGGTTTACAAAAGCTAAGATTTTAAAGCAATCTGTGTCCGTCAACAGATGAATAAAGAAAATGTGATACATGTACACAATGGAGGACTATTCAGCCATAAAAAAGAATAAGATCTAGTCACTTGCAACAGGGATGGAACTGGAGATCATTATGTAAAGTGAAATAAGCCAGGAACAGAAAGACAAACATCACATGTTCTCACTTATTTGTGGGATCTAAAAATTAAAACATTGAACTCACAAACATATAAAGCAGTAGGATGGTTACCAGAGGCTGGGAAGGGTAGTGGGAGGGTGAAGTGGGGAGAGGTGGGGATGGTTTACAGGTACAAAAAAGTGCAAGAGTGAATAAAACCTACTATTTGATAGCATAACAAGATGACTATAGTCAATAATAACTTAATTGCATATTTTAAAATAACTTCAGGAATGTGATTGGATTGTTTATAACTCAGGGGTTAAATGCTTGAGGGGATGGATACCCCATTCTCCATAATGTGTTTATTTCACATTGCATGCCTGTATCAAATCATCATACCCCATAAATATGTATCTCTTATGTACCCACAAAAATGTAAAATTTAAAGTTAAAAATAAAATATTATCTAATGAATTAGACTAAACTCCTTTCTTCTCCTTTTTGTCAAAATTTTTGTAGTTATTCATATTTATTTTTCCCATATTAAAGTAAGATCAGCTCTCTATTGAAATTAAAAACACACTTGATATTGTAATAGGAAGGCATTTAATATATACATGAATTAGATATAATTACGTGTTTATCATGTGCTTGTCCCAGAACATGGATGCTTCCTATTTTATTTCATGTCTACCTTGGAGAGCTTATTATTTTATATGTAAATAATGCATAACCATTTTATATTTATTTCTATTTTATCTTTTATTTGCTATTATGTGTGATCTTTTCTTCCATTACGTCTTCTATTTAGCTATTAATTACATATCTGAACTATTATTTATATTTTTTGTTTGTTTATTATGAAAGTATCTTAATTTTTTGTAATTATTTTGTTTTTGGCAATAAACTTACAAATTGTTTGGATTCCTTTGTGATTTTCCAATAACAAAAGCATATCATTTGTATATTAGCAATAATATTATATTTTTCAAAAATTTGTACCAATGATTCATTCTTCTCTTCTAATCATTTTGGTTAGTAGCTTTAGAACAATAATAAGAAATATTTTGTTTTTTGATGTTAATGTTTTCCCATTAAGAAAGATGTTGGCTTGTCATGTGAGATAAATATATTTTATCATGTTAAATAAGTTCATCTGCTCTATTTTATTCAATTTTAAAAACACATGTTGGATTTTGGACTGTCTTTTCAGCAAGTATGGAACATGGTTTTAGTTCACAAATTTGTTTTAGTATTTTTTAACACTTGTATTTCTTTTTTTTTTGAGACGGAGTCTTGCTTTCTCAGCCAGGCTGGAGTGTAATGGCATGATTTGAACTCACTGCAACCTCCGCCTCCTTGAGTTCAAGTGATTCTCCTGCCTCAGTCTCCTAAGTAGCTGGGACTACAGGTGCGTGTAACTACGCCCAGCAAATTTTTTGTATTTTTAGTAGAGACGGTGTTTCACCATGTTAGCCAGGATGGTCTCGATCTTCTGACCTCGTGATCCACTCGCCTTGGCCTCCAAAAGTGGCGGGATTACAGGCATGAGCCACCGGGCCGGGCCACTTGTATTTCCTTATACGTAAAAGTGTTAATTCTCTTTTTAGTTGATTCTTTCATGCTTTGATATCAATATTTTGGGGCTTTATAGAAATAATTCAGAAGTTTTTTTCTTTGAGAATATTTTAAGTTATTTTGAAAATACTTGTTTTTCAAAAGATTGTTATAACTTACTTCAACACAATGTGAGCTTCATGCATTTTGGAAAGCTGTGGGACCAAGTATCTTGAGAAATTTCTCATTTTATTATAAGCATAACCATTCTGGTCTTTGTTTTCACTTAAACTTTACCATTTTCCCTGTCCATAAAATATGTTTAAAAAGGGGGAGCATATCAGTCTCTTTGGACTGTTTCAATATGGTTATATTTGTATTATCACTTCTTCCTTTGCTCACCTATGCATTTGATCACCTTTAAAAAACTAAAGTCATTTGTATTGCTTTATTTTATAACTGTTCTTTTAAGAAACAACTTTTGGATGTATTGGTTTAAGTGTTTTTCTCTTTTGCCATTTATTAACTCATTATTTTATTATTTTATTGCTTTCTTTAACAATTTCTTTTCTAAATTTCTTAAGTTGGATGCATAATTCATTTATTTTCTTTCTTTTTGGAATTCTTGAATGCCACATTTGATTAAATTATTTAAGGTGAAAATTTTACTCTGAACACATCTTAACAAATTTCATGTATTGGATATGCAATATTTTCACTATTAAAATTTTCTGGATATTTAAAATTTCAACTTAGTTTTTTTAAAATACATAATTTTATATGGAAAAGCTTTTTAAAACCTTCAGGTTTTAATGCGTTTGTTTTCTGTTTTTTGTTTTTTGGGGGTTTTTTTAGGTATTTTTACACAGTGAAGGGAGGGCATAATCTAATATTACTTTTTGACATTTACTGAGGATTTCTTTCTAATACATGGGCAAATGTATTTCAAAATTTCATATTGCAAAAGTTCCATAGTAACTTGAAAAGATGGTCTATTCTTTCTTTTCAGGGTTTAGGATAAATCTCAGGTACCAGCTCTCATTTTTTTTCCTGCCTGGACTGTGATAAACTAAAAGGAATGAACCAAAATTTTACATTATTAGTAATTTTTGTCTATTTCTCATTTTAACTAGTTTTTTTATGAATGTTGATGGCATATTGTTTATTAAAAATGTGTTCATAACTTTTGTATCTTTACTTTCCATATTATAATGCGTTCTGCTTTGTCTCATGTATTGCATTTTGCTCTGAATTAGATTTTGCCTCATATGAATATGATTTCTGCCTTGTTTGTTTTTATTTTCTAGGGCACATTTGTCAACTCTTTTTAAATTTTAAGTTTCTGGGTACATGTGCAGGATGTGCAGGTTTGTTACACAGATAAACACGTGCCATGGTGGTTTGCTGCACTTATCAACCAATCACCTAGGTATGAAACCCAGCATACATTAGCTATTTATCCTAATGCCCTCCCTCTCCTCACCCCACCCCCAAAAGGTCCCAGTGTGTGTTGTTTCTCTCCCTGCATCCATGTGTTTTCATTGTTCAGCTCCCACTTACAAGTGAGAAAATGCAATGTTTGGTTTTCTGTTCCTGCATTAGTTTGCTGAGGATAATGGCTTCCAGCTCCATCCACGTGCTGGCAAAGGACATGAGCTCATTCTTTTTTATGGCTGCATAGTATTCCGTACACTAGCACTAAAATGTGCTATATTTTCTTTACCCAGTTTATCATTAATGGGCATTTGGATTGATTTCATGTCTTTGCTATTGCTGCAAAGAATAGTGCTGCAATGAACATATGTGTACATGTATCTTTGTAATGGAATTACTTATATGCCTTTGGGTATATACCCAGTAATGAGATTGCTGGGTCAAATGGTATTTCTGGTTTTAGATCTTTGAGGAATCGCTACACTGTCTTCCACAATGGTTGAACTAATTTACATTCTGACCAACAGTCTAAAAGCATTCCTATTTCTCTGCAACCTCACCAGCATCTGTTGTTTCTTGACTTTTTAATAACTGCATTCTGACTGTTGTGAGATGGTACTTTATTGTGGTTTTGATTTGCATTTCTCTAATGATCAGTAATCTTGAGCTTTTTTAAATATGTTTCTTGGCCACATGAATATCTTCTTTTGAGTAGTATCTATTCATGTCCTTTGTTCACTTTTTAATAGAGTTGATTGTGGGTGTTTTTGTAAATTTGTTGAAGTTCCTTGTAGATTCTGGACATTAAACCTTTGTCAGATGGATAGATTGCAAACATTTTCTCCTACTCTGTAGGGTGCCTGTTCGCTCTGATGATAGTTTCTTTTGTTCTGTCAATTCTTTTTAACATCAATCTTTTTGAGACACTTTGCTTTAGACTGTCTTTCTGTTCATTCTAGTTGGGTTTCACTTTGTGGATCCATTCAGATCTTTTTCTTTTAATAGGTAAGCATAGCCCATTTAGGTTAAATAATATCACAAGAATGTTTGATCCTAATTCTGTTGTACTTTTGAAATTTAGATGATATTCACATAACATTAAATTAACCATTTTAAGGTGAACCATATAGCCTTAGTAATAGTGAACCATTACTCTAGACATTTAGTAAATTCAATATTAAAATTGAATTTTAATTTTAATATTGTAAATTCAAAACATATTTAATACAGTAAATTCAAAATTTAAATTCGACAATAGTAAAATTCTATCGTACTTTGAAATATCTTTTGCACCTTATTTGAAAATATGTTGTATTTGAAAATATGTTGTATAGATTTAATAAAATCCTTTACTGTGTTCCCCTTGCTCATATACTTCTATCTTAAGAAGGTTTTTATTTTGTTATAATTTTACTTGATAACTAAAAGTTCTGATGCATTTAATCCTGCTTCCAACAAGTAGCAATATTATGTTCCACTACCCTAAAATACACATGTGTTTATGTCTTACTTTTAGACAATGTTAACCAATTGTTTCTTGGTTAGGTGAAGTTGATCTTAAAAAAGTCTTATTGGAACATTTTACTACCTGGTTCTTATATGATCACAATGATTGACCTGTAACATTTTTTACTGGAAATGTAGTTACATTTGGTATAAAATCTTTGGCTACTTTTTTTCCTAGAAGATTTCAGAGGTATTACTCTGCCTTCCTTCATGTCTAAGGAAGACTAAGGCTAGCTTAGCTTTTTCACTCTTCATAAGTGACTTTATCTACCTGTTGCCTAAAGAATACCATTATTATCTTGGAAGTGCAGTACATTTACCAGGATGTGCCTCTGTTAATTTTCTGGTAAGTTTTCATGGGAAACAGTATGTCCATTCAAATCTTCTTTTATTTTAAAAATTATATCTTTAAATATTTGTTCTGTTCAATCATTTCAGTTAACTTCATGGAAGAATAATTATGAGTATTATAATATATTTTGTTGATCTCCATAGTTATTTTCTCTAATCCTTTTAAAATCTTTTATTATTTTCATTTTAATTTGTCATCAATGTCTTTAATTGTTTTCTACGGTGTTTATTCTCACTGTGAGCCTCAAAATTTGTCCTGCTTTTTGTGATGGCTTTATATTTTTTCCTTTTACTTCTTTCCTGAATTATGCCAACTTCTTTTTATTTTCTGCTGCTATCATATCATTTTTCTTCTTGAGTACTTACACTTTTGTTTTATACACTTGTTTTATAGAATGTTTAATTTATTTCTGTACTTTAATAATAAGCAGCAAAGTCTTGGCAAATGAAAATTTTTACTCGTTCCATGAGAACACTTTTCTGTTGTGAGTTTGTTTCCAACTGCATATAACAGTAAAACCCCAAATGACTGTAGCACAAATAAAATTTATCCCCAATTCATGTACAAACAAACAAAAAAAGATTGGTATCCAGTAGCCTGGAGCTGGTGAGTGCCCACAAAATTACCTATGATCTTTCTGACTCATTGTATCTCGTTCTGGCTAGAAATTCAACTGTGGAGGCTGAGGGGGAGAAGAAAGTACCATTTTCCTTTCAAGTAATTCTTCAAAAGTTCCACCTAACACTTCTGCTTATATATCTCTTTGACCCAAAGGAGTCATGTGTATCTTTAAAAGAAACTGGGAGACATAGTTTATCAGCTGGATGGGCCGTGGCAACTCTAAATTAGGATTCTTTTGCTCACAAAATGGATGAGATTAGGTTTAGGGGAGCACCACAGAACCTGAAAGGCAACGGCTGCCACAGCATCCTTCATCTTCATTTTCTTTTTCTGTTTCTCCCACTACCCTGCCTTTTAAACTTATTCTTTATTTTGATAAGTTTTTTCAGTATTGTAGTTTTTTTGTTGTATATTTTTCTGGATTTGCTATTTCAGAATTTCCACGTGAGACAGGATACACACCCCGTGACCATGATCTGCCTGAGAATGGCTTAGCTGTGACTTCTCTACAACCAACAAGAGTAAGTAGTCGTGGATTTTTTTCTTTCCTGATAGAAAGACTGCACTCTGTCATGCTCCTCTTCATATGGTACACTGTGGACGTCGGTTGTACACTTCAGGGTAGGCCTCTCAGTTTAAATAGTGGTATTTTTACTGGTTCTTCCTGAAATCTACAGTCAAAGACAACTCTTCCAATGGGATCCTTGTTTCTTCCACTTTCTTTCAGGGGTCCTCCTGTTTTGTTTCTACTGTTTTGAGCATCATTCCAGCTATTTGAGAATATGGAGTTTTGGTTGACTGCCAGTTTTTCCCAAAAATAGATTCTATTTATTCAGATTTTATAATTTTGTTTCACTTATCCTTGTTGGTTGTGAATACTTTCCAGAAAGAGAATGATATTTAGTTACTATATTTAAATGAAGGCCCAAACCATTACTTTTTACAATCTATTCTGTGATTGTTTTGTTACAGTGATATCAAGCATTTTCTTGACTTTGACAGTGACTTTGCCTATATATTTAGAGTTTGCTGGAACACTTTTAATTTTTCATCATTTCCCAACTTGTTGTGACACTGTTGTAACAATCAGTGAAGTTTTGCAAATTTGCTCAATGCCCCCTATGTTATTATCCATTGGAACCAAATATTTAAATTCATTAAAAGCAGGTTTCCTCTCAATTTTTTGACTAACTTGGATTTCAATTTCTGTTTTAAAATATTTGTTCTATTCTTTAAATTCTATTCTGATGTTTCTATTCTATTCTAATGTATTTGCCAGAAAAAAAGACAGAATCAAAGAAGAGAGAGTTACTTATCTCTTTCTGTCATCTATTAATACTGTTATCTTCCCCATGCAGCACACTACTCCCGTCTGTGAAGAAGAAAAGAATTACGATTATAAAGCAGAAACCTAGCTTGTTTTTTCTTTTTTTTTCTTTTTTTTGGGGGCATTCTTCTATTGTTTCCTAGGCACTCATAAAATATACAGCTTGGAATCAGCTATCTTCCCTAAGTGCTTATTCAGTTTTAATAAGTGCAATAATGACTATGGTGATATAATATTTTGTACAGATGAATGAATTTATCCCTTTATCTCAACATTCATACCCTAGACCTTTAAATTGCACAATCTTTGTTATTCATTCTCTTTACCATAGCTCCCACAGTCATCCAGCCTCTAACACACTGGGATTCTTTCTGGACATCGATGCCTTAAGACCCTATCTTAAACTATAATTCCTGGTACTAACCACATTTAAGCTTCTCTCTGCTATCTAAATTGGAGCTCCAGACTGCTCATGTCTGAATCATTTATTTGTATCCTCATAAGGCTATTCTGTTGCTTAACTCATGATGCTAAACATCATCATCTTAGCTCTCTTTTGCTTTACCTCAAAACGTCCTAGTTTTATTCTCTTCTCTCCATATTAAATTTTTAAATTGCAAAAACAACCATTTCTTCAAACACAGGTTTAGATGGAAGTAAAAATGTGAAAGAGCTTTATGTTATTTTAAGTATATAACCCAAAATATGTCCATGAGCACATTTAGATCTCTTGTCTCATCACAATTTTAAGAAAAGGGAGAAGGAATGGCCACTACCTCAACAAGGAGAGCAATATAGTGTGGAAGAAAGTTCTGAACAGACGGGAAGGAAAAGCAAAAACCTGTGCCTTCTGGCCAAGTGATTTATGATAAGATGACAGAGACAAAGAGATGGGAGACAGAAAAAGCGAGTCTTATTGCCTGTGCAGATATCAGCTTGGAAAGATAGAAACATGTTTAATATGTTAGGGAGATGCCAGGGAAGGGTGCTTTTCCCTAAATCCAGATACAGAATTTGGTGTGGAAAGCTCTACATCTGATAGTGTTCAGTCAACGTAAGGCAACTTCCGAAGAGTTTAGGCAGAGAGAATGTCACTCTTGTACAGCTGGTCCTTCCTCAGTTCCCCACAAGTCTACAATTAGAGAAGGAAAACTAATTGAGTTGGTGATGATCACTACTCCTATTCTAAAACCAGAATGAAGTAACATATTTCCTGCTAATATCAAGAAACATTTCATCTGGCATTCCCGCTGACTTCCTGATTTTTTTTTCTTTTGCAAAATATGAGTTCCACTCTGTTTTTACTTCTGTTGTTTCAAATAACTCAGCAAATATTTCATTTCATTCTTGTTCTGATGAATTGCATTTGTGGGCTGCTTTCTCTAGCTTATCAACAACATGCTTAATTATGAGGGTAAGACTCCAAAATCATGTTACAAGTTTTTTAGTTTAAATATTTAATAAGATCTTACAAAATACCCAGAAAAAAAAAAAAAAAGCAAAGATCTCACCTACAGAGCTCAAAAATATTGTATTCCCCTTCATTTGGCACTACCATAGTCACAGCTTTGGGGCAGCAATGTTACCACCTGGTAGAAAGAGTGATTGTGGAGTCAGGCACTTGAGTTTCAAATCCTGGCCCCACTGCATCCTGTCTGGGTCACCGTGGACTAATTCCTTACCCTCTCTTACCTTCAGTTATTCTATTTGAAAAAAGTCAGTCTTCCTCTTGAGATTGTTATGATACCTATTGCAATATTAATTGAAATAATGTACATAAAACCCTAGGAACATACCTGACACAAAGTGAGGACGCAGAAATATTAGCTATTAGAATATGAGTTGGTTTGTTAAGCCGGCAGTAGAGAAAGAAAAACTTTCTTGAGCTTCTGAAGAGGGATTTCACTGCTGGATAAACACCGAAACACAGCCACTCCTCAATATTACAAATGGTAGAACACGAATACATAGATTTGGCTTGTGAACTTTCATTTTAGAAATAAAATAATTTTATTTTAGGTACTGCCAAATTCATTGAAGTTCTCCTTTCATCACTTTTATAAGAACTTAAAAAAAAAAAATCTGATGGCTTCATGTCCCCTGCCCCCATACTCATTGTTAATAGCTCATTTCTCTTATATACTTGCTTTTGGGTAAACACTGCTTTGCCCTTACCCTCGCCCTGTCACTTATAAGCACTTACACACAAAATGGCTTGCTGTCAACACAGACACACCCATATTAGCAGTTTGAACAGCCACTGTGAAAGAGCAAATGGAAATTGGGGAGATTCTGGAGTCTTTCACATACATATTACAAAGGAAACCATCTATGTGTTAGCTCACAGTCAGGTTGGCGTTGTTTAGTGTCTTCAATTTCATATGAAAATAATAGAAGGAAGTTAGATCTCCAAAGCATGCATCATGAACAATGGTTAATTTTTAATTAAAAGAAATTATCAGCTTCACAAGTACTGGAATGCAAGTAATGGAAATACAAGCAGATGTTTCAGTACCAGCCAAAATTTATTGTAATCCTTGGTAAGAATGCATTTCAGATTTCTTGTTCAATAGCTAGACAGCTTACAGAGAGCAGAGAGCTCACATTACATCCAAGGGTGAGGGGTTGTAACTAATTTATTTTCATTTCCAAAGTGATTGTTACCATGAAGATAGTTTCAGATGAGAAATCAAAAGACAACAGACTGGTTCTTACCCTGAATTCACCCCTTAACATCTTGGAGTCTCTGTTACTGTGGGTTTAAAATGAGCATGAGGCTATTTTCTTTGTCCACCTCATAGGGTTATTTGGGATCTCTAGATGGAAAATGATCATGAAATGCATTGTAAAACTGCTGATTTGCTATATTAATATGTACATCTATGTACCTTTTAGGATAAAATTTCCCAATTTTATATTTAATTGAAAAATATAAATTATTTATGAAAGAAATGAATTGAGTATTTTAGTCCATATTTTAAAAATGAGAGAAAAAAAAAGCTATGGGGATTTCTAAGACCAAAGATTTCCAACTTTATGTGTAATGATATTGTTCAGAACAGAGAGGATTCGGACCTAGAGACATAATGGTTTCCTACCTACAGTTTTCTTTTCTTTTTTTTTTTTTTTTTTTTTTTTTTTTGAGATAGAGTCTCACCCTGTTGCCCAGGCTGCAATACAGTGGTGCAATCTCGGCTCACTGCAACCTCTGCCTCCCGGGTTCAAGCGATTCTCCTACCTCAGCCTCCTGAGTAGCTGGGATTTCAGGTGCATGCCACCACATCTGGCTAATTGTTTTTTGTATTTTCAGTAGAGATGGGGTTTCTCCATGTTGGTCAGGCTGGTCTCAAACTCCTGACGTGATGATCCACTCACCTCAGCCTCCCAAAGTGCTGGGATTACAGGCATGAGCCACTGCAACTAGGTCCTACCTGTAGTTTCTCATTCAGCTGTTTCCCTACTATAGATTATCCTAAATGCTGCTAACAGGTCATCCTATCATTGCCTTACTGAATCACCTATGTTCCACATCTCTATGATCTACCGTGCCTGCTTTCAAAAATCCTTCAAAATCTAATCCTAATCTATTCAACCTCACATCTCTTTATTTTCAACATGTATTCTCTGTTCTTGCCAAGTTACACTTTATCTTAGCCCAAACTCAAGCCATAACAATTTCTACCGCTTAATTTTGAAATGTGCATTTTTTTTTTTTTTTTTTAGTTTTTAGATTCAACACACATAGCAAATACTGCTTAACATTAGCAGGATCTTCCCAAATTCTTGTTCATTTCTCTGCTAGACTGAGACCACCTATTTTCTCAGAATCATTTCTGTCACTACCTAATGAGGTCGTTGTCAATCAGTATCTTTTAAAAACGTAGATTTCGGGTCGGGCGCGGTGGCTCAAGCCTGTAATCCCAGCACTTTGGGAGGCCGAGACGGGCGGATCACGAGGTCACGAGACCATTCTGGCTAACACGGTGAAACCCCGTCTCTACTAAAAAATACAAAAAACTAGCCGGGTGAGGTGGCAGGCGCCTGTAGTCCCAGCTACTCTGGAGGCTGAGACAGGAGAATGGCGTGAACCCGGGAGGCGAAGCTTGCAGTGAGCTGAGATCCGGCCACTGCACTCCAGCCTGGGCGACAGAGTGAGACTCCGTCTCAAAAAAAAAAAAAAAAAAAAAATAGATTTCACATTTAGAGAAAGCTTTATACAATTAATATTACAAAATGACGAGATGCATTTTGACCCAAATTCATTACACCAGTTTCATTATTCTTTTCTAGTGATATTTTAATCTTCCTGGATAAATAAGGGGTTCTTATTACAAATAACCCTGATGGCAATCATCCTTACTTGCCACATTAATATTTGTTGATAAAGATAATATTTGTAAAGCTAAACAAAATAAGTCACTATAGGGTAATAGAAAGAATTTGAAATTGCACAAAAGCATGTGTTCAAGTCTTGGTTCTATGTGTAACAAGGTATTTGTATTGCCTAGATGTGTTAATCTAAAATTGGAAGAATATATTTTATTCAGCTTTAGTATATAATATGTGATACATATGTGATGAAATATATGGTAAACCACAAAACACGGTATGGCACCTAGTACATGAGCAACAAGTGATGACAAGTTACTGAAACATCTTGAATGTCAACTTTTAATCTCTGAATTTTCATAACACCTGGGAGTCCTCTCCTTTGTGGAGAAATCAGGCTCCATTTTTAAAATTCTGTAAAAATAATACAGGCTCATAGTTTTAAAACATCTTAAAACATGTAAAGCACAACTGTTTAGTTCCTGACATCTCAGACAATTTAGAGGAAGAGACTATTCTTAATGAACACTTCACGTGGTAACTGCACATCAAATGTGTTCTTAGCAAGCTGCAGTCATGTGTTTAGTTTATCATATTTCGTATTCTTTGCTTTTCTTTTTTTTTTTTTTTTTTTTTTTTTTTTTTTGAGACGGAGTCTCACTCTAGCCCGGGCTGGAGTGCAGTGGCTGGATCTCAGCTCACTGCAAGCTCCGCCTCCCGGGTTTACGTCATTCTCCTGCCTCAGCCTCCCGAGTAGCTGGGACTACAGGCGCCCGCCACCTCGCCCGGCTAGTTTTTGTATTTTTTAGTAGAGACGGGGTTTCACCGTGTTAGCCAGGATGGTCTCGATCTCCTGACCTCGTGATCCGCCGTCTCGGCCTCCCAAAGTGCTGGGATTACAGGCTTGAGCCACCGCGCCCGGCCTTCTTTGCTTTTCTAGCTAAAGCCATCCTCAGTTAATGCTAATATTCAGTTTCTTGAACTTTAATATTTGAGTGACCTAGCACTCAAAATTCACTCCCACTAAGGAATTTACCAAGTCAGCACACCACAGAAATACTCTAGTAACCAAGTGTTACTATGTTACCTATAGCTGGTGTATTAGTTTCTTATTTACAGCTATAACAAATAACCACAAATACAATGGCTTAAAACAACCCAAATGTATTATGTTATAGTTCCATAGGTTTGAAGTTTGGGATAGATCTTACTACAGCAGTGAAGTTTGGCATAGATCTCACTATAGGTGTGAAGTTTGGCATAGATCTCGTTACAATCAAAGTGTTAGCAGAGCTATATTCCTTCTGGAAGCTCTAAGGGAGAATCTATTCTGCATGTTTTTCAGCTTTCATTAGTTAACCACATTCCTTAGATTCTGGCTCCTTTCCTCCATTTTCAAAGCCAGCAACATAGCAACTCTTTGACCCCGCTTCCAACATCACATCTCTTTCTCTTACCCTCTCTTCTGCCTTCTTCCACTTTCAAGAATCTCGTCAGAACATTGAGTCCACCCTGGACAGCCCAAGATAACCTCTCTATTTTTAGGTCAGATGTTTGGCAACCATAATTCCTCTACGACCTTAATTTTCTTTTGCTGCATAACCCAACATATTCAGTTTCTGGAGTTTTGGATGTAGACATCTTCTCAGGGCCACTACTCTATTTCACACATCTGGTCATGGAAGTGTGTTTAGCTCTACCCATAAACAACATATGGCTTAAAGGACATCAGGAGTTGAGGTCACCAGTAATATTAGGAAGACTCCCTTCTGGCCAGTTTCTGCAGCTTTAAGTATAAACTAAACAGTTATCATATTCCTCTCCATATTTGCCACAAAAGGAAAGTTCCCTATCAAAAAGCACTTACCTTACCCTGGCCATGTCCTTTTAAAAATACACCCCCAAAGAATATTTTTTAGGATCTTCATAGTATGGTTTTAAATAAACCCAATAAAATAGTATAGAAAGATTTTCACTGTTGCCGTAAACAATCCAGAAATGGACCTGTAAGTTGTTTCTAATGTTAAGTAGGGCACAAGTGATCATGATTGTATTTTCCATCTTCTTGATAGAGAAGTAGTATTAAAATTATCATCAATTTCAAAAATTATTTGTGTTGAAACCATGCTTAATTTTTGTTTAAAAATCTACCCTACTGTATTCGATGGTGCTTGAAAAGATCAAAGAAGAAAAAGAGACGCTTGGTGTCTGGAAAGAAACCACAAAAAGATTAACAGGGTCTTCATAAAATAAAATACCATATTTGAGAAAGACTATTAAAAGCAAGTCATAATGCAGGCATAAATAGCGGGCCTTGGAAGAGTTCTGATATAGTTAACCTACAAGGGCTGAGAGCTCAAGACATTAGGCCATGTTTGATATTGGTTGGATAAAATTGGATTGACATAGAGCAGGAAGTCTCAAAGAGAAAGGAAGATGTTAAGAAGCAATTAATTTCTGTGCTCTGATAAGCAGTCAAGAGCTGGAAAGATAATTTCCCAGGTAAATACATTTTTAGTTAAAAAGTTATTTGATATCTAATTGAAATAATAGCTACTTTGAGTTGAAATGCATTATTCATACCCATCTGTCCATTTAGTAATAGCTACCCAAGAAATGAAAATGATTATTTTAAATAAAAAAAAACCAATGGTATTTAGTAATTCTATAATAATCCAACTATACCATTCTACTTCATGTTTCACATTAACTGACATTGGCCCTATCATCCCCAAGTTTATAGTTTGAATAATTTGACACCAGTATGGACATTCATAAGAAAAACATGAAGCTTAATCATGTCTCCAGAGATAATGTGCAATAAAGAACACAATTCAGTAAAAATAATAAATACATGCTTGCACATTCCAGGCTGCAAAAAACAGTCACTTAAGTGCTACTTTAAGTCACTAACTTAATTCAAGATGTATTATTGCAGAAAAGAAGAATAAGAAACAGCCTTTGAAGCCACACATCCAGATGTCATAAGACTCTGAAACATCATTCAGACTAATATAGTCATTCTAGCAAACCTTTAAACCCAGCAAGCTCCCAGAAAGACCTCTCCTCACTCCTTACCCAAGGGCTACCACCATAATGTTGACCCAAGTATTATCTGCCTTTTCTTCTGGATACCTTTGTTTTGTCTTACACTGCTATCTTCCCAATGGCTTTTAGTGTCTTCTGCTTGTATCTTAAATTTTTCCTTAATCTTTCTGTGTCTTTCATTCATGCTTTCCAAAAGGAAAAGCATTTGGGTGTTTGGTTGTTACATCCAGTAAAGATGTTCTCTTTTGAGCAAAGCCCATTTCAAGAGCCTCTACTGTATGCCTTTAGGTCCAATCCACTGGGTCTAGGGAATAGACTCATGAAGCACAAAAATGTAAAAGTGAAAAGTAACTGCTATGGCTTTCTTTCTCTATAACAGAGGGTTATAAACATGACAGAAACTCAGACAGCCTTATCTTTTTTACGTATAATGAATATGCTATGAAATTTGGGGAATTGTAATAACTTAGAATTTTAGAATCCCTAGAATGATGACCCTTAGCAGTTAATATTCACATCCTAACCAGCTGGAAGCATAACACAATGTGAAGTGGAGTGTGTGATGGGGGGGATTATTAATTCACTCATCCATTATTGGGCATTTATTAAAATCTGAGTACTATTCTTTGTGCGGAGAATATAGTGATGTACTAGGTACACATTTTCCAATCCCACAGAAAGCTTGCAATCTAATGTAAGAGATGGCCCTTACAACTAAATAAATAATAATAATGTCAGATGTAGTAAGTGCTACAAGTGCTACTTTCGTAAGTTGCCATCATCAAACATATCTAAGCCATCTTCATCTGTATCTGTTTTCCCTCCTGCTACCGTGGATCAATGACTGATACTCCTACTGGGACCAATTTTACTTGTGCATTGGATTCCAACCTCAACTCAAGGTTACTGCTACTGCAGGTCTCCCTTTACTCTCCTGATTCATCAGTTTTCCCTCTCAGGTTGAGTATCCTCAACGGTATTTAAAGGTGTTATTACTTTTCCTCACCTTATAGAAACAAATCTTTTAATCCCACATCCCCTTCCAGCTACACCCCAACTTCTATGCTCCAATTCACAATATAATTCTTCCAAAGTTTGATTTATTCACTGTTTCTAATTCTTCTTTTCTCATTCTATCTTGCTCTTCAGCCAAGCTATTTATCATTTTATGAAACTGTGCTTATGAGGGTCACCAATGACCTCCAGCTTGCATATTATAGAGTCAATTTCAATTTCCTTTTATTTTCCTTATCAGCAACATTTCCTATAATTTATTGCTGTTTCTTTAAAATATTTTCTTCTCTTTGCCTCTGGCACACAAACTTCTTTTGTTTCTTTATACTCTAGACCAACCATTTATCTGGTTAAGATGAAGGATATCTCAGTTATTAGTGAGCCAACTAAATATTTGTTTATATATTTGCATATAGACTTATTTTTTTCCCTGAATCACCATGACTTCAACCTCAAAGAAAAAAAGTACATGTATATATACATAGATGCATCTTTGTGAGCTAACTAGACTTCACAAATGATTGTATAGGGAAAACATAGAAAACTGATAGCAGAGCCAAAACAAATATATTAGAAGTTTCTTTTATATCATTTGGTGTCTCCAAATCTCTTTCATCTGTCCAGTCACATGAGCTTCATGTTTTTGTTTCTTTGGATTTATTTGTGTGATTTTTTTTTAACTCTCTTCCTCTCTTTCCTCAGTACCTTTGTTTACTCTACTTTTTTCCCTTGATTTCCTCTAAAACCCTACAGTTTCTCTCTTCTCTATCACACAAATAAATCAAGTCCTCTTGGCCCCTGCCTCCAAAACTTACAACTCCATGCCCCACCAATGTGCCCTTTGTAAAAAAATAGGAAATGAATTAGAAATTTGTACTCATAGGAGACAGTTTACCAATCATAGTTTGCTATTTGAAAATGTTTTCAGTGGCTCACAAGATTAATTAGGCTTTCAGAATGCTGCCTATAACAAGAGGATGCACAGTAACAGTACTTTAAAGAAGGTATACATTTATTTTCTTTTCTTATAAGAAAAACTTCTTATGTTAATCCCAGGCTGGTAGGGTATGACACAGTTATAATAAAAAAATAATCTCCCAAATCTTATTGCTCTCCGATCCTTTCCTTGGTGCATGGTTCCCATCCCATGTTTCAGCATGGTTACTCAAACTGCAGACATCTGTATTTCAATCAGCAGAAAGGAGAAAGCACCAAAAGAAAAGCATGACTTCTCCATCCCTCTTTAAGAATGCTTCCAAGAAATTGCACATACAACTTCTACTTAATTCCTTTTGCCAATATTTCTTATTTTGCCACACAATAAGCTTCAAAGGAACCTGGAAAATTATTCTGGGCAATCATGAGTCCAGTTAAAATCTGAAGTTTTATTATCAAAAAAGAAAAAGAAATAGATATTTAGGGATAATGAACTTACTTCCTGACCGTTCACTATCCACCCACAATGGTTTCTTAATCTTTCTCTTAAAAATGCATGATTTCCTCCACAGGCAGTCTGGGGAGTGAAATTTTCTGCAGCCTCTCTATTGCTATCCAATCTATCTATCTACCCACCTATTCATTCATCTATCAAGTTAGCTAACTATTTATCAATTTTTAAACTGCATCACTGCTTCCTGCTTTCTCTGAGCCAATTCGAAGATTTTTTAAAAAATTATCAACAGCTGGCAATATTGTTTACAATGAATGTAAGAGCAATATAAACATTAAAAGTGTAATGAGTGTTATAGTTGCTTGACACACGGAATTAATCAACAAAGCTTTGAAACTGTATGGCTTTTGATAAAGCCAAAGCACCGCATATGAATCTGATGAAGAAATATAAGAATATCTCATCAGTACCAGAACAGTTTCTTGATGAGTGGCATCTATTTACAATATTTCCAATTTTTAGCTGTGTAAAGAAATTGATTGATCTCCATCATTACTTACAATTTCATGTCTCTTTTCGTTTGCATCAAAATGTATTGGAAGAACAGATCATAGCTTCAGAGTATGAAAATTTTTCTAAAATTAGCAAGCAAGAGCTGAAAACCTTGTTTATATCTAGCTCATTTAAAATAATAGATACATCTTTATAGCTGGATGCCATACATGCTATAATTCTAAACCATAAAATATCCAATAAATGTTAAAGAATGAAGGATATGAGTGATAAAAGTCTGGGTTCAAATGTTGCAAGTATTATCAATGGAAGTGCTAACGGTACTAAAGCTGATGGCAAGAAGTTGAACTGTTTTAAGGATTATATCGGAGAGATATAGAGAATGGGGACAGGATGTCCTACATGGTAAGTGAAAAAGTCAGAGTATTCGAAGTTGTGCCAGTCTGCACTCATGGGAAGAAGAGTAGAAAAGCTTTTTCAAGGTTTCAAAGATTTATTTACCCAGGTACTTTATAAGGCAGGATTTTAACTAGCATACCTTTTCAGAAACTTTTATAATGAACTGAAGACTAATAATTAGTTTTAAAACATAATTCAGAAATACAACAAACACAAATCCCAAAGAAATGTTAAGAAAGAGAAACCTATTTCTGCTGACTTTTTAAATTATCATAAACACTTTGTGAATTTATTTATAAAAATTATATAGATATCTGTTATTTGTATAAATATATAATCTGTTATTTATATATAAAATCGATATCTGTTATTTATATGAATATATAACATTTATATAGAGAAATAGATAACTGCTATTTATATAAGTAGCATTAAACTCTTAAAGTTTAATTTTTTTCCAATGGAATGCAATTATCAATCTTTTCTTGCTAATTAATTAATAATAAGCATTCATTTTGTAGTCTCTAACACCATCAAAGTAACTACCTGAATTGTCTTTATTAAACAGCAGAGTTATCAATTCATAGTCTTCCTGTTCGCCCTTCCATTGATGATGAATGACACTACTCATATTAGCAAATAATTTGTCTTAAAACTTTGCATACAAGAAAAGTTGCTTTTATAACTGATGTATAAGAATCATTCTCTCCTCATTCTGCTGCAATTCTTCATCTAGTATTCCAGGGTAAGAGCTTCCACTGATTGAACTAAATGGGGAGATAATTTCTACCATCTTTTCCAATTCACTCCTTCATAAAGAAAAAGAGCCTTTGTAATTGGAAAAGAATTGAGCATATAGAGTTTTGCCATTCATCTTTTTATTTTGGACCTGCTAGCCTGCATACAGGCCACATTTGGCTCAATTCCTGATGCAATGTGATAAGTACAATGATATCATGACTCAAAACTTTCTTCTAGAAATAGGTCTGGGGGAATCCATTTTTCTCTTTCTCTCTACTATCTGACCTACATAGGTGTAAGACAGCTGCCTTTAGTACCCCCAAGATAGAATATTGGTGTCACTGAGAAGCCTGAAATGTCTTTATAACTAAACTACATTGGATATGCCATTATTATCAGTACTGTTTTCTTTAGTGGACAAACCTTTTCTTTCTCTCCCCTTTCCTTGCTAATTTGTGAAAAAGCAATCCAGTAATGGTAAAAAAAAAAATTTTTTTAAATTTATTCCCCAAATTATAGGACATGAAGTGTAATTGTGATAGAGATAGAGCAGCTAGGCAAGAAAAAGAAATACAAGACATTCAAATGAAAAAGAAGTAAAATTGCCCATTTGCTGATGATATGATTTTATATATGGGTAACCCTAAAGGTTCCATAAGACACTATTAGAATGAATAAACAATTCAGTACAGTTGCATGATACAAAATCAACCTACAAAACTTAGTTGTATTTGTGTACACTAACAATCCAAAAACCACAAATCTTTTATGCAAAAAAGAAGATACAAATGGAAAGATATTCTATGTTCACAGATAGACACATTTAATATTATGAAAATGTTCATACTACCCAAAGAGATTTCCAGATTCAATGCAACCACAATCAAATTCCAATGGCATTTTTTACAGAAAGTTTTTTTTTAATATTCTGCAATTCTTATGGAAACACAAAAGACTAGGAATAGTCAAATTAGGAAGAAGAACAAAGCAGGAAGCCTCACATTTCCTAGATTCAAAACATATTACAAAGCTACAATAATCAAAACAGTATGATGCTGTCACAAAGACAGCTATATAGACCAATGGAACACAATAAGGAGCCCTGAAACAAACCCACACATATAATGTCAACTGATCTCCAACAAGACTCCCAAGAATACACATTGGAAAAAGGATAGTCTCTTTAACAAATGGTATTGGAAAACTGGCTAGCCACATACAAAATAATGAAATTCAGTTCTTATTTTACACCGTACACAAATATCAACTCAAAATGAGTTAAAGACTTAAACATAAGATCTGAGCCTGTGCAACTACTAAAAAAAAGATGAAAACATTCATGACATTGGTCTTGGTAATGGTTTCATGGATCTGACACCAAAAGTACAGTCAATAAAACCAAAAATAAACAAATGGGACTTCATCAAACTAAAAATCTCTACACAGTAAAGAAAATAATTAACAGAATGAATAGGCAACTTAGGAAATGGAAGAAAATATTTGCAAACAGTATATGTGATAAGGGGTTAATCTATAAAATATATAAGGAATTTATACAACTCAATAGCAAAATCACTAATAACCTGATTTTAAAAGATATATTTTTAAATGCTTAACATCAGTAGTCATCAGGGAAATGCAAATTAAAACCACAAGGAGCTATCACCTCACACCTGCTAGGATGCCTATTTAAGAAGTCACATGGTAACAAGTATTGGCAAGAATGTGGAGAAACTGGAATACTTGCACCACTGTTAGTAGGACTGCAAATTGTGCAGCCACTATGGAATACAGTATAAAGATTTCCACCAAAAAATTAAAAATAGAACTATCATATGATCCAGCAATTCCACTTCTGGCTATTTATCCAAAAAAATAAAAATCAGGATCCTGAAGAGATATTAGCACTCCCCGGTTCATTACAACACTACTTATAGTAGCCAAGTTATAAAAACAACTTAAATCTCCACTGACAGATGAATGGATAAAGAAAATGTGGTAGGATATACACACAGTGGAATATTATATAGCCTTAAAAAGGAAGGAAAATCTGTAATATGTGGCAATATAGATGAATTATGCTTATTGAAATAAGCCAGTCACAGAAGGAACACTTCATGATTCCACCTGCACGTAGTACCTAAAATAGTCAAATTTATAATATGAAAGTATAGAATGATGGTTGCCAGGGATGGGGGAAGGCAGAAATGGAGAATTAGTGATATGGTTTGGCCCTCTGTCCCCACCCAACTCTCATCTGGAATTGTGCTCCCATAATTTCCACACGTTGTGGGAGGGACCCGATGAGAGATAATTTGAATCATGGGGGTGGTTTCCCCTATGCTGCTCTTGTGGTAGTGAATAAGTCTCACAAGATCTGATGGTTTTATCAAGGGTTTCCACTTTTGCATCTTCCTCATTTTCTCTTGCCACAGCCATGTAAGAAGTGCCTTTCGCCTCCCACCGTGATTCTGAGACCTCCCCAGTCATGTGGAACTGTAAGTCCAATTAAACCTCTTTTTCTTCACAGTCTCAGGTATGTCTTTAACAGCAGCATGAAAATGGACAAATACAGTTACTAATCAGCTGACAGAAAGCTTCAGTTAAGCAAAATAAATAAACTCCAGGGAGCTGCTGGTCACCATTGTACCTATAGTTAACAATAATGTACACTTAAAATTTTTTTAAGGTAGGTCTCATTTTAAGTGTTCTTACCACAATAAAACAAATTTTCAAAAATAAATTTAAATTACTGTGTAAAAAATAGTGAACATCACTACAAGATAGACACAGAGATAGATAAAATCTTTCCTATTGGGGATAATGTAAGTTACACGAAGGTGCTGCATTATGTTACATAAGATGTTTCAATTACTTTTATATTTGTCATCCTTGGTGTTAAAAACTTTACTGATAGAAGTGTATATATGAACACTGAGCTAAAAGGGGGTTGACTGTGTTATAAACTGGAGCACATCCATTTACATTCTCTTATGTTTTCCTTTGCATGATCAGGGCTGATTCTAATCTTCCCTTACAAATGAAATTCTAGATGTGCTTTGGTTTTGCCAATGAGATTTACTCACACAATATTGGGAAAGTAAAAATAAGATGGAGACAATCTCACTGTGGCTGCCACAGGTAAACACCATGTTATGATAGCACAAGTGTGTGACTGCATGTGAGGCGGTCATGTCAGCAATAGTAGCAGAAGCACCAATCGTAGCTTCCTCACCTCTAGATTGTAACTACAGTTGTGATCTGTAAACCGAGGGTCCTTGGTTGTTCTTGTCCAGACTTGCATTTCTTCTACTTTTTCAACAATTTTGTAGGGATCATTATTCATTCTATTCTACTTCTTTCTGCTTAAAACACCTAATGTGCTTTCTATTTCCTACATGTAACATTGCTGGACATGCCAGGACACCAGCTATTTGACACTGAGGAAATCTTCACTGTAAAATTGTGACTATGATATATTACAAGTTTTTGTGAGAATTAGACAGAATGTGTATAAAGTACTGACCTCTTCTAATAAATATCCAATAAATAATTGCTATTTTCACTAACACTTATTAACTGCTTGAATATAAAGTATGTGATCATTAGCTTTATTATATTGCCAGATCCAGGAGAATATTACAGATAACCATGTTTTTAGTATTATGGTGTATTTTGCAAATTTCAATTAAACAATTTTGTGGTTCCCGGGAATATATTAAGAAGATATTTTCTTTGAGGTTTGTGTAATAATTTCCTGTCCCTCTACATATTATGCAATCCTTCCAATTGAAAATCAGGTTAGAGAGATTATAATTTTTTCTGTTTTCAGAAGGATTACTGTTCAACTATCCTTTGTTCACAAGAAGGTTCTGACTGAGAGAAAAAGAAGATGAAAGCCTATTATGCTATTCATATATCTGGAAATTTTCCCCCTAATAATTTATACAACATAGATTTGTCACATTAAATGAAAATGTCAGTGAATTTATGCCTTGATTGTGTATGTGTGTGTGTGTGTGTGTGTGTGTGTGTGTGTGTTGGATTCCCATAAAAAGAGAAATACATTCCCCTGCACTGTATTAAAATATGACATTGAAAAATGCAGCTTCTTCGTCTTTAAAATAATATCTTTAGAGAAATGGAATATCCACATCCCTCTGTAATAAAGTAAAAAATAAAGAAATCTCCCTGCATTCTATTGTGACCTTTGACAAGTGTCATAGCTAACTGGTCTTAGCAGCGGCAGGATTTATTTCTCTCAGAGGTTTGTGTTCTGCCAGGTGGAAATAATCACTAAAAATAAATGTCTCAGGCTTTTTTTTTTTTTTTTTTTTTTTAGTGTTTGCTTTTTTTAATTGTGCTTACTCTCACTCTGAGCTGTTGATTTGTTAGCTATCTCACCAGTCTGAGTAAAAGGATGAGGGAATATTTTGAGTGAGGTGAGCTGTGACTAGATCTGGATCTTGCTGGTTTACAAATCCATGTCAGCTTTGTAACCAATCTACCAGAGGCTTCAAGTATCTACTGGTAAATGCATTTATAATTCTCATTTCAGGGTGTTTTCTTCCTTTGCTCTTACTCTCTCCAAACCACTGATTCTTGAATTTCTGCAAATATTTGATCAAACTGATAAGGCTGATTCATTTGAGGATCAATAAAAATCTGTGTGCAGCTGTTTAGTTGGAACACATCACATTACTGATGAAACCTGGTGAGGTCTATATGTCGTGATCTGCAGATGTAGCTATGACTTTATTCATCCCAGTATTTACAAAACCTAGTATAGGAAGTCCCTGAAATTTCTGTCATAGAAGTTATTATTTTTAAGATCTAACAAAAATTCAAATGTACTAACATTGTTTACCAACAATGAAATCTTGGGTTTTTTGAACATTTATAGTTTCCATAGTCTCTTCATAAATACCAAAACAGTGAACAGAATCCTATCTCTCATGAAATTGCCCTTCAAAAGTGAGGGAGAAATGAAGACATTCCCAGAGGAAGTTCATTACCACTAGACTTGCCCTGCAATCAGTGGTAAAGGGAGTCCTCCAGTTTTCAAATAAAAGAACATGATTGGGATTTGTGATTTGAGGAAAGGGAGAGAGGCCCTTCCTGTTCTAAAATATTTAGCTCATCTTCTGGCTTGCTCTACCAACTGAGACCTTTTGTGTGTGTGTGTGTGTGTGTGTGTGTGTGTGTGTGTGTGTTGAGAAGGAAAGACAAATGAAAGGAATGGAATGGCAGAGGACGGGAGAGGAAAAGAAGGGAGAGAAGAGATAGTATTGTAGCATTGCACTTAGTGGAAATGATTTAGAATCATATAATTATTTTAAGGACAAAAAAGGGAAGATATTAATCTGAACACTGAAAGAAAAATATTGTAAAAAATGAACTTCTTTGTCTGCCTCCTTCTATAACTTTTATTTTTATTAAGAATCTCTCCGTGCCTGGCGCAGTGGCTCAAGTCTGTAATACCAGCACTTTGGGAGGCCGAGGCGGGCAGATCACGAGGTCAGGAGATCGAGACCATCTTGGCTAACACGGTGAAACCCCGTCTCTACTAAAAATACAAAAAATTAGCCGGGCGTGGTGGTGGGCGCCTGTAGTCCCAGCTACTCGGGAGGCTGAGGCGGGAGAATGGCATGAACCCGGGAGGCGGAGCTTGCAGTGAGCCGAGATCGCACCACTGCACTCCAGCCTGGGCTACACAGCCAGACTCCGTCTCAAAAAAAAAAAAAAAAAAAAAAAAAAAAGAATCTCTCCGTATTTTAGTAATTTATTTTAGATGCAATAGAATATATGAAACTTATGTTAAATAGTCGAGTGATTGTGTGGGAAACATTAATAAAATGAGTCAAATTGGAAAAAAAAGAAATGAATGGACACTAGACAGGAACTTGAAGCCATATGATGACATGAAGATCTTGGTAAAGGTAAATGTATAGGCAATCATCAAAGCTAACATTATTTCAACTTTTATTTGCAACTTCACTTTTGGTTTTCTACATAATTTATGAGATTGGTGTATTAAAAACCAATTACTAGTCTATATTTTTGGATACACAATATATAATGATGTAATTCTGTGATATCAATAGTTGAAAGGGAATGGGGCCAGAGATGTATAGGAATATAATTTTTATAGGATTTTGAAGTTAAGCTGGTAAAAATTTAAATTACAGTGCACTAACTTTAGGATTTTAAATATAATACCCATGATAAATACACAAAAAGTAGCTATATAATACACACAAGAGAGAATTAGAAGGCAATTATAATATTTAATACAAAAAAATTAAACACAAAAGAAGACAGTAATACAGGAAATGAATGACAGAAGATACGAAGCATACAGAAAATGAGTAGCAAATATACAGAAACAAGTTCTTTTTTATCAGTAATTATTCTAAACGTATTGGATTAAATTCTCCTATCAAAAGACAGAGATTGGCAGAATGGGTAAAAAACAAGATAACTCAACTATATGCTGTCTATAAAAGATTCATGACAGATCCAAAGATACAAACAGGTTGAAAGTAAAAAGATATAAAAAGATATTTCATGCAAATAGTAATCAAAAGAGAGTAGAGATGGCCATACTATCAGACAAAATATATTTTAAATAAAAAAACTTATAGGAGACAAAGAAAATATTGTATACTAATAAAAGCTTTGTATAGCAAGAAAATATAATCATTATAAACATTCACATGCCTAATAACAAGTCACCAAAATATAGAAAGCAAAACTGAGCAGAATTTAAAGGAGAAAGAAATAGTTCTACAATAATAGTTGGAGGTTTTAATGCCCTACTCTTAATAATAGATCAACCAGACAGAAGATAGGCAAAAAAAAAAAAAAAGAGAGAACTTAACAGAATAAAACTAGTTATCTCTAATAGACACATACAGAACCTTCTAAACAAAAACAAAAAAATGCAAGTGTACGTGGGACATTCTTCAGGACAGACCATATGTTAGGCTACAAATTAAATACCAATAGATTTAAAAAGAGATATAATACAAAGTGTCTTCTACCACAGAAGAATGAAGTTAGAAATCAGTAACAGATGAAAAACTAGAAAATTCACAAAATTTGTAAAAATTAAACAACACACTCTTAATCTATGGATCAAAAGAAATCACAAGGCAAATTAGAAAATATATGGAGATGAATGAAAATAAAAACACAACATACCAAAACTTACGGAACATAGTGAAAGCAGTACTGAAGGGGAAATTTATAGCTATAAAAGCTAATATTTAAAACAAAAATCTCAAATCAATAGCCTAGATTTAAAGCTTTAGGAATGATTTTAAAAAAACCTAACTAAATGTAAAGCTAGAAGTTAAGCAATTGTAAAGATCAGAGTAGAGATAAATAAAATAGAGAATAGAAAAATGATAGAGAAAAATCAATAAAACCAAAAGTTGATTCTTCAAAGACATTAATAAAATTGACAAACCTACTGCCAGATTGACTAAGAAAAAGAGAGAAAGCTCAAATAAGGAAAGAATGTGGATACATGACTATGAATTCTACAGAAATATAAAGAATTATGGGAGATTACTTTGTATATGAACAAATCGGATAACTTTGATGAAATGAACACATTCCTGGAAACATAAAGCCTGCAAAAACTGGATAAAAAAGAAAAGGAAAATCTGAATAGACCTATAACTAGTAAGGAGATTTAATCAGTATTCAAAAATTCCTAAAAAAGAAAAAGCTCTAGACCAAATAGCTTAACTGGTAAATTCTACTGTGTTTGTTTATTTAGTGCTGTTATAACATAATACACACACTGGGGCCTGTCGTGGGGTGGGGGGAGGGGAGAGGGATAGCATTAGGAGATATACCTAACGTAAATTACAAGTTAATCGGTGCAGCACACCAACATGGCACATGTATACATAGGTAACAAACCTGCACATTGCGCACATGTACCCTAGAACTTCAAGAACTGAGTCACTTGCAAAGAACAGAAATTTATCTCCTGACAGTTCTGCAGGCTGAGAGGTCCAAGATCAAGACGCTGGCATCTTGTGAGGGCCTTCTTGCTGCATCACAGCCTGGCAGAAAACATCACATGGGCAAGAAGGAGAAAAGGGGACTGAATTCCCCCTTTTATAACAAACCCACTCCCTCGATAAAAGCGTTATTCCTTCATGAAGGTGGTGCTGTCATGACTTAAACAGCTCTTAAAGGTCTCACTACCCAATACACTGCACTGGGGATCAAGTTTCCAACACCTGAACTTTGGGGGACACATTCAAACCATAGCATCTACCAAACATTTTAAGAACTAACATCTATCCTTCTCAAATTTTTCCAAAATTAGAAATAGAGGGAGCACATTCTAACTCATTCTATGAGGCCAATATTGCCCTGATACCAAGGCCAGAAAAAGACATTACAAGTAAAAAAACACCTTCAAACCAATATCCTTGATGCACACGAATACAAAACTCCAAGTGAGATTTATTTCTAGAATGCAAAGATGGTTCATTATACAAAAATTAATTAGTCCTGACTTTCCTATAGGGCACGTATTCCAAGACCCCCAGTGGATCCCTGAAAGTGCAGAGAGCAATAAAACCTATACACACACACACACACACACACAATGATTTTTTCTGTATATACATACCCATGATATAAATTAAACACAGCAAGAGATTAACAACAATAACAAATAATAAAACATAACAATTATAACAATATGCCACATTAACAGAATAAACCACATGGTATAAACCACAGTAACAGAAAAGATAAGAATATTTATGGAAAAGCCACAGTGAACATTATACTCAGTGTCCAAAATCTTTTCCTCTAAGATGAAGAATAAGGCAAGGATGCCTACTCTCACCACTTCCATTGTTCAACATGGTACTGGAAATCCCAGCCAGAGCAATTCAGCAAGAAACAAGAAGTAAAAGATATCAAAATTTGAAAGGAAACAATAAAATTATCGTTGTACTTAGATGATATGATCTTACATGTAGAGTTCCCCAATGATTACACAAGAAAACAGTTAGAAATAAGAAACAGGCCAGGCATGGTGGCTCACACCTGTAATCCCAGCACTTTGGGAGGCCAAGGCAGCTGGATCACGTGAGGTCAAGAGTTTAAGACCACCCTGGCCAACATAGCAAACCCCGTCTCTACTAAAAAAAATACAAAAATTATCTCGGTGTGATGGCAGATGCCTGTAATCCCAGCTACTCAGGAAGCTAAGGCAGGGAGAATTGCTTGAACCTGGGAGGTGGAGGTTGCAGTGAGCCGAGTTTGTGCCACTGTGCTCCAGCCTGAGTGACAGAGAGAGACTCTTTCTCAAGGAAGGGAAGGGAAGGGAAGGGAAGGGAAGGGAAGGGGAGAGGAGGGGAAGGGAGGGGAGGGGGAGGAGAGGGGAGAGGAGGGGGAGGGGAGAGGAGGGGGAGGGGAGGGGAGAGGAGGAAAAGGGGAGGGGAGGGGAGAGAAGGGGAGGGGAGGGGAAAGGGAGGGGAGGGGAGGGGAAGGGGAGGGGAGGGGAGGGGAGGAAGGGAAGGGAGGGGAGGGGAAGGGAAGGGAAGGGAAGGGAAGGGAAGGGAAGGGAAGGGAAGGGAAAGGGGAAGGAGAAAAGAAATAATAAAAAAATACAGCAAATTCATCAAATACAAAATCCACATGCAAAAATAGCTGAATGTCTATGCACTAATAATAGTTGGAGGCTATAATACCATACTCTCAATAATAGATAGATCAACCAGACAGAAGATAAGTTAAAAAAAAAAAGAGAACACAATAAAATGAGTGTCTTTAACAGACATATACAAAACTAATAAGCTATCCAAAAAAGAAATTAAGAAAACAATTCCATTTACAAAAGAATAAAATACTTAGGGGTTAACCCAACACAAAAGGTAAAATACTTGTACACTAGTCCTGACTTTTCTACAGGGCACATATTCCAAGACCCCCAGTGGATCCCTGAAAGTGCAGATAGCAATAAAACCTATACACACACACATACACACTATGATTTTTTCTGTAAGTACATACCCACGATATAAATTAAACACAGTAAGAGATTAACAATAACAAATAATAAAACATAACAATTATAACAATATGCCAGGATCACTTCTCTTGCACCTTGGGACCAGTATTAAGTAAAATAAGGATTACTTTAGCACAATCATTGCAATAGTGCAGCAGTCAGTCTGATAACTGAGTAAGCTACTAAGTGACTCATGGGCAGGTAGTGTATACAATGTGGATGCACTTGACAAGGGGATAATTCATATCACAGGCAGGACAGAGAAGGATGGCACAAGATGTCATCATGCTACTCAGAATGGCCTATAATTTAAAACTTATGAATTGTTTATTTCTGAAATTTTTCATTTAATATTTTTGAACCTTGGTGACCTTGGGTAACTGAAATGGCAGAATGCTAAACCACTGATAATGTGGGGACTACGGTATACCGAAAACTACAAAACGCTGCTGAAAGGAATGAAAGAAGATAAATAAATTAATAAATGGAATAACATCCTATGTTTATGTATTGTAAAACAATATTCTTAAGATGACAATACTATCCAAAGCAATCTACAAACTCAATGCAATCCATATCAAAATGCCAATTCTTCTGTGCATGTGGTAGAGAGGGACAGCAGATGCAGTGTCCAGAGACTACTTTTCTGATTTCCCAGTCCACAGCAGCAGTGATACTGGGATGCTCCAGCCTTCTAGAGACCAGATCCTTCAGGTAGCTATTATAAACAGATCCAGGGTTTACAGAAAAATGTATTCCTGGGTTCTCTATTCTGTTCCATTGGTCTATGTGTCTGTTTTTGTACAAGTACCATACTGTTTTGGTTACTGTATCCCTGTAGTATAATTTGAAGTCAGGTAACATGATTCCTTCAGCTTTGTTCTGTTTGCTTAGGATTGCCTTGGCTATTTGGGCTCTTTTATTGGTTCCATATGAATTTTAAAATAGTTTCTTTTTCTAGTTCTATGAATCATGTTGGTTATAGTTTAATAGAAATAGCATTGATTCTATAAATTGCTTTGGGCAGTATCAGCATTTTAATAATATTTATTCTTCCTATCCATGAGCATGGAATGGTTTTTCCATGTTTGTGTCATATCTGGTTTCTTTGAGCAGTGTTTTGTAGTTCTCTTTGTAGAGAGCTTTCAGCTCACTGTTTAGACAAGAATGAAACTGCACACCTACAAGTATCTGATCTTTGACAAATCTGACAAAAACAAGCAATGGGAAAATTATTCCTATTCAATAAATGGTGCTGGGATACTGGTTAGCCATATATAAAAGATTGAAACTGGGCCCCTTCCTTACCCCATATACAAAAATTAACTCAAGATGGATTAAAGACTTAAAAACCCAAAACTATAAAATCCCTGGAACACAACCTAGGCAATACTATTCAGG
Source organism: Trachypithecus francoisi (assembly GCF_009764315.1). NCBI lineage: Eukaryota > Metazoa > Chordata > Mammalia > Primates > Cercopithecidae > Trachypithecus > Trachypithecus francoisi. The sequence continues at coordinate 96,901,176 of NW_022681456.1, read as the reverse complement.
ACATAGTCTTCATAATGAAGACACCAAAAGCAATTGCAATGAAAGCAAAAATTGACAAATGGGATCTAATTAAACTGAAGAGCTTCTGCACAGCAAAGGAAACTATCAACAGAGTGCACAGACAACCTACAGAAGGGGAGAAAAGTTTTACAAACTATGCGTCTGACAAAAAGTCTGATATCCAACATCTATAAAGAACTTAAACAAATGTACAAGAAAAAAAAAAAACATTAAAAGTGACAAACAACACGAACAGACACTTTTCCAAAGAAGACATGCATGCAGCCAACAATCGTGTGACAAATAGCTCAACATCAATGATAATTAGAGAAATGCAAATCAAAACCTCAATGAGATACCAACTCACACCAGTCAGAATGGCTATTACTAAAAAGTCAAAAAATAACAGATGCTGACAAGGTTGTGGAGAAAAAGGAATGCTTATATACTGTTGGTGGAAGTGTGAATTAGTTCAACCATTATGGAAAAATGTGTGGCGATTCCTCAAAGATCTAAAGATGGAAATACCATTCGACCTAGCAATCCCATTACTGGTTATATACCTGAAAACATAAATTGTTCTGACATAAATGCACATGGATGTGTATGTTCATTGCAGCATTATTTACAATAGCAAAGACATGGAATCAACCTAAATGCCCATCAATGATAGATTGGATAAAGAAAATGTAGTACATATACACCATGGAATGCTATGTAGCCATATAAAATAACAATATCATGTCTTTTGCAGGAACACGCAGGAAGCTGGAGGCGATTACCCTTAGCAAGGAAATAAAGGAACAGAAAAACAAATACCACATGTTCTTACTTATAAGTGGGAGCTAAATGATGAGAATGTATGGCCACTCAAAGGGAAACAACACACACTGGGGCTCACCAGAGGGTGGAGGGTTGACGGTGGGAGGTGGGAGAGAATCAGAAAAAATAATAAATGACTACTAGGGTTAATACCTGATGACAAAGTAATCTGTACAACAAACCCCCATGACACAAGTTTATCTGTATAACAAATCTGCACATATACCCCTGAACTTAAAATAAAAGTTAAATTTAAAAAAGAAAAATACAGGGCTGGGTACAGTGGCTCACACCTGTAATCCCAGCACTTTGGGAGGCTGAGGCGGGTAGATCACGAGGTCAGGAGTTCGAGACCAGCCTGTCCAAGATGGTGAAACCCCGTCTCTACTAAAACTATAAAAATTAGCCGGGCATGGTGGCGCAGGCCTGTAATCCCACCTACTCGGGAGGCTGAGGCAGGAGAATCGCTTGAACCCAGGAGGCAGAAGTTGCAGTGAGCCGAGATTACACCACTGCAGCCCAGCCTGGGCAACAAAAACGAAATTCCATCTTAAAAAAAAAAGAAAAAGAAAAATACAGTCCTAATGAATGGGAAAATGAGGAGTCATAGCAAAAAAATAAAAAGTATAAAGGAGAGCCAGATAAAAATTCTAAATCTAAAAATAAGTGGAGCAAAATTAATTGAACAGCTTAACAACAAATTGGAGAAAGTAAAAGAAAGAATTAGTGAAGTTCAATGATACAGAATTGAAAATATTAAATCTGGAGAACTGCAAGAATAAAGATTGAAGAAAAATTAAGTGAACATCAGTGACTTATGTGATAGTATAAGACAGTTTAAGACATATGTAATTGGAGCTACAGTTGTAAAGGAGAAACAGAAACTAGCAGAAAATTTACTTGTAAAATTTTATCTTTCTCTTTGATATTCTTTAGTTTTAGTGAGATGCATACATATGAATGACTCTGTTTTCACTCATCAGGCATTTCACTCATCAGGCATTTCATTCATCAGGCAATCTGAAAACTAAATGTTACTTACTATTAGAAAATTACCAACTATTATCTTCTCTTGACTATGATCTTTCCAACCTTTTGTCTTACTAATTCTGGAATTCCTATTACTATATATTAGACCTTCATTTACTTTCTTTCGTGTCTGTATTTTCATCTCTTTGTTTCACTATATACATCACTACATTGATTTTTCTATATACTATCCATTGTTAGTTGAATTTACTGTTCTGTGTAATTTGTCCTTTGTGTTCATAATTTTAATAATTATATTTTTTATTCTTAGATATTTGATTTGTCTCTGTTTCACATTTAGTCTTTTACAATTCCCATACCTCTCTCAGTATGGATTTTATCCTTCTTGTACCTCTTTAAACATTAAGCAATTAACATTGCTAAACAATGTTAAACATTGACATTCCATAGTCATGTTTGTATTGTTCTTTTATTCCCAGCTAGTCATACATTATTTTTCACATTTGTTGAGTTGGGTAATTAATTTTCATGTGGAGTTTAAATTTTTTTATTATATCTCATCTTTAGTGAGGGCAGATTTGTTTGTGGGAGTCTTAGTTATCATAGGCCAATGTTAAATTATTAACTTTTCGTTTCCTACCACATGGGTGGTAAACATTCAAACCTCACAGCCTGTGATTTGGGATTAGAGTTTTCATTTCTTCAAGGTTTTATTTTTTACCTTTTATGGTTCTGAGCAATTGACATGATTCCTGATGTTCCCCTGGACCTGTGGATTTTCTAGTCCAATTTTCATAGACATTATAGCCAGTAGTGACATCTATTTTCTTTTCTTTGAAGAGGGTTCCATTCCAGCTAAATGTCTTGTGTGAAGCCAAAAGCACAGCTTTTGTTGCAATATGAGTAACAATATCCTGATCTCTCAACTTTATCTCAGCTCTCATACCTCCAAGTGACTTCAGTAACAGCTAAAAGTTCTGTTTTATGTTTCCCTTTCATTGGCAGCAATGAACAAATATCTCCTCCCTTTTGTTTTCTTTTGGTGAGTTTGGCTGTATATTTTTATAATGTGTTTTTCCTGAGAATTCAGTAATTTTCCTGTAGAAGTGCAGTGTTTTCAGAAGGAGTTTTGTGGCAGTACGGAACAGAACCATGTTTACGGAGTTTGACGTATTTAACCTCCTTTTCAAATTTAATAATTAAGATAGACATATTCCTATGTCATTGATCTTTCATTGCTTTATTTATTTTATTTTATTTTGAGACAGAGTCTCGCTCTGTCGCCCAGGCTGGAGTGTAGTGGCGCGATCTCAGCTCACTGCAAGCTCCGCCTCCCAGGTTCACACCATTCTTCGGCCTCAGCCTCCTGAGTAGCTGGGACAACAGGCACCCGCCACCACGCCCAGCTAACTTTTTTGTGTTTCTATGAGAGACGGGGTTTCACCATGTTAGCCAGGGTGGTCTCCATGTCCTGACCTTGTGATCTGCCCGTCTCAGCCTCCCAAAGTGCTGACATTACAGGCGTGAGCTACCGCGCCTGGCCCATTGCTTCATTTTTATTGACTGAAGACTAACTATATTTGTATGTCCTAAATGTCTTAAATTAACCAACTAAATCTCTGTTTTGGGACATTTTGGTCATTTCCATTTTTCCTCTCTCATAGACCTTTTCTCATAATGAATATTGTATTATTTAGTTACTTTTTTTAAGTATCCAGGAGAAAACAGTCAAGGGATACACACACACACACACACACACACACACACACACACAATATTAAAATATTAAAAGTAATGGCAAAGCCCGCAATTACTTTTGTTCCAACCTAATAATAACAAAGCCAAATAGAGCAGAAGATTCCAGATAGTAACAATAGTCAAGGAAAGAGTTAATAAATAGGAAAGTACCAAAATTTTCGTTTCCTATAGCAATGCTTTAGCTTTCAAAAAGCCTTATTTGGGGCCAAGCATAGTGGCTCACACCTGTAATCCCAGCACTTTGGGAGGTCAAGGCAGGCAGATACCTGAGGCTGTGAGTTCGAGACCAGCCTGGCCAACATGATAAAACCGTATCTACTAAAAACACAAAAATAAGCTGTATGTGGTGGCACATGCCTGTAATCCCAGGTACTTGGGAGGCTGAGGCACGAGAGTCACTTGAACATGGAAGGTGAAAGTTGCAGTTAGCTGAGATGGCACCACTGCACTCCAGCCTAGGTGACAGCAAGACTCTGTCTTAAAAAAAGAAAAGAAGCTTTGTTTTTTGGAAATAGGGTTATTTTTGTGTTTTTTGAAGCAATGAATGGCCCATAAAATGTTTCTTTCGGAGGCTCTAGGGAAGAATTAATTTTCTTTCTTTTAATAGCTTCTAGAGGCGATCTTGGTTCTTATTCCCTTTTCCATCATCAAAACCAGCAACAGGCTGCACATGGTGGCTCACATCTGTAATTCTAGCACGTTGCGAGGCCAAGGTGGGAGAATTTCTTGAGCCCAGGGTTTGAGATCAGCCTGGGCAATGTGGCAAAACCCCATCACTAGAAAAAACACAGAAAAAATTGGCCAGGAGCAGTGGCTCACACCTGTAACCCTAGACTTTGGGAGGCTGAGGTGGGCGGATTGCCTGAGCTCAGGAGTCCAAGACCAGCCTAGGCAAGACAGTGGAACCCTGTTTCTACTAAAGTACAAAAAAATTATCTGGGGGTGGTGGCACATGCCTGTAGTTCCAGCTACTTGGGAGGCTGAGGCAAGAGAATCACTTGAACCCAGGAGGCAGAAGTTACAGTGAGCCGATATTGTGCCACTGCAGTCCAGCCTGCACAACAGAAAGACTCCATCTCAAAAAAAGAAAAAAAGAAAGAAAGAAAGAAAGAAAAAGAAAAAATACAAACAATTAGCTGGGCATGGTGGCCTGTATCTGTAGTCCCAGCTACTCAGGAGGCCGAAGTAGGAGGATTGCCTAAGCCCAGGATGTCCAGGCTTCAGTGAGTCATGACTGTGCTGCTGCACTCCAGCCTGGGTGATAGAGTGAGACCTTGTCTCAAACAGGAAAAAAAATGGTAGCATAAAATCTTCAAGTCTGTCTTTCTCTCTTTGTCTTTCTCTCTGACTTTGCTTCTATTGTCACATCGCCTTCTGTCTCTGACTTTCATAGCTACCTCTCATAAAAACCCTGTCATTACATTGGGCCCACCTGTGTAATACAGGCTACTCTCCCATCACAAGACCCTTAAATTAATCACACCTGAAAAGCCCTAGTCCCACTTCAATAAGGTAGTATATTCACAGGTACTTAGTGTTAGGACACAGGTGTTTTGAGGGAGCCATTTTTCTGTCTACCACAAAAGAATATGAGAATAGAAAGGAAAAAAGGAGAGGGAAAAACATGCAGCCATTCATCCTTTATTAACATTATCAGATTTCTACTGGCAGTCACTGCAAAGACCTCCTTCTATCACAATCAAATAAGTTTCTTATGAGCCCATCTGGTAGCTTCTTATTCTTGCTCTGGAATGAAATTCCTTGTTCAGAGCCCTCCATGGGCTTTGAATCTGCTCCTGGAAGTTTCTTTGGATGCCGTTCTTGGGAACTGCATACTTTGGGGACCCAGTTAATGTTAGATGTTTAAGGGCTAAGGGATTGTTTCAGGAATAAAATAGGCTATTTCAGGCATTTCTTTAGCAAAACAATTTTCTCACAAATATGCTCATCTCTTCAACTAATTTCACTGTTTCTGGTTAGTTCCATGTGTAAGTAACCAAATTCAAACATCTCATTAGACATCTTTTTTCAGCCTGGAACCTAGTCTTCTACTTACTGAGCTTCGGGCTCTGCCCATTCCCTCTTCTCTCATTGAAATTGAGGATAGCTTGAGGCCATCTGAAACCACGGGTTTGTGTAGGAAGGCAAAATCTTTAATTTTCTTTCTCTTTCTCCCATGTTTAGCAGAGAATTCCTAAAGGAAGCTACTTTAAAAATCTGCTTCAGTCTTACCACCTACTAGTGCATTTGCAGCCATCATGTACTACTGTTTCGATTTGTATACTATGGTTGGAAAATTTGTCCTCCCCAAAACTCATGTTGAAATGTAATTGTCATTGTAACAATATTGAGAACTGGGACCTTTAGGATGTGACTAAACCATGAGGGATATTAATGCCAGAATGGTGAAATTAATGCCAGTATAAAAAGGCAAGTTCAGCCCCTTCTAGTTTCTCTTTGCTCTTCTGCTTCCCACCATGTGATGACACAAGAAGAAGACCCTCACCAGATGTCAGCCTCTTGATCTTAAACTTTCTAGACTCCAGAATTGTGAGGAAATAAATTTCTGTTCACTCTAAATTAGTAAGTCTCTGATGTTTTATTACAGCAGCACAAAATGAACTGAGACATTGGGGTACAGAGTAGTTGGCTTTTTAATCATGTAAAGCCTCAAATTACAGACTATCCATTAACTTAAATTCTGGTTATAGGTAGAAAGCGCCTATTTTAGCAGTTATATTTGCTCCATGCCTACTTTACTGAAATAAGAATGAACCATCCCACACAGATGACATATTCTAAATTGTTCCTGTTACTTGTCATAATGCTACAGTCTCAGTGGATATGTGAACTACCTTTCAAGACATCAATGGCAACAGTTTAACTACATTTTTTTTAAATTGCCATAGTACAATAAGAGCCACTAGCTTCACAGTTGGCAATATCTGTGCCTTTGCTACTTATTATATGATAAAAACAATGTCAAATATTTTAGTTGTGTGTAGCACTCTACTTTGAAGTTAATTTTTTTTTTAGATTTAAGATATCTATGACAAATAAAGTCATAGAATTAAAATAGGAGTTTGTTTCTCTCTTACAACATCTGAAGGCAGTCTAAAGTTAGCATGCCTCCTCAAGATGTCATGGACATCTTACTATCAAGTTGCTCTTCCACACATGGCTTCAAATTCTTGTATCTGTATTCTAGGTAACAAAATATAGGATGATTGCAAAAAGAAAATCTCATGACATTTCTACCTGTATACATTTTGCCAGATCTTGGTCACATGATTACACAAAGCTGCAAGGAAAGCTAGAAAATATAAGTTTTACTGTAGATAGGAGCCATTTTTTCAACTAAAAATCGGTATTGTATTATCATAGCAAAAGGGAGAGAGATGAGTAAAGTCTAAATTTACCCCTGGCTGTAGTTGGGGAAAATTCTAAAAATATCCCACTATAAAATACCCTAGAACTTACCTCTTAGGAGCCAGATAAAATTTACTTAGGATCAGGTATGGGCATTGCTACTAAAAACAAATGTCAAAAACCTCACTATTGATTTAATTGTGTAGCCATCATTGAGAATCCCTGAATTTTGTCATTACAGAAGACTTTGTTGAGGAGATACAACTAAACCCAACCCTTAAAGGGTGGGTTTGGGTTTGAGATGGTAGATGATGGAATGACAGAATTGAAATTAGGCATTTCAGGTCATGATCAGGAGAGTGTCCATGTCTTTAATGTTTCCTTATAAAAAGCCATGACAACCATTTATGGATTAAGGAAATATATGCATATTACTTCACCAACATTCCACTTCCCTCTTTGAACCTGTTTAGATTTTTTTGGTTTCCATTCTGATGGTTTACATACAGATTTCTCCTCTTTTTCTGGCCTTTTATGGAGCAGTAATCTCGACTTCTATGCAACTTTTTCCCAAGCTTCTGCCTCAACTCCTCATACTTCAATTTTATACATACATATGTTCAGTTAATCCCAGCCAAATATTGCTAATCTTTCTACTCAACCTAAGTTCCCTTGATAATACAACTACCATCCCACATCCCAACCCACCCATCCAGCAAAAATGGGATGGCATAGAAAATGCTTTAACAAAAGCAAAAATCATCCAATACATAAAGTTTAAACCACAGATTATAGGTTGATTTCCAATTCTTTTAGTCTAATTTACTTTATATACATTTTTTATACATTCTGCTTCCAGTTTGTTGTCATCATTCTCCTAAGACATATGTCTTACTTTTATCTGTACTACCAATCTCCATAATTTTTCAAGGGTCAGCTCCAAATTCCAATTATCAATTAAATAATACAGTGCATGTAGATTAGGAGAATGCCAAAGTTGGTAGATCAGTACTGTAAATATATCCTCTAGTTCCCTGGTTGGTAATCAGAGCATTGTTTATTAGACAGTCTTTGATTTAAGCTCAAAATGCCCCTATGACAACATGAACTGTTTTCTAGAAGAATTTTTAATTTGGTGAACACTTATTTCAAGTAACTTGTTCTCAAAATTACCTTTCTTTAGATTCAGGTCATTTTACATTTATTCTTTTAAAAATATGCTCTACATTAACTCTGAAATCTCTCCTCCAGAGCTTGGCCAAATTATTATGTTGATTGCATTCCCACTTCTTTATTTCCAAAGTGCATCAGGAAATTGTAGAGGTGCAGCACAGTCTATACTAGGTTCAGATTCATTTACTGTGCTAAGGAAAGGTTTAAGCCTTTGGTATTGGCAGCTTAGTAGCTCTCTCTGTGTATGTGCCTAAATTTGGTAGCATAAAGAAAATTTCTATCACTGGGGTTTAAAGTAGTAGTCAAAACGGGTTATAAGTGGCATTAATTTGTGAAGATTAAGATGCTCACATTTGCTGCTTCTCTTTCAGTTGCCACCAGGGATGCAGTCACTGAAGCAAACTTGATCAGAAATTGAATATTTTGTAGGACCAACCAAACACAAAGAAAATCACATTTCAAATGCAAAAACTTCTAGAATATACTAGATATAGTAAATATGACATATAATTTAAGTAATAAGATCTTGCATGTTAATCATAGTTAGAAGTGCTGAATATTATGAATTATTAAAAAGCAAAACTATCAACTATTCGAACTTTTACATGTATGTGTTGTGCCCATGAAATGTATACTCTGCGATTTGTATCAGCATAAGAATTGGCCAAAGAAGATACAACTTCCTGTATTGTAATGGCTGAATTAATTCAAAACATGTAGGAAAATATAATAGTGAAACGCATAGAAGAAGAAGATATAATAGTGGTTGTCAGGGACTGACAGGTGGGGGAAATAGAAAGTTGTTCAATGCTTATAAAGTTTCAGTTAAGATAGATGAGTAAGTTCTAGAGATCTGTACGACATAGTGCCTATAATTAATAGCACAGACATATGCACTTCAAATTTTGTTAAAAGAGGAGAACTCATGCTAAGCATTGTTATCACAATACAACAACAACAAAACAAAGGGACACAAAAAAACTTTGGGAGATGCTAGAAATGTCTATCACCTTCATTGTGGTGATGTTATCCCAAAAGTCTGCATATGTCCAAACTCAACATATTAAATATGTTCGTTTTTTGACAAATTATAATAGTACTGTTTATAAGAGTATAGGAGACAGAGGCTCTGAAGTAAATACTGTAATCACAAATGACAAATCTACATACATGTTTGTATTTGCTGATAAGTCTAATCTGCCATTTAGGAGTCTCAAACTTTAAAAAAAATAAGTACATCTTTCATCTAGCCTCAGTATCAAACTCTGCTATCTTTAACCCAATTTTTAAAAAAGAGGAAGAAAAATGGAATAAAGGAATACTGTAATCATACATGATATTTGAGCATATTAAAATGCCACTTCAATTAAAGAAAATTCATCCTGATGTAGAGAAACACAGAGAAATTAGATAAAAGAAAACAGTCCCAAATATACTATATATAAAATTTGGCATATAAATGTCATTGGGAAAAGATAAAGTATTCAATAAATGTTGTGAAAAGAGCTGACTAGTAAATAAACCTGGTTTCCTTTGTCATCTATTACAGCAAAATAAATTTCACATGCATCAAATATTCAAATATTAAAAATAAAAGTGCTAGAGAAAGCAAAGGCGATAATCTTTGAGTGGATAAAGTCCCTTCTACCTGAAAGAAATAAATCAAAGTTACAAAGAAATAATTTTTACTGCATATATACTTTTAAATTTCTTTAGCCAAACACCATAAAGAAAAAGGTTTAACATCTAGGAAAATTACTTTCAGTATTTGTAAAGAAAGTACAAACATTTTTCCTATGTAAAGAACTCTTCAAATTAACCATAGTTCCATAATTTCACATCTAGGAACTTATCCTAAGTATGCAAGCATGAATGTACAAAGTAACTTCATTGAAGCATTATTTGCAGTGGTAAAAATCTGAATAAATCTACATGCCAATTAATAGCACACAGTTTATTAAATTGTGGTATAGCCAAATAGCTAAGAAAATATGGTACTGGTAAATAAAAAATGGCTAATCAGCAGGCAAATAAATAATGTTTTTTTCTGTGCATAGATATGAAGAGATGTCCAATATATTCATTAATGAAGGTAAGTTTCAGAAAAACAAGTATAATTAAACGTGTATGGAAGGGAAGGAGATTTTAAATACTTGTTAAAGAATAGATTTTGTGAAACAACATGAAAGAAACTGCAAATAGAGGTTACCCTCTGAAAAAGAACACAAATTAAAGAAAGGAGGTGGAGATTTAGTGTGTACTTTAAGCTTATCTGAACCAGTTGATTTTATTCAAATGTGGAATTGAAAAACTCCTAGTAGCAAGCAAATACATTGAGTTTTTCTGCTATTGCTCAATGCATGACATCTAGATATTTTACTTAGATCCTGACCCCTTGGTGATCATTCTCTTCGGCCTTGGAATTCCTTTTAAGTTGCATCAATGAGGTATGTTTTTGTAGAGACTGACCCTGACCCTTCAAATTTTATATTTTTATTAATAACTGAAGTCCAGGCAAAGTAAAACAATAGCCTGAGATGAAGGTGGCCACAGAATGAGACAATTAATTCTTGACAAGGACAAATGCATTCACCCCTAGTGTTCAGTACAAGCTACAGTTTGCCAAGCATATTATGACCACCAACGCTTTGCCTGCTTAGCCAAACCAATAGCTGCTTTGTAGCACCCTCTTGGCTAACACTGAGAATAGTCAAGTGTTAGTCCTGGAAAAGGCTTGGAAAATAATTTAATCCAGCCTTACATTTGGTATATTAGGAGACCAAGGTCTAGCACGTATCTGGTCACTCAGCTAGGTGAAACTAATATGTTTTCTAACTCCTAGTTGAGTGTTATTGACACTGGATACAATGGTTTTGGAAATCCAATAATTTTCAAAGATGTATACAGATAATTCTTTTGCTTCTTCCTTTCTTTGGTGTTTATTGACATGCTATCTGAGTGGTTTGGGTGGAATTTTAATTTTCAGATGATGACCCATAACAGCTACACAAGCCTTATGCCTTCAGAATGACCCATGGATTTCCACTCTTTCTGTCAGGGATTTTTTTGAAGCATCATGATTAAGAGCAAGGACTCTAGAATCACACAGTCTAAATTTAAATTCTAACTCTATAACTTACCAGCTGTGTGTTTGTTTCTTGGTATCTGTTTCCTCACATATAAAATGGGAAAAATGATAATGCCTATTTCATAGGGTGCTAATGAGAATTAAGTAAAATACTACTTAATGTTAGGGTTAGAAAAGTGCCTGGCACATGATAGGTATTCAATAAATACTATTACTACTGCTAATGCTATTATTTTTTTCAGTTCCTGGAATTATAATCTGTTCTCCTATTGTTAGTGTATGATCCAAACTTTCCCTTGGATTCTTGAAATAACTCCCCCAAATTCTTCCCTGACCACAACTTTCCTCTTTCCATCTCATCATTTCTACTGCTGCTAGCATTAACTTTATTTAATATTAAGTCTGGTATTGTTATTCTCCTTGTAAAACCTTTTAATGGCTCCCTATTATGTGTCTAAAATTTAAACTCTCTGGGATGGTAAACAAGGCCATTTGTGTTTTGAGTTAATAGGTCATCGTCAAATAATGGCCCTTCCCCATCTCATACATGAAAAAATTATAAAGCAGGGAGAGTGGTAGCTTGTTCCAGTTATTCTATCTTGTTATCAGATAGCCTATTTTATGATGTGATCTTATGGCATTAAAGTGTGGTCCTGTGTAAAAGTGGCCCTGTGTAAAATTTTTGAAGAAACCCACATTTTAGGTTGACAAGTTATTAAAAATTATACATTTTTTATTTAATTTAATTCAGTGTGTTTAGATTCAGTAAGTCTGGAAATACTGTACAATAATGCTAATATGATAACACAATTATTTAGTTAAATGATACATTTTATAACCTCTTTTGATAGTGTAGCTGGCTAATGGTAGCACCAAAAACCCTTACATACTGGTATATTCATCTCTAGCCCAGGATGTCCTACTCTGTTTCACACTTTTATATGAGTAGCCTACTGAATTTCTGCATATAGAGATATCACAAATATTTTAAACTTGAAAATATAGGTTTGACTTCATTTGTTCTCTGTCCAGCCAATTCTCCCAACCAAAACCTGTAATGCATTTGACATTCCTACTTTTCATTCATCCCTAAAACCCAGTCAGTCACAAAATGCTTCCTGATTGCTTTCAGAACTGTTCTGTCCTCTCGCTTCTAGCAATCGTTACTGTTGTCACTTCTTTGGGTTCTCATTATTTCTTGACTAGATTATTACAATGACCTCCCTTCCAAATCTCTCTGCCTCTAGACTCATTAAACTTGAGCTCATGCTATTTAAATAGAATCATTTTACTTTCCTGCTCAAGATCTCCAGTGGCCCTCTCATAAAGCTTCAAAGACAAAATTCAAATTCCTCAATCTAAGATGTAAAGTATTTCATAAATATTCTTCTATCTACCTCTCTGAACTTACTTAATCCTATTTCCTTAAGTATGCCATTTATTCCATTCATACCTAAGTATTTGTATTTCCCTAAATGCTGTGCTGTTCCATAACTATGCCAAATGTACTCTTAATCTCTTTGTCTGGAATGCCCGTATCCTTTTTACTCTACTCACTTGTTCATTTGCTCTACTCCTTTCTACACATTTTAAAAATTAGGTTCAGTGTCCTTTTGTCTTTAGGGAGCCTTACTTAATGTACAATAATTAGAAGATCTTCTGTGCTCTATTAATCCTCCTTAAATATCTACTTATAATACAGTCTCCTGATATTATCAGCTTTCTTATCTCTATCATCCTCCTGAATGTGAGCTTCTTGAAGGCAGGAGCCACACACTGTTTATCTTTGTATACTGTGATGCATTTACACTGACTGTCACTTAGCCTGTAAAGAAATCCAAAGGTCCTTGTCACAGTGGCAGCAAGAATTAGAGAGCAGTTCTCAAAGGAAAGATAAGCAAGAGCATCCCTTCACTTTAGGAAGAATTCAGGTTTGATTATTTTAAGAAAGCTGTGATATCTCCTTATATTGACACTTGCTTGCTTACACTGACACTCAACAAATACGTTTTCGATGACTTCATGCATGAGTAAATGACAAGAATTAAGTTCTACTGGAAAAGCTTCAAATGTCTCCCTATATAATGGGCCCTTCCCAGAATATGCATTTTTAGATTCTGCAGGTAGAAGGACATCCCAGAGGAATGGTGCGGTTCTAAATTTATGACAATACAAACCAGGATCTGCTGTGTCCATTAATAGCATGTGGATTCTAGTGATTCTAAGTATCTACATGGGTGCCTCGGTGGCTGCTGCATTTTCAATATTTCTCATAGATGATTGTGATTGAAAAATAGACACAGTCTTCTACTGAAACAATGAAGGAAAGTAGTATTTGTTTAGCAATAAACTACTGTTTTGTAGAGGGTGTGCTTATTCCATGTTTTTATGCCTATCCTCTCCTACACATAAACATATCAAAACCTAGAAGTTTAAAGATTTTTCTAATTAACCAGAGTTAAATGTGTCCTATTTTTTTTTCCCAGGAGGCTTCATAAGAGTGCTTTTATAGCAATTACGTAATCCTTGCTTTGGCACAGATAGTCATCTACATGAAAGAGAAGAAATATCTTGCAACTGGGTATTCCATCATAGATTTTGGTACTGGTGATATTGGTACTGGTTGAAAAGCACTGTATCTCTTTACATCTATAAATCCCCCATGCTTAGAAAAATGAATGAGCTATAAATAGTTTTGATGGAATTTATTTACTTAAAGGAAAAAAGGTAGTAGAATTTTTGTTAAAAGACTAACATAGATGTAATGTTCTATGACATTGACAAAAAGAACTAGGTCCCTTTTATGTTGAGAATTTATAGTTCCCAAGTAAAAGATGTTAAGAGCAGGTCTGAGTAAGTTAGACAAAACGTGCTCTTTTCTTCCCACAAATTATCTAGTTAACTCCTTTTTTTGTTATTTTTCACAGTCTAATTATCTAAACAATAATGACTATGTGTCACTGATATTCTAAAATGGATCAGGTCAGGGGCCAGTTTTATGAACTTAATTATTGTTCTCTGTCACTTCTACTAGAAAGTAAGTTTCATGAGAGCAGGAACATGCTTTTGTTGCTCACAGTTGAATCTCCATTACTTGCGCAGCTTCATAAACATACAGGTAATAGGTTATCCTTAATGTCCGATAAATGAATAAACAGCCTCTATTGAGGTAAAAGATATGGAAGTTAGGACAGCAAGAGTCAACCCATCTCATAGGATTAAACAGATAAGGCTTCATTACCCACTCAACTCATCCAAAAGGTTAAATAGGCAATAGAATAAACAGAACATGTATAGTGCTGTTGACACTAGTATCTGCACAAATGTGATTTCAGATAGTTATCTCTCTTTTTCAAATAGATTATGCAGTCCCAAACAGGGCAAGGTTAAAAGAGTAGAATTTCAGTAGGATGTTTTTAGGAATACTAGACAGAATAGTCTGTAAAAATATATTTAATCAGTAATTGGGAGGCAATGAATATTTTATAACAATGATTCCTGATATAAAGTATTTAATTTAAAAAATGTTTTAACAGAGTCTAATTGAGCAAAAAACAGTTCACAAATTGGGTAGCCTCCTGAGCTACAGTAGGCTCAGAGAGACTCCAGTACAGCCATATGATGGAAGAAGATTTATGGATAGGAAAAGGAAAATGATGTCCAGAATATGGACATGAGGTTCAGAAACAGCTGGATTGGTTACATTTTGGCATTTGCCTTTTTTGAACACGGTTTGAACATTTGGTCCCCTTTGGCCAAAACTCAGTGATTGGTACAAGAGTAAGTTACAATCTGTTTATACCTCCATTTAGGTTATAATTCACTATGTACAGAGAAAACTTTAAACTTAAAGTATGTAAGGAGGCTTCTTCAGGCTGAACTGGATTTAACAATTTCCCGCTTTTAGTTATCCTCTCAATTTTGAGGTATTGACCAAAAGTTTAGTCATTGATGTCACTATCACCATCATAAATGTACTTATTTAGTCTTGAAACTCACTAGGAAATAGCGGAACAGTGGGTTTAGTAACACTTCTTATTGCCCATGAAAAATACATCGGATGTTACAGAGGTTCAGTTGTAGGGGATTAAGAACAGGCTGCTTGACTAAAGCAAATAGATTCTTTATGTAGCGCATTCTTTGATCTATTTGATTCTGATTGGTTTGGTTCATGGGACCTCTGGCTAAAGAGCATAGTCCAAACTTGTGGCATTATCCTCCTGATGGACATAGTAGTCTTCCTAGTGCACTGTATTCTCTCAAAGGTTGTAAATGTTTGCCTGAAGCCATCTCTGGAATGTCAAATGGTCTTTCTTCAACCAGAATGCAAGAGCTCAAAGAAACGTGTAATCCTGAGGGCACTGTAACCTATGAATGGTGTGCTGAGACCGGAAATCCAAAATGATGGTAACTGAGAGTGATGCTAAGACTCTATGTTTCAGTCATACTCTCATCTAAAGTGAGAACATGACCAAAAGGGGGAAAATTTAAAAACAAAATTATGGGAGGCCATTGTTTGGACTGAGCTTATGCACTAGGCCCCAACAGACTAGACGAAACCAAAATGGATCACTCCATTTTGGAGTCACTCATGCTAAATGCAACATAATCAAATGAAGGCTTTAAGGAAACATATTCTAGAACAGACAGACCAGCTTTTGTTTTTCTTCTGTAAACAGAAGATTCCAACATAAGAAGATACATTCTATTCTAAAATTTACAATGAAAGATTATTCATTTTTAATATGTACTACAGCCTTCAATTGAGTAAGTCTTTGTTAAGTAACCACTATGCATAAAGAAGAGTCCTAGGTGGAACAAGAGAGAGCATAAAAAATTATTCTCTACCAGCCATTCAAGGGAGATTTTGTTCACATTTCTCGGCTCACCTTTCTTCTCATACATTGAAAATGTTAATTATTTTCTTTATTTAAAAAGTTTAACTTTGTCTGGGATATTGAAGTAATGCAGCACTTCCTGGAGTCATCATAGAACTTCACACTTATTGACCTCTGTGATCAGGACATTATTTAGATGAATAATCATATTTCAAACCCTTTCAAAGCAGAGAGTCCATGATATATGTGGGAAAAAAATGTCATAGCAAATTTGATTTTAAACTAAGAAGGTTTAAAGCAGGATTTCTTTCATTGGTGTTGGATGTTAATGGAGGCTATTATTGATCACAGTCTCCATAGTTATTTATCAATAAGTCCTCTGGATATGCAGATAAAAAATATATGCTATTTGGCTATAGAGAAGATAAATTTAATTGTTCTATTAAGTTCGGGGCACTATATAAATGATGACAAGCCATCCAACCAATATGGATTCTGAACCTTGAATACAGTCATTTATTTTTTTAATCCCATAAGAGCTTTAAAAGGTATCAGCCAGTATCAGGCCTTGACTGGACTCTCTGGTTAAAAGAAAAAAAAAAAAAAAAGAGGATTTACAGTACAACATAATATAGTAGGGTACTTCAGAAGCACTAACAAGGAACTTTGGTAGCACCTAATGGGATGTTGCTCTCACCAATGGAGAGAGAAGAAAAAATATGTCACACTCAAGAAATTGAAAGATTGAGTGGATCATAGGCATTAGGAGTGTGTGTGTGTGTGTGTGTGTGTGTGTGTGTGAAAAGGAATTAGTGAAGAGAGGTAGGATGGATAAGTCTTAAAGCTGCAGATGTAAACTGGAACCTGCATTGATAACAACTGCAGACTTTTTCCTAAGAGCGACAGGAAACTTTTGATGGAGTTAATGAGGGAGAACAACATGATCAGACTGTTAGAGATCTCTGGCTGTAGTGTGGACAAAGAAGTGCAGCCACTGAGATGGAAGGGAAGTAAGTTAGATTGCTGTCAGAGTGCTTTTGGAGATTGAAGTCAGAAATAATAATGGTTGCATGCAGGATGGTGCTAGTGGAAAATGAGAAAGTTGGTGGATTTGAGAGGTAGTTAAAATACAGAAGAGACAGGATGGATTGTGTGACAGGATATGCGGAGAGAGAAAGGTTTAAAAGTGATTTCTGGTTTCTGAATTGAGCATGTGCATTACTATTTACAGAGCCAGTGATTATTTCCTCAATTTTAGCAATGGGAATAACTTGTTCTAACTCTCAAGTCCCAATTGGACTTCATCAGGAAAGAATTCACATTGAACAGAGAAGCTTTAGAGTATGCTTTTGTCTGTCTTGCAAGTCATTATTCCTGGATATATGGTACTTGGGAACAGTGCTAGGGTATGGAAAATAAACAATTTGGATTTTCAACAAACCATCCTGAAGTATGAGGTATATGAGAAGGTATATTGACTAAGAAAGTATATTGACTAAGGCAATTAAAAGACAAAGAACAAGGCAAGTTTTGGGGAGAGTGTTTTTATAAACAGTTTCTCATTTAACAGTATATGTCAAACTTGTCTCAGGGGAATCCCTTAAGAAATTTGTATCAATCAGATATTGAAGCACAGACAAAACTGTACTGACTTTGTATATCAGATGCTTCCAAATATCTGTCTTTGTATTTTAATGAATAATAAGAACTATTGGTTTAACACATGGCTACTTAACAACTGGTTCACTCAGTAATTCTTTGGTTTGGACATTGAGTTTAAAACTAAAATAGGCATTTTCCATGACCTTTTAAGCAAAGGGGAGAGCTGAGAAGATGAGAAGGAGGTTTGAGCTCATCTTGTTGGGGTAAAAATGGTTATAGCTCTAAGACATATGGGAAAATGCAGATTTAGTTGATGCCATTAGAATTATTTTCTAAGACATTATAATGACTGTTAGGATTTTCATCCCATAAAGCGGCAACTGTATTCATTCAGTTAATTGAACCAAGCCCAACACATATTCCTTGTTCACTCATTCATTCATTTGAAATCCATCAAATATCCAATATGAACAAACATTTAATAGGATCGGAGGTTTAAAGCCAAATTATCATTGATATTTCTTTTCGAGAAGCGTGTTATTAGAGGAGAACAACCAGTAACTCAACAATGACAGCACTGTATTGTAAACACTGTGATCAAGAAATACAAGAGAACGGCAGAATAAAAAGCCATGTTTTGTTAATGAGTAAGAGTCAATTGGATGAAAGAAGTGAAGATTGAGAAGGAGAAAACTGCGGGCTCACAAGCAAGATGTCCAAGGGAACTATAGAAAGTTCCAAACGATGAAAACAAAGGTTGTGTGGGGATGTTGGTGAGAAATGAGCCTGAAGTGGCAGGCAGGACTTACGCATATATTGAGAGATGAGTATGCAAGCAAAGGGGTTTTGATTTTATCCTGAGACCTGTGGGGAATTATTGAAGGATTTAAGCAGGGAGGTAACATAATCCCAATTGGCATAATATTACAGAAAGTTGACAACCCAGGCACGAACTGGGCATTAACCAGTTTTGGGAGATGGAGAATTGTGGTTGCAAGAATCCAGCAATATGATAACATGTGTAGGTCACATTTGATAAATGGCAAACCTTAACTAAAGTGAAGAGTATGCAAAGCACCAGCAGAAATCATTCTGACAGTGGAGCAGATCTATGTTAAAAAAAAAAAAAAAAGAAGAAAGAAAAAGAAAGAAAAGTCTTAGCGATAGAAAGACAAAATGTAAATGGAAAACAGTCTGAGCTACATCCAAGGGTGTAATAAGTAGCTGAAGTAAATGGCTTGAAACTGATTTGGCCGGAAAGTGCTATTAGACTTTAATCCCCAGCAAATGCTCCGTGGTCTTCTCAGACACTGAGGAAAAAAAACAACTAAAGGTATATTGGGGTTTTCATGGATCATTAAAATTTAATTGCCAGTATGGTACCCTTCCAGACATGATTATTTTCTACTATAGCTGTCTTGCAACACAAACACCTAAAGCAGGGAGGCTTTGGTTTCATATAATGTTTAGCCGAGAGATGATGAGACTCTTTTAATCAGAGAAGCACTTATATATCAAAATGGGACTAACTGCCTTCACTATAGGCCATATGTTTGTTCAAAAAATATTCTATTAATTCCATGCATTTACTCAAGTAAGTTATACAATGTAATATTTTATGAAAAAGTTACCAAACAAAGATAGCTGGCAAAATTGGCTGAAAGTGGATTAGAACAAAAAGGGAAATATATTTTAAAAAATTGTAAATCTCAACTTTATTTTATTTGATTTTTCTTTATCTCATTGCTATTTGTTTAAAAATAAATGGATACTTCTGCATTGTTTAGGAAACCAATGAAAAATAACAATGACAAAGAACCATGAAATTCCATAAATTAACTAACATACCAATACAGGAAAAATTATTATCAGGATGCTGGCTGTGAACCAAGCAAGAATCCTGCCAAACTGTTATTTTGACACACTTTTATTATTATTATTATTATTATTATTATACTTTAAGTTCTAGGGTACATGGGCACAACGTGCAGGTTTGTTACATATGTATACATGTGCCATGTTGGTGTGCTGCACCCATTAACTCCTCATTTACATTAGGTATATCTCCTAATGCTATCCCTCCCCTTACCCCCCTCCCCACAATAGGACCTGGTATGTGATGTTCCCCTTCCTGTGTCCAAGTGATCTCATTGTTCAATTCCCACCTATGAGTGAGAACATGCAGTGTTTGGTTTTCTGTTCTTGTGATAGTTTGCTGAGAATGATGGTTTCCAGTTGCATCCATGTCCCTACAAAGGACACAAACTCTTCCTTTTTCATGGCTGCATAGTATTCCATGGTGTATATGTGCCACATTTTCTAATCCAGTCTGTCACTGATGGACATTTGGGTTGATTCCAAGTCTTTGCGCTTGTGAATAGTGCCACAGTAAACATACGTGTTCATGTGTCTTTATAGCAGCATGATTTATAATCCTTTGGGTATATACCCAGTAATGGGATGGCTGGGTCAAATGGTATTTCTAGTTCTAGATCCTTGAAGAATCGCCACACTGTTTTCCACAATGGTTGAACTAGTTTACAGTCCCACTAACAGTGTAAAAGTGTCCCTATTTCTCCACATCCTCTCCAGCACCTGTTGTTTCCAGATTTTTTAATGATTGCCATTCTAACTGGTGTGAGATGGTATCTCATTGTGGTTTTGATTTGCATTTCTCTGATGGCCAAAGATAATGAGCATTTTTTCATGTGTCTGTTGGCTGTATGAATTTCTTCTTTAGAGAAGTGTCTGTTCATATCCTTTGCCCACTTTTTGATAGGGTTGTTTGTTTTTTTCTTGTAAATTTGATTGAGTTCTTCATGGGTTCTGGATATTAACCCTTTGTCAGATGAGTAGATTGCAAAAATTTTCTCCCATTCTGTAGGTTGCCTGTTCACTCTGATGGTAGTTTCTTTTGCTGTGCAGAAGCTCTTTAGTTTAATTAGATCCCATTTGTCAATTTTGGCTTTTGTTGCATTGCTTTTGGTGTTTTAGACATGAAGTCCTTGCCCATGCCTATGTCCTGAATGGTATTACCTAGGTTTTCTTCTAGGGTTTTTATGGTTTTAGGTCTAGCATTTAAGTCTCTAATCCATCTTGAATTAATTTTCATATAAGGAGTAAGGAAAGCATCCAGTTTCAGCTTTCTACTTATGGCTAGCCAATTTTCCCAGCACCATTTATTAAATAGGGAATCCTTTCCGCATTTCTTGTTTTTCTCAGGTTTGTCAAAGATTAGATGGCTGTAGATGTGTTGACACATGTTTGTTTTTTACCTATTTTTTGAACTTGAACTATTTTTACCTATTACTATTTGAACTTTAAAAATGTTCATTCATCTCCTTGTGAATTTTACTTTTCCCTAATTCTTTCTGTCCCTAAAAGTAGGCCAGCGTAAGACTCTTCACCAGGGTCCTGTCCAAAAATCCTGGCCAATGCCTCTTTTTGCAAACCTTATCCTTTAATTATTCAATAATAAGAGTAGTGGGCTAAAGAGGGAATTTTAGTGAGCTGCTATACCTTTCAGAAATTTGTTAATCAAAAGTTTGTTGTTGAAAGTGCCATGGAAGAGATCAAGTAGATGCAGTAAACCAAGCGAAAGATGTTTATAGAGTAAGTAGTGTTTTATATTATCTTCAGGTTAAAAAGGAAGTAATTCTTATAGATTAATCTCTCCTAAAATGTTGGCTCCTATGGATTATAGCCAGCATTTTGTCCTCTATTTAGAAAAATAATTTTGTCAAAGTATAATTTATATACCATGAAATTCACTCATTGTAAATGTAAAATTCATTGATTTTAGTAACTTACAGAGTTCTGCAGCTATCACTACAATCCAATTTTAGAACATCATGTTTTGTTAAGTTTATTATTTCGCAAACATTAACATGTTTAAGACCATTAATAGTCTAGGCAAAGTCTGCCCCTAGGCTCAACTAATAGAGCATCATCTGGTTAATGGGTGGATTGAACCACTAAAGTCCAGTTATGGGATAATGTGGCATCTCTTTGAGGAAAATCGTTCTGAAGAAAGAAGCCAGAAATAACCAGTTTTATCAAATAGCAACGTGTTGGTCAGCAGAGGGACCCATGGTTCTATGTCCAACATGGTGTTTGTCATTAGAGATTTATTGCTTGTTCCACTCCCATATTGGACTCATGCCCAATCTCATTTTGCCTGATATGTATCATTAGGCCCTACATAGATATTTGCTGGCTAAAATATTTATCAAAGAAATAAATTGATTTATATAAAGAGATCAAATAAATGGGTTTGAGACAATAAAAATAACACAATTTAATAGAATTTACTACAAGAGAAGGGGGAAATTTCATCCAGTCTACAGCAGGACTCTGAGTGGGTGTGGGCATCTGACAATACCATTGATTGACCACAATATGAAATGAAACTATTTGCAGAGAGATGATGCTACCTATGGACATGGTCAAACCTCAAGTGAAGGTCTGGTGAAGGATTTAAAGAGGAGATGTGAAGAGTGTGATGTGGCATCTTCTTGAATGTATTGACGCCATTGATGAATTTCAGAAATTCATGGGGCATGAGAGCTTCTCCACCTCCTTCTCAGCCAATCTTGCCATTGCCCACTAGGCTCCTGCCACAGTCACTTTCTTTTTGATCTGCTCCCGTGACAAATTGGTCCCTCATCAGGGCTTTTTTGCTAGCTACTCCGTCTTCAAGGAATGTTTTTTGCTTAGATCTTGAATGGCTGATTCTTAGTCCTCAGATTTCAGCTGACCTCCTGATTGCCCAGTCTAAAGTAAGCACCCAAACTATATTAGTCTGTTTCTCATGCTACTATGAAGAAATACCTGAGACTGGGTAATTTATAAAGAAAAAAGATTTAATTGACTCACAGTTCCACATGTGGGGAAGCCTCGGACAACTTATAATATGGCAGAAGGCACCTCTTCACAGGGCAGCACTAGAGAATATAAAAACTAGCAGGGGAAATGCCAGATGCTTATGAAACCTTCAGATCTCTTGATAACTCAGTCAATATCAAGAGAACAGCATGGGGAAAACCGCCCCCATGATCCAATTACCTCCCACTGGGTCCCTCCCATGACATGTGAGAATTACAGGCATTAAAATTCAAAATGAGATTTGGGTGGGGACAAAACCAAACCATATTACAAACATTTTCTATTATATGACTCAACCTATTTTCTTCCTCATACTTATCAGTATACAATAATAGCTTACATATTTATTTGTATAGGTTTTATGTTAGAAGAAATATAACTTGATGAATATAACAGAGCAACTTGATTTAGGTGAAAACTTTAAGATTATTGATATGGTTTGTCTGTGTCCCCACCCAAATCTCATCTTGAATTGTAACTCCCACAATTCCCACATGTTGTGGGAGGGACCCAGTGGGAGTAACTGAATTACGGGAGTGGGTCTTTCCTGTGCTATTCTTGTGATAGCAAATAAGTCTCATGAGATCTGATGGTTTAATGAAGGGAAATTTCCTTGCACAAGCTCTCATTCTCTCTTGCCTGCCACCATGTAAGACATGACTTTGCTCCTCCTTTGCCTTCCACCATGATTGTAAGGTCTCCCCAATCATGTGGAACTGTGAGTCAATTAAATGTCCTTACGTTATAAATTATCTAATCTCAGGTATGTCTTTATCAACAGCATGAAAACAGACCAATACAATTATCTTATAAAAATGTATTTCTATGACATCCCAAGAGGTCATCCAGCTCTACTGTTAAATAGTAAGAGAAGAGAAGACTTGCTATCCTCCAGGTCAATCCATCCTGTAATTGAAGGATTCTAAGTTTTTTAAAAAATATTTCTTATGTTGATACAAAATATACTTTCTTACAACTTTACAACTAATCCTAATTTTTCCATCTAGAGTTGCATAAGTCTATATACCATATTTATATTATTTTTCCAATATTTGATGAAATATAAGTTATAGCAGTTTCAATCTTTAAGAATGAGAATATTTTCAGGTTCTGAAGGGATAGTTTCTTTTTTAAAAGCAATAGAAACAGTATTTTTATTTTTTAAATTTCAACTTTTATTTTAGATTCACTGGTACATATGTAGGTTTGTTACACAGGTATATTGCATAATGCTGAGGTTTGGGGTACAATTGAACCTGTCACCCAAGTGATGAGCATAGTACCCAAGAGGTAAGTTTTCAACTCTGCTCTCCTCCCTTCTTTATCTCTCTTGTAGTCCCTAGTGTCTATTGTTCCCAAAAATATGATTTCTTCAGAGTTTATTAACATATCTAGGAATTAATAGCCAAATAAATAACATTGTAAGACAAAGCATAAACAAGAATTTACTGAAGTTACTAAAATGTTTAGTTGGTCCTTCATATTGCTTCATAGAAATGGGGGGTAGAAATCTTAGGCATACGGCAGAGCAGATGCAAACTCAATAAGGTTTGTTGGCTGGTGTCTGGTAGGCAAAGGTCTTTATCCACTGAAAGAAGTTTGAGGCTTTCAGAGTTATTTTATGATAACCTATAACATTTCATGCCAAAAATATCTTTCTACTGACTTGATTTTTTTTACATGGAGAAATGATTTCCATCATAAGACAGGGAAGAAACAGTCTCTGAGATATTTACAATACTGATTATATCAAAAAGGGATCAGGTCACTGAAATCTCTGTTGAGCTTTATGCTTTTCCTGCTAAAGTTAGTAGAATAGGTGAAATACTTAAAAATTTTCTTCTGGCTGGGCACAGTGGCTCAGACCTGTAATCTCAGCACTTTGGGAGGCTGAGTAGGTGGATGGCTTGAGTTCAGGAGTTCAAAACCAGTCTGGGTAACATGGCAAAACTCCACCTCTATGAAAAAATATTTAAAGAAAAAAAATAACTGTGTACCTGTAGTTCCAGCTACTTGGGAGGCTGAGGTGAGAAGATTGCTTGAGTCTGGGAGGTAGAAGTTGCAGTGAGCCAAGATCACGCCACTGAACTCCTGCCTGAGTGATAGAGTCAGACCCTGTCTCACACACAAAAAAAATTCCTTGGAGTTAGGTTTTATCCGTATGGTTCTGGTCTACTTTTATAGTTTCCACCCAGTGGACATTCAGTTCATTTTAATTTGTATTTTTTGAGTTCTAAATGTCTGCTAGGCCACGTGTGCCTGCGGATAATGAACACAAAGATTCAGTCCCTATCCTCAGAAAGCTCACAATATGGTGAGGAAAACAGACATGTATGTGGGAAAATATGCATGTTAGAGGCACATCTGTGGATGGGAGTAAATTTGTTTATCAGAAATTCAAATTAAACTGAACATGATGTGTTTTATCTGAAAAATGTAGGTACAACATTATCTCCATTATCATTGCCAATGGAGAGTATGACTTGTGGCAGAATGGCCACCTAATAACTTCAGAACTAGACAGATTAACCCAACTACAGCATGACTTCAGGCAAGCCTCCATAATTCCTAGAGAAGCAGAAGTGCAAACTCAAGTAAATGCTGCCACCCCTAAATAAACCTTAGATGTAAGGTTAAGAAAAACCAAAAGTAATAGGATGGAGGTAGAGTTTAGATACGCTAACTTCAGACCAATAAGCTCTAAGGCAATAAGCATTTCTAGGTATATACCTAATAGCAATGGATGTGTATTTTTATTAAAAGTAATGTACAATATTGGTCATAAAGCTTTCTTTATAATATTCAAAGCTAAAAATAACCCAATGTTCATGAAAGGAGAAAAACAAATTGTAATATATTAACACAGGGAAATTCTAAACAGAATTGAGAAAAAATTTTGCTATGCACAAGTACTTGGATAAATCTCACAAACAAAATATTGGATGGAAGAAGTCAAAAATTAATACAAATTGTATAATTCCATTTATATAAAATTTGAAAATAAGACAGAAATAACTTATGGTGATGAAAATCAAGATAGTGATTACTTTGAGGAGGTGTGTGTGATTACGGTGGGACAAAAGCAGGATGCTAGGGTGCTGATCATGTTGTATTTTTGATCTGTGAAATTGTTACACAGATATGTTCCTCTGTGAAAAATCCTCAAGCAATGTGCTTACAATTTTTGTACTTCTAAATATATTTTACTTCAATTAAAAAGTTACATAAAATAAAGGAGGAAGAGATTCTTATGCAGAGACACCTAAGCAGGGCTTTGGAAGCTGAGTAGGAGTGAGAATGTGAAAGAGTCGGCATATGGAATGCATGAAGTATGAAATGGAATGGAGTATTTGTAGAACCGCATGCACTTTAATGCAATTTGCCTTCTGTGTGGTAAGGAGAAGTGGAAGGAGAGGAGGCTGGAAATACAAGTAATGACAGCTCAATGGGGGCTTGAAGCTCATGTGTTTCAGGTGACTCTAATGACTCAACTCATTCTCTTAGCCTCATGTCCCATTTCAGCCATGGCTGGCTTCCATACTGACTCCAACTTCTTTTTGTAGATGGTGTCTTACCTCAAGCAGGTGCTGCAGTTTTTTAACTTTTCACCCTGGAAAGACTCTTATGCCACAGAAACTCGAATGCTCTTTCCTCATGCCTACATAGGCAGCCCAGAAAGTGCAGGCAACCCTAACCAATAGGAGATGGGAACTTAAAGATAAATACTTCCAGTTGGTCCTCATGGAGACAATTCTGAGAAGGGAACACATTATGCTCAGAAGTTGAGGGGACAAGCGAGAGCTTTGTTACCTTCAGTAGTAAGCTTGATAACCTACTCTTATAATAGATTTCCCTACTTCCTCCCTCTCCCAAGTTGCTTACTCCTGCCCTGGGATATTGCCTTCCTAATGAACTACGTGCACCCAGGCTCTGTGTTAAGAACACAAACTAAGCTTTGTGGATTCTACCTTGCAAGGTAGTGGAAACTCTAGTTAAGGGGGGCTACACAGAGCCAGGCAGGATAATGAGCAACAATGCAGGCAAGGGACTCCTTGGGAGATTGTTTGGGTCTTTGAATGTCCAGAGAAATCACCCCTGCTTCTCTGAAGCAATAAAAATAGGACAAAGGAGCAAGCAACACAAATAGAAGATGAAGCATGAATTTTATTTCTGACAAAGGTCGTATAGGGGAAGGTGACTCATGTATTTAGGCAGATGGGTTTCCTGTTAATTAACCTCAATCAAACAGATTGACTTTCAACAGGGTTAGGGCCATAAGACTTTCCCACAGAAACACGGAATCTGCCCCTAGAGAGGCAGAGTAGAATGCCTATATACAGGCTGGGAAAAAAAAAAAAAAAAGAGAGAGAGAGAGAGATTGCTCTAGTAATCAAGATAATGCAGTAAAGCTGTGTTGAAAAGTAGCATTTGAGCTGAGGATTGGTGAGTGAGCAGAGTTTTGACAGGTGAAGATAGAAGATTACATGTGAGATAGTGCTTTCTAAGTGATTAAATGCTAAACCAAAGTCATTACTATACCGATGATTATAGAAAATAGATTATCTAATGGAGGATGCAGGTAGGATTTGGAGTGTTTGTTCATTTCTTCTTAGAAAGTTAAATGGAATTCAGTCTTATCAACTAGTGGGTGGAATTTTGAGCTAAAATATCAATATGTAGGAACTACAGTCCTCCACATTCCTTTCCCACAAATTCATATTCATTAAATCTTTCTCGCTTGTTGCTAAGCAGATGATGTAAGAATATATTTAAAATCATAAATATTATCACAGTAGGATTTGCAAGTCAATGTGTCCTGTTATGAATGCGGTTGAAAAGTTCTAACCTCCTGAATTCTTGTCCACATTCTGTGCAGGTCATCAGTACTTCCTCCAGGGTATATAATCAGCACCAGAAAAGGCAGTAAATGCTTGCACAGCATTGCTGTTTCTTCTGTACCCCCGCCCTTGTTTATTATCTCCACTTTTACTGATACCTACACATACATGATGGCACATGCATAAGTGAAGGCATGTATTCACCCCCATACACATACAAGCAGAATCCACTTGGAAATACACACAGACACAGCTAAAATGCAAAGGTAGGGATTTAGAATACCTTTCTACTACCTAAATATAAATGCTTGTCACTTTCATTTTTTAAGGGGGAATATGGGTCAACATATCCTTAAAAGAATCTTTCATATTATCTTGTTTTGTTTTGTATTGTTTTGTTTAGCATGCATAGTCAAAGGAAATTTCAGAGCTGACACAACATAAGATCTTGTGACTACTTTCTCCTCAGTCTGTCCTGAGTCAAGACCAACAGGCTATCAGATTGTGTTGAAGCTTTATTAATTTCTTCTCTCCTGCTGCTGTCAGCCTTTTGACCATTTTTCTGGTAATTATCCCTGAAAACAGGAGAAGCTGTTGGTCTGTTTTCATTCAATTTCACGGTTCTGGTTTAGAAGGAGGGAAAAATAAATATGGGAAAAGTGAGGTTTGGTGCTGCTTTAAAATTTTATAGATAATCTGAATTTGCTGAAATTCAGGCTTAAAATATTAAAATAGCAAGTTACTAATACAACATTCTTAGTAACCAATATTTTGATTCTATTCACTTTCACAATTCAGTTGATGACCTACTGAAAGCCAGGCCCTGGGTTATGTGTTAGAGAGAGAGATGAGTGAACAAGACTTGTCTGCTTCCTGCTCTCCTGAAGTTCATGGGCAAAACTGAAATACAGCCAACAGACCAGGGATTACAGATGTGATGAATGACAGGAGGATACACGCAGGGTGCTGTGGGAAGGCAGAACACGGAGATTCAATCCAGTCCATATCTTCAAGGAAGGACTTTATAAGGGAATCGTGTAAAGAGGAGAATTGAAGAACAAGCAGCAGCTAGCCAAGAGAGTTTGATGAGCATTTGAGGCAGAGATCATGCAATCAATCAAGTTAAATTACCTAATAAGAAACACTTGTTTTGAGTAGCGTTTGTATTTTTTTCAGGCAAGTCCTTAAGGAGAATAGAGAAAACACCTGCGGAGCATCCAGACCGTCACTAGGAAGTGTGTGTCCAGAAGTCCTCTTTTGAGTGACACAAGCATGGGGGCACATAGATAGACAATCAAAGACCTTTGCAGAGCAATGGGACTTTGGCATTTTCTCCCATCTTTCCCTACTCCTCTGGGTTCTCAGATGAAAATAAATGTGGTGAGAATACAGGACTAAGGGTAATGGCTAAGCTAATAACCTGCCCTGTAAAAGAAGAAATTGAGATGTTTCACTTGCAGCACAATCTATAAGAAGGTACTTTGATAGCTCAGTATATTAAGTTTATTTAATAACCTCGTCCCACCTCTCTATTAAACAACCAAATTGCCAGATGTGCTCCAATTAAAGTTAACCTCTCTCCTTCTGAGAGAATTGCAGCAGGAGGGTGCTTTAAGGACCCTTGGAAATATCACCATATTATATGAATGGTAAAAACCAAATTTGGACATTTACTTGGTGTTTTCCCAAAATCAGACTGCCAAGATGGAAACTAAGGTTTTTTGACTCTCAGTAGATGGCACATTGACGAGAGACACTCCTTCCATTGAAGCTTCCAGCAATTTTATAACCAGCCTATAGAAGATATCAAGCACATATATAACTTTGGATTTAGGTTTCAAATCATTGATTGAAAACAACAGGATATCCTCAGAAAATAAATGAAAGATAAAAGTCACCTGTAATTCATCTTTCAAGACTGATCTGATGACCTGTCTCAAGATTTGCAAACCAATGTCACAGATTTTTTTTTTTAAGGGAGATGCGTTAGGTCCATATAATGTTTAGGGACTTAAAAGTTGATGCTTGATGACCCAAAGTGGTTTCTAGTGATTGTCATGTCGTTTTCTCAGGCATCACCCACTTTCTTTGAAATCTGGTGCAGAATTGTCATCTAAAGTGCATGACAAATTTGCCAGTGTCTAAATTACAGTGTATGCCTTTTGCCATGGTAGAAAGTGACAGTAAAATAATTTTGTGAATTTTAGGCAGATTCTGATTTAAATATTGTTTTAAAGATTTGAAAGGTGCTTTATTTATTGTTTCTTGTCAGCATTATCTTGTAGAAAATGTAAGGGTTAACAAACTGGTTGTTCTCTGTCAAAATTACTGAACCGGTCTTATAACTTCTTTTAATTCACTTATTTCATAAGGAGAGAAAGATCTTTGAAAGAGTAGCTATTTTTAAACCAACCTTAAGCATATTTATTCCTTTATCCTTCCCCTTAATTTGTGAGGTCAATGATATCCACCCATTTGACTGATAGCAAATCCCATCTGTATGAAATCAGCTTATCTAAATACATTAGGAATGGCCAGCAGGCCTGTTTCATGGAAATTATATTGGTGAATAACTTTGTGGTGAGAAAATCATGAGGTCATGGCCACTATCGCTTTAAAACTAAATGAGCAAATCTTTTGATCAGTTTGCTTTTGCTCTTTCCATAGTCAGAGTTCAGTGGTCATTTTCCTCTTAGAGTTTGACATTCAGAGCATCTCTAAAGCCCAGAAAATAAGAGCAAGGTTAGCTGTTGGGGTTGGGGGTGCGCTGATGGAAGTATGAGGTAAGCAATAACCCTAACTGATGAGGTGTGAATATATTGCCTCAAATATTGCTCAGAAGTTTGTGATATGAATTAGAACTATTATGTCTTTGAGATAATCTTAGTACAGACATTATATTTGGAGACTTCTGTGTATTATGTTAGCATATTTTGCTTAAAGAAGAAAAGTAAGATTCTATACAGTGAAATGGTAGCCGGGGGTGGGGGTCATATCCATTTAAAGAAAAATAATTTTGTTATGGGCTACTCTGTGTTGGGAAAGTACTTCTACTTGGTATCTCCTATTCCAGGTTAAAAATATGAAATCTAGGAGGTGAGCATTGCTAGGATAATCATCTCCTAAGAGTTATAAACATAGCTTAGGCAATAACTCATAAGAAAATACTTGTTTGTTGCTTCTCTATTTCCCCTTTCACATTTCTGAAGGAAGCCCTTTAAACCATGTGTATGTTCATGATATACCAAGTCTTCCCTTATCAAAGTCATATCTAAGTAACTAAGATCTGATGAAGAAAGGTTTTTTTTAGAAAAAAAATTTGGTGCAAAGAATTATGTCAATATGTTTTTAAAATGTGCTTATTCTTAAGACCCATGTATCTGATCTCAGCACATCCCAGTATTTTGTAAAATGAAAGACTGCCTATTGTTAAATGATGCTCAGGTTTCGATAGAGTAAACAGAATTATACTTGGTGGGAAAGTGGGGTGAGGGTAACAGCCATGGTGGGGAGAAGAGGATGTCTTCTAGAACTGTGTTTATTCTAAGGCAATAACAAGGTTGAATCCCTTTGACTCTATGCTTTGATGTCCTCTGGGTCATCTGGTGATCCACTATTTCTGTGAGTGGTAAAATGTTTATGAAGAAGGTGGTGAAAAAGGCAAGAAAATTTTCGCAGGAATTCTATAATACACTGTAAAAAGATAAACAAGATTAACGCAAAAAAAAAAAAAAATTCTCATGAGGACATTCATGTCTTATTCCTCTGAACTTTATTTGCTACAATACATTTGCCAAGGAATTTTATGTGAATCCTCTTTCAATTTAATTTTAGTACAAATATGGTAGGGAATATAAGTACAAAAAATGAAGGTGGAACTGTAAGCAGAGGTTATTTAAGAAATAATCTCTGTAATGCAGTGCTTCCCTACCTTTAAAGACACACATTAAAAATGGGAATGTTTGTTAAAATATCCTGAGGTTAGCCAATGAACATGATGGAGGCTGGGAGCTCCAATTACCCCAGGCACTATGCACCACCACAAGGTGTATACCTGTAGCCCATCTGCAAGGCATAAATTTGTAAATCGTCTGTAACACACTGATGAGAAAGCTCTGCACAAGTGTGATTTTTTGCAAGTAGATTTCCATCATCTTCATAGGTAATACTCCACATGCACTCAAAGGAAACCTATTTGATCCTCAACTCAGCTGCTTATTTATCAGTAAATGTATGTGATTTGTGCTAATCACAAAAATTATTCTTTACTCTGAGTTTATGAAGAATCTGGCCACTGTCTCAATTACAGATATATGTAACACAAAGGCATTAAATAACTAAAATTCACACAAGCTGAAAGAAAAAGGTATGCCCTTCAGTAAAATATTTCGCATTTCAGGTCTTCTAAGAAATAACCACATCCACCTCATCCTTGTGAGAGGTCTTTATTTCCTAAGTTGATGATGACACAGTAATAAAAAAAAAAAAGTGTATGAGTCCATCTATCTTCCCTGAGCCCGAAAAACAAAACAATCTATGCTCCAACCCTAATCCCGAATACCCTCTCTTCCCACATTCACCACCACCAGAGTCATATCCACCTCTTCTTTTCTCTCGATATTGCATGTTGGAAGAGATAATTCAAAAAGTAGTAATTGAATCATCCAATAATCTTTAGTTGCAGTAATTTCACACTCTAGCTACACATTACAATAAACTGGGAAGCTTTTAAAATTTACCTATATCTAGGTGCCATTAAATACTATTCTGTAAGGATGGAGAGACAAGATGCCCCAGATAAAGTAAAATAGTTTAGAAATAATCTGAGGCAATTAATATGCTAAAATGCAATACAAAGATGAGCTCATAGAAAGTACTGATTATTATTGTTAGCATTGAAGTTTTAAAGAACAAGGTTCAGAGGAGCTGGGGCTTGAGACAGAAAGTGCAAAGGATATCCTCAGGTAAAGACCAGAGGAGAGGGCCTGATGAAAGAACAGAGTATGAACACTATAGACGACTCCAGGTAAACTCAGAGTGGTTGTGGAAAAGGAATGAGGTAGGCCTGGTTAGTTTTAATATTCATTTGAGAAGCAATGGGAATTGGTATTACGTAACTGGGCAAAATCAGATGATGGAGATACTTGACAATAACACCAAGAGTTCATTCTGGAGTTCAAATGATAATTAGAGGCTTTCATTAGCGAGGAAGGAAATGAGATTAGAAAGATAGGACAGTGCCCAAAGTCTTTGGGGTTCTTGAGGGCACCAGCTGAAGACTGACTTCTGCAGCAGGTTTAATGACTTGAATCTATCACCCCTTCTCAATACATACCTTTCTTGTTGCTCATTACTGTGTGAACATCCCTGATAACCAGCTTGTATGTACAACTATTACTATGCATTTGCCTTTATGGAACATGTGTCTGTGATTTCCTATTGCATAGCACCTAACAGCAACTAACAAAATTTAAGTTATAACAAATATTTCCACAATGGTAATGAGCTCTTCTCTAGTTATATAGTCTTGGATACATCACTTAATCCCTCCAATCTTGGTTTACTACATTTTTGCAATGAAGACACAAGATTTAAGTGTTTTCTAATCTTATATATAGCATTAACATCACATAAGCTTCTGATTATCATTCTCAGCCATATAAATGATAACATTTGTAAAGAGAAACTGCTTCATTCCTGGCCATTTACTCCCACTAGGTTTGAGCAAACTATTATTTATACAAGGAATTGTATAACTTTTGTTTTCTCTGGACAGTTCAAAAAAATAACTGATGTTTGACAAGAAGAAAAGAATATTGATCTTATTTATTTTTGTTTTATGGGTTGATAAAGGTAAATTTAAAAATCTGCAGGTTATACACTGTACTGGCATAAATAAGATCAGTAAATGAAATCATCAAACTCTATTGTCATTCATACATGAAATGTACAAAACAGTTATGATTTAAAGATTTTAATACATAATTAAAAATGGACAATTGAGTATTACATAGTTATGTAACATTGATACTGTTAGATATGTGGATGTATATATTCTTTCCAGTAAAATAGTTTCATGCTTATAAAAGTCACCCTAGGTCAACTTGGGACAAAGAAAACAATGTACAGTAGAAATAAACCAAGTATTAAATAGAATATATAGGTAAGGAAAAAATATTATAAAGCAGTTACATTTTTTACACACACACACACACAAATAAATACACTTTTCTATTATTTGAAGGCAATTCACAATCATTTCCAGGAATTCTGTGAGAATTTAAGGCCATTTGTTCTAAAGAAATGCTTTAATTTAGACACAACTTCACAAAACTGTAATTCTTGTAAAAACTGTACATGCAAAAACTCTTTACAATTATTCGTGGACAGGCAGGTCAGTATATAGGAGTAGGTTATTTCACAAATGTGTTGTGCACTAAGTCACATAGTTGTATATATTTAACTGAGAATTTCACAAGACTTCCAGCCTGTGCACCTTGCGTGGCAACATGGAATGGTGATAACAAGAAATCCCAATCAAGAGAGCCAGTATCCCTTTGAATTAAAATATCTAGACAAGATATAATGGAATAAAAAGTTTAAAACATCTGCTACATGGTTCACAGTTAAATAGTCTTGGTTTCAGTCTTTCTAAATAGCATTATTATATCAGGATGCTACTTTTTACAAAGCATTTTCTGTGCATTTATAGATCACAATGTTTGACTTTTTCTAATTTCTACTTAGTGTTACAAAATACAAACCAACTGCGTTCTAAATTTAGAACCCAAACTCCATGAAAAGTGCATGTTCAACCAGGAGACACATCTGCCAGGCTTAGACTCCCATACTCAGCAAACATTGCTGAGAAACTGATTATTAAGCAGATGTAGTTTCTTAAGACAATCCAGTTACTGAGAAATAGAAAAGCATTTTTCCCTTCCCTTATTTGCAATTGTGTTTGTCCAGACAGTCATTCAAAGAGATATTGCTCTTGTGATTATAGCTATTGCAATTTAGAAGACAAAGGATTCAGTATTCAAAACTCTTATTCTTAAGAACGGTTATAAAAGTATTGAAATTTAAAAAGTAGTAACATGTAAACATTGATACAGAGACTGCTTTCCTATACACATAGCAGTCGAAGACAATATTTGAGTTAAAAACATAGTTTGTGCTTTTTCCCAACAATACATTGGAAATTAGCTGTTTCTGTTAAAAAAAAAAAAAAAAAAAAAAAGATTTAGAGAAGACATCCGTACTTTGCTTCAAGCATTTAAACAATTTTTCTGTTGCTCATGCAACAACCATATTTACAGTTTTGGTTTAGGAATAGATTTAATTTTGGATCCAAGAAAGCACATTAACCAGTACTGCTGAAACCAAACTGAGAAAAGTATCCCATTGCCTGGTTCATCACAGAGCACCAGGCACAAAGCATTAACTCAGCAGTTCTGATTTGTAGTGACATTAGCATTTCAGAGCGCAGTCATATTTGAGTCTGTAACATATGTATAGGTGGGGTGTATGGGGGAGGCGCAGGTGATGGCTTGATTCCTCGGGCTCTCATATAGGAGAGAAACTGCTCAGGGATCTCAGCTAGGACGTCTTTCGCCAATCTAGCCATGCTCAATACGTGGTTTCCGCTTCTGTCAATATAATCCCTGAATGGCACAAACTAAAAAAAGATGAAAGAAAGTTACTTCACAGACTTTAGCAGGCTATGTAATAAACACAAAAAAATCAACACATGTACACATTTGGTCATAGGAAAATCAGGGAAACTGAGAGTAATGGAGAGATGGATAACAATTATACATTTTTAAAATATTCAATAGGCCAGGCACCGTGGCTCATGCCTGTAATCACAGCACTTTGGGAGGCCGAGGTGGGCGGATTACCTTAAGTCAGGAGTTCAAGACCAGCCTGGCCAACATGGTGAAACCCCGTCTCTACTAAAAATACAAAAATTAGCTGGATGTAGTGGCACACCCCTGTAATCCCAGTTACTTGGGAGGCTGAGGCAGGAGAATTGCTTGAGCCCGGAAGGCAGAGGTTGCAGTGAGCCGAGATCATGCCACTGCACGTCAGCCTGGCTGACAGAGTGAGACTCTGTCTCAAAAAAAAAAAAAAAAAAAAAGAATTCAATACAATACAAATAGCTGT
Organism: Trachypithecus francoisi; assembly: GCF_009764315.1. NCBI lineage: Eukaryota > Metazoa > Chordata > Mammalia > Primates > Cercopithecidae > Trachypithecus > Trachypithecus francoisi. The sequence continues at coordinate 96,865,648 of NW_022681456.1, read as the reverse complement.
AAGTGACTAAACTTACCTAATATATGCTTTATCTCAAAAGGAACACAATCGTTTTCTATATTTTTCCCCCAATAACTCATGTCACTTAGTCCTAATATGCTTATTATGTTGCCAAATGTCTTCTGCAGTTTTGGGTTCAATACCTAGCCTGAATCCCAACAGGATGGATCATTTAACCTCTTTGGGGCTTGGTTTTCTCTCAAATGGAGTTAATACATGTCTAATTCAGCTTCCGATATAAAAATACTACCCAATTTTGGAAAAGAAACGAGTATTACCCAATTCAGGGTAAAATATAATAGTGTACATTGTTTAAAAAGTCCTAAACACATTAAAGTATTTTAATTATTTCTAAGAACAAAAAAATCACATGGAATATGAATATAGAATTCACACAGCTCATATTAATAGAAAGCTGAAATATTCAGTACATTGAGTTTTGCATCATATGTTGATTTTTTAATATCTATTATTTGAGAAGACAGTAAAAATGATCTTGGCATAAGATTTGGGTATATTTCTTATTGAAATATCATCATTCTAACAACACATATTAGGTTGGAGCAAAAAGTAATTGCGGTTTTTGCAGTAAAGTGCGGTTTTGCAGTGGCAAAAACTGCAATTACTTTTGCACCACCCTTAATAAAAATGATTACTATATCTTTATATATGTAATTATGTGACAGCCCTTATCAGCTCAACACCAAATGCTCCTGTAATAGATTGCCTGATTCCATTCTCATTTGTAATGGTTACTTAAGTTAATAAACACTGTGCTGTTTGAGGGCATTAGTTCAATTTTCCCTTAGAGGCATAATGATGCTTGATGCAACTTTGAAGTGATTGGAACTGTGAATGTTGTGATAATTTAAAAGCACAGTAATTCTAGGTCTTCAGAGAAAAGGCAAAGTGAAGATATTTTAATATGTTGAACAATTTGAGTACAATATATAAAAATTTGAATTAAATCATTTTTTCTCTGTATGAAGACAAAGAACAATCCTGTCTCATGCTGTAAAATACCATTTTAAATTTATTTTGAAAATAAAATAAGTTTGCTTTTTATTTAAAGTTATTCAATATGTGCCTCTGGAAAACAATCATGGGAAGGCAGCATTTAAAATGGTCAGGTTGCTACAGGTAAACCAAGAAAAATTTTAAGAAATCAAAGATTAGGTATAATGCCTTTGATTCAGTGAAGGTATTCTCTTTTAAAAGAAAAGAAGAAAATTATTCCTTCCTTTTTAAAATAAGACATTACAAGTAAGCGCATGTATATGACTAAAATTTTACCTTATTTGTCTATACCCTATTTCCAGGAGGAAAGCTCAGAGCAGTTTTTAGAAATAGGTATTTAAAAGGTGACATATCTTTCTGCTACTAAGGGCAAGAAAGGCAGCTTGCTAAGGGTGCAGGGGAAAAAAAAAAAAAACTAACAATAAATGCGATCTTCACTTCAGAAGAGAATGAGGAGAATCAGAAGTTTTGTGGAGTCTTTATTCCCTAGCTATGGACAAGATTTGACATTTTTAACAGAAAAAAATCAAAGCGGTATAAAAAAATAAATTGAGGTTAATTTTCTCTCTGAAACTATAATTAGAAAAGAGAAAATAGGAATCAACATAGCGATTAATGAGAAAATATATCTAATTGTAACTATAATTTACTTCATTCTTATTCTAGAAGGTATAATGCTTTAAATGTTAACATTTAGTAATGTTGGTATGGTTAATATACATGTAGTGGTCTTTAGACTTTTTTTTTTGAAGAGTTTTTCTTTTTTTTTTTTATAGAAAATGTATGTAGCTAATGCACACATTTCAGGGAAATGTTGGTAAGCAGCTGATGCTTCTCTGTGGAAAGGGAAGATCTCCCCTGCTTTTATCTTACCTTTACCTCAACTTTGGTCTCATATTTTTAATTCTTTACCTTGCTTCTGCATTATGGACATTAAACTCATTTAAGTTTTTACCTCCCTATTCTCAGAAACTTTGGAATTAGACTTCCCAGTTTCAAAGCTTGGTTCTGCTGCCTGTTGCCTGCATGATCTTGAGCAGGTTATTTTCTACTCTTTGCCTGTTTCTTCTTCTAGAAAATAAAAACCAGATGGCTTCACTGCAAATTCTACCAAAGTTTTAGAGAACTAACATGAGTTATTCTCAAACTATTTTTTAAAATTGAAGGAAAGAAACTGGCCAGCAACCTAGCTTAAAAGATCCTCCATAATGGCCATGCAAGTCTATGCACAGATGGAAGAATAGACACTGCAGGAGCTGGTAAAGTATTTCTTTGGTGGTCAGGACCAAGCCTTTCAGGTCCATTCCAAGATGGGTGAATAGGAACAGCTCTGGTCTACAGCTCCCAGTGTGATAGACGCAGAAGATGGGTGATTTCTGCATTTCCAACTGAGGTACCTGCCTCATCTCATTGGGACTGGTTGGACAGTGGGTGCAGCCCACAGAGGGCAAGCCAAAGCAGTGCGGGGCATCACCTCACCTGTGAAGTACAAGAGGTTGGGGGATTTCCCTTTCCTAGCCAAGGGAAGCCATGACAGACTGTACCTGGAAAAAGGGGATACTTCTGCCCAAATACTGCACTTTTCCCACAGTCTTAGCAACTGGCAGACCAGCAGCTTCTCTCCTGTGCCTGGCTCGGTGAGTCCCATGCCCACGGAGCCTTGCTCACTGCTAGCACAGCAGTCTGAGATCAACCTACAAAGCTGCAGCCTGGCAGGGGGAGGGGCATCTGCCATTGCCGAGGCTTGAGTAGGTAAACAAAGCGGCTGGGAAGCTTGAACTAGGGGGAGCCCACCACAGCTCAGCAAGGCCTACTGCCTCTATAAACTCCATCTCTGTGGGCAGGGCACAGCTGAACAAAAGGCAGCAGAAAGTTTTGAAGACTTAAACAGCCCTGTCTGACAGCTCTGAAGAGAGCAGTGGTTCTCCCAGCATGGTATTTGAGCTCTGAGAATGGACAGACTGCCTCCTCAAGTGGGTTGCTGACCCCTGTGTAGCATAACTGGGAGACACCTCCCACTAGGAGCTGATAGACACCTCATACAGCTCAGTGCCCCTCTGGGACGAAGCTCCCAGAGGAAGGATCAGACAGCAATATTTGCTGTTCTGCAGCCTCCGCTGGTGATACCCAGGCAAACAGGGTCTGGAGTGGACCCCCAGCAAACTCCAACAGACCTACAGCTGAGGGATCTGTTAGAAAGAAAACTAACAAACAGAAAGGAATAGAATCAACATCAACAAAAAGGACATCCATACCAAAACCCCATCTGTAGGCCACCAACATCAAAGACCAAAGGTAGATAAAACCACAAAGATGGGAAGAAACCAGAGCAGAAAAGCTGAAAATTCTAAAAACCAGAGTGCCTCTTCTCCACCAAAGGATCACAGCTCTTTGCCAGCAATGGAACAAAGCTGGATGGAGAATGACTTTGATGAGTTGACAGAAGTAGGCTTCAGAAGCTCAGTAATAACAAACTTCTTCAAGTTAAAGGAGATGTTCTCACCCATCACAAGGAAGCTAAAAACCTTGAAAAAAGGTTAGACGAATGGCTAACTAGAATAAACAGCGTAGACAAGAACTTAAATGACCTGATGGCGCTGAAAACCATGGCACGAGAACTTTGTGATGCATGCACAAGCTTCAATAGCCAATTCAATCAAGTGGAAGAAAGGATATCAGTGATTGATTGAAGATCAAATTAATGAAATAAAGCAAGAAGACAAGATTAGAGAAAAAAAGAGTAAAAAGAAATGAACAAAGCCTCCAAGAAATACAGGACTATGTGAAAAGACCAAATCTACATTTCATGGGTGTACCTGAAAGTCATGGGGAGAATGGAACCAAGTTGGAAAACACTCTTCAGGACATGAATCATGAGAACTTCCCCAACCTAGCAAGGCAAGCCAACATTCAAATTCAGGAAATACAGAGAACAGCAAAAGGTACTCCTCGAGAAGAGCAACCCCAAGACACATAATTGTCAGATTCACCAAGGTTGAAATGAAGGAAAAAATGTTAAGGGCAGCCAGAGAGAAAGGTTGGGTTACCCACAAAGGGAATTCCATTAGAGTAACAGTGGATCTCTCAGCAGAAACTGTACAAGCCAGAAGAGAGTGGGAGCCAATATTCAACATTCTTAAGGAAAAGAATTTTCAACCTAGAATTTCATATCCAGCCAAACTAAGCTTCATAAGTGAAGGAGAAATAAAATCCTTTACAGGCAAGCAAATGCCGATTGATTTTGTCATCACCAGGCCTGCGTTACAAGAGCTCCTGAAGGAAGCACTAAACATGGAAAGGAACAACTGGTACCAGCCACTGCAAAAACATGCCCAATTGTAAAGACCATCAATGCTATTAAGAAACTGCATCAATTAATGGGCAAAATAACCAGCTAACATCATAATGACAGATCAAATTCACACATAACAATATTAACCTTAAATGTAAATGGGCTAAATACCCCAATTAAAAGACACAGACTAGCAAACTGGACAGTAAAGATCCATCAGTATCCTATACTCAGGAGGCCAATCTCACATGCAGACACACATAGGCTCAAAATGAAGGGATGGAGGAAGATTTACCAAGCAAATGGAAAGCAAAAAAACTGGAGGGGTTGCAATGCTAGTCTGATAAAACAGACTTTAAACCGACAAAGATCAAAAAAGACAAAGGCCATTACATAATGGTAAAGGGATCAATGCAACAAGAAGAGCTAACTAACCTAAATATATATGCACCCAATACAGGAGCACCGAGATTCATAAAGCAAGTCCTTAGAGACCTACAAAGAGACTTAGACTCCTACACAATAATAATGGGAGACTTTAACACCCCACTGTCAATATTAGATCAACTAGACAGAAGGTTAACAAGGATATCCAGGATTTGAACTCAGCTCTGCACCAAGCATACCTAATAGACATCTACAGAACTCTCTACCCCAAATCAACAGAATATGCATTCTTCTCAGCACCACATTGCACTTATTCTAAAATTGACCACATAATTGGAAGTAAAGCACTCCTCCCCAAATGTAAAAGAACAAAAATCACAACAAACTCTCTCTCAGACCACAGTGAAATCAAATTAGAACTCAGAATTAAGAAACTAATGCGGCCGGGTGCGGTGGCTCAAGCCTGTAATCCCAGCACTTTGGGAGGCCGAGACGGGCGGATCACAAGGTCAGGAGATCGAGACCATCCTGGCTAATACGGTGAAACCCCGTCTCTACTAAAAAAATACAAAAAACTAGCCAGGCGTGGTGGCGGGCGCCTGTAGTCCCAGCTACTCGGGAGGCTTAGGCAGGAGAATGGCGGGAACCCGGGAGGCGGAGCTTGCAGTGAGCTGAGATCCGGCCACTGCACTCCAGCCTGGGCGACAGAGCGAGACTCCGTCTCAAAAAAAAAAAAAAAAAAAAATAGAAACTAATGCAAAACCGCACAACTACATGGAAACTGAACAATCTGCTCCTGAATGACTACTGAGTAAATAGAGAAATGAAGGCAGAAATAATGATGTTCTTTGAAACCAATGAGAACAAAGACACAATGTTCCAGAATTGCTGGGACACATTTAAAGCAGTGTGTAGAGGGAAATTTATATAGCACTAAATGCCCACAACAGAAAGCAGGAAAGATCTAAAATCGATACCCTAATATCACAATTAAAAGAACTAGAGAAGCAAGAGCAAACAAATCAAAAAGCTAGCAGAAGGCAGGAAATAACTAAGATCAGAACAGAAATGAAGGTGATAGAGACACAAAAAACCCTTCAGAAAAATCAGTGAATCCAGGAGCTGGTTTTTTTAAAAGCTCAACAAAATTGATAGACCACTAGCAAGAGTAATAAAGAAGAAAAGTGAGAAGAATTAAATAGATGCAATAAAAAATGATAAAGGGGATATCACCACTGATCCCACTGAAATACAAACTACCATCAGAGAATACTAAAAACACCTATATGCAAATAAACTAGAAAATCTAGAAGAAATGGATAAATTCCTTGACACATATACCCTCCCAAGACTAAACCAGGAAGAAGTTGAATCTCTGAATAAACCAATAACAGGCTCTGAAATTGAGGCAATAGTTAATAGCCAACCAACCAAAAAAATCCAGGACCAGATGGATTCACAGCCAAATTTTACCAGAGGTACAAAGAAGAGCTGGTACCATTCCTTCTGAAACTATTCCAGTCAATAGAAAAAGAGGGACTCCTCCCTAACTAACTTTATGAGGTCAGCATCATCCTCTTACTAAAGCCTGGCAGAGACACAACAAAAAAAGAGAATTTTAGACCAATATCTGTAATGAGTACCGATGCAAAAATCCTTGATAAAATACTGGCAAAGTGAATCCTGCAGCATATCAAAAAGCTTATCCACCATGATCTAATCTGCTTCATTCCTGGGATGCAAGGCTGGCTCAACATACACAAATCAATAAATGTAATACATCACATAAATAGAACCAATGACAAAAATCATGCGATTATCTCAATAGATGCAGAAAAGGCCTTCGACAAAATTTAACAGCCCTTCATGCTAAAAACTCTCAATAAACTAGGTATTGATGGGACGGATCTCAAAATAATAAGAGCTATTTATGACAAACCCACAGCAATATCATACTGAATGGGCAAAAACTAGAAGCATTCCCTTTGAAAACTGGCACAAGACAAGGATGCCCTCTCTCACCATTCCTATTCAACATAGTGTTGGAAGTTCTGGCTAGGGCAATCAGGCAAGAGAAAGAAAGAAAGGGTATTCAATTAGGAAAAGAGGAAGTCAAATTGTCCCTGTTTGCAGATGACATGACTGTATATTTAGAAAACCCCATTGTCTCAGCCCAAAATCTCCTTATGCTGATAAGCAACTTCAGCAAAGTCTCAGTATACAAAATCAACGTGCAAAAATCACAAGTATTTCTAAATACCAATAACAGACAAACAGCCAGATCATGAGTGAATTCAATTCACAATGGCTACATATAAAATAAAATACCTAGGAATGCAACTTACATGGGATGCAAAGGACCTCTTCAAGGAGAACTACAAACCACTGCTCAATGAAATAAGAGGACACAAACAAATGGAAGAACATTCCATGCTCATGGATAGGAAGAATCAATATCATGAAAATGGCTATACTGCCCAAGGTAATTTGTAGATTCAATGCCATCCCCATCAAGCTACCAATGATTGTCTTCACGGAACTGGAAAAAACTACTTTAAAGTTCATATGGAACCAAAAAAGAGCCCACATTGCCAAGACAATCCTAAGCCGAAAGAACAAAGCTGGAGGCATCACGCCACCTGACTTCCAACTATACTAGAAGGCTTCAGTAACCAAAGCAGCATGGTACTAGTACCAAAACAGAGCTATAGACCAATGAATCAGAACAGAGGCCTCAGAAACAACACTGCATATTCTCACTCATAGGTGGGAATTGAACAATGAGAACACTTGGACACAGGGTGGGGAACATCACACACCGGGGCCTGTGGGGGGCTCGGGGAGAGACAGCATTAAGAGAAATACCTAATATAAATGATGAGTTGATGGGTGCAGCAAAGCAACATGGCACATGTATACCTGTGTAACAAACCTGCACATTGTGTACATGTACCCTAGAATTTAATATAATAAAAATAAATAAGTAAATAAAATTGAAGGGGAATGAATTCTTCCAAATGTATTCCACAAGGCTAGAACTACCCTAATACCAAAAACCAGAAAAGGACACAACAACAACAAAAATCTACAGGTTAGTATTCCTGATGAATATAGATGCAAACATCTTGAACGAAATACTAGCAAACCAAATACGACAGCACATCAAAAAGATTATACACCATGATCAAGTAGGATTTATCCCAGGAATGCAAGGATGGTTCAATGTGTGCAAATCAGTAAATGTGACACATCATATGAACAGAATGAAAGCAAGAAAAAAAAACACAAAACATGTGATCTCAATAGATGCAGAAAAAGCATTTGATAAAATACAACATCTCTTCAGGATAAAAATTATCTGAAAATTAGGTGCAGAAGGAACACACCTCAACACAGTAAAGGCCAATATGACAAACCCACAGCTAATATCATAGTGAAAGGAAAAAAGTTGAAAACTTTTCCTTAAAGATGCCCATTTTTACCATCCTTATTCAACATGGCACTGGAAGTCCTAGCCAGAGAAATTAGGCAACAGAAAGAAATGAACAGCATCTAAACTGGAAAGCAAGAGATTAAGTTATCCCTGTTTGCAGTTGACATGATTGTATACAAGGAAAACCCTGAGAATACCACAACACAACTGTCAGAAATAATAAGTGAATTCAGAAAAGTTGTAAGATACAAAATCAACATACAAAAATCAGTGACCTTTTTTTATACCAATAGAAAACTAGTTGAAAAAGAAATCAAGAAAGCAATCCCATTTATAATAGCCAAAAAAAAAAAAAAAAACTAGAAATAAGTTTAATCAAAGAGGTGAAAGCTCTCTACAATAAAAAACTATAAAACACTGATGAAAGAAATTTAGGAAGACACGCAAAAATAAAAATTTCATGTTCATGGATTGGATTAATATTTTTAAATGACCATACTACCCAAAGCAATCTACAGATTTAAAGTAATACCTGTCAAAATGCCAAGACATTCTTTACAGAAATAGAAAAACACAATCCTAAAATTTGTGTGGTGCCACATAAGACTCCAAATAGCCAAAGCAATTCTGAGCCAGAAGAAGAAAGCTGAAGGTATCACATTACCAGACTTCAAAATATATTACATAGCCATAGAAACCAAAATAGGAAGGCACTGGCATAAAAACAGACACATAGACCAATGGAACAGAATAGAGATCTCAGAAATAAATCCACATATTTACAGCCAACTGATTTTTGCCAACTGCATTAAGAACATATACTGGGGAAAGAACACCCTTTCCATTAAATGGTGCTGGGATAACTGGATATCCACATGCAGAAGAATGAAACTACACTCTTATCTATCACCATATAAAAATCAACTCAAAATGGGTTAAAGACTTAAATGTAAGATCCTAAACTATGAAACTACTAGAAAAAAATTATAGGGGAAATGCATCAGGACATGAGTAGGCAAAAAATTGTATGAATAAAGCCTCCAAACTTAGGCAACAAAAGTAAAACTAGATAAATGGCATTATATTAAGCTAAAATCTTCTCAACAGCAAAGGAAGTAATCAAGAGAGTGAAGAGACAACATTTTATTCATCTAATAAGGGATTAATATCCAGAATATACAATGAATTCAAACAATAGCAAAACAAAAAACAAACCAAAAACCCGCAAAGAATCTGATTTTAAAATGGGCAAGTGACCTAAATACATATTTCTCAAAAAAAGCCATACAAATGGCCAAAAGTAATGAGAAAATGCTGAAAAATCACTATTTATCAGGTAAATGCAAATCAAAACCACAGTGAGATATCATCTCATCCCAGTTAGAATGGCTATTACCAAAAAGACAAAAATGGCAAATATTGATAAGGATGTAGAGAAAAGGGAACTCATACATTGTTGGTGGGAATGTAAGTTATTACAACCATTATGGAAAACAGAACTACATAAGCTTCAGCAATTCCACTACTGGGTATTTATCCACATGAAAGGAAACCAGTATGTCAAATAAAGAGCTGCATTTCCATGTTTATTGCAGCATTATTCACAATAGCCAGGATATGATATTGACCTAAGTGTCCATTAACAGATGAATGGATAAGGAAAGTGTAGCATATGTACACAATGAAATACTATTCCACCATAAAAAATGAAATTCTGTCATTTGTGGCAACATGGATAAGCCTGGAGGACATTATGTTAACTGAAATAAGCCCGGCATGGAAAAATAAATATATATGTTCTCCCTCATATGTGTAAGCTAAAAAAGTTGATCTCGTAGCAACAGAGAGTAGAACAGCGGTTACTATAGGCTGGGAAGGACAGGTCGGGAAAGAGGAGTAAGGAGACTGTGGTTCATGGATACAAAATTACAGCTAGATAGGAGGAATAAATTCTGTTGTTCTCTAGCCCTGTAGGGTTACCATAGTTAATGATTATTTACTGCATATTTTTGAATAGCTAGAAAACAAAATTTTGAATGTCCCCGACCAAAAAAATAAATGTCTGAGATATGGGTATGCTATCCCTGATAGAATAATTACACATTGCATACATGTAATGAAATATCACATTGTACCCTAGAAATATGTATAATTATGTCAATAAAATAAAAAAGGAAAATTACAGAATACCTATTTCATTGTTTTGTATTAAATAAGGTAAAACTTAGTGCTTAAACAGTAGCAGTTCAATTTGTAATGTATTATATACGAAAGCCATCATTATAATTACTTTTCTATTCATTAACTTACACATTGATATAGTCAATATAAAGCAATTTTGAAAATAGTTTTCAATTTATATTCACATCAAACTTTAACGAAGATTATCAATTTTATCTCTTTCAAATTTGAATACAGTATCAGTTCATCTAAAACAGTAATTCCTGGCCTTTTTAAATTTTAAACCACTGTTGTTTCACCTTTTCAGCAAGTCCTACAGGATATGCAGATGTTTTTTAATTGAGGTAAGTTGAATTTCACTTTTAAGAATTTTATGACACTCTGGAACATCGAAGCTAAGGCTCATAATCATCACTCTTCTTAGAATACACACAGTTCTACTCTTCTTTAAAACAGTTTATAAATAACAGGTAAAAAAGAAATCCTCAATTTCAACCTAGAATGGGAGTATACATCACATTTAGTTTAGGTTTGTTAGGTAAGCACAGAGTCGGATATTCCATTTGGATATTAGGGGGTACTGCCTATAGGTTGAGAACAACTGTCATAGAAGTCAGGATTATCAAACAGGAGTATCCTTCATCCCACACTTATATCTGGAGTAGGATAAAAAAAAGTCACTAGCCTAAACTAAACCTTTTCCAAAGGGACATTTATTTCTTCAGTCATGTCACAAGGTACTTTATAAATGAGAGAAAAGACAATGACTTCAGAAATTTCCTATACTTCTTATTTCAGATCTTAAAACTTTCATGGCAAAATTGCCCTCTTTCTTGAAAGACTGCTCATATCCTTTTATTTTTACAGGTTTCCATTCAACTTCTTAGGCCACTCTGTTTATTACCTGTATTAGTCCATCATTTCTGATCCCTGTACCTGGGAACCTCTTGTCCAAAATAATTCCCACACATTTGTGAATGCATGATAACCACATGGTAATTTGGACCCTTATAATATTTAGTTTAGAAGAATAAATCAATTTTTCTTTGTACTAATTTATCACATTCATATAAAGAATACCAATAAATGCATTTTATTCTATAGGAAGTATGGTATACTTGTTACTCTACATCGTTTTTCAGCACCCACCAGCATAGGGAAAATATTCCACATGGCTGCTCTAACTGCTTGCTTTGCCTATTCGTAAAAACAAGTTTGAATTAGTTTGGACAAATGGGCTTTTAGTTGCTGCTCTGCTCAGTTTTGCTGGATTGTTCGTACTGTGCAGAGCTCCATTAGTGATTTTCAAGTCTAAGCCCTCAAGGTTATTATTCTCCTTTTAATGGAAAATATGATTTAAATCTAATTTTTAAGGAAATGATAGGCCGGCCCAGCAGCTACATGCAGTCAGGGGTAATGGCACTGCATCATACACAATGGCCAATCCATAGCATAAACAAACAAATGGAAAGCCTTTATGTATATTGACTTAAGAAAATAAGTCACCTAAGTTTTAGACTAATGACCATCCTGCTTACTATTTATACTATAGTGACATGAAATTAAATAATGAGGCAATGAGACTTAATCACACATAAAACTTACTACCTTGTCATATGTTAGGGCAGAGCTACTATGAAATAGTGACAAAAAATGCCTTCCCACTGGACTGCGCCAATGTACTGTACTGATAATCATTTATTGAACAACTGGTATTTGGGAGGTCTTCTGCTAGGAGATTTAGCACAACATGTCATTTAATATTCACAAGAATCTTATATACTTTGAATGCACATAAGAAGAAACTGAAAGAAAGTTTAGTGAACTTATCGAGGATCAGCTCTGAGTATGTCAGAATCACTATTTGAACTCAAATGGATCTGACTTGAATTCATTAGCCACTTCGGTAATATAAAAAGGGTAATAGATCTTAATACTTTTCATTAAAATTTTGTCTTTTAGGACAGTGCATTATAATAGGAGTAACACCGGTTTTAGAACCAGAACACTCTTGGAAATCTGGATCTACCAACTTATGACCTAAATAACTTTTGTTCTGGGACTGGCTTCGGTTTTCTTATCTGTAAATAACTTTAAGACAAACAATGACCGGTATTTTTAGGAAGATACAAAGTAATATGGGGACAAAGTGAAAATTCATCCAGGTGTGGCGAGTGAGGTCTTCGGAGAGGGCTGTGTGACAGGCTCTATGTTGAGAAATTTCAAAGTATAGGATTTCAATCAGCACAGATGAGGAGGAAGAGTATTCCAGGTAAAATGACAAGTGAAAATAAAAGCAAGAACCACGGAAATGTGTGATGTGAAGTTAGTTTATTAAGATAAAGTACAGTGTGTTTGTCTGTTTCTGTGTGTATTTAGCTAAAGAAGAGCCTGAAGGCCGGGCGCGGTGGCTCACGCCTGTAATCCCAGCACTTTGGGAGGCCGAGGCGGGTGGATCACGAGGTCAGGAGATCGAGACCACGGTGAAACCCCGTCTCTACTAAAAATACAAAAAAATTAGCCGGGCGAGGTGGCGGGCGCCTGTAGTCCCAGCTACTCCCGAGGCTGAGGCAGGAGAATGGCGTGAACCCGGGAGGCAGAGCTTGCAGTGAGCTGAGATCGCGCCACTGCACGATCTGTCTGCCTGGGCGACAGAGCGAGACTCCGTCTCAAAAAAAAAAAAAAAAAAAAAAAAAAAAAAAAAAGAAGAGCCTGAAATCAGGTCACGGATAATCTTAATGCCATGTTTAGGTGTTAGAATCAAAATTATACAGAATATATGTTAAGAATTTTAGAATCAGACATTTTAGGATTAAATCCTGGTCATTAGCTGGGTGACTGTGGACAAGAGGAATTGAGCTAGCTTCATGTCCTTTTTTTGTAAAATGCAATAATCAAAGTACCTGTCACATAAAGTAAATTAAGGACTGAGTGATATAATGCTATAGCTCTTAGCCTGCCTAGCACATGAAACACTTAATAAAGGGTTAAATATCATTATATGAAAAGGAAGGTATTTAATATTTACTATAATAATAAAATCCCATCTACTACCCCCAATTTTCTGCTGAACCTCAGCTACATACTATTATTTGCCACCTTAGGGTTTTCTTTATCCACTTGAGAAATCTGGAATTTCAATTGCGTTGTGTGTATAAACTGGATTCACTTCAAACAGTGAGAAATGGAAAGCAGAAATAGACCCTATTATCTGATAATATTTTAGAGAATTGGTTTACAGTTTTTTTCTGACCATGGGAAGACTGAAAATATTATCCTGCATGTACACTTGCAACCCCACTATTCTAAATATTCAAGAGTGTTTCTCTCCTTTAAAATAATTTGCTTTAAAAACGTTTTAGTGACTGGTAGAACCTGGAAAACTCTGATGGTGGAATGTTTAGCCTTATTCAAGGTGAGAGAGGAGGTGCCAATTCTTTTACACAATGTGAATGTAAATGATCAATGTGATATGTAAAGTACCGACCACCACTTAGAAACTTCTCCATGAAAGTAGAAAAGAGTACATTGAATCTCTAAGTCAATGCAGGAATGTAAGTCAAGATGCCACTGTCATTAAGGGTGCCACTAATTTCCTAGGGACATTTTAATTTCTTGTTCAGTAAATGTTAAGACTTCACTATTCTTCAGTTCAACTTTACATGGCAGAATCCCGTGAGTGTTCACCTGTATCCCCAGGTGTGTTCAAAATCTTTGGGATCCCAGTGTTACTTTATGGTGATAGAAGTCAGAATCCTTCAGTTTTTTTTTTTTTTTTTCTTTTCACTTTTGAGACGGAGTTTTGCTCTTGTTATCCAGGCTGGAGTGAAATGGTATGATCTTGGCTCACTGCAATGTCCGCCTCCTGGGTTCAAGCAATTCTCTTGCCTCAGCCTCCCAAGTAACTGAGATTACATGTGCCCATCACCACACCCAGGTAATTTTTTGTATTTTTAGTAGAGACGGGGTTTCACCATGTTGGCCAGGCAGGTCTTGAACTCCTGACCTCAAGCGATCCTCCCGCCTTGGCCTCCCAAAATGCTGGGATTACAGGCGTGAGGCACCGCGCCCGGTCGGATTCTGACTTTCAAGAAGCAAAAACTTATATAATTATACTAATATGTACCTACGCTATTGGTAAGTAACAAAGTATTTTATGTCTGTTACTTCCTTTGAGACTCATGACATCAAGGGAGGAGCAAAGATGAAAGAATTTTGAGTCTACCAATAATGAAACAAAGACAGAGAAATTATTTTTACTTGTTCAAGACCAGAGTGACAAAAGTATAGTTTCACAGATCATCGGTGACCTATCTCGATATTCTGTTCAATGTAATATAGCTATTGATTGATTAGTTTCATGATCAAGGACAATTTTTATTAATGCAAATAGGTTGTCACTAACATAACCTACTGGCCTTCTTAAAAGGAACCTTAATCATGTGAGCAATCTTAGCTATTTCCTAATGAAGAAAGTAATACCACGCTTCTCTTAAGCATCATTTAAATGGAACTATGAGATATGAGGTTGCCTCTGCTAACTTGGTAAAAACGCATTAGGACAGCAACATAACACATTCTAAACACTTCAAATTCATACTTCCATGCAGTAATTCGATTTTTTGGAAACTGAAAGGATATTATAGAGAGATTTTAAATAAAGTGTAATTACTTAGACCTTTAACTATGCTGATGAGGTTAAGGTGAATAATCATGTGTCTAATTATGAAAAAAACACATAATGGGCCGGGCGCAGTGGCTCACATTTGTAATCCCAGCACTTTGGGAGGCTGAGGCAGGTGGATCACAAGGTCAGGAGATGGAGACCATCCTGGCTAAAATGGCGAAACTCCGTCTCTACTAAAACAACACACAAAAAAATTAGCCGGGCATGGTGGCGGGCACTTGTAGTCCCAGCTACTCAAGAGGCTGAGGCAGGAGAATAGTGTGAACCCAGGAGGCGGAGCTTGCAGTGAGCTGAGATTGCACCACTGCACTCCAGCCTGGGTGACAGAGCGAGAGCAAGACTCTGTTTCAAAAAAAAAAAATAAAATAAAAAATAAAATCACATAATGAGCTTCTTAAGCAAATGACAATATCACCAAGTTCCTTTTCTCAGCTTCTCTTAATCTAATCATTTATGTGAATGTGATTTTTACTGTATCAAGTACTTTAGGTTGAAAAGTGTACATCATATTCAGTTATCTTTTTTAAAAAAACTATTTTACAGAAGTTTTTATTTTAAAATTTAATTTTGCTGGCTAATGAATAATAATTATTTTTGAATCTTTATCAACATTACTCTTTATATTATCATACTAAGAGATTACTTTATATTATTATTTCCTCAAATTATTTCAAGTATTTTTTGTTGTTCTTTTGTCTAAAAGTTCTATTTCAGGAATGTATTTCATATGCATGATTTCACTTAATCTTCACAATTCTATTTATTCCCCAAAACACTGAAATCTAGAAAGCTTATCCAAGTTATCATAGCGGAAAAGTCAGAATTAGAACCAAATTCTGTATGATCCCTGACAGAGCAGGAGCACAGTCATCTGAGACAAACACGGCCACTGTTAAGTTTCAGCTCCCTTTCTAGCCTCATGCATTTTAAGGAAATTACTTCTCTTCTAACTACAAGCAGCCACAAAGAGCAGACAATAAAACACAGATAAGACAGCTTGGGCACAGAGGGAGGTGGGAGGAAAAGTCTCTCAGGTAACTGCCAAACTTTACCCTTATACAATGGGCCCAGTAAAACAGTGGGCCTTAGTAAGCACATTCCTTTCCCTTCAGGTGCGCTAAGATGGGGAAGCTAAATGCAGACTCGGAAGTATATGCCTGAAGTTGCAGAAAAGATGTATGGGAGCAGACACACAATTCTCCCTCCCAGATAAGCACAACAAAGAGACACAGAAGCAATCCAAGCCTCTGATAAACTCTCCCACCCTGAATCCTTAAAAACTCTTGGTCTGTAAGAGAGTGTGGCTTCTGACCTAATTCAGTCAAAAATCCCTCCCAGGTTTGAAATAAACCTGTTGACTGTCAAGCCACCCTTTGTGTTTCTCTCCTCTTTCTTCAATTCTTACAATCACAAATTATTTTCTATTAATGACTGTATTATGGGTGAATATATATGTTACTATTTAGGAAAAATATTAAAGTTCATTGTTTGCTCCCTTAAAATTTTGATACCATGTGCTTAAATGGTACTGAGACCTTCTTCCTTTTCCTATCCAAAAAGATATACTTCACAGCTTGTTTTCCATTCTGCCATCCTAAAAAATATGGAAATTTTATGCAACTATTTAGTTGAATTAACACCTTGCTTTCAATTATAAATTTTAATTGCATTTAATTACTGATTGTTTATATTCACTTCCAGAATAATAGGCTTTAGTTAAGTATTTTTCTCAATTCTAGCCTTTTCTATATGTAGATATACTTTTTTTATATATGACATATTTTAGGATCTGTTTCCTTATTTTTTCTTAACCATAATAATCTATGAGGGAAGTATGAAAATACATACAAAGTTTTTGGTACATTTTTACTAAATTTATTTATTCTGAGTACCTACCAGATTAAAATATATTTAGTTTTTGTTGACACTAATAAATAGAAAAGCATCATTAAAAACACTGTTATATTTCTAGCTTCTAATTTTGTTAAAATATCCCAGTGATGTTTTCTAGCAATAGTAAAGTAGGAAAAGATTTATTTCTTACCTGTACAATGTCTCTTTCAGCATATTTTCCTCTAGAGGAGACTCTTACATCATCTCCATCCAATTCAACCATTGCTTTAAGAGAAAATATGATCATTTATTCAGTACATTTCAGCCAAATAGTAAAACAATGTGGACAGTAAGGAAATCAAGATGTATGAAGTAGCAAAATGTCCTATGAAAAGAAAGAAAGCATGTTGATCCCTTCAGGTCTTCATTTCGCACACAAAACTTGACTAAGTGTGCATTTTACAGACAAATAAAGTGAGCCAAGATCTTGTGTGACTCTTTGAAAGGTGAGCAGAGCCAGTCATTGCGAAACTGTTTCTGAGTCTATCTCTCCATTCTACCAGTTCTAAACTTCGGGTTATATAGTTACATGACTGAGCAAGTGATGTTAATCCATCAAATTTTAATTTTTCTTTCTAATTTAAGAAGCTTGGCCTTAATCATCATAGAATTTTCAATTACAAGTTGAACTTTATTTTTACTGAAACTACGGCAAAGTCATACACATACACATACACACATGCACAAACACATACTGCCCAATTTTTACTTTACAAACAGATTTAAAAACAGAGGCATTTTCTCTGCTCTTATACTGATTGGATAAAGTATCATTTTTCTGAAGTACAATTTTTTTGTTGATTAAGAAATAATTTTGACATTTCCTAGATCAGCTGGTATTTGGAAGTGCTGCGATATAATGGGACAGCTGGTGATACAGTAATGCCATGCTGCAATTAAGAATATTTTCTAGGCCGGGCGCGGTGGCTCAAGCCTGTAATCCCAGCACTTTGGGAGGCCGAGACGGGTGGATCACGAGGTCAGGAGATCGAGACCATCCTGGCTAACACGGTGAAACCCCGTCTCTACTAAAAAGTACAAAAAACTAGCCGGGCGAGGTGGTGGGCGCCTGTAGTCCCAGCTACTCGGGAGGCTGAGGCAGGAGAATGGCATAAACCCGGGAGGCGGAGCTTGCAGTGAGCCGAGATTGCGCCACTGCACTCCAGCCTGGGCGACAGAGCGAGACTCCGTCTCAAAAAAAAAAAAAAAGAAAAGAATATTTTCTAGGGTTTATTAAGTTTTCAGTGATAATTCTCTAAATAATTAATTACATGAGGAATGCTAATTTGTGCTTGTATAATTCTATTACTGTTATTTCATTTTGTATACATATGACATTCACCAGACTCCAGAGAGCCACTTACAATTATAATTTTGGCCTCATCACCTCTCTACCCGACTCCAATACTGCTCAGTCAGCATACAATCCTCACTTCTTTACTCTTTTCTTTGGTGCTTAGATAATGTATTTGGGTTAGAAACATTCTTTTCAATTTTACCTTTCTACACATGTTCATGAGTCAATGCTTGGGCTGAAACACTGCGAGTATACAAATGAACAGAGAGCTACTGTTCAATAATTTGTCAAGGTGTACAATATATATCATAATTATGTAAAATCTATATTATCAATAATAAGATAATTATCCCAATGCAAAAGACATGTTTTAATCTCCCTTACTTCTTGGATATGTAAATGTAACTTATTATGTTCAAATATTTTCAGTGATTAATTCTTTTTATATCTAAATTTGCTTTTACAATTTTCACATTACTTTGGGACATAAATATGCACCAATGGTAACATCCAGTGGTCACAAACACTTCTCCATTATTCTTTAACATGTTATTAATTTACAACAATTACCCTATACTCATGCTAAAATGGGAAACAAGGATTAGATGATGATCTAGGTCTCACTTTCTACAATCCTCTACAATCCCCATTGGTCTTTGTTTCATTCCAATTAATGAAGAAAAGGACAGTCATTTAGGCAATACTGTATTAGCATGAGGTCCTATAAAATATTTCCCACTTTTCAGCATGTCCCTTGGTTTAAAACACTGTAGACAGCAACAAGTGGAGGCTATACTTTTGAGAGAAACAAGAGAGATGGTGTGTAAGTGGTGGAGGGGTCAGGTCTACTCTTCAGGTTTGCAGACCATCTGGTCCTCAAGCAGGTGGAGATTATGAACCCCAGTCTCCCACCATTACCTCTTCCTGGAAAGGTGTATGAGACAGATCTGCATTTCTTTCTACCCATGGGAGACACAATGAAGTTAGAAACCCTTTTATTTATCCCCTTCGTCTAACTCGAATCAAAGCAGATAGCCAGATGCTGCTTTAATTTGACTTTTTGGCTGCCTTTTAAGTATCCTTAAAGAAATCTTGCTTTGAGAAATCTTTCTTCACAATAAAGTTTCTTTTTTTAGGAGTGAAAAAGAGTCACTGGGGAAATTTATGTAGATAGTTTTCAAGCGGTCTTATGAAAATACAGAGTTAAATTTAAATACTCAATCTAACAGTTTATTCTTCTTTCGTCTACCTTCAAAGGACAGATGGCAAAATACTGTATTTCTTGCCCATGCAAACAATGTCTTTCAGGTTAAAAAATGTGTAGATGTTGGATTTATGTGGTTAGCTGACGAAATCTGTCATATGGTTTGGCTCTGTGTCCCCACCCCAATCTCATGTCAAATTGTAATTCCCATTCTCATTGAGGGAGGGACCTGTAATCCCCACATGTAGAGGGAGAGAAGTGACTGGATTATGGGGGTGGTTCCCCCATGCTGTTCTTGTGATAGTGAGTGAATTCTCACAACATCTTATGGTTTTATAAATAGCCTTCTTTCCTGCCCTCTCACATGCTCTCTCTCTCTCCTGCTACCATGTAGGATGTGCCTGTTTCCCCTTCCACTGCGATTCTAAGTTTTCTGAGGCCTACCCAGCCATGTGGAACTGTGAGTCAATTAAACCTCTTTCCTTTATAAATTACCCAGTCTCGGGTATTTCTTTATAGCAGCGTGAAAACGGACTAATACAATTTGCGAGTTGGATTTTGGTCAGTCAGTTCATATCTGTGATACATACACTTACTCTAGAGTAGATTTGGAAGTGCCATGAGAGGCTCCTCTGATAGGAGAGCAACAATTTGACTAGTCAGAGATTTTTCTATATTAAACATGAGTCTAATATAGAAACCTTTTTTTTAGCCAGGAAGAGATGTGTTTTGAAAGGAAAAAAAGAAAAATACTTCAGAGAAGCATCTATTGTCTCCTAGAAGAATAATCTACTTTTCTAGTACTGGGCCCGAAGTTTTTCTATCCCATTAAAACTTCCATCATGGTGAAAACAGAAACCAGGTGTTACAGGAGCTTAATTCCCTGTTCCCATGTTTCCAGAGGAAAATTTCACTTTAACTTCTGGGAAGGCAACTTCCCTTTTCCATCTACAATCTTCATTTACCTTTCTGCATGGAAAGAGGAATAGGATTACTAAGATTAGAAGAAATAACTGAGCTTGAATCACTCTCATTTGGAGCAGCACCATCCTGAGGATAAGTATAATTTCTCTCGGTGGCATGCTTAATAGGCAAAACTCTGCCTTTTTCCATAAGGAGAAGTCCTGGAGATAAGAATGAGATAATTTAATCTTGGGGGGGGGAGGGGGAAGTAATGGGAATGTGATTATTCACAGGTTAACCCAAGTTCTCAAATTCTGCATTGCTAGTAATAAGGCTGATAGAGTGATCAGAATGATTCTTGAATATATATTTTTTTCAGTTAGTTCAGGACCTCAGAGAAAGAAATGATGAATTACCATACCTTAAAACCCTAACAAATTTGCTGGGAACTAAAGAAACAAAGAAAATAAATAGCTGTGGCTATTGGATAAGGACAGTAGCCAAACGGCTGTGTCTGCTGCTCTGTATAGAAATATATTACCAGAAATATATACCGGGAAGGGTCAGTGGCTTTGCATTTATGAATCAGGTGTGGGGGCTCTCAAAGCAAAAGAACTGATTGAGGTTTACCATCTCTGAGGTCATATGCCTAATGGTGGACTTCCACAGGAGTCTGAGAGACCTGAAATATACCCATGAAAGATACATCCTTCAAAGGCAAAAGCAAATAGTAGTCAAACAAGAAAGCGTGAGTTATTTTAGCCAATTGGTGAAGTTTGTGAATCACAGTCTATCATTAATTAATGCAGATTATCAAGTGTGCAAAGCATGGACAGGAAAGATGTCTTAGCCTTCCTGTCTCCAGAGAGGTGTCTGAAATTCATGTCTGAAGTACAACTCAAGTAGATGCTAATAGAGATAGAGAAAATATCAGCAGAAGCAGTGTCAGTGAGGGATAAATGACTTGCTTTCGAAACTGTAAGTTTATAATGCTAGAAAGGATGACCAGCCAAGATTAGAATTTAGGGACTTCACGGTCAGCAATACAACTTGCCTGTGGTGCTTTACCTGAGACTGACAGCTCTGTGTTATCCCCATGGAGGAGGGACTGGTCATTAAATAAGAATCACCCCAGTGGTACTTACACTCTAGTTAGCCACCTATGTGCCTAAGTTAACCAGTAACTTACCAAAGATTGTTTCAATAATTCTAAAACCATTCTCATTTCCAAAGCCTCAAGCTAATTAAGCTGCCATTGTTAATATAAAACACCTGAACCAAGTGAATATTATGTGTCTGCATACTTGCTGTCTGGCTCAGAGTTCTCTTAAAGGAATTTATCAGAAGACTAGGAACATTTACCCAGACCACTCGTTAACACAAGCATTTGTCCCTTAATGGGCATTTGAACAAGGCTTGAGCCTAAATGAAAAACTACCCAGCATGCCAATTTAGCACAATTATGTAAAGTCTCATTAAATTTCAGCTGGTCAGTTCCATTTTCATTTTACTTTGCTCTTTCATATGACACAACTTCTTTATTTATAAGACTAATGTCTATCAACTAGCTAGAGCCTGAAAACCCATTAAATTAGCATATTATGCTTATGTTAACATTTCTTTTCACAACCTAATGATTTATTAATTTAGCACTCATCTTTAAAGGGTTTTAGTGAACCCAGAGTGTGTTTTGCCTTGGGAACAAAAACTCAATTTATCACTCTGTCAGTCTTAGGAAATATTATTTTGAGGTATAAACCATCTCTAATGAAATGGAAAGCTACATGTTGAAATAATCTATAAACTAGAGAGATAATATCCTAGTCAAAAGACAGGATCTTTTAATTGGCACACCTGAATAGACATCATCATGAGCTATCTATGTGTATGTCTAATTATGGACACATGAAATTATATACAAACCCAAATACACAGTCACATCCTTCTACAGAGACAAGAATGGCAGAAACCTAAGAGCATGTTACATCAGATTAAATGAATTCCCAAGGAATATTATTGAAATTTTACTACTCACCATCAAATTCTGCTGGTCCAACACCTACTATAATTATTGACATTGGAAGTTTTGAGGCCTTCAAAGAGAATACACAATTAGGTTTCAATTAAGAAACTGAGTTCTTAAGAAAATAATGAAAGACCAGGCATCATATCTCACACTTGAAATCCCAGCACATTGGGAGGCCAAAGAAGGAGTATTGCTTGAGGCTAGGAGTTTGAGACCAGCCTGGGCAACATAGTGAGACCCCATCTACACCAAAAAATAATTAGCCAGGTGTGGTGGTGTGTGCCTGAAGTCCTAGCTACTTGGAAGTCTGAGGGGTGGACCACCTGGGCCTAGGAGTTCAAGGCTGCAGTGAACTATTATCATGTCACTGCACTCCAGCCTGGGCAACAGGCTGTCTAAAAAACAAAATTAAGAAAGAAAAAATAATTAAGAAGCAAATATAGCCAGAGTTTTATTTAATATTTTTTTCACAGATGTTCATTAAAATAATTTGTGAACATACTTAAAATTGTTAATACAGAACTATATACTCAATTCCATTCTTATCCTTTCCAAACTCTCTGCACACATTAATCCAGTGGGACATTCTTCGGAAATGACCAGCCCTGGGTAAGATCAAATAGAAGATAAGGAGCATCTGCTTCCACTTGCTACTCTCAGACAAAACCTTTCTAAGCTGACTTTGGGTATCTTTGTCCTCTTTTCATGTTCTTTCTCCTCAAAAAAATCTTTCAGTTGCTAAAGGGGAAAGTGGTATCAGATTCATAAAATAGTAGTAGTACCATAATCTACCTCATTTATACCCAAGGTTAGAAAAAACAATTTTCACAGTAAATGAGTGAACACAAATGATCATTACAGAGAGTTAGTACTGTTATGTACTAAATATCCTTGAGGATTTTGAGGGAGACTAAATATTTCATGTTATAACATGTTTTTTCCATATAACATATCACATATCATCACTTAAATAATTTAACAGTAAGAATGTGAGATTGATCCAGCAACAGATAGACAGAACACTAGAGCAACCACATCTTTCGCTATGAAGGTCACTGAAATATGACTATTCCTCAGGGCATCATGCCCTCTTAAACCTAAATTACTAAGTCCATATTTTAAAGTGTATATTAATGCAATTCATTCCTGCAGCCTATATTTACCAAATGTCCACTTCATGCCAAACATTGCTAAACCTAGAGACTAGAGAGTAAAAACTATTACTTTACAGATTACCACCTAGTAAATATAGATTTTATAGATTAGTAAACGATCAAATAACCCTAAAAAAACAAACATACAATTAAGAATTATAATCAGCAGGATGGTTTTTTAATCAATCAGTCACTATCCAGTTCTACAGAAATAGCAATTAGCTATCATAGTTCTCCTCTAACTGGAATGCAAATGTTAAGAAATAACCAGTATAAATCACAAGATTGTATACAAATAGATCAAACTAATAGAGGCAAACACACCCATGCCTGTGAAAATTATGCTATTATCTTTGTTTTTTTCTTTCGGCAATAATTTTTTTAAACTAAAATATTCATACCCCTTAGCTTGATCCCCATGGAACAGTGGTAAGATGTATATGCGTTGTCTGGATAAGGTTAAGGACGCAATATGCTGCAAAGGTGTGGTGATTTTATTTTATTGTTAACTAAAATACTCTAGTCTCTCTCTAAGTAGCACCATGTTGTCACGTAGCCAGCCCAATACAGAGTGACCCCCCACTTACATTAACTATGGACTCCTTAGTCTGGGCCATATCTGAGATAACACCATCTGTAACAATCAGAAGCACAAAATACTGGGAGCCATCCTTTACAGAAGAAGCGTATCTGAAAGGCAACGAAAAGGTAAGGAAAGTAAAACAGTTTTCTATACGTGATGGCTGGCAGATACAATTTGGAATAGTTAACAAACATTTTAATCTCAATAAAATATTTGAACATGTTAGAGGTGTATCTTATGCAAACTCTCAAATTCTTAATTATCTGAAATAACACACTAGAATAATTGCAATGTTAGTGCATGCTGCCACACAGAAATATCTGGTTGCCTTAGAAGTTCATTTACTAATAAAAGGTGTGCTAGATGAGTGGCTATTTAGTACAAAGGAATGGGCATAGCTTTTGGAAATAGACTTATCCTGACTAAGCAACACATTATGTAAGTGATCTTCAGTAAATTACCTAAGCTATGTGAATGTTATTTTCTTAGCTTTAAAATTGAGATAATAACACTTACATCTTTATATTGCTGCATGAATTAATAAAGAATTGCATGTATGGTATTCAATATAAGCATTGTATAAATGATAGCAATAATCAAATGTTTTTGGTTTTTAACTACATAGAGGTGATGGTTGCAACATTACAAATGTACTAAATGTCATTGAATGGTACACTTTTAAATGGTGAATTTTATTATGAAAATTTCACCTCAATAAAATTACACAATAGAAGAAATATTTTTGACACATTCACAGTCAAGTCTTAATATATGTTAAATCTATGAAAGATGACATGGAGAGTTATTTCAAAGCACAAAATTATGTATATGATAACAACATATTCCAGTACTTGAATTTTAACAGAATTCTTACCAAATAATACTTAGTAATTTAGAGGTGAATTTTATTAATATGTTACATTTCATTATATTTCTCTTTTTCTCTAGTTTTCTACATTCTAGATATCTAGACTATATTCTCAATAGAGATAATTTTTAAGATTTTTGCACCTGACTGGCATGCAATTCATGTCTGGTGCTAAGTAAGCATTATGGTTCTCTTAGGAGATAGGATAGTAAAGAAGACCTTGATCTGTATTTCTAAAAGTTACCAAGTAAAAACTCTCTTAAAACCTAAAGGATTAATGAAAATTCCTTTACAATCTCTAGGAGCCCAGTGAATCCCATTTGAACAAGTAGGTGACAAACAAGTAGTATAAAACATATGTCAGGGCACAACTTATTTCTTGGGCAGCAGAATTTAAAAACATATAAAGAAAAATATGACTTTCCCTCACGGACTACAGATACTAAGATTTGTCCATGCTACTAATAAAATACTGGTAATTTTAAAGATTGATAAAGTAAGTATAGTAAGTGGCATGCTCAACACACCCTGTAAGCAGGATGTTGAACAGGTTCCACAATGGACTACAGAATGAAAAATATTGCCATAATGCTGAACAATTGATCCTGGACATTAAAGAATAGTGTTAATTTATAGTAACACAACCATTGGAAAACCGTCCAAAGCAGTTATAAACCTATTCTCCCATTCCATGTTTAACGTTTTTTGTTCTAGGGAAAAGAAGTCTAACAATTTCCCCCAAGATCTCAATTTTTAATTTTTAAATATCCATTATTTTTTAAGAAAGCATTTCTTACTATGATTCAGAAACACAGGGTTTTATATTTCACGAGAATAATGGAAGACTATAAATAGTAGTGAAAACCTTCTTAAGTACAACAGTATGGCTTTCATGCTTTTCTTACCAAATGGTACTCTTAAAATGTAAAATATCTATCAGATTAAAGAACAATACAGACAGCTGACTACTATGCAGTCATATAAAATACCGCTTCCAGTAGCTTAACTGATTTTCTTTGGATACATCAGAATGTATATCTAAGAAAAGGGCAAGAATATATTCACACTATAAGAGAGCTATAGATACAGCCTAAAGCAGATTACAGTAAACTTGGAATTTCTCTGAAGTTTGTATTATCTTAAAAATTCATGGAAATTTTACACTTTATTTTATGATAAATATATGCTTGTATTAATATTTTATATCTCTTAACTTTGAAAAACATTAAGGCTGTAGAAAGATACATGAGTTTATTGTGTGACTGTCACTACTGCTAGGCATACTTAATTTGAAAATCAATTACATTTTACTTTTAAGTGCAGTCCAATCCATTTCAGTCTTTATCACCTTTGGCACCACAAATTAATCTTTTAAAACCAGTTGTTGCCTTTGTGGCACTTGTTCTACAAGTTGGCACATTGTTGCACTTTGCCAAGTAAACCTAAATTTCAAAAAAAATCAATGTTGTATTACCATTTATTCTATTTAGCCTTTTATTTTAAAGTACTACCATTTATTCTAATTTAGTTATTATTTTGAAAGTATTATATATTTAAGATAAAATAATTAACATGCTACAGAAATGGATGAAGTAAAAAGTATAAGCTGGCCACACCTCAGTACTTTTTCTAGGAGGTGACACTGATATATAGCCTCACAGATTCAAATTACATTTTAAAGGTATTACAGAAGCTTGCTTCTTAAAAGAACTTGATGGGGAATCTTTTTATAAATTGCATAATTAAGTCTTATTATTAAAAGTCAGTTGCTTTTTTGAAGTATAGCCTATCTATAATTTATATCTTAATATTACTATGATATATCTGAGAGAGAGGTTAACTTTGTACAATTCAAACACATTTCTTTTGCATTTCTTTGAAAGAGGTTTCTGGGATTGTTTCTGTAAAAGTTCTTATCTGGCTGGCTCAGATTCAGGGAATATTCTTTCAGCTTATTATTAGTTCATAAGAATAGAGAGGGCAAGAAGACAAGATAAGAAACTGACTTAGGGATTTTTTATTTAAGTCGTTCAATTATGATTTGCACAATGGATTAAAACTTAACAATGAATAAAGGAATACATTTAAATATTTCAACACAAAGTAGCAGAGTAAATTTTATGTTACCAAGAGTCACCCCAAAATACTTTTGACTGGACAATGAAGAGACCACTGTATCCACATAGATAGGTAGCTTTGTTGCATTTTCTTTTGTGTGTCTACCTCTGTAGCAGAGATAAAAAGACTTAAAGATGTAAGGCATCATAACATAGTGATTTGGAGTCAGATTATTCTGGTTTGAATTTTAATTCCACCACAAATGACCACTCTACGTATCTATTTTATCATCGGCAAAATGGAAATGACACTACTGTCACCTCTTAGAGTTGTTGTGAAGATGAATAGGTAATCCATATTATAGCACTGAACATGTTGCTAGAGATCGAACATGGGCTCCATAAGAATTGCTGACTGCACAGAGTGAATAAATAAAGGATAATGCATTGTTTAATTTGAAAATTAGTTATGAGAATTCCAAAATAAAAAGTTATTTCCTAAAAAATGAAAATTCATTTTGGATAGTTATCTGGATTTTAGAAGGTTCTCAATATAAGAAAAAACAGAAAAAATTATAAATAGCCAAAAGATAGAAACTGATAGATCCCCCTTAAAAATTGAAATGTGACAGCCTCAGAACCAATAACTCATTAGGCACAGGAAACAAGACTAATAGGAAATAATGAATATATTTAAATCAAGTGAAACTTTCATAACAGTCTGAAAAGATACTTGAAATTTTTACTAGTATATTCGTTTATTTTTGAAATATTAAGCTGGTATAATATACCAACACGTTAAATTTATTTCAAATTACTTAAAATTATTGATGAAGAATTCTAGATAAATAGAAATTTTTTAAAATGTTAACAGGAATGTAAAAATAGTTCACACTATATACAAGAGGAAACAGATTAATCAGGGGATGCTTAAAACTCCATTTTGTTCAAATTGCATTCCACAAAAAAAAATATTTTAAAATATTTTTATTTCTATTGTGATTAATAAAATTTAAACATAGTGTTTTAGACATTAGACACAGTATTAAGTTCATATCTGAAAGACCCTAAAATTATTTCTCAGAATTTAAATTTGTTGTCAATTTACAACATAATGGCAATATATTTCTTTGTTTTGGTAAGTAGGATGATGATGCTTATGTGTCAACTAGACTATAAATCCCACTTATTTAATCAAAGATCGTAGATATGGTTAACATCTACCATCAAATGATTTTAAGTAAAGGAGTTTCATCCAATTAGTTGAAAGCCTTAAGAGCAAAAACTGGTTTCCCCGAAAAAAAGGAATACTCACATAATGCTGCAGTATGAAATCCTACCTGAGTTTCCAATCTACCAACCTGTCCTACAAATTACATTCTTGCTCTCCCTTACAATTGCGTGAGACAATTCCTTAAAAAGTATCTCTATATTTTATCTATGTCCATGTCTATATGTCTCCTATTGGTTCTGTTCTTTGGAGAACCCTGACTGATACAGTAGGTGTTAATCACAATCACATTTCCACAGGTCATTAAGACTGGCTAAGCACTATCATTTAAAAGAGTATTTAGGCTGGGCCCAGTGGCTCATGCCAGTAATCCCAGCACTTTGGGAGGCTGAGGCGGGTGGATCACTTGAGCCAGGAGTTGGAGACCAGCTTGGCCAACACAGTGAAACTCTGTCTCTTCTAAAAATACAAAAATTAGCCGGGTGTGGTGGCACACGCCTGTAATCCCAGTTACTTGGGAGGCTGAGGCACAAGAATCGCTTGAGCCCGGGAAGTGGAGGTTGCAGTGAGCTGAGATTACATCACTGCACTCCAGCCAGGGTGACAGAGAGAGATTCTGTCTCAAAACCAAAAATGTTCTTTAGTTTCCTATCATAACTTTGTTAATTAAAATGAACTTGGCCAGGCGCAATGGCTTGCGCCTATAATCCCAGCACTTGAGGGGGCTGACGCGAGCGGATCATCTGAGGTCAAGAGTTTGAGACTAGACTGGCCAACATGGTGAAATCCCGTCTCTACTACACAAAAATTAGCCAGGCATGGTGGCAGGCACCTGTAATCCCAGCTACTTGGGAGGCTGAGGCGGGAGAATTGCTTGAACCCAGGAGGCAGAGGTTGCAGTAAGCCGAGATCATGCCACTGCACTTCAGCGTGGGTGACAGAGCAAACAAACAAACAAAGCCTCATATGGTATTCAGATAATTTAATTAAGCAAACACGTACAGATCTCTCAGTATATCCAAAGTACTGTGGTTTATATTTTTATATGTATATATGTGCATGTATATGAATGTCACAATGAATAATTCCTCCCTTCAATGTGGTAAAGATCTACATGTAACCACAGAGTAGTATCAAATTAGTAATAGACATATGCATGGAATGGTATCATAGACCAGAAGAAGCAGAGATTCTCCATGATTGAAGTGCAGTACATTTGGGAGAACGTGGAAATGAGGTTGGATGGGTGAGTGCTGGTTGTTGAATACTGAATGTTCTTGAATGCCAAGTTAAACCGTCTGCACTTAAATGTATGACAAGGCATCAACAGATGTTGAGTAGGACTTTACATCATTTGAAATGCTGTTCCCAAGACAGCTCTGGAAAAGGAGGACTGGAAAGGCAAGAAATCAGAAGCAGGGGCTGGAAAGCCTCAAAAAAAGCATATAAAACCTTCAATTTTTGTAAATTTGACACTTTGAGTCTTGTCTATTTTACAATATTGTTATCTCATTAATATTAACCTAGAAAGTCAAACAGATCAGAGATACATATATGAATCCTAAAAATAAACATGTGCTTAAAATCGTTATTCTTAAAAAGAATAAGCATTCTTTAAAATGCTTATAGAAAATGACAATAAAAAACTGAGCTTGTACCCACATAGAAAACATACTTTTTAAGGAAAAATGTATCAAGCCAATATAAAAAGTATGAATATATATTTGTTTTGACATTGCTAAACATAATTTTTAATGATAATATATTAACATATACAGAATTTGTTTTTTAGACATTTGTTGAATACTTACCTCCTACATAATGGGTATGATGCTAAGTACTGTTGATAAGCATTTAAGAGTTATAGAAAGCAAAAATGTTATATAAATAGAGGTCACACACCACTATAACTACGGCGCTTCTCTTAATAGAGGAAAAAATAGTACCTCGTCTACTTAGTTGTTAAACTTTTTGAATGATAATTTTGGGTGAGACAGAAATTGTCTTTCTCAATAAAAGCTTAAAAATACAATTAAACATAAAATTCAAAGATGAAAGGATAAAAGCATTCCTTTTGTAGACTTATACTAAGAAATCTATACATGGAACTTCCTATTGTATTGGAAGGAAAAGATGACTCTTAAATAGCCATCTCTTACTGGTTTTCTTAATTTTCTCATGTAAAAAATAAATTATTAGATCATAGCTTATTTTCAAGGAGTCTGAGATATAGCAGACTGCTCCTATATTCGAGAACTTATAGGAGCTGCTCCTATATATAGCAGCTGCTCCTATATTCGAGAACTTACAAAATGATGGATAAAACAAAAAATTGCAATAGAACACTGTGGGGCCTTTAATTTTAAATGTATATAGAAATGCACCTAGATATTTTCTATCTATCATTTTAACTTTTATTATAGATATATACCAGGAAAAAATATGAAATTACTTGGGAAGCACTGATGAGCACATTTCTCATAACCAACGTGAGTTCACACAAGTCCTATCATTTTTCTCTTATCTTTTTATAGAAAAGTGATCTGCAGGGTAGTGTGGCCATCAATTATAATTTATCTTGTATTAACATGGTATTATATTCTGCTTTATTTGACAGCCATCAAGAGACAGTATATATGACATTACTTACATCGGCTAGTATAATAAGCTAGGATATGTTTTTCAGATTGCAAGTAATGACCCATTAATGGATTTTGAGATCAATTTTGGGAGCCAAGATTGTATTAAAAAAAGAGAAATAGAAAAGAACAGGTGCCAGAGAAATAAAGGTAAAACAGGTAAGACTAAGTACCATTTTTTTGTGGGGTTGTATGTGTACAGGGTTAAGATGTATTAATAAAATTCATTATTTTAGTAGAGATTGCAGATGATTTTGTCTGAAAAATTCAAGCTGAAGGGTCACACTCAGAGAACAGTCATCAATGTATCACTGACAACCTGAGTTGGAGTTCCACAGGGAAGTTGCACTGGGGTGAGCCCTGGGTGCAAGGGATATTTTAGCATTTTGTCCACGTCCCAGATAATGAAAAGTAGAACACACTGAAACTGCCAGTAATATTCATTAGGGAAGGTGGTAAAGTACTAGAACCTTCAGAGAACTGGGGTTTCACATTACCTTTGTACTTGATAAACTGACGAAAATACAGAATTTTTTTCAAGTTCTGGCTGCATGTTTTAAAGGATATGCAATTTCTAATTATCTCAAAATAAGTCAGGGTGTCATAGGATTTACATAGGCCAAACTTTCCAGGGATTTAAACAGTGTTGTCTAATTCATTTATGCACTAATGAAAAATGATAAGTATATATAGATTTATTTTTTACATTTTAACATTTTCTTCAGAACATGTACCTGGAGTAATAAGCAATTATATTCTGATCTCAGTACTATGTACTATACACAGGTAGAGCTCTGGGAATTTATAAATTAGCTACTATATTAATTTCAGAGAAGTTAAAATAATGTGCCCTATATATCACTGAATGCTTCACGTAATCATCTAATAGAATTCAGTCTCTTATTACTTCTATGCTACTTATTACTACTATGGAATGTGATACTAAATAAGAATGATTTACACAGTTGACGTCACCACTGATCTTGTTATTTTCTTCATGGATGCCTTTTCCTAAGAAAACGTTTTCCTTAGTTGAACAAAGATAGCTCCTAACATAACCCAGCAAATGTTTCTTCACTTGAGATTTTAATGTACAGTTCTCAGCAAAGTATCACGATCATTTGATAGAGACTCCTTCTAAGGTACATTTTTTCCTCACTTTCTTGGAGGTAAATTAGAAGAAAACAACTTTCATGTGTGGAGTCACAGTAGCAACAATATTACGAGTTCACCATGTTCCAGTACATCAGAATAAGCACCTTGTCTACTCTCTACTTACCTTGCTACATGATTAATTACAGGAGCAAAGTTGGTGGGCCCATATAGTTGTACAGATTTCAGACTCCTGTAATAAGCCTCCATCACCCCCTCAATGCCATCACAGTAGGGGTTTTGAGGGTTCCCATTCTGTAGAAATTTGTAGGCAAAACAAAACAACAGTAAAAAAGTAAATCTCCGTGAAGATCAATTGAAAAAGAGAATAATACACGTTGACAATCATAAATATTTTTTGGAAGAGCGCTTATTTATAAATTTACAATAGCAAAACAATAATATATTAGGTGATCAACAATAGATTATGATATATTATGCAGATCATAATATGATATGTGCAGTCATTAAAAATCTATACCCTTCAAAAAATGGCAGAAGAAAATTTTAAATAAGAGAAGCTGAACACCACAACATTCTAAAATTAATAGTATCTTAATTTAGACAGGTTTGTGTACATGTGGAGATAAACATATAGAAATCCTAAAAAGAAGAAAACCAATGTATTAATAGTGGCTACCTCTGGGTGGTTAGATAACTGATAACTTTCCTTTCGTCCTTTAACCTATTCTCTATTGTTCCAATTTTTCTGCAGTGAACATGTATTAAAATTAGAAAAAATAAATGCTATCAATTCAAACAGTTTTACCTGATAGCAGGAAAAATGTAACATATATGCCACACGAACATTTTCAGGCCACAACTGATAACTCCAAGTAGAGAAGGTGTCAGAGGGAATATAATTTGGTGTGGGAAACATCAAGACAAAGCAAAAGGAAAGGAATGAAAAAACAACCCAGGTCATTCAAGGGAAATGGATCTTGCCGTTAAGAAGCTCTTACTCTGGGAACAGCACCCAGAAAGGCAACTTTAACCCAAGCTCTTATTCTGGGGACACGACCTGAGGCAACTTTAACCCTGAACATCTAGGCTGGCTTTTTCATACCTTAAATGCTCTGTCATTATTAGGTTTAATTTTTCTAGTCCAAATTATACAAATAACACAAGACCATGTATTAGTTATCTATTGCTATGTAACAAATTACCCCCAAAATTATACCCTATGTATAGTGGCTTGAAACAATGAACATTTATTATCTCACACATTTTTGAAGTCTCAGGAATCCAGAAGCAGCTTAGCAGCGTGGTTCCTGAGCAGGATCTCTCATGAGGTTGCAGTGAAGATGCCGACCTGGGCTGAAGTCATCTGAAAGCTTGACAGTGGACAGAAGGATCTACTTCCAAAAAGGCTCACTTACATGGCTGTTGGCAGGAGGCCAAATGGACTCTCCACAGGGTTGCTTGAGTGTTCTCATAACATGGCAGCTAACTTTCCCCAGATTGAGTGATCCCAGAGAAAGAGCAAGGACAAAGCCCCAATGCCTTTTATAAGCCAGTCTCAGAAGTTACATATCATTACTCCTACTTTAATCCATTTGCTAGAAATGAGTTACTAAGTCTAGTTCACATTTGAGAAAAAGGAGATAGCCTCCACTTCTCAAAGGGGAATATCTAAAATTGTGTGCATATATTTTTTATACACTAGTGATAGTAACTACTTTTAAATAGGGTTAGCAATAATTTTAGCA
The DNA here is from genome assembly GCF_009764315.1 of Trachypithecus francoisi. Classification (NCBI taxonomy): domain Eukaryota; kingdom Metazoa; phylum Chordata; class Mammalia; order Primates; family Cercopithecidae; genus Trachypithecus; species Trachypithecus francoisi. Next base: position 96,831,935 of record NW_022681456.1, on the reverse strand, counting down.
TACATGTTTTTACCTGAACAATCACAAGTAACTGGTAATTTATAACTAAAATTTGTTGAATTCTATATACCAAGTTTTATACTAAAATATTTACATATAACTTTCATAACCCTAAAATTGTAGGACAGTCATTAACCCCACTTTATAAAGAAACCAAGGTAATGAAAATGTTGATACTGTACCCAAGGTCACACAACACAAATATGAGAGCTAAGATTTAAACCAGGCAGTCTAACTCCAGAGCTCAATTTCTTAAACACTATTATGCTACCAAATTATGAAATACCAAGCTTTTTTACTTTTTCTTTTGTGTGTGTGTGTGTGTGTGTGTGTGTGTGAGACGGAGTCTTGCTCTGTTGCCCAGGCTGGAGTGTAATGGCCAGATCTCGGTTCACTGCAACCTCTGCCTCCTGGGTTCCAGGGATTCATCTGTCTCAGCCTCCCGAGTAGCTGAGATTACAGGCATGCACTACCAGACCCAGCTAATTTTTGTATTTTTAGTAGAGACGGGGTTTTGCCATGTTGACCAGGCTGGTCTTGAACTGACCTCAGGTGATCCACCCGGCTCAGCCTCCCAAAGTGCTGGGATTACAGGTGTGAGCCACCGTACCTGGCCAAAATGCCAAGATTTCTACAAGGCTGGGGATCTTAGGAAACTGGGTCAAATGTTACCAACTATTTCAATTTTATCATTCGTGAGAGAGGGATTTATATCCACTTTTTTCTTTTAATTTTGTCTTTTCAAACATTTTTATTAACCCTCATACATTTTTGAAAGCATAAAAATAAAAGCCTTCTTTACATTATAAAACTGGTTGCATGACTTGGCTGAAAATAGAATAAAAAGATAAGTTTAATATTTAGCACAAAGCAGTTAGTGTTCTGATGTTCATCTGAGCCGACCTAGTTCACATTCCTTTAAGATTCTGTGGTGCTCTTTTCCCCTGATAAGGTATTAAGCTAATTAAAATTAAAGTTCATTACTGATTTTGGGCATATAAAAATGTATTATATATCTACCTTAAAGGAACAGTTACAAACTAGAGTAGTCCTGAGCTACTTTTATTTTTTAACATGTTGATTGGAGGTTTACATTTTGATGAAACTGTATGTTACCACTATTTCTCTGGAATTGAAACTACAAGGTCACCATTTTTCTCTTCTTTGATAACATAAAGGTAATCATTAGATGTTCTATTCATCATCATGGAATGTTTAATGATTTCTGAATTAGTTCTAATGCCATAATAAGTTGCTCTAAGGTTTCCTCATATGTCTTAGATGATAAGAATATCTTACCACATAAAATTATGACTTCTTTTTAGCATATGCTCTGGATTACATCAGGATTATTTTAAATATTTTACAGCTACTAAAATGAGATTTTCTTCTTAATGAGAAAGTTGAATGAGTTATAAAAAGAGTTTTAAGACTGTTACTTGCACACACGTTTTTAGCGGCACAATTCGCAATTGCAAAAATATGGAAGCAGCTTAAATGCCCACCAACCAATACGTGGATAAAGAAAATGTATAACCACACACACACCCACCATGCAATTCCACTCAGTCAAAAAAAGGAATAGAATAATGGAATTCACAGCAAGCTGGATGGAGTTGGAGACCATTATTCTAAGTGAAGTAACTCAGAAATAGAAAACTAAATATTGTCCGTTCTCACTTACAAGTGGGAGCTAAGCCATGAAGATGCAAAGGCATAAAAATGATATAATGGACTTGGAGACTGGTGGGGAAAGGTGGGAGGAGGGTGAAGGATAACACCGTGACCACTGCTCAGGTGATGGTGAATCAGAATCTCAGAAATCACCACTAAAGAACTTATCCATGTAATCAAAAACCACCTGTTCCCCCAAAACTATTGAAATAAATAAAAATATTTTAAATGTGTTTAAAAACTCATTTCTTGAAATAATTATGCAGGGAATCAGTTATTTCTTGTTAAAACAGATTAGAATAAGTCCAGGTGTGGCTCTGACACAAAAGTAAAACACAGGATTTTTTTTTTTTTTAAATAAGCACATTTAATTTTGTTGTTTATTAATGAAGAAGGCAAAGGACGTCCTATTTCATATTTCAACAACCTAATTAACAACCTTTCCATTTATAAAATAATACATGCTAACTTGTAGAACACATAGAAAAGCATAAATATCTGACTTTAGAATTATCAGTAATCTCACCACTCAGACTTAAGTGTGGAGGGGTGTCCAGCTCTCACCCATTTTTCCTCCCGTTTAGCTCCCTCAGGGATTGTGCTGAGAGTGTGGACTCAGCTCCATGCAAGAAGCCTGTCATTTCTGTTGCCGCCTGCAGCCTTTGACACTTTTCAGCAGGGCTAACAAGCTGACAAAATACTGAAAAGAAGCTCTTAGGGGCTGTTGCTCTACTCTGAAATGTGACTGTTGCTTACTGTGGGAAAAAGCTGAGAGAATTCTTCCTTTTATTCGATAAACAAACACCTATTGAGCTTCTGTTTTATATACAGTACAGTGTTAAAGACTCTTGGTTATTAAATTGCTGATGCCTAGTTGGCAAAAAAAAAATACATACACATAAATATTAAATTGCATACATTTGTATAAATGCCAAAATAAGTGACAAGCATGCAAGTGCATTTAGGTATTTCCCAGGAGAAATCACTTGGACAGGTGTAGCGTTTCTCTATTGGTCCACATGGAAGACCTTCTTTTAAGGACCACTGGCCACAAGCTCATTAGAAATACCTCTACCAGAGCTCCGCACTACTGTGCTTTCAGTTATAACCCCAAAAGGAGTCATCAAGAATTATAATGAGAGGAGAGCAATGACCCATTCTTTTCATAACCATAAGTCTTGAAATTGCATTCCTAGTATTACTACTAGGAAATTCTTCCTTTCCTCTCCCATTCCTTTTTCTTTTCCCATAGTGTGTCTCACATAAAAAGCTGGGATTTACTGAGATCTTTTCAAATGAGCAAAGCTTAAGTTCAACATCTGTGCCAGCAAAACTTACACGCTGGGGGTAATTTAAGTTGTTAAGAAGACTCCCTTGCTATCCAAAAGAATTATGTGAATTTGGTGAGATAAATAGGTTAATGTTAGAGAATATATATCACAAATTCATGCCATGGAAACATGAGGGTTTATTAACACCAGGTAGTTCATGAAAGGCCAGACTGTCATGAAACTGAACTTTTTGTATTTGTCATTTTCTGTACCTAGACATAGATATTGCAGTGATTTAAGATGAGCTTAACACAGAATACTTCAGCAAGAATTAACCCTACTTAAGCCATATCTGCCTTATTTATCCAACAAAACAGAAGTGCTTTGAAAAAAATTAGAGTAATATAATCACATGGTAATATTAAAGTTGAGGCATTATCATCAACACAATCGTCGTTTTCATCATCAATTTGAGAGGCTATTTTTCATAGATTTAAAGGGGTATGATCTCTATTCCATAAATGTTCAAATTGGGCACAAAGAACAGATTATGGTGTAAATAACAAAAAATATGTATCATTCCTTAGCAGTAGATACTTGTATAGTTTTTGTTACAAGGGGTAAATGTGGAGGTAGGAAAAGCAGAAAAGGAGAAAAGTGGAGGGGAGGAAAAAGGAAAAAAATACACACTAGTGGAGGAAGAAATGTATGGAAAGAAAATTAATAAACCTCTCATTTAGCTTAACACAATTACTCCTTTTCTTAGGCATTAAAATAGCTCCTGACCTTTTTCCTGAGGCACTTCAGACTTAGAATCACATGAGTGATTTTCATGGTTTTATAAGTTTCTGGGAGATTTTAATTTTCTAAGACACAACAAAATCCCAACAGATACTCATTTTTATGACACTTGGAGTGTGGCATGTGGCCTATTTCATGGAAGAAAGAATTAAGCCCTCCAGCAACCTCTCCTGAAATCGTGTGGGTGATGGAATAGAAAAGTAAGAATAAATACAAAAATAAAAATGTACTACTCTTAAAACATTTGAGAAAGATGAAATCTTATATAAAAAGTTATATAAAGATATATATATCATGGTGTTAATATAAGCATATATTCAAGAGGTGAGATCACAGGTGCTTTTATAAGATGGGGTTTAGCTGTAGTTAAGAGCATGAATTCTAAAATAAGACTGACCTGGGTTCAAGTCCTGTCCTTTGGGACAATGGTTAACTTCTGAGCCTCTGAGTTAGTTATACAACTCCTTGGTGAACTTTTCTTACTGCAGGTAATGAGATTGGCAGTTTCTAGAGCAGTGCAATGCGTCAGCATGAAGTATCTACCACATAGGAATTTTATGAAGATTATATAAGATAATGAGTATAAAGTATGTGACTCGATACTCAGTAAATACTCAGCATTGAGTCAAATACCATTTCACTGAAAACCTACTTAACCCTTGTCTGTCTTACCCAAGAAAACAAAAGTGCTTTGAAATTTTTAAAGTAATATAATCATTAGGGAATAATGAAGTTGAAACATTATCATCAACATAATCATTCTTATTTTCATCATCAATGTGGGAGACTATTTTTCATAGATTTAAAGAGGTCTGATCTCTCTGTCTTATTCTGTTTGTGCTATAAGAGAACAGCTGAGATTGGGTAATTTATAAACAATAGAAATGTTCTCACAGTTTTGGAGGCTAGAAAGTCCAAGATCACGAAGCCGGTAGGTTCAGTTGCTTGGTGAGGGCTGTATCCTCACATTGCAGAAGGCAGGACAAGCTGAGTAAAGCCTCTTTTATAAGGGCCTTAATTTCATTCATGAGGGTGAAGCCCTTGCAGACTAACTAGCTCTTAATGTCCTCACTTAATACTATTACATTAGCAGTACCTGAACTCTGGAGAGGCCAGATTGAAACCCTAGCAATATGGAGCCTATATGTGTTTTAACTGGGCTCAAAGAACAAATTAATGCCAGGCACAATGGCTCACACCTGCAATCCCAGCACTTTGGGAGGCTGAGGCAAGCAAATTGCTTGAGCCCAGGAGTTTGAGACCAGCCTGGCCAACGCAGTGAAATCCCATCTCTACTAAAAATACAAAAAATAGCCAGGTGTTATGCATGCCTGTAATTCTAGCTACTTGGGAAGCTGAGGCACGAGAACTGCTTGAACCGGACAGGCAGAGGTTGCAGTGAGTCGAGATCTCACTACTGCACTCCAGCCTGGGCAACAGAGCAAGGCTCTGTCCCAAAAAAAAAAAAAAAAAAAAGTAAGGCACAAATCCTTCCTTAACAGTACAGGTTGAGTATCCCGTACCTGAAACCAGGAGTGTTTCAGATTTTGAATTTCTTTCTTTGGATTTTAAAATATTTATATAATTACCAGTTGAGCTTCTCAAATCTGAATATCCAAAATCCAAATTGCTCTGATGAGTGTTTCCTTTCAGTATCATACTGAGTTCAAAAAGTTTCAGATTTTGGAACATTTACTTTTCTGATTTGGGAGGCTCAACCAGTATATATTTGTATAGGTTTGATTACAAGGAATGACCACAGAGGCAGGAAAGGAGAGAATTACAGGGACAGAGAAAGGGAAAAATTCAAGGGTGAGAAGAAACATATGAAAGGAAAATTAATAAACCTCATTAAGTTTAATACAATTATTTCTTTTCTTAGGTTTTAAAAATTATGGTACATTACAGATAGCCACACATTCTTTGATACTCCTCCCACTGAAAAGTGAAGGTTAATTCCTCTACCTTGAAACTGGGATGGTCTTAGTAACTTGCCTGACCAATAGGATGTTGCAGAAATAACATTTTGGTACTTCTAAGAATATGATATAAATATCCTTGGAGTTTCTGTCCTAGACTTTTAGATTACTTGCCCTGGAAAAGCTAGCTGCTACATAAGAAATCATACTACAATGAGACCACTATACAGTTATGAAGCCCTCCATAACTACAGAGACAGGCCATATATAAAACAAGGGAGAGTTGTCCAGGCAACCCTAGTTTTTCAGCTATGCAAGCTCAGGCCCAAGACATGAATGAACATGAACAAACAAGTCATGTTAGGAGACATATCAGCCCCAGAAGACATAACATGGAGAAGATCTAAGGAATTCAAAAGACAGCCAGAACTAAGTTGAAAAATGTGGCCCCAATCACCAGTTCCAGGCATCTCTAGCCATTCAAGTCACCTAAGCTGAGACTCCAGGTACTGCAAAGCAAAAATGCGCTATCTCCCATTATATTCTGCTTGAATTCCTGAGCCACAAATCATAAGCAGAATAGAATGACATTGTTTGATATCTCCAAGTTTTAGGAAGGTTTGTTAGCAAGCAATAGATAACCAAAATAGACCCCCTATTTGTAAATCAGGTGGGTGCACTTCAGGTAGATTTATGGCTAAGCTATTTAGCTGTCCTTTTTCCCATTAAGTTCACACTCCAAAGTCAATTACTAATCAAAATTAAGCTACAGTCAGAAAAGCTTGCTACATGACTGACTAAAGAATAAGCACCAAAGCAATAGTAAAAGATCTAACATCAATTTTTCAAAACATCAAATCCTTTTTACAAATTCTTACCAGCGCAAATTCGTGAGATATCCTTCCATCTGGAGGCAGTTTTGCACCAAAACCTAGAGCTGGAAACATTTTGTCACTGTCATAATCTTGAACGATTTCTCCCACTGCTTTTAGTGCCATACCATAGGCATTCAGTTGGTAAGGATTCATGTAGTGGAGGGAAGTGGGCTGAGCAGGGTTGCCTGATGACAGAACACATATTTCAAACATATGCAATTCGGCTAAATACATTTAACAAGATTTTTCTTAGTGTCTATTTCAGAATGAAATATTCAAAATTATGTCTTTCTGCCTATATACAGTGTGTCAAATCATTTCTTTTTGGATGGATATTAACATAGGAATATTTGTTACATTATATTAGACATATAGAAAGTTCTAAGATATGCCAAAGCATATGCAGAATTTTTCAGAAATGATTCTTATTTTCAATGCCACAGGCTATTTTTGAGTTTTTGTTCCGGTAGTATAAAAGTACTTTTGTTCATCTTATTTTATTATAATCTTTAACTTTTAAACAAAATCATGCGCCTTTAGCTTGAATCCTTATGCCTATGGCAAGATGACCCAATAGATTTAATGGACTTCAATAATTATGAAGGCTTTGTAATGTTTTATCACCAATATAAACTGAATATTTGAGAAATATCCCAATTTAGCACTTAAAAAAGGGAAGCATAGTGATTTTCAAGTGCAGGCTGATTAAATATCTAGATCTAAAAAATTCTTCACAACTTTTGAACTAGACATTAAGCTAGGAGCCAGAGGCCAGAGTCAAGTCTTGCCATTTGTACGGCAGCCTCTATAAAATAAATCCTACCACTGTGTTTACCAGGAGGACAAAATGAGATTACCTGTTTAAAAGTGATTAAAAATAATAAAGCACCATAGGATTGTAAGTTGAACTGCTACAGTTATTATGGTCTGGGTCATCCAGAAGGTTGTGAATTTCAAAGTGCTTATACTGTGTAGGATGTTGCACTTGAATAGCGATGAAATTGAGAGAAAGTGTAATGTATTAATATGTGCTACCACTCAAACACATTGAGATTCACATCAAGTTGCCCTAATTACCAGCAAAAAGGCAGCCTGAAAGTCCATTTGGTTTCTTAAGTGAAAATGGAAAGTTAAATGAGACTAGACTCCTAACAGCACATAAAGCTCAATTTTACATTAAAGGATTGCCTGAGGAAGAAAAGGCTCAGGGCATAGTTTTTCTGATGAGGAAAAAAAAATAATAAAAAGCACTTGAGATCCAGAGAGAAACAAAATAGAGATCTCCCCTTGGGTTATCTGACAGGTAATCATACACATAATATTTTTGCCCTAAAAACAATTAATTGCACATTTTTTTTTTTTTTTTTTAAATATCTATTTCCAAGAGTTACTATCATTCAGGGGCTGGCTCCACAGAACAAAATCACTAATAAAGTATCTTCTGACCAAAATGGCCTAATGTTCCCCTCAACTTCATGAAACTTGTAGAAAGTTTCTTCTTGACTATAAGACCCTGATTGCTCTTTTCTTAGACCTCTCACTTTAGAAAACTTGCAATTGTAAATTCTTCCTTTGCCCCTTTGAGATGTAAATCTTCTACAACCAAGGAGTATCTTTCTCAAGGACATGGAAGGCATCCCTTTGAAATATAAACATCCAGAAAAACAGCAGCCCTATTTTCCAGTCTCCGGGAGAAGACAGACGCCTAACTTCAATAAGCACCAATTAGCAAACAGAGATGGCCTAAGCACACAAACCAACTTCCGTGCTAATGTCCTCTAGGACTTTTCCAGTAGCTCACCTCAGCAAGCACAAACACTCTAACCTTTTGTTTTGGAGTAGATGAGTTCAATTTTTGTCTTCTATTGTAATAGTCCTGACTCCTTTGCAATGGTCTTAAAGCCTTTCTTGCCTTTTTAATGTGTCCAGTGTGATTTTTTCTTTGACACTTCCTCCTAAAGTAGGGACTTTGCCACTTGATCCACAGCCCAGTGGAATCAGAGATAAAAATACCATTACTAAACTAAATGGTTATTTAACACAACTCTCATGCCTGAAATCCTAGCACTCTGGGAGGCTGAGGTGGGTGGACAGCTTGAGCCCAGGAGTTCACAACCAGCCTTGCCAACATGGTGAAACCCTGCCTCTACAAAAAATACAAAACTCAGCTGGGTGTGGTGGCATATGCCTGTAGTCTCAGCTGCTCAGGAAGCTGAGATGTGGGAGATCACTTGAGCCCGGGAGGTCAAGGGTTCAGTGAGCCCCTGATAGTGCCACTGTACTCCAGCCTGAGCAACAGAGCAAGGCCCTGTCTCAGAAACAAACATAAACAAACAAACAAACAAACAAACACTTCCCTCAACTCTCAAAGTCACAAATATAGAAGAGTTTTAACCCAATGGTGACAGTATGGCAAATTCTTTTACTTCACTATGAAAACTGTAAATAAAAAAATACAATTAATACCCCCAGAACATATAAACATTTTAACCTATCATGCATAGCTGGGCCCCTTGTACCCATACAAAGATGTCACCTATCTCTTTCCAGCATCTTCCTCTACGCCAGTCTCTTCACATTACTGCTCATGATACTTTCCCTCCCACCTCTACCTGTCTTGAAATTCACCTTCTCCTCCTCCAACTTATGTCTCACACATACTAGACAACCCTCTTTGTTTATTCCAGCCCTTATTGTCTTTTCTCTTATACTGTTATGGATGTTGTGTTCTGTACCAAAAAAAAAAAAAAAAGGCAATTTAAAGTATTGAGTCAACTCCTTGAGTCTGGGACAGTGTTTGTATTTCCTCTGTATCTGCAAAGATGCTTATAAACAATAAATTTGTAGTAGGGTAATAACATTGGGGCCCAACTAATAGCCATAATAATTATAACATGGAACCTAACATGCATCGACCACTTGATGCCATAGCTCACTTAATCCTTTCAACAAACTGACAATACGGATACTTTTATTATACCCAATATTATCAAAATTATATCTGATTTTGCTTTAGAGATGTACTATGCCTTTGTAAGAAAATCATAGTTCAATAGAATATTTTTAACAGTTTATTGGGATGTAATGACATAAGTTACATATTAACCATTTAAAATATATAATTCAGCTGGGCATGGTGGCTTTGGGAGGCCAAGGTGGGTAGATCGCTTTGAGTTCAGAAGTTCGAGACCAGCCTGGGCAACATGGCGAAATCTCATCTTTACAAAAACACAAAAATTAGCCAGGAGTTGGTGGCATGTGCCTCTAGTCCCAGCTACTTGGGAGGCTGAGGCTGGAGAATCACTTGAGCCCTGGAAGTAGAGGTTGCAGTGAGCTGAGATTGCACCACTGTACTCCAGTCTGGGTGACAGAGTAAGACCCCCTCTCAGAAAACAAAACAAAATAAGACAAAACAAAGAACAATTCAATGATGGTTAGTATATTCATAGTTATGTGCAATCATCACTATAGTGAATTTTAGAACATTTTCATCACTTCAAAAAGAAACTGTACCCATTAGTTACCACCCTAGCCCTAAACAATGAATCATCATCTTTGTGTCTCCGATTTGCCTCTTCTTGACAGTTCATAAAAACAGAATCACATAATATGTCATCTTTTGTAACTAGCTGCTTTCACTTAGCTTACAGATCTCAACTATCGTCTATATTGTATCATGCATGTATTAGTGCTTTATTATTGTTTATTGCAGAATAGTATTCCATTGTATGGATTTTCTTCATCATTTATCACTTGTTAGACATTTGGGTTGCTTCCACAATTGGGATATTATGCTGTTATATATATTCACGTACAAGTTTTTGTGCTGATATATGTTTTTATGTCTCTTGAGTATATATCTAGGAATGAAATTGCTGGGTCATATGGCAACTCTATATTTAACAATGTGAGGAACTTAGCAAAGTGTTTTTCTAAAGTGGCTGTACCATTTTACATTCCCACTGATATAGTTTGGATGTTTGTCCCCTCCAAATCTCAATGTTGGTGATGGGGCCTGGTGGGAGGTGTTTAGGTCATGGGGTAGGATCCCTCATGAATGGCTTGGTACTATCTTCATGGTAATGAGGGAGTTCTCACTCTGTTAGTTCATGTGAGAGGTGGTTGTTAAAAAGAGCATGGTACCTCCTCCTCCTCTCTCTCCCTCTTGCTCCCACCATGTAATATGCTGGATGCCCCTTTGCATTCCATCATGATTGAAAGCTTCCTGGGTCTCACCAGAAGCCAAGCAAATGCTGGTGCCATGCTTATGCAGCCTGCAGAACTGTGAGCTAAATAAATCTACTTTCTTTACAAATTACCCGGTCTCAGGTATTCCTTTACAGCAATGCAAATGAACTAACACAACCACCAACAATGTTAGGAGAATTCTGATTTCTTCATTTCGTCACCAGCACTTGTTATTTGACTGTTTTCCTATAGTCACCCTAGTGGGTATGAAATGATATCTCATTATAGTTTTGATTTGGATCTCCTGATGCCTAAGTTGGCCAAGAATCATTTCATGTGCTTATAGGCCACTTTGTATATTCTTCTTTGGAGAAATCTCTATTTAGATCCTTTGCCCACTTTTAACATTGGATTATTCGTCTTTTTAATTGAATTGTAAGTTATTTATATATTCTAGATTCAAGTCCCTCATGAGATGTATGATTTTCAAACATTTTTTCCACTCTGGGGGATGTCTTTTCATGTTCTTGATAGTGTCCTTCAAAGCATAAAAAGTTTTGATTTTGAAGTTCATTTTATCTATTTTGTTGTTGTTGTTGCTCATGAGTTTGGTGTCTTATTTAAGAATCAACTGCCAAATCCGAGGTCATGAAGATGCAGCCCTGTTTTCTTCTGAGAATTATATAGCATTAGCTTTTACATTTAAGTATTTGATCCACTTTGAGTTAATTTTTGTATGTGGGAAGAGTCCAATTTCACGCTTTTGCATGTGGCTATCCAGTTGTCCCAGCACCATTTGCCAAGAAGACCAGTCTTCCCCCATTGTATTGTTTTGGTATTATTCTTGAAATCAGTTGACCTTAGACATCAGGGTTTACTTCTGCAAACTTGTATCCATTTCACTGATCTGTATAATCATCTTTATGCCAATAGGACACCGTCTTACTTACTGTTGCTTTGTAGTAAGTTTTAAAAGTGAGAAATATGACTCCTCCTACTTCAACGTTCTTTTTCAAGTTTGCTTTAGCTCTTTTGGGTCCTTTGCAATTTCATATTAATTTCCATATGAATTTCCTCCAAAAAGTCCTTTCAGACTTTGATAAGGATTGCTTTAAATAAATTTCATGTTAATTTCCATATGAGTTTCTTCCACAACATCTTTTCAGATTTTGATAAAGATTGCTTTAAATCTGTAGATCACTTTGGTGAATAGTGCCACCTTAATAGTGTGGAGTCTTCTAATCCATGAGCATGGCTGGTTTTTCTCTTTATTTTGATTTTTAATTTATCTCAACAAATTTTTTTTTTCAGAAAATAGTTTGCACTTATCTTGTTTCAGAGTCGTTGGACTATAAGTTTTGCACTTCTCTTGTTTTCCATTCTTTTAACCATATTTGTTTATTTTATGAACAGGTATTCACAATTTCACAATCAGTATACTATAAAAAGATTTCCATAAAGAAGTTACTCTCCAATGTTCTTAGCTCACCTAACTGACTGGTGCTAGTCACCTTCCGTTAGTTCATTATGTATACTTCTAATATTTATGCATTTATATTGTTATGTGCCCCGATTTTTATATAAAGGGCAGCACACTGATAACTGATAACTCTGTTCTCTACTTTGGTCTTTTCATTTAACAATATATCTTAGAAGTCTTTCCATATTAGTAGAAAGAATGGTCCACTTTCCTTTCTTCTCTCTTTTTCCCCTACCCTCCCTCCCTCCCTTCCTTCCTCCCTTCCTTTCCCTCATTCTTTCCTTTTGGTGGCTGCATAGTGTTTCATTCTGTGGCTGAACCACAGTTTATTTCACCAGTACCCAGCTGGTATACTCTATGAAGCTTTCTGATTTTTTTTTTTTTTTTTTTACAAATTACTATGAACTATGGCATTTTCTGTGAGTGCAGGTTATTCTGTATTACATATATTTCCAGAAGAAGAATTGCTAGTTACATTTATTCAGAAGTATAATATTCCTTTTGATACTATGATAAATTGTTTTCTGAATTTCATTTTCTAATTGTTTCTTGAAAGTGCGTAAAAGAACTGAGTTTTATATATTGATCTTCTATCCTGAAAACTTGCTGAACTTATTTATTGGTTATAGTAGATTTTCAGTGGATTCCTTAGGGTTTTCTGTATACAAGATCATGCCATCTGCAATAAGGATACTTTTATTTCTCCCCTTTTTATCTGGATATTTTGTATTTAGTTTTCTTGCCTAATGGCCTTGGCTACAACCTGCAGTATAATGTTGGATAGAAGAGGTGGGAGCATACCTTTTTGTCTTGTTTTTCATCTCAGGAGGAAAATGTCAAGCTTTTCACCACTAAGTATCATGTTATTTGTGGACTTTACATAGATTCCCTCATTGGATTAGGAAATCCCTTTCTGTTTCTAGTTTGTTGAGTGTTTTTAACATGAAAGTGCACTGGACTTTGTAAAATGCATTTTCTGCATCAATTGAGATGATCGTGTGGTTTCAGTGTTTTCTTCTATCGATAGGGTGTTGATAACGGTTTGGCTGTGTCCCCACCCAAATTTCATCTTGAACTGTAGCTCCCATAATTCCCATGTGCCATAGGAAAGGCCCGGTGGGAGGGAATTGAATCATAGGGGTGGGTCTTTCCCATGCTCTTCTCATGAGTGAATAAGTCTCATAAGATCTGATGGTTTTATAAAGGGGAGTCCCCTTGCAAATGCTCTCTTGCCTGCTACCATGTAAGACATAACTTTGTTCCTCATTCTCCTTCTGTCATGATTGTGAGGCCTCCCTAGCCCTGTAGAACTGTGAGTGAATTAAACCTCTTTCCTTTATAAATTACCCAGTCTTGGGAATATCTTTATTAGCAGCATGAAAGAAGACTAATACAGGTGTGTTATGTTATTTGATTTTTCAATATTAAAAATCTTCTCATTGCAAGGACAAATCTTACTTTGTTAGGGTGTGTAATTCTCTTGGTATCAAGATAATATTAACCTCACAAAATGAGCTGGGAAGTAACCTTCTTTCATATTTCAGAAGAGTCTGTGAAGAATTGGAATTAATTCCTCTTTAGATATTTGTTAGAACCGACCAATGAAGCTCCCTGGCCCTAGGTTGAGATTAATCTTGTGGATAGTCTTCTAAAAACCACTAATTCAGTCATTTCACTGGTTATAGGTCTACTCTGATTATCTGTTTGTTCTCAAGTCAATGTTTCTTCTCAAATCAAAAATGTTTGTCTTTTTATTGAATAAATTCTTATCTTAGTAGTTGTGCTAGTATTTATCAGTGAACAAAATATAGTATTTTAAAGCGTTGAATTTTAGGTATTATTTCTTTTTGTTTGTTTGTTTTGTTTTGTTTTTGAGATGGAGTCTCACTGTCGCCCAGTTTGGAGTACAGTGGTGCAATCTTGGCTCACTGCAACCTCTGCCTCTTGGCTTCAAGCAATTCTCCTGCCTCAGCCTCCTGAGTAGCTGGGACTTCAGGTGTGCACCACCATGCTTGGCTAACTTTTGTATTTTTAGTAGAGATGGGGTTCACCATGTTGGCCACGCTGGTCTCAAACTACTGACCTCAGGTGATCCGCCCCCCCTCAGCCTCCCAAAGTGCTGGTATTACAGGCATGAGCCACCATGCCTGGCCTTAGGTATTATTTTTATGTTCTGTATTATGCTGAATAAAACACGAGTAAAAATGATTAATGGAAACCACACTGTTGGAGAATGAACGTGACATGCAGTGAAAGCTGAATTCGAGTCTGGTCTTATCTGTAGTTCTAACTCTAGAACTAACAAGCCAAGTGTATTTATTAGTAAAAAGATTTCCTGGATCTGAGGGTCCTCACTTGTATAAGAGGAGGGTTCAATTAAGTGGTTTCTAAGGTACTTTGTTCCCTAAAGTTTCTTTTATTTTGTAAAATGTGAATCATTGTGAGATAAATATGAAATAAAGACAATATAAGGTGGGACCCATAGATATAATAAGCCATTTGAACGAAAAAATAGACAAATATAAACTAGTGGCAACTTCTGGTAAAAGTTACATAATGAGGTTCACATTCTGATGATACATAATAACTAATTTCAAATGATTGTTCTGTTTGAAATAAAGTTGGTTCAACATAAAAGTCCACTATCTTTTTTTTTCTTAAAAGGTTTAATACATAAATTATGAATATCCATACATGGACTGTTACATATCAGTCCCTCTAAGTGAATTAGATATTAATATGTTAACATGAGTAATTATTAAAAATTAATAATTGAGTAAATGTGAACCAACTTTATAAAGGACAGATACTGTTGAATTATATTTATATAAATTCATACATACAAAAGTACTGTAAAAATGAGGATTATCACTTGATACACTTCAGAATTATAGTTATATAAAGAAAAGAACAGAGGGTAGGAGAATGGGTCAGAGATATACAATAGGCTTCAGTACATTTAAAATTTGTATTCTTTTAAACACATGTAAAACAATGACAATATTTCAATATATAATAAATCTGAATGATACTATTAGCATTTTTGTTATGTTATTTCTAGCCTTTTGTATATCTGAACTATTTCACAACATTAAAAAGAAAAATTTATGTATATTTTATATGGAAAACTTCAGAAGTATATGAATATAGGAATAAATTAACACTCATGAAAATACAAATTTATTTTTCATGTAATTGCTGATGATTTTTATCAGGGGATAACCAAACCACTCACCATTTGATGCTGTAAAATCAATAGCCACTGTGAAATTGATTTGTGTCCTGGAATAGAAGTAAACAAGAATCATTGATAATGAAATAACCTGATAAAAGGAGTTTCTTTTCCATTTGGGTTATATGTTTTAATGTCACTAATTTCTCAAACGTTAATTAAGAGCAATATATTACAGTACATATTGTTTAGCATCAGAAAGGCAGTTTTACATAGTGAGAACTTGGCAAAAATATATTTATAGTTACATATATTTATAGTCGCAGAAAAGGAAAACTAAAGTCTCAGGAATAAAAGTAGCTCCTATTTTGGAGTATGATAACTAAGTAAGTGACTCATAACAAAGTAGTCAAAATGCAAATAATTGTTTTCCAGCCTCAATGCCACCATTTATTATTATCTGTTTCCAAAATCTAGTAATCATGAAATTAGCATGCCCTTAAAAGTGTTGCATTGCGGCCGGGCGCGGTGGCTCAAGCCTGTAATCCCAGCACTTTGGGAGGCCGAGACGGGCGGATCACGAGGTCAGGAGATCGAGACCATCCTGGCTAACATGGTGAAACCCCGTCTCTACTAAAAATACAAAAAACTAGCCGGGCGAGGTGGCGGGCGCCTGTAGTCCCAGCTACTCGGGAGGCTGAGGCAGGAGAATGGCGTGAACCCGGGAGGCGGAGCTTGCAGTGAGCCGAGATTGCGCCACTGCACTCCAGTCTGGGCAACAGAGCGAGACTCCACCTCAAAAAAAAAAAAAAGTGTTGCATTGCTAAAATCATCTCTAATAATGTCATTTCTTAAACTAATTCTATTTGACAATCCCCCAAACACAAGACTTTCTCCAGCATCCCTTCCTGATAAAACTCACAAGAAGCTAGGTGTTGAAGGAATACTCCGTGAAATAATAAGGGCCATCTATGACAAATTCACAGCCAATATCATACTGAATGGGCAAAAACTGGAAACATTCCTCTTGAGAACTGGGACAAGTCAAGGATGCCCACTCTCACCACTCCTATTCCACACAGTATTGGAAGAGCGGGCCAGAGCAATTCGGCAAGAGAAAGAAATAAAAGGCATCCAAATGGGAAAATAAGTCAAACCATCTCTCTTCACGGACCATATGATTCTATACCTAGAAAATCCTAAATACTATACTAAAAGGCTCCTGGAACCGATAAATTCTGCAAAGTTTCAGGATACAAAATCATGTACAAAAATCAGTAGCATGTTTATACAACAGTAACGTTCAAGCTGAGGGCTAAATGAAGAATGCAATCCCATTCCCAAGAGTGATACACAAAAAATAAATATATATAGGAATAAATCCAACCAAGGCAGTGAAATATATCTACCAGGAGAACCATAAAACACTTCAAAAGAAATCATAGAACATACAAAAGAAAAAACATTCCATACTCATGCATTGGAACAATCAAAATTATTACAATGGCCACACTGCCCAAAACAATCTAAATATTCAATGTTATTCCTATCAAACTACTAACGTCACTTTTCACAGAATTGGGAAAAACTATTCTAAAGTTCCTAGGGAACCCAGAAAGAGCCTGAAGAGTCAAAGCAATCTTAAGCAAAAAGAACAAAGCCAGAGGCATCACATTACTTGACTTTTTAGTATAAGACTAACCAAAACAGCATAGCACTGGTACAAAAACAGACACACAGACCAATGGAACAGAATAGAGAGCTCAGAGATAAAGCTGCACATCTATAGATAACTGATCTTGGACAAAGTTGACTAAAATAAGCAATGGGGAAATTTACTGAATAGCATTTTATTGAATAGCATCTATTTAATAAATGGTGCTAGAATAACTGGCTGGCCACATGCAGAAGAATGAAACTTGACCCCTACCTTTCACCATATACAAAAATTATTAAATCAAGAAGGATTAAAGATTTAAGTATGAGACCTCAAACTATAATTATCCTAGAAGAAAACCTTGAAAACACCATTCTGGATATTGGCCTTGGGAAATAATTTATGACTAAATCCTCAAAAGTAATCATAACAAAAACAAAATTGATAAGTAGGACCTAATTAATCTAAAGAGCATCTGCACAACAAAAGAAACTATCAATAGAGTGAACAGACAACCTAAAGAATGGGAGAAAATATTCACAAACTATGCATCTGACGAAAGTCTGACATCCAGAATCTACAAGGAACTTAAACCAACAAGCAAAAAACCCAATTAAAAAATGGGCAAAAGACATGAACAGACACTTCTAAACTAGACAACATACATGAAAAAATGCTCCACACCAGTAATCATCAGAGAAATGCAGATCACAAGCACAATGAGATAACATCTCACGTTAGTCAGAATGGCTCTTACAATAGTGTCAAAAAACAACAGAGGTTGGCCAGGCTGTGGAAGAAAGGGAAGAATGCTTATACAATGTTGGTGAGAATGTAAACTAGTTCCAGCCACTGTGGAAAGCAGTTTGGAGTTTTCTCAAAGAATTTAGAACTACCACTGGACTCAGCAATCCCATTACTGGGCATATACTCAAAAGAAAACAAATCATTTTACCAAAAAGACACATGCACTCCATGTTCATTGCAGCATCATTCAGAATAGTGAAGACATGGAGCCAAACTAGGTGCTCATCAACAGTGGATTAGATATAAAAAAAAGTGGTACATACACACCACGGAATGCTACACAGCCACAAAAAAGAATAAAGTCATGCCCCTTGCAGCAACTTGGATATAGCTGGAGGCCAATACCCTAGGCAAATTAATGCAGGGACAGAAAGCAAACACCACACATTCTTCCCTATAAGTGTGAGCTAAACATTGGGTACTCATGGACATAAAGATGGCAACAACAGACACTGGTGACTACTAGAGGAAAGAGGGAAGAAGGATGTCTTGAGGGCTGAAAAATGAACTGTTGGGTACTATGCTCAGTACCTGGGTGACGGGATCATTTGTGCCAACCTCAGCATCACACAATATATCCAGGTAACAAACATGCATATGTAACTCTTGAATCTAAAATAAAAGTTGAAAAAAGAAACACACAGGATTTTCTTTTGTTTTCTTCAGAAATGAAGTATTTCAGATACTACTAGTCTCCCATTGCTCACAGCATTTCTCTCTGTGTGTTTTTGTGTATGTGTATGTGTGCATGTGTGTGTGGTGTATTTACAGATATAGATAAATACAGATATGTAGTGATTGATGAAATATGTTACAAAATGCTCCTCAACTTGCAGTGGGGTTACATCCTGATAAATCAACCATAAGTTGAAAACACTGTAAGACAAATGCATTTAAATACCTAACCTAAGGAAAGTCATAGTTAACTCTAGCCTATTTTATTGTGCTCTGAACGCTTCCATTAGCCTATAGTTGGGCAAAATAATCTGGCAACACAATACACTTTAGAGTATCAGTTGTTTACCCAGTGATCCTGTGGCTGACTGGGAGCTGTGGCCACTGCCCAGCATCAGGAGAGAGTATCATACTGCTTTTCTTTCTACTGAATGCGTACTGATTTTGCACCATGGTAAAGAAAAATCTTGTTGAACTATTGTAACTTGGGGACCGTGTGTGTGTGTGTGTATATATATGTGTGTGTGTGTGTGTGTGTGTATATGTGTATGTGTATATATGTGTGTGTATGTGTGTATATATATGTGTGTGTGGTGTGTGTGTGTGTGTATTTCAGCACATGGTTGTTACCCAAAGTTATTTTACTGAATTAGTTTAGTTTTTTTTTTCTGATGGAAACTAATGAGGTGGTGGCATTCACATAAGAAATTCACTTTTTTGAGTATACCTATGACTCTATATGTAATTCCATCTCTTTCTTACCAGAGAAAATATACAAACACAAATACATGACAATGCTATAAGTACTGTAATAACGTGGAATCACATTTAATCTACAAAATAATTTTTAATTAAAAGTAAATCATCTGAAAACATGAGTACCTTATTTTTTTAGCAAAATTACTTTTTTTAGCAAAATTACTTTTGACACACAGCACGATTGATTTAACACTTTGAAGTTTGGAACTATTGGATAAATAATGATGGGATTTAAATAAAGCTATCTGATTCTGCTATTACAGCATAGGGTCCCTTGTAGTTCCCTTTGTAAAAACTATAGTGATATTTCCTTCTTTCTCCAAATATCCAGCCTGGAAAGACGTAAATGAAATGCAGGTATTGAATCAAATTCGCACATTGTTTTTTTTTTTTTTTTCCCTACGGAAACAACAACCTTTCTTGCTTACATTTAATAAAAACTAGTATAGATTCCCTTTATACGAATAGTTATATGGTATTTTTTTCTCACAGTAGAAATCAGGTTTATAGGCTAAGAATATAGGCTAATTTGAAGCATAATACTAACCAGCATGAACCTAAGTGAGTACAAACTTTTAAAAAAAGAATATAGTAAGACTTCTGGGAGAACATTTTCAGATAAAAGCCCCTTTGAGGGACTGAAAAGAACAATCACCATCAGCACACTGCTTTGTCATGCTGTGGTAGGGAGAGAAATGACTGTGACACAGAGCAGTATGGTAGATTAGAAAGGGTGTGGATTTTGAATCTGAATGAACTGGCTTTGAGTCCCAGCAACCCAGTTGGTGACCTTAGCCAAATTTCAAAACTCTTGGAGGGCAGGTACCTGGACCATAGAAATGAAATGAGAACTGAAAGGCAACAACATGAGATACTACATACATGTTTTATTTTACACACATATTATATATACATATATCATAAGATATTCACATTATATATATCATACATTATATATAATGTGACGTTACATGGCTACTACCAGTTAACCACACAATAATTTTAAAGAGAAGATACTATCATCTTCTTTTTACAGAGAAGGAAATCTATGCTCACAAAACTTAATAATTTTCACACCAGTAATAAACAAGAGCATTGGAATTTGAATTCACATTCAATTACAAAGACCATAATCATAACCTCTATACTAATCTGTTTCTCCAGTTAAATATTTGCAAACTTCCTGGCTATAATAGGCACACAATAAAGGATATGGATTCTATTATTAATACGCTGCAATCCTGGAAAAAATTCTACATAGATGTTCTTAATGGTAAAAAAATTCTGGATATAATCTCATGCTTGGGCAAATTTTTCCTTCTATCAAATATGTTATCAAATATATAAATAACAAAATAATCTATATATTCTTTTTTATGTTATTTTATTCAAATAACACCTCATTAGGAATAAAAAATAACTTTGAGCTTTAAGAATATATGTTTTAGCAGATTATAAAGATCAATTTGGAAGTTCAGTCTTTGGTTCAATGTTGGTACACTGTAGGAAAATACACATTATTATCTTGATTCGACTCTCTCTTGTAACAGCATCTGCACAATGCTGTCCACATATTGAAACTTCACGGTATTTGCTGGACGAATGGATACATTTGTTTTATGATTGTTTCTAACTTGTTCTCCAGGGTAGCCCAGGATGTGTGGCATAACCGTCAACTTCCTAGAAGCATTGGTTGCAGATACAAGACTTCAGTAGTCATAGATGCAAAGGTCCTCTCAAAGCCAAAGTTGTGCCTACCAAAGCTACAAAGAAAAGTTATGGCTATTCACTAAAGAATCATACATAAGAGTTAAAAAGAAGGAGAGAGCAGAGGCCAGGCACAGTGGATCACACTTATAATCCCAGCACTCTGAGAGGCTGAGGTGGGAGGATCACTTGAAGCCAGGAGTTCAGGACCAGCCTGGGCAACATACTGGGACCCAGTCTGAATACAAACTTTAAAAAATAACCAGGTGGAGGAGTGTACACTTGTAGTCCCAACTACATAGGAGGCTGAGGTGTGATGATTTCTTCAGCCTAGGAATTTGAGGCTGCAGTGAGCTATAATTGCACTATTGCACTCCAGCTTGGGCAACAGAATGAGACACTGTTAAAAAATGAAAATAAAAAGGAGCAGATATTTAGAATTAAACTAACTTACTAAAACTATCAATAGCTAAACTACATTACAAAACCATGTAGACTATGTACAACAAAACAATGAACTGTAGAAAAGAAAAAAAGATAAGAAAACGAGAGGGAAATAAGGTAAGAAGGAAGGAAGGAAGAAGAACGAAAGGCAGGACCAATGAACACTGTTGAAATCCAGGGCACTTTTTGTATCTACGACTATTGAAGTCTTGTATCTGCAACCAATGCTTCTAGGAATTTGATGGTTATGCTACACATCCTAGGCTACCCTGAAGAACAAGTTAGAAACAATCATAAAACAAATGTGTCCACTTGCCCAGTAAATACAGTGAGGTGGTTTCCAATATGTGGAAACTTAGACTCTTAAGCCTAAGTATAAAAGGTGGATGCATTCGTTTAGCACTAAATGATAAATAAGACCATTTGGTAACTACTGTGCAACAGAGACACTCAATGAGTAAAGCAGAATCCTGAAGCGTATTCGATGACTGATTGATGACAAGATTTGATTAATTCTTTGTCTCATTCTGCATGTCAGGAAGAATCTCTCGCCTTTATTACTTTGAATCAGCAGCAGCATTCAGCTAAGAAGGAAAATACTATGGCTTACTAAATAAAGCAGCTCATGGTAGCGATGGTCACTAGGCTAACTACTATCATAACATTGAGATTCTTCTACTTAGAAAACCACAGTTCAACAACGATTTATGGAGCACCTTCCAACAGCAAAGCACTGTGCTATAGGATCAAGAGAAACAGGAGCAAATAAAACACCATTCCTGAACTCGCAGGGCAAAACTCCAGTTTTATATTGTTAAAAAACAATGACAAAGATAGCACAGCATTTTATCATTGAATTCAAAATCAACAGCATAACCTAAAACTCACCTGCACATTTACTGTGAACATCAGTTTGTTCAACCCCATGATTCCTAAGGGTTTCCATTCATATTATAACACATACTTATCAAATCAAGTGCCATACTCTATGTATTTAGAAAATATTAACTGATAAAAATTTCAAAGAAAGTTCCTAGCAATACTATAACCTCAAGTTATAAAACAGGTTTCTTGAAGACTTTAATAAACAATCTGTTATGAAAGTAAATCAAACAACATTTCAGTCAGTCAAGTTGTTACCCCTTTTTCATTCTCTAATATTGCTTGAAGCCTAATGTTAGAGGAAAAAAATCAATCATGTGTCAAAGGAAAAAAAAAAAATCCAAATTTATACAAGATTACTCCTGACAGAATATTCATAAAACAATCACATTTAAATCCTCGAAACATCTTGTTTAGGAAGTGTTACTTTAGCTGTCATTTTATGTTTCCAAAGTAGAAAAGACAGAAAGATTTCATAAAATCCAGTTAGCAGCATTATATTTTAGAATATAAAAAAGTTATGCCTGCCAAATTGCATGAGTTAGTACTAACATCTCATGAGACTTCCCAATACATATGTCTTAGTACTACTAAAATATGTACTTGGAAAATGTCCCTATTTTACTCTACCATCTTTCCAAAAGCTGTGAATGACAGAAATCAGATGTCAAGATGAGAATAATTTACTAGAACAGCAAAGATCCACAGGAAACAAGTATATATGGGAGTATCAAAGAGAACTAGACACACATGTACACATACAGAGAGTAATACCATCTTACATGTGTTTTCTACAGCTGTTACTATGAATTCATTACAGAGAACTAACAAAACTCTGATGGCGATGTGCAGAAGGCTTGTTTTCCTTTCTTACCAATTTCAAATCTGGTTCAGTTGCACAAAGCGAACTTTGTAAATTATACAATGAATTTCTCCCACTCCTCTTTAAATTAATCTTGACAAACAGATTCAGATCCACTAGCTGTTGGTATCTAGAACTCAAAAATGTAGTTGGGATGCCCATCCAACAAAAATATTCCTCTCATTCTTTCCATGTTGGTACCAGGACTATGCTTCTGCCTTGATTTACCAATACGCATTCTAGTTCACACTTTGGTTCTGGAACACGTCCTGAAGCCCTGGTGCACTTGCCTCAAACATTGTCATCCAACCTAACCCTTCTTGACCTTCTTTCACCCTGGGCTAAACTCTGAGCCCTTTTGTGTCTTATCTTCTTGCTTTTCTTAAAAGTGGTTCAACTACCTGAATGACAATGCAGACAGATGCCTGATTCCAAACTTTGCTGTATCTTCAAAATTCTGGCATCCCATGCCCATGAACTACTCAGTGAATTAAGATCTTGTCAAGTAAGATCTCTTAGAATGAGGGCAGGTTTTGAGATGCACAAATGCAATTCAGATATAAATAACTTCACTTATGATTCATGTGACCTTGAAAAAACTATTCGACCTTCTGCAGCTCACTTGTAAAGAATTATAAAACCTTCCTTGGATTGTTGCTGTGAGGACCATAAAAGCACCTGTCCTTTAGAAGGCCCATTAAGTAGTTGATTCATTATTATCACGATTACTGATACTAGTTTTTCAGAACCTGAGTTTAGTATACTTCTTTGAATACTGGATTGTCTAATGCTTATCAAATTTCTGGGTCTACCAGAGGTTCGGGTTATTTCTCAGTATCTGACCCTCCCATGTCAGATTTCCTTTTCTTCACACCCACTAATAAGGTCCCAACCTGCCCAACCCAAAACTGCACTATGAATTTATGATCTAACCTTATTAAGTGTTATCTAGGTACTTCCTCAAACAAAATTCTACTGCATGAAGTAATTGTAAACTTTGACTTTTGCCTTATTTTCCATCCTTTCTTTCCTTCACGCACTCTGGATTCCTGGGGATCAGTGAAATGTCAAAAGTAACAATAAAAAAAAAAAAAACTGGAGACAAGAGATATGATTCCTCAACTTTTTATTCTTCATCCTTACTGAATCCAGTTTTTACAAATCAACAAAACTTTCTAATTTCTCTATACTTTGAAGATTGATTTCTATATTTTTTCACACAATACTACTACTCCAAAATACAACTTCACAAGGAGGCTAGCTTATCTTCGTGCAATCAAGGACACCTTATCAAAAAGGTATGCAAAATTGCTAACCTTTTTTCTAACCAATAGTTAGAAAATATATGTGACATAATCAAAATAAGCTAACAAAATAATCAACCCCAAACCGCAAATGTTAAGCATTGTCCATCAAAATCCCATTTAAAATGAGGTAGGTGCCAGAGAGGTAATGCCTGCCTAGTAGGAAGATAGTGAACTCTTGAGTCATATAGACTGGAGTTTGAATCCCAGAATCACCACTAGCTAGCTAGTTGTGACTCCTTGCAAAACTATCAACTCTCTGGGTCTCAGTTTTCTCATGATAGATAGGTAACAACCACTTGGAAGGAGACTTCTATATGTTAGAAATAAAACTCTAAAGTACCTGCACATAGCAAATACTCTACATGCTGAGAGACGAATTCCTTGAGTAACCCATGCCATTTTCTCCTGGTTCATAATAATCCTCTTCTCTGTTGGGTCAGAAGAGAGTTCCTTCTTTATATTAACATCAATTTATCTTTCATTAGTCCTTCCTGTAATGTGGGTTAGTGATGTATCAAGGGTGGGGCAATGAAGCTCCAACCAGTACAGGCAGTAGAGGGGTACACTGTCTGTACAGAACTTAAATATAGTAATATATCTTGTGCATATGCAAACTACATTTTACTAACACCATACACTAGCAATTCTAAGCAATGTCAGTGACAAACTTTTTCCCACCCTACTACCTCCTGCCTTTGGTGAGCTACTGTTTTTATGTATTTCTGTTTCTCCTGCTCCCAGCCCCCAACCTTTTAATTGCCCTCAACCATGAAACTATTTTAGAAATAGCAAAGTGTGTTGTTTACAATAGAATAATTTCACAGACATAGATGATAAAATTTTGTTCCTACAAAAGTTTCTAAGTTTCAAAGAAAAGTTAAAGAGAAAATTATTAGCACATCATCAGGAGGGAAAGATGTAAAGTTGTTTTTCTAGTATTAATAATAGTTTTGCAAAAATTCATTGCTGTTGCATCACTCAGTTCTTTCAGTTTTCACTGTGTGTGGCTAAAAGTGCACACTGTATCCAAGCAACATAGCTATGAAACTGCCCAATACCAACAGACTGTCAATATTTGGCAAGATTAGTGCTAGCCCTGATGATGAGACATACCTGAAGAGTTTCCTTTGACTTTGAAATGGAGGACTCTGAAAATACTTATCTGCAGCATAACATAAACTGGCAATGAAATCACAATCGTAAAGTATGTAACTAGACATCTCTAAGCTTTCCAAGTATACATTTTTTTTTTTTTTTCCAGATGGAGTTTTGCTCTTGTTGCCCAGGCTGGAGTGCAACAGCACGATCTCGGCTCACTGCAACCTCTGCCTCTCGGTTTCAAGCGATTCTCCTGCCTCAGCCTCCCAAGTAGCTGGGATTACAGGCATGCACCACCATGCCTGGTGAATTTTTGTATTTTTAGTAGAGACGGGGTTTCTCCATGTTGGTCAGGCTGGTCTCGAACTCCCGACCTCAGGTGATCGGCCAACCTCGGCCTCTCAAAGTGCTGGGATTATAGGCGTGACCCACTGTGCCCAGCCCAAGTATACATTTTAAATGTACAAAAATGAGAATCAAACCTTAACCAAATCAAAGTTTATGACAGTCTTCTTAATATTCCTAAAAGTTTGTTTTCTAGATCTTACTTTAGATGAGTTCAGTTTCGATATGATAATGTTCCATGTGAAAATATTTATAGACGGCAGAATGGCTTTGTTTTTATTAGATTTAACCCTACTCAGCACCTCGGGGTTTAGCTTTCCACTAATTTGATAAATGAAAGTACTTGGGTGCCACAACAAAAAGTATTATAAAAAATCCTAGACATGTATATTTCATTTTTGAATAAGAAATTGGATTAATGGAATAAAACCTTTATAGTGTTGCATGTTCTGGCAAGATGTGCTCCCTGAAGCAACATATCCAATGCAATGACATTTTTTTTTTTTTTTTTAAGAAGAGGTCTCGCTCTGTTGCCAGGCTGACTGCACATCAGTGGCATCATCATGGCTCACAGCAGCCTCAGCCTCTTGGGTTTAACAATCCCTGCACCTTAGCCCACTGAGTAGCTGGGAGAACACACATGTGCCATCAGACCCAACTATTATATTTTTTAATTTTTATGGAGATGCGGGCACATTATATTGCCCAGGCTGGTCTCACACTCCTGGGCTCAAGAGATTCACCTGCCTCAGCCTCTCAAAGTGCTGGGATTACAGGCGTGAGCCATCATGCCCAGCCTGCCAATTTTATAAAACTAAGTTAAATGTTTTACAGAATTATTTCAATTGTTCAAGTATTTTTAAGTAAAAAAAAAAAAAAAAAAAAAAACAAAAAAACTCTGTATGGGGCCTGTTGATGAAGGAACTTACTGATATTCAACTAGCCTCTACAATAAGTAGTATCAAGAAGCCCACTTTAGTCTTTAAGATTAGCTTATGATAGGTAGATAGCACTTTTAAAAATTCTTTCAAACAAGATTTAGATTTAGGGTTGAGTTTGGGTTGGAGTGAACAGGGCTGTCTGGACTGAAAGAAGTATCCTGGGGTTATCCTCAAACAGAAATGAACTGTAAGAAAGTGATTTTCACTGGCTTTGTAAATTTGAATGCATACTTTTTTCTTCATGTCTCTCATAACTAGGGCAATTACTACAACCATATGATGACAACAATATGATGAGTTTAGACATATTAGAACTTTGAGATTTTTCAGAAAATTAATAGGTAGCATTTAGTGTTAACTATATGAAATTTAGTTAACCCTCACAGCCATTCTATGAAATAGGCATTGTTATTTATATTCCTGTTTCACAGAAATGAAAACAGGTTATGCTAGCAAGAGGCAGATCCAGGATCTGAACTGTACAATTAATGCCAGAACCCAAATTCTTTGCCACTACTGTACAATGCCTCAATTATCAGCAACCTCGTCTTTGCAATTGGGCTGACTTTTTCCCAAACATTTATTCCTTACTGAATTTCTTTCCTAGAAGTTCCTGTCCACTTACTGTCTCTCCTATTACCTTCTCTCATACTCCCTTTCTCTTAAGATATGAAGAAAACAAGCAGTTTGTACTTCTAATCTTGATTTTGCCTTTCCTCCAAGTAACTACAATGAAGATATAGAGTTCAGCTGAGACGAATTCTAATAGAGGCAATACAAAAGCATGTTTTCTTATTCCAGAAAGCCTGGTCCATCTGTTTCATCTGATGATTGCTGTATGACTCCTGGAGAGAGTAAGATCGCAAAGTGATAAGGTCTGAGAGAAACAGATGTGAGGATTTGTATTCCAGTTTGTCACACTCTGTATTTAAAGTTATATTTTTTCATTATGTTTTAATTTTGCTAAGACATTTTGGAGAAAAAAAGGGTAGAAAATCATGCTCCAAATGGTTAATTAGTCAGTACTTACTCAATGGCCACTCTGTGTTCAGACCTACAAAAAATATTTTAAAACTACGTCTCTTTGAACAACAAAATCATACAAATAAACAATTAAAATGACACCCAGGAAAATTAGTATAAGCTCACCTGGACTGGCTGGATGAGAGTTTGGCCTTTCTTCAAAAGAAAAAAAATGACAGTCTATAGACCTCCAAGTTTCTAACACACTCAATTTTCTGATAAAAGCATAGACCAGGATTTCATGTTGACATGAAATTGTTGACATGAAATTCTAGTGGCTTAGCAGGGGCTCAGTGTGCAACAAAGTTTGTGATCTGTTTTCCCCCTTCATCTGCCAAACAAAGAGATGTGGGAAACTTTGTAGATATTTGTTCCTGAGTTAAGGTGATGGGAAGTGAAGTGTCATAACACTTGAGAGACATAGAGGACTAAAAGGCAGAAGAAGCAAATTGAAATTTATGATTCTGTCTTCAGATACTTAGTGTGAGCTGCTGGGAATATGGAAGTATGTATTCTACAAGTCTGTAAAAGTGAATAAACCCAATTCACAAATAATAATAACTAAAATAATAATGATGCTACCTAAGAAATTATCTTAGATTTCATAACAGTATGTAATTTGAAAGGAATCTGACATTGTCCTTATTAATGATAATTGAAGTATTCAATGTCAAAGGTTAGAGATTACTAAATAAACATTTTAGGTAGACAATTGTATTCAAATTTCAATATCTAAAACCATTTTTAATAAGTAAAGAGGAATAAAATAACTACAGGATAAAAGTACAGAGTATGATTAAAAATGACGACACCAAGGTCAATAATCCAGAAGAGACCATCAGTGTTTATTATAACAAAGCTCCTTCATGAATATTATTCTTCTGTTTAGAAAATAAAACTTTTTACTATTTCAAATCATAGAATGTATCTCATACTCCAGAAAAAAACATGGCACTGCTTATAAAAAAAAAATCTAAAAATTAGATTTGTATTTCAGAGAATATTTGAATAAAAATTGGATTTTGGTTGATTTAGAATGCATCTGTCTCATCTGCTCACTGTGTACCTGAATCCATAAATCTGTCTACTGCAGCTAAACACAATATTTTAGGGATTGAGACAATGAATGAAAAGTAACAAACTAACAATCTGGTTTCACAAACAATCAAGCTTGTATTTTCATGTAAATACCTACATCAATAATAACTAAACTAATGGAAGGGTATAATATTGAATACTAAGAACCAGGCCTAAAAAGAAGTTCCTTTGAAGGAAAATATATTAAAAGGCGATGAAAACAATTTTGTTTAGTAGTTAAATGTGTTTTTTCTTAACTCTGCATAATTTCTAATTGGATTCATGAGTAAAAAACCAACTTAACATTTTTATAATTTTCGATTCCCTTATTTTTTTGTGAGAAGAAACAAGAAGAGATAAAATTTTAAACTGCAATTCAATAAGTTCTTTCTGTGAGTTTAATTGCAATGTTTGACTCTCAGCACAATTGCTAAACAGTTCACAACAGCTGCCTGTTTCACACTTTCTCTATCCCCATGCTCCCTTGCATCTGGTCTAAGAGAAATGTTGTATAAAATTAATGTAGAGGACAAAATAAATTCAGGAAAACTCAACTAAGTATTTGGATTAATCAGAGCTAGCTATAAAATCAATATAATTGTTGTTAATGATATCTTACATCATAATGTTTCACCCTTTTGATGACTTCAAGTTTTACTTGTCAATTCAGATTCAACATGAGCATAACCCGACAGTGGAAAGGTTATGGTAATTAGGTCCCTAAATTGATGCAGGGATAGTTTAACATACGCAAGTCAGTAAGTGTGATACATCACATAAACAGAATTTATAAAAACATATGATCATCTCAATAGACATAGAAAAGGCATTTAATGAAATCCAGTATTGCTTTATGATAAAAATCCCTCAACAAAATAAGCATGCAAAGGACTTACCTCAAAGTAATAAAAGTCATATATGACTAGCCCACAGCCAAAACCATACTGAATAGGGAAAAGTTGAAAGCATTCCCCCTGAGAACTGGATCAAGACAATAATGCCCACTTTAACCACTTCTATTCAACATAGTATTGGAAGTCCTACCCAGTGCAATCAGACAAAGGAAAGAAATAAAGTGCATCCAAATTGGAAAAGAGGAAGTCAAACTGTTGCTGTTTGCCACTGATATGACTGCATCTCTAGAAATCCCTAAAAACTCATCTACAAAGCTCCTAGATCTGATAAACAAATTCAGTAAAGTCTCGGGTTACAAAATCAATGTATACAACTCAGTAGCACTGCTATACACTAACAATGACAAACAGAATCAAATCAAGAACTCAATCCCTTTTACAATAGCTGCAAAAAAGAAATAAAATACCTAGGAATATACTTAAGCAAGGAAGTAAAGGATCTCTACAAGAAAAACTACAAAACACTGCTGAAAGAAATAATAGATGACACAAACAAATGGAAACACATCCCATGCTCATGGATGGAAGGAATCAATATTGTGAAATGACTATACTGCCCAAAGCAATCTACAGACTCAAATGCAATTCCCTTCAATACCAGCATCATTCTTGACAGAACGAGTTAAAACAATCCTAAAAATCATATGGAACCAAAGAAAGAACTCACATAGTTAAATAAACACTAAGCAAAAAGAACAAATCTGAAGGCATCACATCACCTGACTTCAAATTTACTACCAGACTACAGTTACTAAAACAGTATGGTACTGGTAAAAAGTAGGCACATAGATCAAGGACCAGAATAGAGAACCCAAGTGTAAAGTCAGATCTAACTAACTGATCTTTAACAAAGTACACAAAAATAAAAACTGGGGAAAGAACACCCTATTAAATAAATGATACTGGGAAAACTGGCAAGTCACATACAGAAGAATGGAACTGAATCTCCATTTCTCACCTAATACAAAAATCAACTCAAGATGGACCAAAGACTTAAATTAAAGACCTGAACCATAAGAATTCCAGAAGATAACATCAGAAAAACTCTCTGGACATTGGCTTAGGCAAAGAATTCATGACTAAGAACCCAAAACCAAATGCAACAAAAACAAAAGTAAACAAATCAGACCTAATTAAACAAAAAGCTTCTGTACTGCCAAAGAAATAATCAGCAGAGAAAACAGACAACCCACCCAGTGGAAGAAAATATATGCAAACGATGAATCTGACAAAGGTCTGGTGTCCAGAATCTATGAGGAATGCAAACCAATCAGCAAGAAAAAAACAATGACCCCATCAAAAAATGAGGAAAGGACATGAATAGACTGTTCTCAAAAGAAGATATCCAAACAGTCAACAAACGTATGAAAAAATGCTCAACATCACTAATTATCAGAGAAATGCACATTGAAACCACAATGAGATACCACCGTATTCTAGCAAGAATAGTCATAATTAAAAAGTCAAAAAACAATAGATGTTTGCATGGATGTGGTGAAAAGGGAACACTTTTCTACTGCTAGTGGGAAAGCAAATTAGTACAACCACTATGGAAAACAGTATGGAGATTCCTTAAAGAACTAAAAGTAGAATCCCTATTTCATTCAGCAATCCCACTACTGGGTATCTACCAAGAAGAAAAGAAAGAAAGTGTGATATATATATATATATATATACACCATGGAATACTACTTAGTCATTAAAAGGAACAAAATAATGTATTTTGCAGCAAATTGGGTGCAGGTGGAGGTCATCATTCTAAGTAAAGTAACTCAGGAATGGAAAACCAACTATCCTATGCTCTCACTTACATGCTGGAGGTAAGCTATGAGAACACAAAGGCATAAGAGTGATACAATGGACTTTGGGGATTTGAGGGGTGAAGGTTGGGAGGGAGGTGAGGGATTACAGACTACGTATTGGGTACACTGTATATTGCTCAGCTGACAAGTGCACTAAAATCTCAAAAATCACCACTAAAGAACTTAACCATATAACCAAAATCCACCTGTACCCCCCCAAAATTATAAACAAATAAGCCTTGAAGCCAGAAAAAAAAAAAGGTCCCTGAATTGATGATGCCACCTTAAGTCAGCAACAAAACCATCCACAAATGCAGTAATCAGTGCTCTTATCTTGGTATTTTAAGTTAAAAGCGAGGAATTACTATGATTCATTATAAAAAACAAACTAAATTCAGCAATTTGTTCCAATTACCTTGATATATCATACTTATTACGTATTTTGGAAGGGCATCTTTTTTAAAAAAAAGCTAACCTTGATAATTCCACAGATCTTTAAATGTAATAATAAATATGCCCTCCAATATATTAATTTGGGTGGTTTGGTTGATGATAGCCCGAAGTGTTTGTTTATTTTATTCTTTTGCAATGTCATCAGACAGCATAAAGGCCAGATGAGCTAACTTAAGAACTCTCCCCTGAGGCATGCTGAAGAGGAGTGGGATCAAAGACCAAGGTGTGAATATTGCAGAAGTTTAGCTGACTTGTTAAAAAAGGAATGTAGCTCTAAGGAATGTAGCTCCAAGCTATCTTTCTGTGTTTTTTCTTCCTTTGAAAATACACAGTCCTTTATGGTGGAAGTGGGGGAAGAAGGAGCAGAAGACAAAAAATTCTTAAAGGTCTGTTTCCAAATACACAGCTGGTTTGACATGAGCTTTTACAGAAAACATGAAAATAGCTGATAAAAAGGTTTTACAGATGAAAACTGACAAGGACTTATATCTATTAAATTAGTGAAAATGAAAAAGGAGGGGCACTATTCAGAAAAGGTAAGGATATGGTAAACATCCTGCATAGATTTGGGGAGTATAAATTCTTAGAGTCTTTTAGCAATACAATGTAGAAATATCTAACAAATTGTGAAATACATATATCATTATATTCAATAACATTATTTCTAGGAAGGAACGCTACAGATATGCTAGCATATCTATACACAAGTGCACTAATGAAGTGCATAAAATGCCACGTACCATGTATATATATATTGCAGCTTTGTTTATAATAAAATATGTATGTCACTAAAGCATGTATTAACAGGAAATTTTTAAATTAAATGATGTACAATCATATAATGGAAAACTGTTTACAAAAAGGTAGTAATGACATACTAGCATATACACACAATACATTTAATAAACAAAACATACAATGCAGCGTATTGTATATAGTGTGATCCCATGATTATAAAAAATAGTAATAGCAGATGTTAGCTATTATCATACACAAATTACACCTGAGAGTAAGTCGATAGGTTAGAGTAAGCCTTCTGTCAAAATGCAAACCATGATTTCAGAGTGAAGAAAAAATAAATAAGATGTCATTAAGGTCATGGAAGAGCTGGAAGATCAAATTGAATTATATCCTTTTACAAACGAACTTCAGAATATCCAATTCATGTGAACTACAGGAAATTAAAGTGTAGATATTTTAAATGATTTGCCTGTCACTGTATAACACAAGGGTGTCATGACCAAGCTAGATCTCTTTACCATAAAAGTCAAATTTTAAATTTGTGCCCAATTTGGCTGGGTGTGGTGGCTCAAGCCTGTAATTCCAGCACTTTGGGAGGCTGAGGAGGGCAGATCACTCAAGGCCAGGAGTTCAAGACCAGCATGGCCAACATAATGGAACTCTTCTCTACTAAAAATGCAAAAATTAGTTGGGCGTGGTGGCACAAGTCTGTAATCCCAGCTAGCTACTCGGGAGGCTGAGGCATGAGGACTGCTTGAATCCAGGAGACAGAGGTTGCAGTGTTGCCAGCCTGGGTGACAGAGTTAAGACTGTCTCGGGAAAAAAAAAAAAAAGAAAGAAATTGTGCCAATTGCTTTTAAGAAGTCCTTCAGGGCAAAGATA
Source organism: Trachypithecus francoisi (assembly GCF_009764315.1). Taxonomy (NCBI): domain Eukaryota; kingdom Metazoa; phylum Chordata; class Mammalia; order Primates; family Cercopithecidae; genus Trachypithecus; species Trachypithecus francoisi. Next base: position 96,798,179 of record NW_022681456.1, on the reverse strand, counting down.
TAAATATACTTTTTTTTTTTTTTTTTTTTTTTTTTTTTTGAGACGGAGTCTTGCTCTGTCGCCCGGTCTGGAGTGCAGTGGCCGGATCTCAGCTCACTGCAAGCTCCGCCTCCCGGGTTTACGCCATTCTCCTGCCTCAGCCTCCCGAGTAGCTGGGACCACAGGCGCCCGCCACCTCGCCCGGCTAGTTTTTCGTATTTTTAGTAGAGACGGGGTTTCACCGTGTTAGCCAGGATGGTCTCAATCTCCTGACCTCGTGATCCGCCCGTCTCGGCCTCCCAAAGTGCTGGGATTACAGGCTTGAGCCACCGCGCCCGGCCTAAATATACATTTAAAGATACATAATACGATGATTATTATTGCTTGTTGATTTGGATTTCACTATCCAAAAGAATAAGTTAATACCTCTGTATTTTACTTATAAACATTATATATTATAGTGAATAATAGTTAAATGTATAACTGTAATACATTTTAAGGATCTTACATACATTTATAATATATCTTTGTATAAAAACAATGGAATGTATGCAAATAATATTTTTTCATGTCCTTTTCAAATAACACAGTTTTATAGAAATTATCTTAGGTCTAGTTAGATTAATTATGTAGTGAAACTTAAACTATATTTCCCCAGGCCCCATTTGTAAATCAGAACTTGGTTCTTATAAAAGCCTCAAGAAGCCAGGATTGGAGCAAACTGTACCCCGTAAGTTGGGGCTCCACTTACAGAATAACTAGCATTTCTTCCTGCACAGGCAGTGCTGTAAGTAGGAAGCATGTAGCTAAGAAAAAGAATCCTAAGGTTTGTAAGCAACAGAAAAATACGACAGCGTGATAAAGACTGTCATTGCTCTAGGTACTGTAGAAACCCATTTGCTCTGATTAGCCCTAAGAATTTTCAACAGGAGTTTGAGAACAAACAGTAAAAGTGATTTATTGGTACCAGATTCTGAAATGTTTTATACTGATAGACTCACATCCAAATATTGCTAGATTTGCACTGCTGACCAAACGTACTGGATATCTGTTATATATACACATACATACTCTTCACATGATCACAAAGCAAAACAAAAAAAAAAAAAAAAAACAAGACAAAAACTGAAATTTATAACATTTTAATACCACAAATCAGTATTTCTATATGTAAAATATAACCAGATATATCAAGTAATTTTTTTTTAAGTTGTAAAGAAGGTGCTAAGGGATGTCCATTTACTTACCTCATTTCTTTATCAACTATTGATGGCAGCAGCTGCTCAAGACAGCCTTACGCTGCCATCATGCTGGCTGCAGCAAGGAGGCGTAGCCAGGGCTGCATGCTCCGGGCAGCGTGCGGGAGCCGGGGACAAGTGGGACCTTCACCTTTTCTGAGTGGGGGCAGGAGCACCAGTGGGGAAACTGCGGCCGTCCAAGCCATGGCTACAGACCCGGGCCTCCCAGGCCACTCCTGCTCCATGAAGCAGGCAGGGGCCGCCCCCTCCCATTTCCCCACACAGCTGCAGTTGCCCAAACCGCAGCTGCAAACTCAGGCATCCCTGCACCCTTGGGGACCCAGGAAGGGCCCCTGCCCTCACAGGCTGAGAAGTGCCTGCTCCCACTGCCTGGCTTCTCCCTGCTGTTCGCTTCCGCTCTAATCTTGGAGCAAAGTCAGGGCTGAGCCCAGGTGCCAAGGATAGCAGCAGGAGGCAGACAGATTCTTGGGCCGAGGGGATGGATGCCTGGTAAGGATAGGGATGACCAGCAGCAAAGAGGAGCTACCTGCTCTAGGGCCTCCTTTCTGCTGAGCACTTCAGAGACCTGCAGGGACATCAGGACTGTCAGCAGAAAGGAGCAACCCACTCTAGGGCCTTCTCTCTGCTCGGAGCTGGGGAGATGATGAGAGGGCTGCCTGCAGAGAAGAGCAACCCATTCCAAGGCCTCCTATCAGTTGAGAGCTGGGGAGACGATAGGACAACCTGCCTGAAGAGAGGAGCTTCCCACTCCAGGGTCCTAGCTCTGCTAGGAGCTAAATAGTAGGAACGGCCTGGCTGCGCAAAGGAGCTACCCCCTGTGGGTTTCCTGTGAGCTGTTCTATTGCTCAATAAAACTCCTCTTCATCTCGGCTTACCCTTCACTTCTCTGCATATCCCATTCTTCCTGGTCACAAGAGAAGAACGTGGGACCTGCCAAACAGCGGAGCTAAATGAACTACAACACAAACAGGGTTGAAACTGCTCACCATGTTGCAGGCATAGAGAAGGATAGAGTAGCTGTGGCCCCTGGGGGAGCCCAGACCTGGGAGCTCCCTCAGCCAAGACTGTGACTTCCTTTTTGGGGTCCTGCAGTGCCTACCATCTTCAAGCTTTCCAGGTGCCACCAGGGAAGCTGCTTGTGGTGCGTCTGGTCCAGCCACAGCCTCACAGAGAGCTGGCACCTGTGCCAGCACCCGCAGGTGCCCGCCCTGCTGCAGCAGCCAGCATGTCAGACTGCACAGTGGCTGGATCCCATGCTCACATACTCCTCACCACTCCATGCCTGATACACCCTTGGCAGGCATGAGACCCAGGCTGGTAGTGTGAGAAAAGTGCAGCCTGCTAGGCCAAGTGGATGGAACGAGCCCAGCAGGCCTGAGCAAACTCAGGAAAAGGCACCGCCAGCCAGAGGTTTCACGCCAGAAAAAGCAACACCCCAAAGATCCTGTAACACGATTACCTACTACTACTAAGGAGTTTTTACAGGAATATATTTTTATGACAAATTCAACGTCCTATTTTTCTATCTTCTAAAAATAAAAATAGGCACAGACATTGGAATACTAAGAGTTGGCAAACTTTTTTTTTCTATTTTGTACTTTATTGAAACAACCATTGTTGCTTCTCAGTCTGTGCAGCCACTTTGCATTTTGGATGCCCGTATATAGCAAAGAGTACTCATTTAAGTAGGTATTTTGTTTGTTTGTTTGCTTTGTATCCTTCACTAAGAGCAACAAGAGGCAAGCTCTCTGGGTTTTGTGAAGCTATCTTTGTTCCCTTGGTACCCCCATTCCTTCATCCCCTTTTTCAACCTGAGGACATTCTATCAGTGAGTCTTTATGGGGTGGGGGGCAGTTGCTGAATCATAATTAGGAAGAGGTTTACATGAGTGATATTCATTATGAAGTTACTAAACACATTCAAATTTGCTTCGCTCCACTTTTGCATATTGAAAATATAAGGTGAAGGAAAAGAGAATATGTAGACATTTTATACTGCAAGACAATGAATGCTTGTTTTAAATATCTGGGGATGATATGGTCTGACTCTGTGTCCCCACCCAAATCTCATCTCAAATTGTAATCCCCACGATCCCCATGTGTCGAGAGAGGGATCTGGTGGGAGGTGATTGGATCATGGGGGCAGTTTCCCCCATGCTGTTCTCATGATAGTGAGTGAGTTCACATGAGATCTGATGGTTTTAGAAGTGTCTGACAGGTCCTCCTTCACATGCGCTCTCTCGCCTACTGCCATGTAAGACATGCCTTGCTTCCCCTGTACCACTGATCATCTGCCATGATTATAAGTCTCCTGAGGCCTCCCCAGACATGTGGAACTATGAGTCAATTAAACCTCTTTCCTTTATAAATTACCCAGTTTGGGGTAGTTTCTTTATAGCAGTGTGAGAACAGACTAATACAGGTGATGCTTGGTCAGGTTAAGAAAAGGAAGAAATAGGTTAAAATGAGAAGCAAAACTGAAAATACTTCCCTGTTTTCGAGGGTATAAGAACTAACAGTACATTACCAACACAAGATCTGTCTGGGTTTTGAAAAGTTTCAAAAATGGTTACAACTATTTTTTTTCCTGAAATGTATTCCTGTCTGAGAGCTGTAGGACTGAATAAATGACTACACCATCCATTTCTGCATTCTGATTTTATGACAAGGCACATTCCTTTAATATTCTTAACCTAGTATATATATTTAAATCAGGCCCTGAAGCTTTATACCTATATTACAAATAATGAATAGTGCATGTACAATGTCCTATGTATTAAGCAAACAAAAACATCCTATGAAAGTGCACATAATATCCATTATCTACAACTATTAATCATACAATATTTTCTCTTGGTTAAAGAAAAGTTACAATTTGCCCCAAAAGTAATAGCTCTAGGTATGTACATTTTTTACTTTATATCTGAAACAGAATTATAATAGGCTTGTCATCAAAATATAATAAAGGTGATCATTTCAGTGCCAGGTACCTCGTGGTAGCACTTGTTATACAAATTGTACGAAATGCCTAAATAACAAAACAATTCCAGAAAATGACTTACCCTCCCTTAATGTAGTCAAGGAATGAAACTTCTGTTTCTACCAAGAAAGAGAGTAAAGTTACCTGAAAAAGAAAAAGACAGAATTACCTTCTAGTTGTTTGTGACCCCAAATAGATTTTTCTAACTAAGAGAGAGAAAAATTGTATTTCTTTGCATTTTGAAAATCACTAAAGACATTATTTTTTATTAACATCTGCTAGGACTGATTGTTCTTACATTTAAAATTATCTGAAGGAAAGGGACCAAAAAAATTAACCAATGTCTTTCTATGACCGGTTTACTTCCGTTGAAGAACAGCATGAAAATTATCTACAAGGACATTGTGTTACTTCCCATTTTAGATAAAAGGAAAGATGAAAGGGAGTTGGAAAATGGTTAAAACCAAAAAACCAAAATCAGTGAACAAAGCCTTCAAGAGGAAATGTGTGTTTTCAGTCATGGTTCTGTAATGAGCTCATCTAATATTTTAACTGTCTTGCTTTATAGAGATCTTTCAAAGAAAACTGAGAGAAAACTTACATTTTGCTTCTCCCCAAAAAAGTTAATCTTAAGAAAAAAAACTGCAGTATTTTTTCTTAAAATAGGATGACACTGATTTTTTATAATTTTTGATACATCTTTGCATCTTCTGTACTGATTTAGTACATCATTCCCACAGAGTTGTCAATTTTAATGACAACTTTTTTGAATGAGCACATACATATCCCACGAAATGAGTCACAGTTGTTAAGTATAGCCTGTAAAGAGTATAGTATTTCTTACTACCACTTGTGTTTTTTTATGTCTGCCTGATGAATTACACTCGGATTCCACTGAATGAAGAGTTCATAACAAAATTTCAGCCTCTCTCAGAGGCCTTGCAGCCCCTAGGATTATCTGCAAGAAGCCAAGTCAATACCTTCTATAAAGTATTCTTCATTACAATCAGTCCCCTGGGAAGCTGATTTTTCTATTGTGTTTGCTCATATTAAAACCCTGAGTGAAACACAGCTCAGTTTTTTAATTGCTTCCAGTAGGATTAAAGATGCCATCTACATATATGCATATTCATTTATTTTAATCTTTAATAAATAACATAAAATTTGACTTACTGTTCCAGAATTACTATATTTTTTCTTTTTTCCTTTCTTTTTGGGATTCACCACCTTAAAAAGCAGACAAAACAATTAAAATGTGTTACGGTTTATATTGAATTTTTATATTGAAGTTTTAAAAATGTGTAGTTTAACCTGCTGCCTTCACTTCTTCTGCATGTATGCATTTACAAATGCTTTCAGTATGACTTTGGACGGTCATTCAGCCAAAACTTCTCTACAAAAGTTAATACTGACTATATTAAAAAATGTTTTGTTTGTAATACTCTTCTCACCTGTACATACTGATTGCCCATAACTATAGTCACCTTCTTGATATGATAGAGGCCTTTAACATCTAATGTCCTAATTATTGCTTTATAGAAAAATGATGGGTTGTTAAAGAAAAGTATATTCAAGTGACAAAACTTTAAAAATTAAATACACTAACATAGCAAATCATCCAATGTGTGAATATTTAAAGGATCTATTAACCTAACTATTTCTTTATAATGATGGTAATTTCCACCAGTTACCCATGCTACATAATAATTGGTAAAGGTCTGGTTTGTAGACATAAGACTGGCTTTTTGACTATTTGATCCATGAGTAAATAAGGTTGCACTTCTATATTTCGTAAGACATTAGGGGATATAGGGACTATTACAATAAATAAGACCTGCCAATCTAATAGGATAAATGTAATACATAATTGCCTGAAGAGACTTCAAATCATCTCAATCCAAAATATGGAGAAAGCATTTGACAGGGAAAAGAAGATGAAATAGTTTATGAAAAAGTATTATTTGAACCATAATTTATTAATTTAAACTAGGGCTTCAATTAAAAAAAAAAATACACCATTCTAGAAAGAAAAACAGGCAACTGATCCAGGTTGGCTGGGGCAGAGAACCCACACAACCAGATGAGAAGTGAATCTGAAAAAATAAGCTGAGGCCATGTTAAGGAGATCCTTAATCCTAGGCCGGGGAGTTTGGATGTTATTTAGTTGATGTTTAAACAGGAGAATGATATAATAGGTCTATAGCAGCAGTCCCCAACATTTTTGGCATCAGGGACCGATTTCATGGAAGAAAGTTTTCCCACGGATGGAGGTGGGGAGGATGGTTTCGGGATGATAACTGTTCTACCTCAGATCATCAGGCATTAGATTCTTATAAGCAGCACACAGGAGGCAGAGCTCAGGTGGTAATGCTCCCTTGCTTCCAGCTCACCTCCTGCTGTGTGGCCCAATTCCTAAAAGTCCACAGGCCTGTATAGTCTGCATTCTGAAGGTTGGGGACCCCGGTCTACAGGATAGTTGTAAGGTGAGAAAATGAAGGCAACAGTTAGGGTCCTATTTTAAATTTTCTATGCAAGAAGTAATGAATCATTAAATAAGGAAGCCCCACTGAAAACGGCTCGCAAAACAAACAAACAAACAAACAAAAAACTAAGAAAACAGAATAAAGTACATTTTTCAGATTTAAGTAGAAAATCTAAAGGAGAAATTGGTCATTCATTCATTCCATGTATTATTTACTGTGTATTTCAGAAAGCCCTAATTGAACACATTCTGTAGGAAAACATGCAACAGTAAGGATATTGAGCATCATTGGCAAGATCACACATTTTTCAGATGGTTCAATGGTTATACTATTAAATACGGAGCAGGTTGTTTGGAGGAGAAAGGTAATGTTTGATCTCGAGGTTTGAAGAATTCCTCAGTTCTTCCAGATAATTTGAGGAACACAGCACTCTGAACAATATATAGGAAATCAGTGAATAAAATTAATTCAATCAAAAGTTTGAAAACAAAAAGTTCAGCGATACATTTTTCTTGAAAAACTGTATTTCAGCATTTTTCTACCTAAAAATCATTCATCTGGCATTATGCCTTTGGTTTAGAAGAGGTTTTTCCTAAATTTTAGGAGTAACTTTTTAGTAGAATTTCATAAGCATCTTTCAGTTCATATGAGTGTTTTTGCTGTCAGCACATCATAATATACTATTGTCATAGAAAAATTACCTTATGACTTGGTTTTAAATTACATAATTAAATTTAATTGCCTAAAGATGTTTTCATTTAATCATATAGGGCCATTTCAATCGCCAATAATACATCTGATATAACAATATTAAATTTATATAATATATAAACATAGTAGCATTTGTCACTTCTAAAACTAAATAATGAACTAGGGAAGTTACTTTAGAATGATGGAGTAAGGCTCTCTGAAAGTTGCTCATCCATAAAGACAATGAGAACACTAGCAAAAATTGTCAAAATCAAATTTTTTCATGAATCTGGAAATTAATCAAAGGCTTGCAACAATCAGTGATAACTCATTCAAGAAAAAGAGTAAATCTCACTATGTCATTTTAACTTGCTTTACTCTAAACCTACTTTTCCCAGCTCTGTATGTAGTAGCATTGAAAACTGTCAGCCAGGCAACTACAGTAGCTGTGTAAACCAACAGTCTAAAAGCCACTGGAGGGGACAGAATAGATATGAAGTTCTTCAAAAAGTGTTTGAGGTAATGAATATGATAATTACCTGATTTGATCATTACACAATGTATATATGTACTGAAACACCACACTGTACACCATTAACATTTATAATTAACATGTGTCAATTAAAAACAAAACTTTAAAAAAAGTGTCTTTTCCAGAGAATTGTCATTAACTGACTTATATGGAAGCTTTCTGGAAAAGCTCCATTCATAGGGCTTGGGCTTGTGGTTATTTGACTTAACTCAAAGCCTGCTCAGAGGGAAATGCCCTATCTCCAGGACATTTGTTGAAAGCAGACAGTGGCAAGTGTTTAACAATGGCATATCTGCTGGAGGTGATGATATAATCTGGGGCAAGTAAGAGGCTAACTCAAAAACCAAAAAGGAAGATTGAGGGAATGAGATTTGTTTAGAGGGGGCTTTTAAAAGCTCTGGTATATTGCTGGAAATCTAGAAGCCTATGCCCTTTGAAGGGGTGTACATATGCCCAGGAAAGATTTAGGGAATTATTTTCTCTGTTCAACCACAAATCTCTGCTCAAACAACAAGTGAAAGCTAAGGCAGGATTTTACGTTGTTGGAGCATATAAGGAATGTCCAAATGTACACAAATCTCTGTCAAAACATCTGCTGTCCACGGAGCTAACCAAGCAAAGACTTCAGTAGTCCACACAACAAAGAATAATTTTATACAATTAGTCCATGAAAATCACTAAACAAAGAGCAAAAAACACAAACCTTGGAGAAGGTAGAGAATCTGATTCCCAATGTGCTGCATTATATTATTTAAAGTTTCCAGCATTCAACAACAAAAACAAGATATGCAAAGAAACAGGAAAGTATGCCCCATACTTTTCTATACATAGAAGAAAGAAGTTGACAGAAATTGTCCCTGGGGACGTGCAGATATGGGATTCATTAAACAAAATCTTTAGCTCAGCTATTATAAATATATTGAAAGAAGGAAATCATGTCTAAAGGATTAAAGTATGAAACAATTCCTTACCCAATAGAAAATATCAAAAATGGATCAAAATTATATAAAAAGGAACCAAATAAGAATTCTCAACTTGTAAAGTACAACTGTAATGAAAAATTCACCAGAAGAGTTTGACGGAACATTTGAGCTGGCAGAAGAAATAATCAGTTGTGGGGAAAAGAAAGAGAGAACAGACTGTTACTGTGTCTATGTAGAACGAAGTAGACATAAGAGACTCCATTTTGTTCTGTACTAAGAAAAATTCTTCTGCCTTGAGATGCTGTTAATCTGTAACCCTAACCCCAACTCTGTCCTTGCAGAGACATGTACTGTGGTGACTCAAGGTTTAGTGGATTTTGGGCTGTGCGGGGTGTGCTTTGTTAAACAAGTGCCTGAAGGCAGTATGCTTGTTAAAAGTCATTACCATTCTCTAAATCTCAAGTACCCAGGGACACATACAATGCGGAAGGTCACAGGGACCTCTGCCTAGGAAAGCTAGGTATTGTCCAAGGTTTCTCCCCACGTGATAGTCTGAAATATGGCCTCCTGGGAAGGGAAAGACCTGATTGTCCCCCAGTCAACACCCGTAAAGGGTCTGTGCTGAGGAGGATGAGTAAAAGAGGAAAGAAGGCCTCTTGGCAGTTGAGATAGAGAAAGGCATCTGTCTCTTGCCCATCCCTGGGCAATGGAATGTCTTGGTGTAAAACCCCATTGTATGTTCTATTTACTAAGACATGAGAAAACCGTCTTAGGGCTGGAGGTGGGACATGCTAGCAGCAATGCTGCTCTTTATGCACTGAAAATGTTTATGGAGATGTTTGCATATGCACATCAAGGGACAGCACTTTTCCTTAAACTTATTCGTGTCACAGAGATCTTTATTCATATGTCTTTCTGCTGACCTTTTCCCTACTGTGACCCTACTGTCCTGCCACTTCCCCTTTTTCTTTTCAATGGTAAAGATAATGATCAATAAATACTGAGGGAACTCAGAGACTGGTGCCAGCCTGGGTCCTCTGTATGCGAGGCGCCGGTCCCCTGGGGCCACTTTTTCTTTCTCTATACTTATCTCTGTGCCTCATTTCTTTTCTCAAGTCTCTCGTTCCACCTGATGAGAAACGCCCACAGGTGTGGAGGGGCAGTCCACCTCTTCAATCAGTAATTTTGCAGATTTGTCAACTGAGATTTTGTTTCCAAAACAAAAAAAGGAAAAAAACCAAGACAAAAAACAACAACAAAAAACAGAGGCCAAGAGAGCCATGCGACACCATTAAGCATAACAAGGTAAGTAGAATGGTAGTACCAAAAAGAGAGAGGAGAAAGAGAAAGTGGCAGAAATAATTATTTGAAGAACTAATGGCTGAAAAATTTTTTGGTTGCTTGATAAACCTGAATCCCTTGCACAAGTATAGATAATAAAGTTTGTAATGTATTGGACCAAAGATTGTCCATTGAACTCCTAAAATTACTTGTACATAATTCATAATGGTCTCCTAGATTTTTTTCAGACTGATGTCTTCTTTTGAAAATATGTATAATAAAAAAAATTTATATTTGAACTCATGGCTTTACAGGGTATTTAAGAACACATAAACATTATTAAGCTTCTTCATCATCTCATGAGATGTGGCACCAGTCTTGTCATTTAGCAAGCTTTATTGGACAAGAGAGTCTGGGGACTGATTGAAACCAGTGATGAGAAAATGCTATAAAAGCTAGAGAAACTAAAAGTGGTTAATCACTGGAATATTATATGCTGACCAGCAGCAGATGATGCCTAAGTACAAGGAGAACTAGTGTGCATGTGTGTTCTTCCTCAGCCTTGACGTTAGGCAGACAAAATAGGTATTTACATAATTACGAGCTGTCTTACATGACTTATTTCCTGTTTAGAGCCTAAATATCATTTCCTTGAAAGACCCAGATAGACTAATGTATTACTCTATCTTTGTCTCTGACTGAGAAATTTTTTTGAGAGCTGAGTTTGGCCCTCTGTAATAATCTCATAGAGCACTAAGTATACTACTATATAGAGCACATATCAATCTATACAAAACATATTTTATATCTGCCTCTCCCATTAGACACTGAAATTTATACTCACCTCTGTATCCCCAGTGCCAAACATAGAACATAAAATGTAGAAACTACTTAATAAAATTGTTTTAGGAATGAATAAATGAAGGCTGGAATAAAGTGGTAGAAGGAGATTTCTCCACTCTCTAGTTAACAGAGGCCAATTTTAGCATCAACCTGGCAGGGAAGTATTACCACTTTTGATTAAATACTGAGATATTCTCCTTTAGTATCCACATATATTAAATTTTAAAGTTATAGGAAATGTACAGATATCATAGCTCAAGGAACAACAGTGCTAGAACATACTATACGCTCAACACATATTTGGTGATTAACTGGCACGGTGGTTTCAGGCAGAAATAACTACAATGTGTCTGCTTTAACAACCTGAATTTCTTTAATGCCTGCCTATTACCTTGTCATTCCCTTCAGTCTCCATCTAAACAGCAGTGAAGGTGCTCAGATATATATGTAGACCACAGCTCATTTTATAATGCCACACTGACAACTAAAATGCCTCATCTTCTTCTTTATTAGCAAGGGATGGAAGAGGAGGTTGATAAAAAGGCAAAACATAAAGGCTGAAGCTTAAGAAACAATAAACTCATATCTATATTTTTTAAAGTAAAATGCTTTATACACAAGAATTAAAAAACAAAAACATGGCCGGGCACGGTGGCTCAAGCCTGTAATCCCAGCACTTTGGGAGGCCGAGACGGGTGGATCACGAGGTCAGCAGATCGAGACCATCCTGGCTAACATGGTGAAACCCCGTCTCTACTAAAAAATACAAAAAACTAGCCGGGCGAGATGGCGGGCGCCTGTAGTCCCAGCTACTTGGGAGGCTGAGGCAAGAGAATGGCGTGAACCCGGGAGGCGGAGCTTGCAGTGAGCTGAGATCCGGCCACTGCACTCCAGCCTGGGCGGCAGAGCGAGACTCCGCCTCAAAAAAACAAACAAACAAAAAAAAAAACAAACAAAAAAACAAAAACATTTAAATGTGACTTGAAGAAGTATTATTATTGAATCTAAAAATGTCTACTCAACAACTTCAAAGATTCTTACATACATTGATACTTAGTTAACCTTTGGCAGTTATGCTTTGCAGAATCCATACTTTTAAAGCATAGACTTATTTATTCTAGAAAAAAACAATGGTAAAATAAAATGGCTCTTACCTCATATACGTTGAATTGTGACTGCCCCCTAGAAAGTTCCCTATAGCTTGTTGTAAATTCTCCAATGAAATCATGACTAAAATTAAAGGAAAAAGGTACATAAGCTTTCATATATTTGTCAATTGTATTTCAAAGGTTTTAGAAAGGTTTAATCATTATGAAAAAAATGCTTGATATTATTATGAATATAACTTAATAATTTACAAAATATTTAAAAGGACTAACACATAACTACATTCTTCACTAATCTAAAATTATGTATACTGGACAATTATATTTTATTAACATCCAAATGTTTAATTTATTCCACTAATATTAACATTTCAAACAGGTATACTAGTTTTAATAACTCATATCTCAAAACCATTAAATCACCTGTTATTCAAATGATTAATTAGGATGAAAGTTAGAGATTACACTAATACATTTATTATTTTCCATATCTATGGATATATATTTTTTAAATACAATAATTTAAAAATCTTCAAACTTTCCTATGGCCATAGTGTAACAGGATGCTATTTTAAAAAGGTATAACATATTAACATGTATAATAGTCACTCAACTTTTTTTCTATAATAATAGTTAATAAATATTTTATCAATAACAACATGTTAATTCAGAATTTCTTCACTTTAAGTAATCATCACTATGTTCTCAGGTGCCTTCTCAGTTTAGGGGAGGAGGGGTAAGGATTGAGTAAACATGTTCTCACTAAAAAGCTTTTATCAACTGAGGTTGACCTGTGCAACTACAAAAAATATGCTAAATATTCAGTGGTTTAGAGCAGACTCATATTCTACTCCTTTGAGTTAATTTAATGGCCAGTGCTAAGTTGAACACACACTGCTGAGAAGTAAGTGCAAAATGCTGGTATTCAGTGCAATGGTGAAATGTAGTATGTTAGAAGAAGATACAGATTGTAGGAGCTAAAGCAGTATAACAAAGAGAAACATGATGAAAAATACTTTGATAATAAATCACAACCAATAATTTCCTTGTGATTCAATAATACTGTTTTGCTATTTCCTGTTAATGTAATCACAACTAAAATAATTATTCTATGTTATAAGTCCCAAGCTCTCTGACTGCATTTACAAGATAAAGTTTACTCCAGTGCCATTTATCTGGCTGGTGTCTGTTTACATCTCTATATTTTTCCATACCTTTTATTACATGCATGTGTTATTTAAAGTCTGAGGGAATGAATTAAAGAGGTATTTTGAGGAAACTGATTACTACTATAGCTAGTAGTTTGGCTCTTAGTCCTTGAGTAAAGTGATTAAACTGTTGAATAAAATCTGTTCATTAGGATCATTTCTATGCTTGTATTTTTTGGGAATATGGTATTCCCAAATAGTGGGAAAACGGTATTATGCATAGTCACATTTATACCTGAAACCTGTAGGACAGTCTACAAACTTATCCATCCTCCTCTACTTTTGGGGTATTACTCCCCTATATCACTTATCTTTTACTGTACAGCTCAGCTATGATATCCATCAAGAAGTCTTTTCTGCTTCATTTCCTTCTTTTTCGCTCTCAGAAACATAAAACAAGCAAACAACCAGTATCTCTCATCACAGTTCCTATATTGTATTAAACCCATCTATTCATGTGTTTCCTCTCTTCACCTATGTTTTGAAGGCAAGAAAGGTATTAACTTCATCTCAGGATTCCCAGCATCCCCCTCCGTACCTGCTACACAATGGGTGCAGCTGAGTTTTGCAAACACACTTAGGGCAATAGCACAGTCATGCTGTGATTTTACCTTGTCAGTGATATTAACAAATTTGCTTGACATCAATTATATTCAGCCCAAAAGAATGGCACAAGTGCCAATCATATTAAACATATTAACCTTCTCTATCTCCTTAAAACAACTTTGAGAGTAATGCAGACAACTATGATTTTCCATGAAAATGCCCCCAGATAATTACAACAAAGGTATGAAAAAAAGAGAACATTGCCTTTTTTGGCACATCTGAAGATTTTCCTGAAGGCCACTCTTCAATAGATAATGCTTATTTTCCTGACATTTATCTAGTTTTGCATATAATATGGATCAATGGCAAATACATACCTGATCCATCTCATCCCTTTCTCTACCACCATGTTGTATTGAGTTAGTCAGTCAAACTCTGGGTCCTTAAGTCTTCACCTCAAAATTGGAGGTAATGCCTACTTTCTATTTCAAACATCAACCCAGAGAATTCATTTGATTCTTTCTATGAAAGGTATTTAACTTATCAAAATGTCACTTCTAGAATACAATCTAATTATGAAGACAATAACTCCAGACACACATTTTTCAATAAATAAGTTTTAATCAAATTAATTTGTAAAGAGGTAATAGGCTTATGAATGGATGTGTGTTGTATCATAATATTTTGGAGTTACACACGCATGTGGCTTGTGTTGTTCTCACGCAGGTATACTTAATTCACAAGGCATGTCTCCTATTTGGAGTACATCACAGTGTGACATGTTTCAGGTATGTATCAAAGGATATCTCAAATGAGGATTTGTACACAAATTGTATATGAAAGACAACTTCTCTAATTTGGGTGCTAAAGGGATTTTGGAACAAAATTGGCATGATCTTTCTCATGGGAACAACACCCTTAGTTTTTGTCTCTCATTTGTACTTCAGAGTAGTGATTTCCCATGTTTCCCTGTCTTGCAATTCTGTTCAAGTCCTGGAACATATCAAGATTTCTGAAAATAGTGAGTTTGAAAATGGCGCAGTCATGAATATAAAATACCCCTTTGACTGAAATGTAGTTACAATGACCCTAATTAAACACATGGGTTGCAGACATTTTTACTGTTTAAACCTGTATTTGTGGGCAGAGGGCAGCAGAGTTTTTCAGAGGTGACTGGAACCAAGGCTTTAATTCCATGATTACAAGTAAAATGCACCATGAAACTTGTGCTTTCCTACTATCACCACAAAAAGCCATCTTCATAGGTACAGATAACAACATATTAGCTCTCCCTGATTTTGCTTTCTTTGCTTTCCGTTGCAGGCATAGTGTTTGACAAACTTTTCAGCATCTAAGAATGATTTCTTACACGATAACATCAACAACCTTCACTGATTCTTAAAGAAAATAGTTAAAACATCAACAAAATCAAGTCTTTTTTTCCTTTTAACTTCTTCAAATGCTGATAATCTAGTTTCTTAAAAAGGTAAGAAATATGACCTTTCAGCATTCCTAGATTATGAGCTGATTTATGTCTAAATCTGCAGAACTAGCATGATTTTTAATTAATTGCCCCAATAAACACAAACTATAAGCATATTTTGAGCAAAAATAATTTTTTTTTCATAAAGTCCTGGTTCATGTTTTTACTATTAATAGTAATCATTATATATAAGATGTATATCAATGTATTCAACGTAGAGGTGATGATTTATCTCCAGCTTTGCTGACACTTTAAATCATTTCAAGAGGTTTATATTTCCTTTGCTCTCTATGTAGATTACAATAGTACTCTGGGCCTCCAAGATGGAAATAGAGATAAAACCACTCTCATAAATTAAGAGTTCAGCAGGAGAACTAGGCTAATTTTATCAGTCTTATCCGCACCTGCTCATTAGTTCATTTCAAATACTGACAGAATTTTTAAAAGATATAAATATCTTTTTATACTTATATATAATAAGTTCTATTGCCCTGCTGGGTGTGTGTGTGTGTGTGTGTGTGTGTGTGTGTGCATAAAATGGTACATTTATATAATCCTACATTTCTGTATGTTACTATTTCATCTATTATGATTATTGAATATTTTATTAATTTTATTTTCACCTCTTGATTATATCTACACAAAGATACAAGAAGACTAGAACAAATCACATTTTCTAAGGTGAAGATAATATTTTTATTGTGGTTTACATTGGTAAAGCAAGTGCTATAAGCCATAGTTAAGGATATGTTATATATATAATAATTTATCACATTTAAAGCCAAAATTGTATGCCTACTTAGTTATGCAAAATTATTTTTAAAAAAAACAGGATATATACATATTTTTAAGTATATTCATAATGGTAGGTCATTTAAGTTGCATGGGTATCTATTAGACATAATTTAAATTTTAACTCCACATAAAGTATACTTTTAAAATATAAATACCTTTAATTCTGTTTCTATTGCTTCTAACAAGCTGAATGCACTAGAATATTGTCAAACAAAAGCTCCCCATTCAAATTAAAATTTGCCTACACAAATAGAAAGCATATGATAATTAAGAAAAAAAATTCTTAACAGGAAATAATTTTACCTAGCAATGTTTCACAAATGTAACTTAATCCATTAAAAAGTAGAATGGAGTTTCTTTATCCAGTTATGACCTTGGATACTTATCTAGAATTATATTAATTAGAAACTTTACTGTGATCATGTCTGAGGTTAAAATGTTGTCCAGTTTCATGGATTTTAAAATATTTATGTCGCTCACATACTTTGTATGTGATTGAATTCAGTTTTTAGCTTGAACACTAATCTCTAGAAAAGGAAGTCTGTGTGACTCAGTATCCTGTTTCAAAAGTTTAAACTATAAGCCAGTAAGTTGTAATTTTTTTCAGAGTAATGGTAATTAATAATAGTAACAATTATTATTATAAGCAAAACAAAAAAGCAGCATTATTATTAAAATGATGACATATTCAATGCTTAACAAAGACTGAAGTTAAAAAAACTGTGCTACTAAATCTGTATTCTTGTATCTTTTTCTTTTTATGTCATTGGTCTATGGCTAAATAAATGCAATTAAAGGTGATCACTTACTTTCCCACATACTAGTAACAGATACCTTATTCAAGAACAAATATAAAATATACGGCCGGGCGCGGTGGCTCAAGCCTGTAATCCCAGCACTTTGGGAGGCCGAGACGGGCGGATCACAAGATCAGGAGATCAAGACCATCCTGGATAACACGGTGAAACCCCGTACCTACTCAAAAATACAAAAAAACTAGCCGGGCGAGGTGGCGGGCGCCTGTAGTCCCAGCTACTCGGGAGGCTGAGGCAGGAGAATGGCAGGAACCCGGGAGGCGGAGCTTACAGTGAGCCGAGATGGCGCCACTGCACTCCAGCCTGGACGACAGAGTGAGACTCCATCTCAAAAAAAAAAAAAAACAAAAAACAAAAAACAAACAAAAAAAAAACAAATATACACATACTTCAGTCATAAGTAGACAAGACAAATTAAATTTGCAGTTCAAAAAATTTTACTTTATATAGCACAGTAGTTCAAAAAATGTTTTTTCTCTGTCAGCCATCACTACCACCGTAAGTCATTTAAAGATAATAATTTCATCTCAATTTCTCTCACGTTTTCACAGAGATTAAGCCTGGAACACAGGGAAGTCCATAACTTTTTGAACCAAAGTTCATATCTTGATAAGCACAAAGAAAAAAAAAAATCTGCCAGGAGTAACACATACTCATTCTCTCTCTCTCTCCTGAACACACGTATACAACACAAAACCCCTAGCCTGAAGTAGCAAAAGTTGGCAAGTTGCACTCTAGACTCCACTGCTACCCAAGGAGAGGGTCTTTTCAATGGCAAACAGTTCCTTCTTTGTCTCTGGCGTATCCTCTCCTCTGTGTTTCGGGACACCACTTCCCAGAGTTGTGCCAAAGTTGCCAAAAGGCATCGTAGGTGTTCTAGCTCCCTCGCCATTCTTGCTTGTGGAGCCGGCTACCAGTTTCCATGCTTTCTCTGGTCACCAGTCTACATACTGTTCATTATCTTCCTGACAGACTGAGGGACTCCAAAAAGGGCAACAGGGATCAACTGCAAAGGGTCAAAGTCACAAAGAGGAGGAGATTAAAGTAAATTTGCTATTGAAATTCTTTCAAACCTATGCGGGGGAAATGCATGTTGGAAAACATCCTTTGATAATGTCAGGGTTTTAGATTTAATAGTCTTACAAACCCCAAAAATATACGTCTACCCAGTACAAAGTTATGTAAATTGTTGCTTTTGTCGTTTTCAATCAATACGTAGAGACAATTTAGATAATTCAAGTCCCAAAAGCACTTATCCCAGCTCCCATCAAATTTGCCTAGAATATTTGCCTCAAATAAATCAAGTAACTCACAAATTTTATTTTGTGCTGTGTAGACAAGGGCTTGTTAGTCAAAAAAGGTACATTATGAAATTTTAAAAGATCATCCCACCACTTCAGTGAAATTTTGAATTTAGAGCTGACAGTGTACTGTAATCCTTGACATAGATTTTATTTGGCAACTCAGACCTTTCTGATTTGAAAGAATTTTCAGTCAGTGGGGGATTGTGTACATATTTTAATATTAACGTAGAAGTAATAACTACTTATTACCATTCGGTATTTATAAAGTTCTCTTTGGATTCTTACATCATTACTCTTTTACCTCTCAAAATTAATTACATTTTTTTTTTTGAGACAGAGTCTCACTGTTGCTGACACTGGAGTGCAGTGGGGTGATCTGGGTTCAGTGCAGCCTCCAACTCTCCAATCCAAGGGATCCTCCCACGTTAGCCTCCCAAGTATCTGGAACCACAGTGCATACCACCACACCCAGCTAATTGTTGTCTTTTTGTAGAGACAGGGTTTCGTCATATTGGCCAGGATGGTGTCAAACTCCTGGGCTCAAGAGATCACCCGCCTTGGCTTCCTAAAGTGCTTGGATTACAGGCATGAGCTGCCACGCCCAGCCTAAAACTACTTTCTTAAAACTTTTTTTTTTTTTTTTTTTTTTTTTTTTGAGACGGAGTCTCGCTTTGTCGCCCAGGCTGGAGTGCAATGGCGCGATCTCGGCTCACAACAAGCTCCACCTCCTGGGTTCCCGCCATTCTCCTTCCTCAGCCTCCTGAGTAGCTGGGACTACAGGCGCCCGCCACCACGCCCGGCTAGTTTTTTTTTTTTGGATTTTTAGTAGAGACGGGGTTTCACGGTGTTAGCCAGGATGGTCTCCATCTCCTGACCTCGTGATCCACCCACCTCGGCCTCCCAAAGTGCTGAAACAAACTTCCTAGATTTTGTGAGGTTTCAATAATTCCTTATATGGTTTTTGAAGAGTGTTACTTTCTGAAAATGGTTTTAACAATATAAATGTTCTCAAAGCTTTAGAATATGGAAATAGTATAGTTCACCTCAAAAAAGACTTTTTGTTAGAAGTCTGCACGCGTTATATACTTTTTTAACCAAGTGAGGCTTCCGAAAACTATGAAGTAAAGTTTCAGAATTACTGAGCTCCCCAGAGACATTAAATCTAAGAATTTAAAAAGCTGTGTGAGCTGCTGCTTGGATGGTATAATATCTGTGTGTGGAAACTCTTCTTTTAAATATGCATAGCAGGTAACTTGTTCCTAAAACACATTATAAAAATCTTTGAATATTCTATGAAAATGAAAGAAATATCCTTGCTGTCCTGCAAAAATAATGTCTGCATGTTGGTTCTACCTTTGGGTTCTACTGACTTTGAGTCACTTAGTAGGCTTTGTAATAAATTTTTTCATCCCCTCAAAACCATAAAATGCATTTTCCTATTCACTTTTTAAAGTTGATATAATTAATTAGGGAATACTAAAATTTTATTTTGGTTTCTTTGAAGAAAAGTATTATCTTAGAAAATAAAAATGTAGCCCTAATCTCAATATATGCTGAAATTAATTTTAGAGATTAAAATTTACATTTTAACACATGTATTCCAATGGCTTGATTCGTTTAGTCTCTACTATGATATATTCAGAATGAGTTTGTGCTCTAAAGTAGATGTGATAAGATAAGGGAGACTCTACAATATGGTAGACTCTTTCTACATATGTAATATCTTATTCTATACTTTTAGGAAACATAACACTAGGAATATGTTTAGATAATAATGACTTAAAAGAGGCACTGTCAATGTGTGAAGACTTAAATAGAAGGATATTTTTCTATAGATTTTAAACAAAAATCCCACTGTGAATTCATTTTAAAACATAAACCATAGGAAGCATTCTTCCTTTGGTTCTGATCCTTCCACATCAGAAATTTCTTTTCTTGTTTGCTATGTTTATTTTGTTCTACATACAATACAATGTAAACTCAAAAATTGTAAGTTAACAAGTTTGCATGTCTATCCTAGAGTTGTAATCATAGTATAATACAAGAAAAACCAGCAATATAAGTAGCATGATCCATAAACATTTTTTCATGTTTATAATATTTTATTTCATGTGTGCATCAATATAGAAATTTAGAATATTTGGTTTCTGAAGGAAAAAGTTGTCTAAATAATTCTAAAACACTCCATAGCATAGTATACACAATACTATTTCATTTGTATTTAACTAAATACACAATTTAACTGAAAATTTAAAACCTCACATTAATTTGATATTCTTAAAGAACATTTATATAATAAATATTAATCATAGAATTATGATACCAAAAAAAGTAAATCCTTTTATGACCTTATTTATTAGTCAGAAAGCATTTACTGAGTATTTCCTCTTCCTGAATTTTAATGCCAAATAATGATATTACAACCATTAAATATGCACATGAAATACATTTAATAAAGTAGAAGAGAATGGGTTAGTCTCTTAAATTTCTTTGAAGATGTCAAAGTCGGTGAAATACCAAAGATTTTATGTGGTGTTTGCTTTATATTGAAATGCTCTAATTTTTAGTAGCATAAATCTTACTGTAGACTATATTTTCTGGTTAAATCTATAATGCAAAAATTATCCAAAATATTTTAAAAGATCATATATGCCACAGAAAAAGTATGGCTTCTCTTTGTAATGATGTGGATAATTGAGGCAATTACTTAGATCACTGAAATATACAATTACCTATATATTTTAAATAGAACGACTTGAAGCCTTTATTTTACTTCTGTCATACGTTCATACAAATTAAAAAGTTTTAGATACTAAAACTATGTGCACAAGCAGGCTGGAACCAAGAATGTCACAGTTGAACTCCAGAGACTAAATTTTAAAAGCAAAGACAAAATTCTTGATTTAGGGAGCAGAAAATCAAACTTCAGGCCATAAAGTAATATTAAGGGTACATTAGGAGATACATAAAGTATCTCCAGTATACTGGAGAAGTGTGTGTCAGTCATTCAGTCAAAAAAATTACAAATAAGTAAAAGCAACACTGAAATATATCTGAGTATTTATCAAAGCTGAATTTTTATTGGCAGTGACAGTATGCTACATCTCTTTGTTTCTCCCAGATAAATAACTATAAAATTTTCTTTTCCAGGCATGATTTGACTATAACATGAATAAATAGCTAAACATATTTTTGTTTGGTTTTAATTATCTCAGGTTGTATCTATTGTAATCAGCAACAAGTGCTAAAGGTTAAGAATTTGTGCTTTCAAGAAAAGATTCTGGACTTCTGAATATCAGAAGAAATATCTAGTTTTCAGATAAAGGAAACCAGAGTAAAACACAGAGAGGTCTTGGAAACATCTGTGTCTGTTAGGAAGCATGAACTAAACCTTACATAAGAAAGCACAATAGATTCAGGTTGGTGTAATCTGAAATATTTCAATTCCTCTGGCATGAGGTAATCACGAATTCCAGTATTGTCTGGATTACAACTATCTGCTAGGTTTACAGTTGGGATTCTCCTCATCAGAACTAAAGAAAGGCTATTAGAATTTTAAATTCACCCATTCAGAATCTAAGTCCATTATATCTACCTCTATACCCCCAAACTGACAAGTTAGCAACGCCTTACTCTCCTATTCCCATCAATAATACTATATATATTTCCTTGTCAACTACATTTAGACTTTGAGAATTGTGTTTTACATCAGACTTCAATTAAAGTAATGTTGCTGTTATAAACCCATAGATGTTATCCCTTTAACACTGTCCCTACTACCCAAGCTTCATGTGATGTTGAAAAATGAAAACTCATAAATGTGAAATCTGAAGGCTCCACATTTTGAAGCCGTCATATAGGTAAACTTGGGCAAGAAACTGAACTTCATTTCATTTATCAACAAAAGCAGAACGACCATAAGTTATGTATGCCTATCAGGATTTTTGCAAGGATCATATGGAAAAGTCTGTAAAAAAAGTACTTTGTAGACGGAAAAGCTCTATGCATATTCAAAGTGTACTTTAGATGGCATTCATAACAATGGTTTTGTTATTCTTTTTCTTATCTTTTCTACCAACCTAATATAGGTTTTCATTACTCTCCTAATGACCTCCATAACCTTCCAACTAGTCCTTGCACTTCTGTATCTGTCTGATTCCAATTCATTCTACAGATATTTTCCCACACCTTTGGCCATGCCAAAATGTGCCTGATTCGGAGTCAAAAAGTTTCTCAAAGATTCCAAAATTTCAATGGGATTCAATACATAAACCCCAGTGTGTCATTACAGGCCTTCTACCTTATGATCTTGACCTACTTTTCTATGTCTTCATTTCTCCTGAATTCCCTCTAATACATTATAACCTACTCAGAACCACATTGCCAAAGCAGAACTTTTCATCCACAATATCTGCCCTTTTTTGAGTCCTTCATTCCTTTCAGATAAATCACATATCATACTTTATCATGAACATATCTGGGATACTTCAACACAGATGTGAACTTATCCTTTCCTGAAATCCAGCATCACATTATACCTCTCTCAGGCAACATTCATGCTGTACCTGGTATTTTGTTCCTGGAATTTTATCGCACACTTTACAGGAACATACCCTTCTTCAGTC
Organism: Trachypithecus francoisi; assembly: GCF_009764315.1. Taxonomy (NCBI): domain Eukaryota; kingdom Metazoa; phylum Chordata; class Mammalia; order Primates; family Cercopithecidae; genus Trachypithecus; species Trachypithecus francoisi. The sequence continues at coordinate 96,775,328 of NW_022681456.1, read as the reverse complement.
CATGGGCTGGATAGCAATCATCTTTAAATTCCCCTGCAGTAACTAGTATAGTGACCCATACTTAATAGATGTTCAGAAAACATTTGCTAAAACATAACAGTTTCACCAAGTGAGGTTACTAAGTTTGTTAGAGACAGGATCTCCCTCTGTCTCCCAGGCTGGAGTGCAATGGTGTGATCACAGTTCACTGCAGCCTGGATCTAATGGGCTCAAGCGATCCTCCCACCCCAGGCTATCAAGTAGCTAGGACCACAGGGGTGCATCACCATGCTGGGCTAATTAAAAAAAAGTATTTGTAGAGACAAGGTCTCACCATGCTACCCAGGCTGGTCTCAAACTCCTGGGCTCAAGCCCAGGAGTTTGAATTTATTTCAATAAAAGCTCTCCAGGTGATTCTTATGCATACCTCCAGTAAAAACCACTGCTTTAAGTGGCCCAATATGTATTAAGTGGCCCATATGCCAATATGTATTTCTGGCAACCAGTAGGACAATTTCAATATATTTTGTTCTTGATTACAGAAAGAGGTCAAGGTATTCTATGTCATAGGATGGAGATGACAACGTCATCACAGAGATATTCAAAATATTCTTTAATACAAAAAAAAAAAAAAAACCTTTTGAACACAGATCAAAAATATTTTAGGATGTAGGTGGTAAGATTACCTAAAGTCACAAACATGCTAATCAATGAAGTATTTTATGCAGTAACTTGGTGGTCAAGAGGATTACCATGAATGGGGGAAAGAAGTCAGGCTTTCACGTTTTTTCTTTGGAAACCTTACTATATTTCTCATGCATGTTACAATATAAATAAACCATTTTTCCATACTAATTTTTTCTTAAGCTACAAATTGTAAGATAGTTAGACAACATAAGATGATAACAAAATTGACAATAACAAACAATGCTGAGGTGCTTCAGAGTTGAACGACTAAATATCATTTTGACACAAGTGTCAGTTTCTCAACATGATATTGAGAACTCTGCTTTCTTTCATTAGAAGACTGTTCTTTGCTAAAAGCATCTTTATAATAAATCATTCATAAATGTCTCGAATGTAACAGGAACAGAAATATTTTCGGTTTAAGGACAAAAACTAACACACCTTGGAGAAGCTAACAGGAACTTGAATCAAAATCATCAGCTGTAAAGCAGGTATTATCTTAATTTTTACAGAGAATAAAGTGCAATTAAAAGTTTCCTCTTTGTTACCGCTCAACTTTAAAACAGGAACTAGAATCAAAAAAGTGATTGAATTTGCATATGACTTAGATGGTTTTGGTCTCCTGAACTAATAAGATTGAAATGTAATATATCTTAATCGAATGAATGAGAAAAAAATGTAAGATGTGGTTTTTATGAAGAGAAATAAGAAACGTGGGACAAATGAGTGATCTGCAGGCCACCTCAGATCAGGCACACCAAAATCCAAGCCTCTATTATTGGCATATAGAATTACTCTCATCTGATCTTCCCACACTTTTCAGAAGCAACCAGATTTTCTGAATTTGTTTTTAAAGAAAAGCAGATCCTGATTCAGTAATAAAACACTATATGCTCTACGAACAGTTTAATCAAACTACTACCACCAATATTCGTAGCTATCGCCAAAGATTTTCTACACAGAATCTTTTGTAGTGTCACTGCTTATTCTCCATTTTGTGTCTCTCTCACACCGAGGTGAAGTCTCTGCTTGCTTACGTACTCATCTGTGTCTCAATACCACAAGTAAAGGAGTATGAACTGGATTATGAATTTAAGTTATTTAGCCACCTACAGGAATGGAGAATTGGTATGACAAGTTGGCTTATTTATAATGTGGACATTTCTAGACAGTTGGTTAAAACCTTCTTTTCTGAATATATTTTTAAAGCTCCTGGGAAAAAATGTTGAGGATACAGAACTGCATAAAAAAAGGGGTAAAAAGTGTATTTCATCCCACCATCCAGGGATAATCTTTCTGATGGTCAATATATCTTTTCCATGTATATATTTTAAGAAAATATTCCAGATACACTGTATAAAGCTGCACTGTTCAATCTAGTACACATTAGCCACCTGCACTCACTGAGTCCTTGAAATGTGGCTAGTATGAATTGAGTGTTCCTGTAAGTATGTACAACATACACTGTATTTCAAAGATAGTACATAAAAAAGAAAAGTATCTCAATAATTTAGATATTAATCATGTTGAATACTTCTGATATCAATTTAAGATATATTATTAAAATTAATTTTAACTGGTTCTATTTACATTTTTAATACGGCTACTAGAATAGATGTAATTTACATTTCTATTAGACAGTACTAGTATAAAGTACTCTGCAATTTTCACTTTTCATTTTATTTAAAAAAAGCATACTCCCAAATAAGTAAGCATTCCTAGAAAGCAATACTGTTGTAATTATTTATTTATTTGATTATTTATTTATTTTTTGAGACAGTCTCACTCTGTCGCCCAGGCTGGAATGCAATGGCGCGATCTCTGCTCACTTAAACGTCCACTTCCTGGGCTTAAGTGATTCTCCTGCCTCAGCCTCCCGAGTAGCTGGGATTACAGGCATGAGCCACCATGCCCAGCTAATTTTTGTATTTTTAGTAGAGATGGGGTTTTGCCATATTGGCCAGGCTGGTCTCCAATTTCTGACCTCAAGTGATCTGCCTGCTGTGCCCTCCCAAAGAGCTGGGATTACAGGCATAAGCGACTGCACCCAGACGCAATACTATTAATAGATACATAATACTCTTTTTGATAGAAGTACCACAATTTAATTTGGACATCAGTGTTTTGTTCTATCATAAATAACTGAGTTGAACATTTTTACCACAAGCCTTTTTCAGGTTTCTGATATTACCTTAGAATACATTCTTGGAAATAAAATTACTAGATAAAAGTCATAACAGTATTTTTAGGGATATTAATACAAGTAACTAAATAAGTTTCAGAAAATTTGCACCCATTTATAATACCTTAAAAATATAAAAACACCTATCTCAGTTCACCCTAAACAGCACTGGGTAATATATATTAAAATATTTGCCCATTTCATTTAAAAAGTTATTTAGTTTAAATAGTTTACATTAGTTTAAATGTTATTTGTTATATGTTAAGTTATATGTTTTAAATTCTTTTTTGTTGTTGTTGATTACTAGTTGACATGGTTTGAGCTCTGTGTCCCCACCCAAATCTCATCTTGTAGCTCCTATAATTCCCACATGTTCTGGGAGGAACCCTGTGGGAGGTAATTAAATCATGGGGGTGGGTCTTTCTCATGTTGTTCTTGTGATAGTGAATAAGTGTCACAAGATCTGATGGTTTTGATAAATGAGAGTCTCCCTGCACAAGTTACTTCTTTGCCTGCTGCCATCCATGTGAGACCTGACTTGCTCCTCCTTGCCTTCTGCCATGATTGTGAGTCTTCCCCAGCCATGTGGAATTGTAAGTTCAATTAAACCTCTTTCTTTTGTAAGTTGCCCAGTTTCAGGTATGTCTGTATCAGCAGCCTGAAAACAGGCTAATACAGTAAGTTGGTTCCAGTAGTGAGGTGTTGCTGAAAAGATACCCAAAAATACGGAAGCGACTTTGGAACTGGGTGACAGGCAGAGGCTGGAACAGCTTGGAGGGCTCAGAAGAAGACAGGAAAATGTGGGAAAGTTTGGAACTTCGTAGAGTCTTGCTGAATGGCTTTCACCAAAAGCCTGATAGCGATATGGACAGTAAGGTCCAGGCTGAGGATTACGAACTTATTGGGAAGTGGAATAAAGGTGACTCTTGTTATGTTTTAGCAAAGAGACTGGCAGTATTTTGTCCCTGCCCTAACAATTTGCGGAACTTTGAACTTGAGAGGTGATTTAGGGTATCTGGGAGAGGAAATTTCTAAGCAGCAAAGCATTCAAGAGGTGATATGGGTGCCGTTAAAGGCATTCAGTTTTATAAGGGAAGCAGAGCATAAAAGTTCATGAAATTTGCAGCCTGACAATGTAATAGAAATGAAAATCTTATTTTCTAAGGAGAAATTCAAGCAGGCTGCAGAAATTTGCATAAGGAAGGAGGAGCCAAATGTTAATCCTCAAGACAATGGGGAAAATGTTTCCAGGGCATATCAGAGGTCTTCATGTCAGTCACTACCATCACAGGCCCAGAGGCCTAGGAGAAAATGGTTTCCTGGATTGGGCCCAGGGTCCCTGTGATGCTCTGTGCAGTCTAGAGACTTGGCGCTCTGCATCCCAGCCACTTCAGCTTGGACTAAAAGGGGTCAAGTGCAACTTGACCTATTGCTTCAGAGGCTGGAAGCCCGAAGCCTTGGCAGCTTCCACATGGTGTTGAGCCTGCAGGTGCACAGAAGTCAAGAACTGAGGTTTGGGAACCTCTGCTTAGATTTGAAAAGATGTATGGAAACCCCTAGATGCCCAGGAAGAAGTTTGCTGCAGGGGTGGGGCCCTCATGGAGAACCTCTGCTAGGACAGTGTGGAGGGGAAATGTGAGGTCGGAGCCCCCATATAGAGTCCCTACTGGGGCACCACCTAGTGGAGCTGTGAGAAGAGGGCCATGGTCCTCCAGACCCCAGAATGATAGATCTGCTGAGAGCTTGCACCTTGCACCTGGAAAAGCCACAGACCCTCAATACCAGCCCGTGAAAGCAGCCAGGAAGGGGGCTGTACCCTGCAAAGCCACAGGGGTGGAGCTGCCCAAGACCTGGGAACCCACCTCTTACATTAGCATGACCTGGCTGTGAGACATAGAGTCAAAGAAGATCATTTTGGAGTTTTAAGATTTGACTCCCTTGCTGGATTTTGGACTTGCATGGGGCCTGTAGCCCCTTTGTTTTGGTCAATGTCTCCCTTTTGGAATAGCTGTATTTATCCAATGTCTATACCCCAACTGTATCTAGGAAGTAACTAACTTGCTTTTGATTTTATAGGCTCATTGGCAGAAGGGACTTGCTTTGTCTCAGATGAGCCTTTGGACTGTGGACTTTTGAGTTAATGCTGAAATGAGTGAAGACTTTGGGGGCCCGTTGGGAGGGCAAGATTGGTTTTGAAATGTGAGGATATGAGATTTGGGAGGGGCCAGGGGCAGAATGATATGGTTTGGCTGTGTCCCCACCCAAATCTCATCTTGAATTCCCACGTGTTGTGGGAGGGACCTGGTGGGCAGGTCTTTCCCATGCTGTTCTCCTGATAGTAAATAAGTCTTACGAGATCTGATGGTTTGGAAAAATGGGAGTCTCCCTGCACAAGTTATCGCTTTGCTGCTGTCATCCATGTATGATGTGACTTGTTCCTCCTTGCCTTCAGCGTTGATTGTGAGGCTTCCCCAGCCACTTGCAACTGTATGTCCAGTTAAGCCTCTTTCTTTTGTAAATTGCCCAGTCTTGGGTATGTCTTTATCAGCAGCATGAAAACAGACTACTAGAGTAAAGTCTCAGGTATGTCATTATCAGCAGCATGAAAATGGACTAATACACTAGTACATTTCATTTTTAAAATATGTATTCACCTTTTTAAAAAAAATTGTCAAAGTCTTTGCCTCTTTCTAATTAGGTATGGGCATCTTCTTATTGTACTAGAGCTCTTTATAAATTAAAGAAATCTTATGTTACTATATATGTTGCAATTTATTTTCTAATCATCTTTTAACTTTTTGTTATATGATATTTTTACCTATAAAGCTTTATATATTTAAATCTGTGGACTTCATATAGCAATTCTCAGCTTGAGTTGCTGTGGGATGTTGAGTTAGAAAGCTAGGAATTTTGATACTACATTATGCCTACAAGCCAAATTAAAAACTAGCACTTTCAGATAAATTGAGTTCATTTTCAGTGATAGAGTTAATCCTAATTCAGCAATAGTGGCACTGGAGATAAAAAAATTATTTATTTTGGAAAGTTGGATTTATAATTCAGATTTTTTGACAGACATTTATAAAACCTCAGGTCCACCCACTTGCCCTCATTCCAGAGCTTCCTAGAGTATTTTGTCTAATTCACAATAGTCCTTATAATATCACTTTGTACCATTTCTATTATTCAGGCTATCGTTAGTTCTGATTTATTTTCTTTTCCACCAGGCTGCATTGTAAAAACTTTTTTCTACTACTGTGCTGCCCTCTTTACTATTCTTTTCTTTCAGTATCTGTTTACTTTTTAAAAATTCATCTTCAGTATTTTGTTGTATAAATTGTGATACTGTTGCAAAATAAATTTAGCCTGGTAACGAATATTTATACTCTTTTCATAAACATCTATGTTTATTCCATTTTTTCATGTCATAAAAGTATAACTAATTACATAATTAACTTCAGGAAATTAATTCATTCATTCTAGTGACAATGGAGGCAACATTTAATTATTTATTTCTAACAGATGTGAGAGTTGGCAATTGATTGGATTTAGTGGATGAGAGCAAGGGCAGGGTTAATATGACTATGATCTTTCCAGTCTGCAATGTTGGGGTTATAGTAATGCATAGGCCTTATATTCAAGGGATATAAATCAGTAAGGTCAAAGCAAATATAAAAATACAAATATATCTATCAACCCTCCCGTTGATAACTAGTCACTGCTCACCATTTTCTGTGTGCCTGGCTACTACCTCAGCTTCCCAGAACCTTCCCCTGGACTCCCTGGGCCACCTCATAATCCAGCAATTAAAAAGTTGGCTCTTGCAAAGAAAAGACCTTCCAGGACCCTATTCCCATTGTACAGCTCCCATCTATTTTGATGGCAGAAAAATATTTTCAATATCACCTCTGGTAACCTCACAACAGAATATAACTTCAGAGAGAAAAGGCAGATTTAGTGGTGAAATTCATAACTCATTCAGGATCAATTATCAATAAATATGCTTAATCTCTTCTTGGTAAACAAAGAGTTAACTCTAAAGGCCTCTTCTAGCCATAAGATTCTAATATCACTTTATACCAGAATTAGAATTTAATTTATATTCCAAATTTGACTGATGATATTCTAATGGAGATGAATTTAAATAGTAAGGTGATTAAAAATAAAAATTTAAAATATAAATGTATTTGATGATTTGAACTTGATAATTCTCCTGTTGGTGAAAGTTATCGGTATTTAGATATGGAATAAAGCAGAAAAAGTAAGCAATCTGAATGACAAGAAAGAGGATAGATTCCTGAATATAAAATCTAAGATACATGCAAATTGTGAAAACAAGACTAAGTAAATGACATCTAAATTAATTACTCACTATCTGAAGTTTCACCAGAGAAATAAAACCTCTAATATTATTTAAGGTAATTTCATGATTTAAAATAAAGGGGATATAAGTATTGATGGAGGACTGAGTGTTGATACAGAAAAATATCAGAGCTGGCAGGGCGCAGTGGCTCATGCCTGTAATCTCGGCACTTTGGGAGGACGAGACGGGTGGATCATTGAGCTCAGGAGTTTGAGACAAGCCTGGTCAACATGGTGAAACCCTGTCTTTAATAAAAATACAAAAATTATCCAGGCGTGGTGGTAGACACCTGTAATCCCAGCGACTTAGAAGGGCTGAGACCTGAACCCGGGAAGTAGAGGTTGCAGTGAACTTAGATCACACCACTGCACTCCAGCCTGGGTGACAGAGTGAGACTCCATCTCAAAAAAAAAAAAAAAAGAAAGAAAAGAAAAAGAAAAAGAAAGATATCAGAGCTCTATTTTAAGTCCTCTCTTCTGTATTACTGAAGTAACATAGCAAGAAACTACTACATTAAAGGCACTATAATCTACATTGTGAGGAATAATATGACAAAACACAGTCCTTGATTTCAGGTAGTTTATAATTACAGAAGTCTCCCCTACCCCTGTCCCCTTAACCACGGTTTTACTTTTTGTGGTTTCAGTACCTGCTGTCAACTACGACCTGTAAGTTAGGTGAGTACAGTACAATAAGATATTTTGACAGAGACCACATTCACATAACTTGTATTACAGGATATTATAATTGCTCTATCTTACTATTATTGTTCATCTCTTACTGTGCCCAAGGTAAAACGTAATCTTTAACGTCAGTATGTACGTATAGGAAAAATACAGCTATATAAAGAGTTCTGTACTATTCATGGTTTCAGGCATCCACTGGGGATCTTGGAACATATTCCCCCAGAGATAAGAGAGGATTACTGTGATATGAAGGACAAAGTAGAAACAAATAACTTCAATATAAGTCATAATGTGATAGATATGCCGATAAACATTCCAAAGTGGCAAAGTAAACACACAGGAGAGAGGGACTTTCAATATATAAGGAAAACTTTCATACAAATGACAGCACTGAAATCGAACCTGAATAGAATATCAACAGGCAAAATGAACACAGAAGGGCTTTCCAAATGGTGAGGCCAGGCAAATATGTGGGATAGAAGAACACAGGACAAACACCAAAACTGCATAGTGAAACTGGCTGAAATACCACTTTCCAAAATCCTGCAAAGATCTTCCAGTAGAGGGCTGGTGTTGAATATAATTTTCTTAAAAATGTTATTGAAAATGAGAAAAAGCCTTTCCTCTGAAACATTACCTGAAAGAATCCCAAACCATTCAAGGTAGGCAGGTGGAGATAGATATAGATATATAGATATAGATATAGATATAGATATAGATAGATATATAGAACATATTAAATAAAATTAAAATATTGTTGTATAAAGATTGAAGTTTTTAGTTAAGTCATGTTACCTGGCAAACTGTTGAACACATAATGAGTGCTCAGTAACAATTTCTTCATAAATGAATTAACATAATTTCTATTGAGTCATAAATACATGAAGATGTACAGAAGTTAAAAACTGATTAACACTTCAGGTGTACTAGATACATATAAAATTAAATCAGTCTTTCTTGAGAGCAAGAATTATAGACTGAAGTGAAAGGGAACAAAAAATTCACAAGCTACAGTTGAGAGAAATCATTACCTGTATTTTTAGCAGGTGGAAGACTAGATATGTCAGTGAATCATATATTGATTATGAAATTCCATTTATCAACATTTTAAGTCTCAAAGAAGTGATATGTAAGGGAACAAGAAAAAGAGGCTGAAACTTGCCTATTAAATACAGGTTTAGGATATTCAGGGTTAACTGCAAGCAAATTGTAGGTTACGGTTAAGGGAAGATTCCATAGAGTAAGTGAGGAAACAAAGTAAGAAAAATATAAAAGGTTTACAAATGCTTCTTCTAAATGAGTTCTAATGTTTTAGACAACTCACAAATACATTCTTAAGCACTAGGCAAGGAATAACTTGGTCATGATGATGCATAATCCCAGAATGAAAATATCAAATGCATTGATCAAATATCTTCTGAGATAACAACAGAAAATGACAGCATTTGTATGGCATTTTGGAGACAAATGAAGTTTGCATTTAATTATAATAAATATCATTATTGAAATGACTGCATTTGGTAAAATACAGAGTGGTAAAAATGAAACTTTTACCTCCCTGTTCACAAGCGGGGATTTTCTGATGGACAGTTCACTAACAGCCTTTTCATCAAAACGTCATTTTTCTGGTAGGCAGCAATCTACTTGGTGGCCCATTTACAATCAGTCCCACATCACAACCACATGGTATTAATGCAGCACTGTTCCACTAATGCTCCCTGAATTTTAAGTTAAGCTACAAATTCAGCTGCAGAAACTTCAAGCAATTGAAGCTTTTCAAGGATACCGCTACTGATTGCTTTGCAACCAAGACAAGGCTCTCAGCACTTGAGCTTTTCAATTGTTAAAGTGAGCTTTAAATATTCTTCCTTCACATCTTTTAAAGAAATAGTGATCCACTCATCTCGGAAAAAAAGATAGTGAGAAGTATAGGAATGATTTTAGTATTGTGGTTTAACTTGTTGAAAATTGAATACATTTCAACTGATTATTAATACCAAGGTCAAGCAATGCCTCTAACTCTCAGACCCTTGTCAATGTGTTTTAATAAAAGGAACAGATAACTGTATTTCTTCTACTCTAGATTAGCTCGAGATACCTAATTTAATGTCAACTGGTTATATGCTCAACAGAGCATTACCACATTTCTGTATGCTTCATAGATTTGTGAGGTGTTTCTTACAGAATTAATTTCAGTTGATGAATTCAGTAAAAAATGCCATCAGAGTTCACACCAGTCCCTGAAGTGCCCAATCTGTGAATATCATTACCACAACTGTCTGAAATACTCTAGCTAGTAAAACAAAATGTGATTATAAGCAAGTAAAGCATTTTCTACTTTTTTTTATTTTTTTTTAAGACAGGCGTCTCACTGTCACTCAGGCTAGAGTGCAGTAGCATGATCATAGTTGACTGAAGCCTCAACCTCATGGGCTCAAGCCATCTTCCTGCCTCAGTCTCCTGAGTAGCGAGGACTACAGGCACATGCCACCATGCCCAGCTAATATTTGTATTTTTTTCACAGAGACAGGGTCTTGTTTTGTTGCTCTGGCTGCCACTTTAATATTTGACTGACATATTCTCTCTAGATTGAAAGAGCACATTGCCTTATTGGTTTTCTGTGAGTAAATTTATACACAAAATAACACAGATACCTGACCAGCTTTTCCCCATTTTATAAGGAGTAGATTCTAGACTTCTATTAAATTCAGACAAACATTTCATCTGATGTAAAGTTACTTATGATGCATATTACATGGATTCATTAAAGTCTATGTAGTACCATCTAATATGGCAGCCCCTAGCCACATGCTGCTATAACTTTAAACGTAGGTAGCCTGAATTGAGATGTGCTGCAAACATAAAATATATACCACATTTCAAAGACTTAGTATTTTTAAAAAGTAAAAATCCTTCTTAGTAATTTTATATTGATTCTATATTAAAATGATAATATTCTGGAAACACAAGATTAAATAAAATATATTACTACATTAATCTGGTTTATTTTTACTTTGCAATGTTATCACTAGAAAATTTAAAATTATATATGTGACTTGCATTATATTTCCATTGGACAATGTTAGTCCAAGCTGTCAAAAAACATCCACTGAGCAAATAACATTTTTTAAGAAGAAGAATTAAAAGTTCTGGATCAACAAATAGGGTAAAAAATGACACATGTACAGGATTTAGGACAAATACTAATGATGGCAGGAATACAAAAATAAGTAATAGGAAACAGTCTCTGTTGATCGTTATGTTGTGAAATATAATGAGTCCTATCATAGTCACTTCAATTTTTTTTAAAAAATCTACATTGGGCAAATTTGTCAGATTAAAAAAATGTAAAAAGTGTAATAACCATGTTATTAGACCACACATAATCATAAGCTTCATATCAATTTGTATAATAATCCACACAGTGATCATTATTATTAAATTATAAAATTAATGTCTGGATTTTAAAAAACTTTTATGTATTATATTTTTTTGGAGACTAATGCACCTTTCAAATTTCATACATAAGACATGTTATTGAATTAAAAGGGTTATCACGAATTATTTTAATTTTTCTTTTTATATGGCATCCACAAACTGATCATTTTGCTAACACTGAAAAAGGTTTCTTGGTGAAAATGTATTATGTAGAATTATACACTAAATTTTCTACATTAAAATATAGATCTATTTTTGGATTAATAAAAGAGCACTTAAACATTACAAAGGTATTAAACTTACACTTACAAAATTACAATCCATTCCCCTAATTATTCTACTAATCATATAATTCATTTCCAAGGAATGTTTAAATTTCACCTAACGATGTTTTCCCCTCCCAATCTCACCCCTTTATTTTCAGTCTTTAACTTTTTAGACTTCTTTTGAATATGTTGTTAATGATGATATAGTAAAATGAGTATTTAAAAATACATCAATATATCCTCCAGCACCGCCCATCTTCCCCCCCAGGCAGTTGATAACCCAATGACAAAATATGCTGATCAAATCTCAATATCTAAATAGTTTCTTTGCTTTTAAAAGTGATGTCTCAAAAGTAAATTACTATTTCTTGTTGAAAAATATTTTTCCTATCTAATGGCCCAAATCCTCTGTGAACGAACTCTTGCTTTCTCTCTCTCTCTCTATTCTTGCTCTTATTATAGCTCTCATTTGCTTAATCTAAGCCACCTCTTTTTTACATTTTACTGGTTCTTTCAATGCCTATTAGGATTCTTTCAGAGTCTGTAATACTCATTTCTTTCTACCTAACTTCTAGTTACATAAAAACTGTTACCAAGAAAAGCTTTATCCACTTTTCCAGACAATATACAATTTCAGACAATAAAAAAAATTATGTTAGATTGTTTCTTAAATTTTCCTTATAGTCTTCACAACTATCACATTAAAGTAGCACAGAATAAGTCCAATGTCTAGGTTGAAGCCTTTCACTTAATGCCAAGAATTACGATTACAATGCTATAAAAAAGACAGTGCAATAGTTATGAATATACTATTGGAAGTAGACTGCCAGGGTTCAAGCCCTGGTTCCACCATTGATTAGTTTTGTGACTTTAGGCAAGTTACTTCTTTGCCTGAGTTTCTTTATCTGTAAAAGGTAATTAATGTAGTACCTATCATTTATTGTGAAAATTAAATAAAGAATAACATTAAAAATGCTTACAGAATACCTGGCATGTTAGAAACTTTCAATAAATCATATCCTGAATAGGAACGCTCAAAGTGCTCAAGTCAGGAAAAAAGATAATTAAATTCCAAGGTAATTCTGATCTTCAAGGCTATTCAAAATTCTTGTGGCTCAGAAATAGATTGGAGACAATAGGAGAGTCACAGAAACTCACCATTTGAAGGAAGACATTATAATATCTATAATTTCAGCAAATTTAGGATTGAACATCTATGAATGTGGATGAAACCTAAATTTATACCCCTTATTTATTAGTGGTTAAATTAAAACCATTTCCCAAAGTTTTAAGCCATTTCTCATGTGCCCAAAAATACTCATCTCTAATTCTAATGTAATATCACATACATTTCTGTTACATTAGGATTAGAGACAAGTTCTATTTAGAAATAACTCCAAAAACAGGTTTTATATTTTCAAACTGAAAATCAGTCAGATGTGCTTCAGCCTCAAGGATTGTGTTTATGTAAAATTAAAGGAGCTCTGGCAGCGAGCTGCACTTTTTGTTTCTGAACGGGAACCTGGTTAAAAATTACTAGGGAAAAGCCACCACTTTTGCCTATTCACAATTAAAATAGAAAATAGGGTATATAATATAGGGCATAAAGTCCTTTACTCAGATTGGCATTACTTCCTTTTCTGTTATTCTGAGCAGCAAAATTCATTTTCTCAGTTAATCAAGTTTAATAACGCAATGGAGCATAACTCCCTATGGAAAAATAGAAGGTTTTCTGATAAGGTTTCTCCAGAATGCACATAGAACTAAATAATACACTAATCAAATGAATACCTGGCAGAAATGTAAAGATCAGTAGCATAGCATGTATTATTATGATGTTATCTCTAAGAGCAAACTTCAAATCTGTGTTATAACTCATTTTCATAATAATGTTTGGGATACAACTTAAAGACTGAAATATTTGAGTCTTATATACTTATTTGGTAGCAGCTAAAGTGTGGAATAGTAATCTCCACTTCTCTCCCCATCTTCTCTTATCACTTCTTGAAAGAAAAGAAAATACTATTTGCATCAAATTCCAGGACACTTCTTGTACCGTGTTTGTCAGTAGGCATATGGGCAAGTGTCATACACATGATGGCATGTGGCTCTCCAACTGAGCAACTTTCTGCCTATGCAGCAGAAGGGATGAGAAGGGGGTGCCCCCTCAGCACAGGCCAGCCTTCTTGAACTTGTTCCTGTATTCACAGGAGTGTTCAGGTATCCAGGCACTTTCATCCCTTTGGGGTTGGTTTCTGGCTTGTACATGATGCGGAGAGAAAAGCATTGTTTAGCTTTAACCTCATGTTTCAGCTCCATTTATCAGTGAGCTATGGATTTGAGTTTAGGACACACATCAACTGAAAAATTAAAAGTACCCTTTGCTTTCCTATTTATCATTCTTCCTTGACATCTGCATATTCAGCCCTTTCAGGCAGTAGTCTAGGGCAAAATAGGTTTTGAGCATTTCTGGGTCCCTTGGCTTAAGATCACTTTACAAACATCATCATCCTATGTAGATGACAGTAGAAACAAAATATGCTTAAAAAAGAAAAAGTAGTGTGTTTCTTCTCTTTTAGTCTTTAATATCTACTTTGATATGCAGAGGACTACAGTGATTGCAGAGCTCTGAACAACTATTTGTTTGACAATGACCAGACACAATTCTTGAGTTTTGTTGTATTTTATATATATATATATATATATATATATATATATATATATATATATACACACAGAGTTGGGTGGTGAATGCAATGCTTACTTCTGTTCCCTTGAACAGTATGGGATATCAATGTTATAAAAATGTTCAGAGAAAGTGTGAGATGCAGAAATTTGATACTCATTACAGCTATAAAACTAGACATCTATAATTATCAGATTTAAGTTGAAAATTTTTACCAAGTTACTGGAAATAAGAAAAACCTCTATTTCATCTCGAGGTTGGAGAAAATATGCTCATTCTTAACATTTCATGTAAATGCATCAGTAACATTTGGAAAAACAAAACAAATATGCAATCTAAAAGTTACAATTTAAAAATGTGGCCATTTCAATGTATGTGCCTCTTAAAGTACACCCAGTTCAAGAGTAAGAAGATAAGAAAAGTCTTACCTCCCATCTCGATCCCAGTCATACACCTCTACTTTGATTGTTCTGTACATGAGAAAAACATAAAGTTACTTAGTAAGATCAAAATAATGTATGGACGAGAATTTAAAAATAAGCTTTTTTTTTAGATAAAACAGCGTATGCTTATAGATTTTACATATGAATTTGAAGTTAATTTTGCTAATTTCATTACTATAATCCAATTCGTATCGTAAAAGAGGCTTCTAAAATCTTCATTGATTCCTTAAAGAGAGTAAGAAGAGTCTACAGGGGAAGCAGGTGCAGTTTGATAGAGCCCCCCAAAGGGATGGTATGCACCCACTTCTCCACTCTTGAAAATCACTGTCTTGGAGCAGTGTTTCTCAAACTCAGCATAGATCAGAATCATATGGAGCACTTGTCCAAACATGGATTACTGGACCTCTCTCCTGGAGTTTCTGATTAAGTAGGTCTGCATTGGGACCAGATAATTTGAATTTCTATGAGATCACCAGGTGATGCTGACTGATGCTGTTAATCAGGAAGAACATTATGAACTTTCTTAAGAACTTTTCTAAGAACTTTCTTAGGAAAAAATGAGTCCAGCTAAATACAGATATGATCTTATTAAATGAAAAGAATGATAGTCAAGTGGCATGATAAATTTCAAAGTAAACTTAGTAACATATTGGTAATCAATAGTTCTATGATATGGGTTAATGAAACTATTTTTCTATCACATGTAACAAACTAAAGATTGAGATTTTTACTTTTTATTTGCTTTTCTTTTGGGATGGATGGGGTTTTTATATTATAATCATACAATAAAGTTTCATTAGAAAAAAAACCTGGATATTAAGAAATCTTCAGCCGGGCGCGGTGGCTCAAGCCTGTAATCCCAGCACTTTGGGAGGCCGAGACGGGCGGATCACGAGGTCAGGAGATCGAGACCATCCTGGCTAACACGGTGAAACCCCGTCTCTACTAAAAATACAAAAAAACTAGCCGGGCAAGGTGGCGGGCGCCTGTAGTCCCAGCTACTCCGGAGGCTGAGGCGGGAGAATGGCGTGGGCCCGGGAGGCGGAGCTTGCAGTGAGCTGAGATCCGGCCACTGCACTCCAGCCCGGGCGACAGAGCAAGACTCCGTCTCAAAAAAAAAAAAAAAAAAAGAAATCTTCAGGTATATTGTGGGAAAATCCTCAGGCCCACCTTACCCAGGTAATTGTGAAACATTAAAATCTCTTGTGCTACAACTATGGAACTTTTGTGAGTCAGCAATCATGAGTTATGCCAAATAACATTTTCAAGAGTATTTCAGGGTTGATAATATATCTAAGCATAGTGTTGCAACTTTTGTTTTCCTACTTGTTCCACTCTAGAAGGATCGTACCACGGCAAAGGCTTAAGGCAATGAAGATTCTGAAATAAATTTTGAATACATTAAAATTTAAAATTAATATTCAATGTATTTTTGCATTTACATATTTTCATTTTTGGAAAGTTAAGTTTAACCAAATTTTAATTAGCCAACTTATGCCACTTCTCCAAATCACTGTAGATTTTTTTTAAAGTTATTTGAAGATTTTTGAATAAACTATCCTTCTTACCTATCATAGTCTCCATTACATAATGCTCTGACTGAGATCTTGAATGCTTGCCATACCGGATTTAGAGTGTTTTTGACAACTTCTGTTTTATGACAAATTGTAAAACTGTAAAAAAAAAAAAAAAGTTTTCAGTTATTTGCATGATTTGACTATTTTAATTGATCTATTGTTTTAGTAGTTATTCCTCTATTTACTTTTTGTTCAGAATAGTCAGTCCCACTGTTGCTGCTACATCACTTCATGAAAAGAGATATGTGATTTTAAAACTTGAAAGATCACCTCACCATAATCTACTTTGTAATAAATTTACCAAAAGCAAACTGAAAATTCAATAAATCCTAAAGCTGTTTTGTAAACAATCTCTGTAAAAATTGTGGTGACATGCAGATGGAGTGAAAAATATCCATAGGTCCCTAAGAATATGAAGGTCACCAGCAACTTTGAGAACAGTTTTGTTGGAGTGTTGAGAAGAAAAACCTGGTTTTAGAGTGAGTTTAAGAAAGAGAAGAGAAACTGAGGCACACTGTGTAAACTTTTTTTTTAGTCTAGCTGTGAAGAAAAAGAAAAAAATCAGAATAATTTAAGGAAAAAGAAAAGATTAATCACAGGAAAGGTTTTCATTGTTCTTGTTGTTACTTCTTGATGGAAGAAATAACAGCAAGGTTGTCTGCTAAAGGAAAAGATCTGGTAGAAAGGAAGCCACTTCTGATGCATGACAGAAAGGTGGGAGCAATGTTTTTTTGTTTGTTTGTTTGTTTTTGAGATGGAGTCTCAGTCTGTTGCCCAGGCTGGAGTGCAGTGGCGCGATCTCGGCTCACTGTAACCTCTGCCGCCCAGGTTCATGCAATTCTCCTGCCTCAGTCTCCCAAGTAGCTGGGATGACAGGCGCCTGCCACTGCACCCAGCTAATTTTTGTATTTTTAGTAGAGACGAGGTTGCACCATCTTGGCCCAGCTGATCTTGAACTCCTGACCTTGTGATCCACCTGCCCCAGCCTCCCAAAGTGCTGGGATTACAGGCGTGAGCCACTGCGCCCAACCAGGAGCAATGTCTTTTAAGCAGGTAAGAGTAGATGGGATCCTGAGCATCAGTGGAGGAGCTGCCCTTGAATGGCCAGATAGTCATTCTGCAAGAACATTCAGGAAGGCAGAGTACATGGGTTGATGTTGTGGTGGGATCATGAGGAAGCTCTCCAATTGCCACCACTTTCTTATGAAAGAGGATGCATAACAATGAGCAAAGAAAGAGGATGAGACATAAATGATAAAGTGTCTGGGATAAAGAAAATGTCCACAGACTAAGAAAAAGGAGTAGAATTCCTCAGGAGCCCCAAGGGCCCATTTAAGTTTACCATTACATCATGAATCTATAGAAAGACCAATCAGTGTGTGGGTTCTTTCTTTATTGAAACTACTGGTTCTATATATCTAAAGAATTCCTAAGGGAAGGAAGACAGTGATTCACAATATGGGACAGAATTCATGAAGCCTTAAGCTCGGTTTTCTGATTCAAATTCCAGTCTCATTTCCACAAAATGATTCAATCTGAAGACATCAGTCAGCTCCTCGAAATGTTCTTCCTTCATGTGAATTTATGCAACAGTTTCTGAGCTAGAAACATTTAAAGTAATCTTCACTGAAACAATAAACCCAATCTTCATCAAGACCTTAGTCATGAAGTGTTTCAAATGCAAGTATCTAACAGTATTGACACATGAAAATATTAATAAATACCATAGTGAATATACTGCCCGTAACCCCCACAATGAAATATCCACCCTTTGATAGGTCTTCAAGTTCATTTTCCTACTCTCAAACAAGAGGGATTTGGGTCTATTAAGAGATAAGATAGAAACATAATACTTTATGAAAGGATCAAGTTTTTATCACAAGACTTATGGCATTAGTGCCTTCTACTTCCTGGGAGTATCCTCACCCATCTAAGGAAACTCATGTCACTAAATTGTTAGAGCCCAGGAAAATGTATCTGTGGTCAAATGTTCTCAGAGCTGACTCACCTGAAGCAATTTAGGAGTCACTGGGGGAAAAGGTATTGTAGTAAGACAGAGGGGCAGGCAGAGAAGACTCTTGAAGGGTAATGAAGATGTCTAAAGCAGAGGAAGAAAATCAAAGTGGATAGGGGAAAGTGAGGGAGGGCTGTAGGGGCTCAGAACACAGAGAAAAGGCAAAGGTATGAAAAAATTGTTAAGAAAAATTCATAGAAAACAAATCACAGAGGGAAGGCAGAGCTCTATGTTGGTTTGTTTCAGAAACAAACAATATATTCATTAAGATCCATTCATAAAAATGCAATAAGTTCTTAAAGATCTACAAAGGAAAATTCTCTTGTATCATATTCTAATATACAGCAAGTCTTTGGTATGATGATAGATATAGATAGCTAAATAGATGATAGATAGATGACAGGAAGAGAAAGAGACAAGGGAGAAAAAGAGAGACAGAGAGAGAGACTAGACTGACAGACCAACTGACCATCTTCAGACCAACATGTTCAACCATCTACTGCCTTTTGGCCTCTTTGCTTATGGTTAAATCAAAATTTCTCTTATATTCCTAGTGTCACCAGCTGCAATAATTAAATAGTTTTGACATTTGAAACATTTCCTCTCAGGGAAGGCATGTCCTTCTTACTGAGCTATTTATGAGGCAGGTAGTCTTTTGTTGCCTATTAACCATTCTTATTTCTAATGTATTAGATATCATATACACAGGAAAACCTCACTGGTAAGAATTCCAGTCCTGGTGTAACTCATAAAATTCCTGCCAGGAGCCCAATGTAGCTTTTCCTAACATTCGGAAGTATTTCTATATAAATATTATGTGTGTGTGTTACAAATAGTATTATAAAAATGTATTTTTATTAAATAACTGGTATTAGGATACTTTAAGTGAGGCCACTTACCAAAAATGGCTATTCCAAAGGAAAATTATTACCCAATCATAAATAAATGTTGTTACTAAATAAATGTCAAAGAAAGAATATAAGAGTATAAGATCATATAGTATGAAGGCTTTTAATTAAAACTTCCAGTAGAAATTAAGTTTTTCCCTTCTTATGAAATAAGTAATACATACACTAGGTATTAGGCAATATTTGAAATAGTTCCATATTTTAAAAATATTTAAAATAAAGCTAGAATCTTTGCAGTTAAAAATAGAGACAAAAAGTGAGGCGTAGAAGCATCTGTATACATTTAAAATACAACAAAGCATATGCGTGCGTATACATACATAAAATATCTGGATCAAGCTGCAAACTAGGTTTCTGTGTGTAAATATAAATGGAAAGTTTTCTGAAATGAGATTCACCAACTTTTAAAAATAGTTTTTTCAAACTAGTTGACATTTTTGATTAGATGTATTTTTCTTAATATTTAGATTTTATTTAATGAGTGAACATCCTTTTTTTTTTTTTTTTTGAGACAGAGCTTCACTCTTTTTGCCCAGGCTGGAGCATAATGGCACAATCTTGGCTCACTGCAACCTCCACCTCCCAGGTTCAAGCAATTCTCCTGCCTCAGCCTCCCAAGTAGCTGGGATTACAGGCACCTGCCACCACGCCCGGCTAATTTTTTGTATTTTTAGTAGAGACGGGGTTTCACCATGTTGGCCAGGGTAGTCTCGATCTCTTGACCTTGTGATCCGCCCACCTCTGCCTCCCAAAGCGCTGGGATTACAGGCATGAGCCACCGCGCCTGGCCATGAACATCATCATTTTTAGAAGCACAATACATTTTATAATAAAAGTATCACCAGGAGAATTAGATGTGTGATAAAGTGAAATTTTACAATTGTACAACTAATCTTGATAAAGAAAACTAATAAGAATAAAAATAGAAAATTCAGGGACCAAGTAGTTCCTAAGACCATTTTCATTCAAGAAATTCGGAATCATTCTTGAGATTTTCCTCTGTTTTTGAAACGCCTGGCAAATATTATTTTCTTCACTTTCTAACATTTTTCATATGAATAAAATTAGTGTTCAGATGCATATGACACTCTGACATTTTTACCACTGAAAAAGAAGGGAAATACACAAAATCTAGCAGTATAACACTATAGCAAATATATCTAACAGTTGCTCAGTAGCTGCATCAGCAAACATCTCCCAATAAGTAAACCATCATTTTAAACAGGCCAGTGCATTCACTTTGAATAGCAAACTTTCTATATTATGCAACATTTTATACTTATTAATAATACATTGTATAGTTTCATATATAAGAGTAACATTTTTCCCATTCTATTCCCCTCATTTTTAATTTCCAAATAACATGTTCTCTTTAGCTGATATATTACACATAGTTTAAAAAAACAAAAAAAAAATTAACTATAACATAATAATAATATTAGCTAATGCTTAAGTTCCTCTGATGTGTCAGAAAAACTTAGAAACTTTTTTGTATAGTAACTAATTTAGTCTGATTAACAACCCTGTGAGGTAGCTATGATTACTACCCCATTTTACAGATGAGGAGAAAATGGAATCTCACATAGATTAAAAACTTGCCATAGTACTATAGCTATTAAGTAGCAAGGTTATTATCTAAATCTAGACAACAGAAATTAGCCATATTATTAACAACTAAACATTCTCACAAATACTAAGTACAATATGAATCACAAAAAACAAGTCAAATATATCTAATAGTAGAGCTATACATATTAAATTATGGTCTATGACTCATAAAGACATTCAAAATTTATAGAAACTAGTCTAATCATAACTGGCAGAAGTATTCGAATTACTAGAATATAATGAACATTTTTATTGAAAGTTAAACTCAGATATTATTGGTAAAAAAAAAAAAACCCATAAGCTCCACATCCTTCTCTAAGAAAAGGGTTTTGGTTCAAATCTATAACAAAATATATTTGTTTCAGCATTCAGGTTTTCACAAAATATAATTCTTCTAAACTATTTAGTCAATGTTATAATTTTATAACATGTAAAGAGGAAATATTTCTCTGAAACTAGAAGTGTTTCATTTTAAGTATCAGACAAAACATAAAATGTTTATAAAGTTGCACATCATTTTGAGATGCAAAAATCACATCAATTTTTAAAATCTCAAACTATTTTACTTCATTAATCAATTTAATGAGCTTCTCTGAGAAAAATAATTGTAATTCAAGTATCATCATTACCATATAGGTAAAATGCATAAAAGACACATCTACCTGCCATCTTCATTACTTCGATAAAATACAAGGAAAGGATCTGATTTTCCAAAGAAGTCCTTCTTGTCCAATTTGTTTGCACAAAATTGCATCAAAACAGCATCCTAAAAGCAAAATTAATAAAAATAGTTCAAGACTTGGGCTATAAATAACTGGAAACTGCAGATCACAAACAAGACTTGACAAGAAAACATATTTGCTATTTTAATGCAAATGGCCAAGTTAGGGAGAATCCTAGACAACATAAAATTGCTTTTTAAAGGACTATATATAACTTAAAAAATTTTGCTGGTAATTTTTATTCTAGTTACAAAACTATTACTTTTCAAAAACTTTTAATATTTTTCCCTTGAAAAGTGGTATTAAGCTAGGTGAGGCCAGGTACTCAATTTTATAATATAGGATCCTCATTCATATCTTCAGTTATGCAGGTACACATTTTTAGAACATAGTTAAACAAATTCCTGTTCATTAAAGAAATATTTACTAAGTTTCTACTACATATCTACTTTGTATCAAATGTTAAGATGTATTAGATGATTAGATGGGGAATAAGAAAGATCACATAGTTTATAATCTGGGGACAGGAAAGTTCCTTCTTAATCATATACAAGTGTACTATAACGAATCAGTAACTACATTTAAAACAATTTTCTTCTATAACTTAAATTACAATTTGCATGTTAATTATTATGTCAAATCGATCATTTTTATCATTCTATGTACTCAAACACTCGCAGCTACATGATTTGAAGGAAAACAAGCTAGGGTATCATAACACATTATTGATAACCATTTTTAAAGTAGAAAATGTATTGTTATTTAAAATTAAAATAAATACTTTTGTGGGGTGTGTGTGTGTGTGTGTGTGTGTGTGTGTGTGTGTGTTCCTTTTTTTTTGGAGATAGAGTCTCGCTCTGTTGCCCAGGCTGGAGTGCAGTGGTGCGATCTCCGCTCACTGCAAGCTCCGCCTCCCGGGTTCACGCCATTCTCCTGCCTCAGCCTCCGGAGTAGCTGGGACTACAGGCGCTTGCGACCACGCCCGGCTAATTTTTTTGTATTTTTTTAGTAGAGACGGGGTTTCACCGTGTTAGCCAGGATGGTCTCTATCTCCTGACCTCGTGTCCGCCCACCTTGGCCTCCCAAAGTGCTGGGATTACAGGCTTGTGTGGTTTTTAGCTGAACAGGAAAGCTAAAAATGTTGGAAAGAGGTGAAGTGGCAAAGTAATTCAGATTAAACAAAGAGGTTACAACTTTGAATATTACTTGATAAAATGTTAACAATGTCTAAAAAAGCATCTTATTCATCACTTCCTTATCTTGCAGAGTCCAGCAATACTTACTAAGTATACACCTATTTTTTAATTATTTCCTTTCAGTAATTCCAGAAGACTACACAAAACATGATGCTATCTTATTCTTTCATTCACTCATTTTCTTACTTAGCAAACATTTCTCAAGCAATAGTCAAGCTAGAATCTTGGAATAGGGTAACGAACAAGGCAGTAGCTACCCTTGGAAAGGTCAGATTTCTTAATTTCCCATTTTCAAAATTATTGGTATAGTGTTATTTGATTTTACTTTTAGCATGATATGATAACTTCTATCAGAGGAACATTTATAACAGAGCAGGAAATACATCCTAGCAAGGTATAGTGACAACAGAGGTAAGGACAATATGGACATCATTATCACCTCAAACCTCTCAAGCATATCATGTTCTTTTTAAATTTGAGATTTAAAGATCAAAAAGTTCTATACTATCTATTATAGAAGCAGTGAAATAATCATTCTGGGTGATCAAATTATAAAATCAAGGGCAGCATTGAAAAGGACGAGTTGTTTGGTTTGGTTTGTTTATTTTGAATGCCCTTTCATCTCCGTATATATTTAAATGCCCTTGGGAGAGAATGGCTTTCTAAGAACCTGGGGACATTCCAAGGACATTGTTCTTGCAGAAAAACAGTACACTTTAACACATTTCTCCCAAAGCACCTGGACCAAAATATAAACTTCCAAGAAACATTCTGTATACTTACAATGCATAATAGATAAATGAAATGTGTTTATTTCAAATGGATTGTGAATAAAACATCAGAGATGTATTATTATAAAAGCATGAATTTTCATTGGCTTATTGGTAAATGTAATACTAAATTTAATTTTTCAAATTATACTCCTTAGGGCTTGCAAAATGAGTAACTGATTCAAAATAAAGATTTATTTCAGTGCAGAAAATTATATAACCTTAGGAAAAATAATGTTCTTGCAATTGCCCAGGTTAACAACTTAGCAGGGATTAAGTGGTACATTCGTATCAAGCACGAAATAAATCTTACTTGAGAGGAAAAGTAGTTATATACTTTTAGAAATACACAAGCATCACTGCAAAGTTTTGTTTTGTTTTTATGCCTTATGCTTAATGTCACCTAACACATTTTTAAGACCTCTCTTTAATACTCCACATATAAGGAACGTTCTATTGAATAAAGCCACTTGGATGTTTCACAGGCACTTCTAACATGTTCCAATCTGAACATCTAATGTCTATTCATAAACTTGCTTCTCCTATAATCTTCCCAGCTCAATTTGTGGCATTGTCATTCACTCAAGTGCCCAAGGAAGCCATCCTTGACTCTTCTCTTTTCCTGATCCTTTATCCAATCCACCACCAGTTGCACCATTTACCTCTAAAGTTTTGCTCAAATCTTTACTCTGGCTCTGCTGCCACCACCTCAGTCCAGTTCAATCTTATTTCTCACCCAGACATGTTCAGCGACATTTATTCCTTACTCCCACTTCCATTCTTTGATGTATCTAATCCATTCTCCATCAGCAGACAGAGTAAGGCTCTTGAAACATGAAAAACTCATGTTGCTCACAACGTAAAATGCTTTTAGGCTTTCCCTTGCATTTAGGAAAAATGCAGAACCGTTAACATGATCCGCAAAGGCCGACATCAAATGGGCTGTACCAGCCTTTTCCACCTTCATCCGGCAATGTTTTAGCTCGATCATCTCCCACTGCTCACCCCTGACCATCTCACATCAGACCCACACGTCCCTTTCCCACCTCAGGAACACACAGCTGTGTCTGCTGGAATTCTTATCCTTGGGCTGGCAAATGCTACTTCTTCTTTAGGTCTTAGCTTAAATGCCACTTTCTCAAAGAGGCCCAGTGATCCCCCCAAGGCTTAATAGAAATTAGATCCCTACTGTACTCTCATAATATATTTGAATCACTTGGCACATACCACGACATATATTACCTGAATAGTCAGCCGACTAATGTCTCTCTTTTTCACAAACTCTGTGTTCATTAAAAACAAGGACCAGGGTTGGGGGTTGTGGTGTTGTGTTTTGTACTATTTTTTTCTTGCTATTCTATTCTAAGCATTCACTCCAATGACATAATAACATTTTGTAAACACTGTTGAATCAATCAATAAAAACAAAAAATATTCTTTATGAAAAATTTTAAACTACTTTAAAATACTACATAAAATACTACTACTTTTAAAATACTACTTTTAAACTACTACATAGTGGCTCATGCCTGTAACCCCAGCACTTGGGGAGGGTGAGAGGGGCTTGGATCACTTGAGTCTGGGAGTTCAAGACCAGCCCAGACAACACAGCGAGACCACATCTCTACTAAAAAAAAAAAAAAAAAAATTAGCCAGGTGTGGTGGTGCATGCCTGTGGTCCCAGCTAGTAGGGAGACTGAGGTGGGAGAATCACTTGAGCCCAGGAGTTCAAAGCCTGCAGTGGGCCATAATTGTGCCACTGTACTTCAGCCTGGGCAATAGAGTAAGACCCTGTCTTTAAAAAAAAAAAAATGCTAAGTGAAGATACACTCCCACTATAACTTCTAAACTACATTAGTTTTTATTGTGGCATTTAATTAAGTATAAAATTTGCATTTGAATAAAACTGTCTCAAAATTAATTGAGATAATTAGGATTATTACACTACAAATAAACATTTGTATAAATTTATGACCCATACATCTTTTTTTTTTTTTTTTTTGAGATGGAGTCTGGCTCTGTCGCCCAGGCTGGAGTGCAGTGGCGCAATCTCGGCTCACTGCAAGCTCTGCCTCCCAGGTTCACGCCATTCTCCTGCCTCAGCCTCCCAAGTAGCTGGGACCACAGGTGCCTGCCACCATGCCAGGCTAATTTTTTGTATTTGTAGTACAGACGGGGTTTCACCATGTTAGCCAGGATGGTCTCGATCTCCTGATCTCGTGATCTGCCTGCCTCGGCCTCCCAAAGTGCTGGGATTACAAGCGTGAACCTGTACATCTGTTAAATGCTACCATTTCTTTCCTGTAGAATATCCATCTAAAGGAAGTATTAATAATATTCACATTTTTAGAAGAAAACATAGAGCCTTGTGATATTGGCCTTGGATATTATTTCTTGGATATGATACAAAAGCATAGGCCACAAAAGCAAAAATACACGTGGGACTGCATCAAACTACAAAGCTTCTGCTCAGCAAAGAAAACAATCAACAGAATGAAAAGGCAGCCTACAGAATGGGAGAAAATATGCTGTGGTTGCTATGGCTTGTTTGTCCCCACCAAAGCTCATGTCGAAATCTGATCACCAGTATGACAGTGCTGGGAGGTGGGGCCCCATGGAAGGTGTTTAGGTTATGGGTGCTGATCCCTCATGAATAGGTAGGTGCTGCTTTCACAGTCTTGAGTGAGACTGGATTAATTCTCTCAGAATGAGTTTATTCTTTTGAGAGTGGGTTTTTATAAAGCTGGGGTGCCCCTCAGGTTTCCCTATGTTCACAAATGTCTGCTTCCACTT
The DNA here is from genome assembly GCF_009764315.1 of Trachypithecus francoisi. Taxonomy (NCBI): domain Eukaryota; kingdom Metazoa; phylum Chordata; class Mammalia; order Primates; family Cercopithecidae; genus Trachypithecus; species Trachypithecus francoisi. The sequence goes on along the minus strand of NW_022681456.1, from coordinate 96,749,010 downwards.
TCACTTTCTCTGCCACATTGTGAAACAGTATGAAAGCCCTTACCACAAGCCAGTACCATGCTCTTGAGCTTCTCACCTGGTGGAAGAGTGAGCTAAATAAACTTCTTTTTAAAAATAAATTACCTAGTCTCAGATATTCTTTTATAGCAACTCAAAATGGACTAAGATACTGTATACCATAAAGGTGAATTTCCAAAATATATAAGGAACTCCTACAAATCTTCAAAAATACTGCAAAAACTATAAATATATAAAAATGAAAAATAGAAAATCAACTCAATTTAAAAATGGGCTAAGAACCTGAATAAGCATATGTCTCAACATATGCTCAACATATGCTCAACATCACCAATCATCAGAGAAATGCAAATGCATACAAAAGATTAGCTCACACCTGTTAGAATGCCTACTATCAAAAAAAAAAAAAAAAAAAACACAACGGGAAGTAGTATCAGTGAGGATGGAGAGAAAAGGAAACCCTTGTACACTGTTGGTAGGAATGCAATTAGTGCAGCCACTGTGGAAAATAGTAGGAGGTTCTTCAAAAATTAAAAGCAGCACTACCATATAATCCAGCAATCCCACTTCTGGGTATATATACAAAGAAAGAGACTGAAATCAGTATCTTGAAGAGATATCTGAACTCCCATGTTCATTCTAGCATTATTCACAAATAAATCAAGACATTGAAGCAAATGAAGTGTCTATCAACAGATGAATGGATACAGAAAATGCATCTATATAATTTATACACAAACACACACACACACACACATATATATATAAAACAATCGAATATTATTCATCCTTAAAAAGGAAGAACATCTGTCCATTTGCAACAAGATAGATGAGCCTGGAAAACACTGTATAAGTGAAATAAGCCAGACACAAAAAGATAAATACTACATGTTGTAACTTACATGAGGATTCTAAAACAGTCAAAATTATAGAAGCAGGGAGTAGAATGATGGTTTCCAGGGACTGAGGGGAAGAAGAAACTGGAAGGTATTATCAAGGAGCACAAAATTTCAGTTATGCGAGATGAATAAGTCATAGAGATCTACTATATACAGTATGGTACCTATGGTTAACAATACTGTACTGTATATTTAAAAATCTGCTGAGAGGGTAAATCTTATGCGGTTTATTATCACAAAAATATTAATAATAAATAAGCAGGGTAGGAGGAACCATTGGAAGTGACTAATACATTTATGACATCGAGTATATGGTGATGGTTTCATGGATATATACTTATCTCCAGACTCACCATGCTGTATACATTAAATATGTGCAGATATTTGTATGCCAATTATACCTAATAAACTAGTTTAAAAAAATGGTCATATTATAAATGCATAAATTAAAGCTCCAACAATATAACCTCACTCAGCTAAATAGTGAAAAAGGCAAAACTAAAATTAGGTGACCTGACTCCAAAGCCTATGTTCATTGCACAAGTTAATAACTGACAACTTGTTTTAAAGAAAAAAATTATAGATTTTTATGATGCTGTAGGTGAATTAAAATTATTGCATTCAACATTATAATTAGTAATGCCCATACTTTTAATGTTCTCTAAAGCATAAATTTAAAAATCATTGATTCTTCTGAAGTAACTATGAACATTGCTTTGAGTACACTTGCGCATTCTACTATACTAACATAATAATGAAATACTATTTCAAGTTTATTAGTATTAATAATGATGCTGATGATCAATAAGGCTCTAGCCAAGAATTAGGACATAGAAAACATAAGATGAAGTTATACCAAGATTTTAAACAACATTGATACAAATATTAGATCTATAATTTCTAAGTATGAGAAATATGTGTTGACTCATTGAAAGATAATTCCGGATGTTCTTGAATTAATTGTAAACAAAGGGATAAAAATACCTACACCACTAAATGATACATTCCCTTTCATTTACCAGGGCCTGGTAAAAGAATTTTCCAGGCTCTTCCAACAAGAGACTAGAACTGAAAGTGGAAGATATTTAGGATGCAGCCTGTCCATACCCAGCCTACGTCTTGGTATCTTGGTTCTATTTTGAAATATAATTGATAATGCTGTATTCATGGCATATTTACACAAAATATGCTCAATAAACTCAAGATTTTGACAAAATAGCATGTAAATATCACCATAAAGAACATGTATTTTATTGACTGTGAACTTCCTTTTTTCTTTCCTAATACAAAGCCTATATTATCTTAAACATTTACAAATTGAGACCAGAAGTATAAATGATGATCAGATAATATAATTTAAAAGAATCATTGTGTCATTTTAACTAAAAAAAATAGGATGATAGGTAAATCTCTGCATTTAAATAAATATGCTATATTTTCTAAGGCATTGCTTAGTATATGCATACTACTTTTACGTACATTATAGTTCAAACTTAATGTTATGCTAGTTGATTGTCAGGACTGGAAGATTTTTTTTAAAAATAGTCCAGTGATTAGTTCACATATTTTGTTTTTTTTGCCCTTCAAACCCGAAAAGTAAACTCAGAGTAAGTAGTCAAGTGTCTTGATCAGACAAAGTACAAATTAGTAGCAAAACCAAAACTTAACTTGAGTCTGATAGTCTTTAACAGCATTATATGTGGGCATGTTTGGGTATTTTATAGATGAGAAAACTGAGACTGATATGACCGTGACATGCCCAGGGGGACAAAGACAATGAGCACAACAATAGGAAGGCTTCAATTTACATGTTATTTTAAATGACTTAAATTCTAACATTAGTGTTTAATTATTTCCACTCACCTGTTATTATAATTCCTATTGTTATCTCACTGTTCTACCCCCGCCCCCAGAATCCCATAGGTATGTAATCAGTTGTAATACCCAGTTTCTATCATTTGCTGACAAGTAATATCATATGATTCCCTGAGCATACTATCTCAGCTATCTATCTATCTATCTATCTATCTATCTATCTATTGATCATCTATCTACATTTGAGAGATATAATATATATACATATATATTTGAGACAGGGGCTTTCTCTGTTGCCCAGGCTGGAGTGCAGTGAAACAATAGCTCATGGCAGCCTTGAATTCCTGGACTCAAGTGATCCTCCCACCTTGGCCTCCCAAAGTGCTGAGATTACAGGCATGAGCCACCATGTCCTATCAGAAATGTATTATGTAAACAAGCCCACAGAATTTATCTAAAAGTTAAAAAGACAACTTCTTGAGATAATAAAATAAACTATGGCTCTCTCTATAAAAACTATGGTCAGTGTCAAAGTGTTAAGCTTTTGTTAGTTTGGGTGAGTTTCTGTTCTTATGATCAAGCAGCAATTAAAAATAAAGGGCACTAGAGGTAATCTAAGGAAAACTTGTTTTCTCTGGAAATACCAATTCCCAGAGATCTGTTGGCCCACATTAAACAGACAATATTGACTTCAGATTCAGCTGGCCATCGTTACTTTCAGTGTGGAGTGTCATAGTTATCTTCCCATTTCTTGACAACAGTGAAATCATTAAACATGAGTCAATGAGCATCAGCAAATCACAACTAAAAGTAACAATCTTCTAAAAATATAGAGTATGCACTCTATGCAGTCATACTGCTAGATGGAGTGGCAGCTGATCCTTTCTTCAAATGTGGACTTCCCAAGCTAATAAGAGATGGAAGTAATATAAATTCTGAATTAATTAAATTAGAAAAATTGGGGAAAGTATGTTATACAAATGGGGTAAATGCAAATGTCAAGAAATATTCCTTCAGGATTACACACAAATCTTCAAAAGTTTTACAGTAATTGAACTGATCGGTATAACGGATGATTCCTTATACTAATGCTTAAAAAGCAGTATTGATATTAGGTGTTATTTTAATACTTTCAATTCCTTAAAAGATTATTAAAATAACCAATTATACTTTTTGGACTATGAAATACAGTCTCTCTGGTCATGGGGTGAAGTATCTAAAATGATATTTTATGGATTATAAAATTGTATAACATTTTTGCTACAATTACTTAAAAAGTAATTAGTTAAGTACAATTTTAGATATAGCATTTGAAGTATGGAAGTGTTTTCTAAACAAAAGAAATATTCACTTACCCTGCAACAGTTTAATTCCTCTGCTGTAAGTATGATTGTACCACATTTCTTCCCTGGAATTCCTCTGAAACAACAAAAATATATTTATGTACATTAATATGTTATATTAATACTATATAATATAAATTTATATATCATATTTATTTTTATGTAATCTAATAAAGAGCATATAATAATAAGATGGTTCTTCCCTAACAAAATATATTTTGAGTAGCTGGGATTACAGACCTGGCTAAATTTTGTATTTTTTTTTTTAGTAGAGATGGGGTTTCGCCATGTTGGCTAAGCTGGTCTCAAACTCCCGACCTACGGTGATCCGCTCCCCTTGGCCTCCCAAACTGCCAGGATTACAGGCGTGAGCTACCACACCCGGCCCTCAATGAGGCTAAACTTTTAACATAACTTTAAACATGTCGATCCTCTCAAGAATCTTCAATATTCCATATTCTCTAATATATAAGATAATGTAATAGTTATGCATCACCTAATTATGTTTCAATAAACAACAGATTGCACATACACTGGTGTCCCCATAAGATTATAATGGAGCTGAAAGCTTTCTACTGCCTAATGATGTAATATCTTAGCACACAGCATTATTCACGTGTTGGTGTGATGCTGGTGCAAATAAATCTACTGTGCTGCCAATCATACAAAGTATGTATGTACAGTCCATAATAATTGGCAATGATAGTAAACATCAAATATGTTACTGTTTATGTATTTTCTATACTATATTTTTTATCATTATTTCTAAGTGTATTTCTTCTATACATACAAAAAAAAAAAAAAAAAGCTAACTGTAAAAACAGCCTCATTTAGGTCCTGCAGATGTTCCAAAAGAAGGCACTGTTATCACAGGAGACAACAGCTCCATGCATGGTATTGCTCTTGAAGGTCTTCCAGGGGGACAAGACGTGGAAGTGGAAGACAGGGATACTGAGGATCTTGACCCTGGGTAGGCCTAGGTAAATGTGTAAGTTTGTGTCTTCATTTTTAACAAAAAACGTTTAAAAAGTAAAAATAAATAAATTAATAACTTAAAAACAGAAAAAAAGATTATTGAATAAGGATATAAAGAAAATATTTTTGTACAGCTGTACAATGTGTTTGTGTTCTAGATAAGTGTTATTATTAATTTTTTTTTAAAGTTTAAAGTATTTTAAAGTAAAAACATTATAGTTAAGTTAAGGTTATTATTGAAGAAAGAAAAATAGTTGTAAATACACTTAGTGCAACCTAACTATACAGTGTTTATAAAGTCTACAGTAGTATAATGTCCCAGGCCCTCACATTTACTCATCGCTCACTCAGACTCACCCAGAGCAACTTCCATTCCTGTAAGCTCCATTCATGGTAAGTACCCTACACAGGTATACCATTTTATAACTTTTATATAATGTTTTTACTGTGTCTCTTCTATGTTTACTTACGTTTAGATACACAAATACTGATGTCACAACTGCCTTAGAGTATTCAGTGAGGTAACATGCTGTACACATTTGTAGCCTAGGAACAAGAGGTTATACCATATAGCCTAGGTATGTGGTAGGCTAGACCAGGGGTCTGCAACCCCAGGGCTGCAGAGCAGGAGGTGAGCGGCAGACACCAGCAAGCTGAGCCTCATCTGTATTTACAGCTACTCCCCATCGTTGGCATTACTACTTGAGCTCTGCCTCTTGTCAGATCAGCAGCAGCATTAGATTCTCATAGGAGCCTGAACCCTATTGTGAACTGTGAGGGACCTAAGTTGTATACACTTCTTATGAGAATCTAATGCCTGATGATCTGTCACTGTCTCCCATCACCCCCAGATGGGACCATCTAGTTGCAGGAAAACAAGCTCAGGTTCCCACTGATTCTACATTATGGTAAGTTGTATAATTATTTCATTATAATATAATAATAATAGAAATAAAGTGCACAATAAATGTAATGGACTTGAATCATCCTGAAACTACCCCCAAACCCCCAGTGCAGGGAAAAATTACTTCCACAAAACTGCTCCTTGGTACCAAAAAGGGTCGGGGACTGCTGGGTTAGACCATCTAGGTTTGTGTAAGTACAGTCTATGATGGTTGCACAACAATGAAATCATCTAAGGAAGCATTTCTCAGAACATATCCCTGTTGTTAAGTAGTGCATCACTATAGAACAAAATGTTCTCATGGTTTCTAAGTTTTCTGCTATATTATTAAAACCTATATAAAACCCTGGGTTTCACTGTTCCCTATCCTTTCATCAATTTGGTGACATTTTGTGCTTATTTCTTCTTTGTGTTCACTCCCATGCCTTGACATATTATAGCTTGTTAACTGTTCCCTATTTTGCCTCAAACTTGCCATATCCCCAGATGAAGTTCCATTTGTTCCAAGAAAATCTTACCTTACACAAAGCTCAGCCTTTTCTGCATTTCTATTGATGCTGAAGTCAATATTGTAAGGTTTAGCACTTAATTATTCCTTAACTGCTAAAAGCACAAATTGTTAACCTTTCTTTTCTCAAGTTGATTACACTTTCTATAAGAGCAATATTCATGACATAAAGCTCTTGTAAGCACAGAGTTAAATGTCTGTGTACAGCAGGTGTTTAGTCTATAGATAAGTATGTAACATACAGTTGTGCATTGCTTAATGCTTATTTCCACATGTATTTACTCTTAACCAGGATAATTACACATGTCAAGATCTTCCATTTTCCTTAGGTCCTTATGACTAAGAACTCAATTAATATAACATTGCACATTTTGTCTCATATTACTACATTATCATTTTCAGCATCCTTCTAGCATCCTTAATCAGTTAATTTTTCTAATCCAGCTGTATCTTTCTCTTCTTTTTTCTCTTTGTGAACTATGAGTTTAATACTTTCAGCATTTTGGAAAACCAAACACTCCAACTGAGCATAAAACTGAACACACTTCAAAATGCTGAATAAAATATGCAAAGATCTTTATAAATGCTCAGATAACTTTGTAAGAAAGTAAGGACCAATCAGAAGCTGAAAGTAAAGGCAGAAAGATAAGCAGAACTGAACATTCGAGAACTTGATCTTAGGCTTCTGATTTTTATGGTTACCTAGGATATAAAAATTAGAAAAATAAGAGGAGGTGAGACTCACAAGGTGGGAAATTCAATAAACAGCCAATCCACAGCATAAAGCTTGTATCTCATTAACTAGACTGCCTCATGTAGCATGAGTTATATATATATAAACATTCACTCTATGGGCCTAAAAAATAAATCATTGCCTTAAAACGTGGTGATGAATGAAAGAGAAAAAAATGTGTCCTAATAATTTAAGCTCAATCAGGCTTGCTGCCTTAACTGACATCACTTGAGTAGTTACCAAAACTTCAAACCAAGAATTACATTTAATTCAAGCGACCACGGTTGCCTAGTAAATGCATATCCTCTCTAGAAAAGTTTCCCTTCAAATTAAATCTCAAAATATCTCACATTTAAAGTTTTAAAAGTAAATATGAAGCTCGTCTTACAGTATCAAAAAATACACAAGAAAAAATGCACCCATCATGAGTTAGAATCTCCAAACAACAGGCTGCAGAATCAAACACAGATTTAGAATGTTGTAAATATTATGAATAGTACACAAAATATAAGTATTTGTAATATATTTAAAATGTAAAGAGGAAATGGACATATGGTTAACTAGCAAAGGATTATACAAAATAAGCAAGGATATTTGGAACAGAATAGGGAGCCCAGAAGTAAATCCAAGCTGTCATTGCCAGTGCCAATGTCCAGGCACTCTTCCCCTATGTTCTCTTCCAGGAGTTTTATTGTTTCTGGTCTTATGTTTGGGACTTTTACCCATTTTGAGTTTATTTCTGTGTATGGTGTAAAGTAAGGGTCCAATTTAATTCTTTTGCATGCTGTAGTCCAGTTTTCTCAGAACTATTTATTAAAAGGACTATCTGTTTCCCAACCTATCCTCCTGGTGCCCCTGTGAAAAATTAATTGACTATATATGTTTGGATTAGACAAAGGAGAAGAGAGAATCAGTGAACTGAAAGAAGGATATAAATAAATTATCCATAATGCAGCATGGAGAAGCAGACATGGAAAGTATTATGAAGAAGTTTGGAGTCACAGAACACAAAGGTAAAAGGTCTAATATATGCTTAATCAGAGTTCCAGTAGAGGAAGGACTAAATAGAGCAGATGCAATATTTGAAGAGATAATGGCTGGGAAACTTCTAGAAATGGTGAAACACCTCAATTTCCAGATTCAGAAAGCTCAATGAATCCCAAGCAGCCTAAGAAAAATAAATGTATACTTGGGGACATGATAGGATCAGGGAAAAACATGAAAGATGAAGAATGTACCTCCAGAGGAACCAGAGAGAAAAGACAGATGATCTACAAAGATGTGAACTACAAAGATTAAACTAAGAGCTGACTACTTGGAAGCAACACTGGAAACTGAAAGATAATTCAAACAATATCTTCAATGGTTTGAAAGAAAATAATTCTAAATATAAGACTGTAAACAGTAAGATATATTCTAAGAACAAGCATAAACTACAGATATTTTGAAACAAATAAGAAACAAATACATTTATACCCAAGAATCTTTGCTTGAGAAGTTTCTAAAGAATGGGTTTCAAATGGAAGGAAATGATCACAGATGGGAGATCTAAGAAGAAAAAAGAAAGAATGAGAGAAGCCTAGGAAATACTAAATATGAGTTAACCTTAAATCAGCGACATTAATGTTAAAAACTAAGATAATAAATATGAATGATAATGATAGCATTAACCAGCAAGGTGATAATTTAAGTTAAAGCCTTCTCATGGTCTCTTATTGTTCAGGAAGAAATTAAATATGCTGAAAAATAGAATTTCATAAAAAATGAGTAAATATGTTTAAAAACTTCAAAGAAACCACAATTATTTAAGTACTTTATAATTTCAACTTTAGAAAAGAAAATTTTTGAAATTTTCGTTTCTAAAATGCAATCAGTTCAAAAGGAATTAAGACTCAAGGAAGAATGGGGCAGATGAGGAGCACTGAGTAGGTGATAGAAATAAACCTAGAGGAATAGTTACTGATGTAACTGTAAATGAACTAGATGCTCCAGATTAAATGCAAATATTGTATGAATTATATAAAAATTAAATTAACCCATTAACTATTCAAAATAGATATCAAAATTTGATTCAAAAAATTCAAAAGAAAAGAATGGAAGTATAGCTCAGAGAAAAATAATTCTAATGAAAATCAGTGTACCTACATTAATAGCATACATACAGATTTTAAGTTGAAAAGGTTTGCAAGAAATAGTTATTGTGTAATGACAAAACATTCAATTAATTGGGAAGATACAGTAATCTCAATACTGCATGCACCTACTATTATAGCTCCAAAATACATAAAGCAAAATTGACACAACTACAAAAAGATAAATACACCACTATGTTGAACAATTTCATGGCAAACACCTTTGGCAAGGTGATCAAGGTTAATATCACCAGTGATAAGTCATATTAATATATATTCCTGATAAGATATAAGGAGAAAGACACTTCAACTCCTGTGGCCTTCTCCCCAAATCCTTAACTCCAATCTAAACATGAGAAAATCATCACACAAACACAAATTTAGGGACATTCTACAAAGAATCTAATACTTCTTCAAAACTATAAAGGTCATACAAAACAAGGAAAGAGTAAGAAATTGTAACATATCAGATCAAAAGGAAGTGTATATCCTGAAATGAATACTGAATGAATTCTGGAATACAAAAAGAACATTAGTGAAACAATGAGTGAAATTCAAGTAAAGTTTGAAATTTAGCTAATAGTAATATATGCACCACTGTTGTCTTTCTAGTTGTGACAAATGTATTAAATACCACGATACCACAACATGTTAATGTTAAAAGAAACTGGTATGACAGGAATACAGGAACTTTCTGTACTATTGTAACTTTTCTATAAACATAAAACTATTCTAAAATATGAACTGTATTGAAACAATGCAAGGTCAATAAAAGACAAAGACAGGCTAAGAAACTATTTCAGGTTAAAAGAGACTAGAATTAAAATGACTAATCTCAATTACAATTCTTCATTAAATTTTAGAAGAGGAAAATATATCTATAATGACATTATTACTACAATTGTTGAAATGTGAGTGAAGAGTAGATTAGATAGTATTGTATCATTGTGAAGTTTCCTGATTTTGATCATCATGTTGTGGTTGTGTAAAAGAACATTTTCATTAAGAAATTCACTCTCGATCTGACTTTGTGATCCGCCTCCCTAGGCCTCCCAAAGTGCTGGGATTACAGGCACGAGCCACCACGCCCAGCTGGGAAAACTGGCTAGCCCCATGTACAAAGCTAAAACTGGATCCCTTCCTTACACCTTATACAAAAATTAATTCAAGATGGATTAAAGACTTAAATGTTAGACCTAAAACCATAAAAACCCTAGAAGAAAACCTAGGCAATATCATTCAGGACATAGGCATGGGCAAGGACTTCATGTCTAAAACACCAAAAGCAATGGCAACAAAAGCCAAAATTGACAAATGGGATCTAATTCAACTAAAGAGCTTCTGCACAGCAAAAGAAACTACCATCAGAGTGAACAGACAACCTACAGAATGGAAGAAAATTTTTGCAATCTACTCATCTGACAAAGGGCTAATATCCAGACTATACAAAGAACTTAAACAAATTTATAAGAAAAAGTCAACCCCATCTAAAAGTGGGCAAAGGACATGAACAGACACTTCTCAAAAGAAGACATTTATGCAGCCAACATACACATGAAAAAATGCTCATCATCACTGGCCATCAGAGAAATGCAAATCAAAACCATAATGAGATACCATCTCACACCAGTTAGAATGGCGATCACTAAAAAGTCAGGAAACAACAGGTGCTGGAGAGGATGTGGAGAAATAGGAACACTTTTACACTGTTGGTGGGACTGTAAACTAGTTCAACCACTGTGGAAGACAGTGTGGCGATTCCTCAAGGATCTAGAACTGGAAATACCATTTGACTCAGCCATTCCATTACTGGGTATATACTCAAAGAATTATAAATCATGCTGCTATAAAGACACATGCACATGTACATTTACTGTGGCACTATTCACAATAGCAAAGACTTGGAACCAACCCAAATGTACATCAACGATAGACTGGATTAAGAAAATATGGCACATATACACCATGGAATACTATGCAGCCATAAAAAAGGATGAGTTCATGTCCTTTGTAGGGACATGCATGAAGCTGGAAACCATCATTCTCAGCAAGCTATCACAAGGACAAAAAACCAAACACCACTTGTCCTCACTCATAAGTGGGAATTGAACAATGAGAACACTTGGACACAGGAAGGGGAACATCACACACTGGGACCTGTCGTGGGGTAGGGGTAGGGGGGAATAGCATTAGGAGATATACTTAATGTAAATGACGAGTTAATGGGTGCAGCACACCAACATGACACATGTATACATATGTAACAAGCCTGCACATTGTGCACATGTGCCCTAGGACTTAAAGTATAATAATAACAATAATAAAAAGAAATTCACACTCAAGTATTTAAAGGAAAGAGAGCACAATTTTTCCACCAATGTCTTCAACTTACTCTCAAATGACTCAGAAAGACCTAGAATATGAAACAGAAAGAGAATGAGAAAGAGGCTAAGAAAGTGAATAGAATAAAGCTAGCTCCTATTAAATTGGAGATTCCGAACTACATTTGTTTTTTGTTTGTTTGTTTGTTTGAGACAGGTTCTCACTTTGTCACCCAGTTTGGAGTGCAGTAGAGTGATCAGAGCTCACTTCACCCTCAAATTCCTGGGCTCAAGCAATCTTCCCACCTCAGCCTTCCAAGTAGCTAGGAATACACAAATGTGCCACCATGCTCAGCTAATGTTTTCTCATTTTTTTAGAGACAGGGTCTCACTATGTTGCCCAGCCTGCTCTCAAGCTACTAGGCTCAAGCAATCCTCCCGAATTGGCCTCCTAAAGTGCAGGAATTGCAGGCATGAGCCACCCCACCTTGCCTACTCTCGCAATTTTTACATGCAATTGAAATTATATCAAAAAAGAAAGTTACCAAAAAAGATCAGTTTTAAAGATTGCTTCTTATAACTGTATCCTTACATTTTGAGAGACACAGAATAATAAAACTCATTCACATTACAGTTAAACATGATCTCAAGAGATATGAGGTAATCCTTCACAAAATTTAGTACATAGATAAGACTGGTGGAAGGCGGAGCAAGATGATGAAATAGAGGGTTCCACTGATCATCCCTCCTGCAAGGACAAATATCTGTCTTTTAACAACTATCTATACACACACAAAAAGTATCTTCATCAGAACCAAAAATCAGGTGAGCATTCACAGTACCTGGGTTTAAGTTCATATCATCAAAAGAAGCGTTGAAGAAGTAGGAAAATCAGTCTTGAATCACCAATGTCACCCGGCCCTAATCCCCTTGCAGCTATACTGTGGTGCTGAGAACATTTCCATGTGCTGGGGAGAGGGGAGTGCAGCAATTGTGAGGCACTGAACTCAGTGCTGCCCTGTTATTGCAGAAAGTAAAACCAAATCAAACTCAACTGATGCCCACCCAGAGAGGGGGCATTTAAACCAGCCTTACCACAGTCACAGAGTCCTAGCGATGAGAGCCAAAGAGAGGCTTGTGTCACTGCATCCCAAGCTTCAGGTGGCTCAGAACAGAGAGAGACCCTGTTTGTTTGGGAGAAAGTAAGAAATAGAACAAGAGTTTCTGCCAGGTAATCCAAAGAACTCTTATAGATTTTGTCCAATACTATCAAGGCAGTATCTCTACTAGTCTGCAAGAACCACAGCATTGGTGGGTTTTGGCCCCTAAAGTAGATACAGTTTAGATCACAACACTCAAGTTTTCTGAAATATCTGGAAAGTCTTGCCAAGAAGAATGGGTACCAACAAGCCCAGACAGTGAAGACTAAAACAAACACCTAACTCTTCAAGGCTTTAATGTTCAATGAACACCTACAAGTATCAAGACCATCTAGGAAAACATGACCTTAACACATGAACTAAATAAAGCACCAGGGACCAATCCTGGAGAAACAGAGGTGTGTGAGCATACAGAGAAGTGATAACAGCTGTTTTGAGGGAACTCAAATTCAAGATGACACAGAAAGTAATTCAGAATTCTATCAAATAAATTTAACAAAAAAATAAAAATAATTTAAAAGAATAAAAAATTCTGGAGCTAAAAATAAAATTGGCATACTGAAGAATGCATCAGAGTCTTATAATGGCAAAGTTGATCATGCAGAATAAAGAATTAGTGAGCTTGAAGACAAGCTATTTGAAAATGGACATTCAGAGAAGACAAAAGAAAAAAGAATGAAAAACAAAAAAGCATGCCTACGGGATCTAGAAAAAAGCCCCAAAAGGGCAAATCTAAAAGCTACTAACCTTTTAAAAAGGAAGCAAAACAGAGAGAGGAGTAGAAAGTTTATTCAAAGAGGTAGTAACTGAGAACTTCCCAGACCTAGAGAAAGATATCAATACCCAAGGATAAAAAAGTTATATAATGCCAAGCAGATTTAACCCAAAGAAGACTACCTCAAGGCATGCAATAATTAAACTCCCAAAAGTCAAGGATAAAGGAAGAATCCCAAAAGCAGCAAGAGAAAGAAACAAACACCACACAAAGCAGCTCCAATATGTCTGGCAGCAGACTTTTCAATGGAATCCTTCCAGGACAGAAAAGAGTGGCATGACATACATAAAATGCTGAAGGAAAAAAAAAACCTTTTTACCCTAGAATAATATACCTGGTGAAAATATCCTTCAAACATGAATAAGACATAAAGATTTTCACAGACAAATACAATCTTAGGGATTTCATCAACACAAGACCTCTCCTATAAGAAATACTAAAGAGTATCTCAATCAGAAAGAAAAGGGCCTTGCCTGGTGTGGGGGCTCACGTCTGTAATTCCAGCACTTTGGGAGGATGAGGTGGCAGATCACTTGAGGTCAGGTGTTTGAGACTAGCCTGGCCAACATGGTGAAATCCCGTCTCTACTAAAAATACAAAAATTAGCTGGGTGCAATGGCACGTGCCTGTAGTCCCAGTTATTCAGGAGGCTGATGCAAATAACTGCTTGAACCCAGGGGCAGAGGTTGCAGAGATCACACCACTGCACTCCAGTCTGGATGACAGAGTGAGACTCTGTCTCCAAAATAAAAAAAAAAAAAAAAAAAAAAAAAAAAGAACCCTTTAATGAGCAATAAGAAATCATCTGAAGGTACAAAACTCACTGACTCACTGATAGTAGGAAGTACATAGAATATTATAACACTATAACTGTGTAACTGTGGTGTGTAAAATAATCTTAAGTAGAAAGACTAAAAAATTAACCAATAAAAAAAAAACAAAACCATGACATGGTTTGCCTGTGTCCCCACCCAAATCTCATCTTGAATTATAGCTCCCATAATTCCCACATGTTCGTTGTGGGAGGGACCTGGTGGGAGGTAACTGAATCATGGAGGCAGATCTTTTCCAGGCTATTCTTCTGATAGTGAATAAGTCTTAGAAGATCTGACGATTTTATAAAGGGGAGTTCCCCTGCTCATGTTCTCTCTTGCCTGCCACCATGTAAAATATGACTTTGCTAATCATTCACCTTCCACTAAGATTGTGAGGCCTCCCCAGCCATGTGGAACTACGAGTCAATTAAACTTCTTTCCTTTGTAAGTTACTCAAGCTCAGGTATGTCTTCAGCACCACGAGACATACAAGAAGACATGTATAGACAAAACAAAAAGTTAAAAAGCGAGGAACAAAGTTAAAGCATAGAGTTTTAAGAGTTGTCTTTTTGCTTACTTCCTTTTTATGCAAACAGTGTTATGTTGTTAAAAGGCTAAAATAATGAGTTATAATATTTGCAAGCCTCATGGGAACCACAAACAAGAACGTACAAGAGATACAAAAAAAAAAAAACAAATAAAAACAAAACACTGAATCATATCAACAGAGAAAATCACCTTCAACAAATGGAAGAAAGAAGGAAAGAAAGAACACAAAACAACTAGAAAAAAAAATAATGAAATGACAGGTGAAAGTCCTTATCAATAATAACACTAAATGTAAATAAACTAAACTTTTCAAGCAAAAGACACAGAGAGGCTGAATGGATTAAAGAACAAAGCCCAATGATCTGTTGCCTGGAAGAAACACACTTAACTTATAAAGACAAACATACACTGAAAATAAAGGGATGAAAAAAGATAACTGCAATGGTTAAAACTGAGTCAACTTGACTGGATTGAAGGATACAAAGTATCAATCCTGGGTGTGTGTGTGAGAGTGTTGCCAAAGGAGATTAACATTTGAGTCAGTGGGCTGAGAAAGGCAGACCCACCCTTAATCTGGGTGAGCACAATCTAATCAGCTGCCTGTGCAGATAGAATATAACCATGCAGAAACATGCATGAAGAGAGACAAGGCTAGCCTCCCAGCCTACATCTTTCTCTCCTGCTGGATACTTCCTACCCTGGAACATAAGACTCCAAGTTCTTCAGTTTTGGAACTTGGACTAGCTCTCCTTGATCCTCAGGCCTGCAGATGGCCTATTATGGGACTTTGTGATCATGTGAGTTACTAATATATATATATATATATATATATTCCAATAGTTCTGTCCCACAAGAGGACCTGATTAATACAATATCTCATGCAAATGGAAACCAAAAAAAAAAGAGTAGGAGCAGGTATACTTATATCAGACAAAATAGGTTTCAAGACCAAAAACTATCAAAAGAGACAAAGAAGGTCACTATATAAAGATAAAGGGGTCAATTAAGCAAGAGAGTCTAGCAATTTTAAATACATATGCACCCAACACTGGAGATTGCAGATATACTAAACAAATGTTATCAGAGCTAAAGAGAGAGACAGGTCCCAATACAATAATAACAGGAGACTGGAACACCCAATTTTAAATACATATGTGCCCAACACTGGAGCAACCAGATATATAACACAAATATTATCAGAGCTAAAGAGAGAGACAGATCCCAATAAAATAATAGCTGAAGACTTGAACACCCCATTTTCAGCACCAGACAGATCTTCTAGACAGAATATCAACAAAACAACATTGGACTTAATCTGTACATAGACCAAATGAACCTAACAGACACATAGAGAACCTTTTCATCCAACAGCTGCAGAATACACATTGTGTTCCTCATCACATGGGTCACTCTCAAGGATGGACCATATTTTATGTCACAAAACAAGTCTAAAAACATTTTAAAAAACTGAAATAATATCAAGCATTTTCTCTGACCACAATGTAATAAAACTAATTTGAAAAAATATAGAAATACATGAAAATTTAAAATATGCTCCTGAATGAATGGTGGGTCAGAAATTAAGAAGAAAATTGAAAATTTTTCTTGAAAAATTGATAAGGGAAGCGCAACATATCAAAAACTATAGGAGACAGCAAATGCAGTACTAAGAAGTTTACAGCTGTAAGTGCTTCCATTTAAAAAAAGAAGAAGAAAAACTTCAAATTAACAATCTAACAATGCATCTTACAGAATTAGAAAAGCAAGAGCAAATCAAACACAAAATTAGTAGAAGATAAGAAATAATAAAGATCAAAGCAGAAATAAATGAAATTGAAATTACAAAAATACGGAAGATCAATGAAACAAAAAGTTAGGTTTCTGAAAAGTTAAACAAAATTGACAAACCTTTAGGCAGACAAATAAATAAAAAGAGAAGATCCAAATAAATAAAATCAGAGATGACAAACAAGACATTACAACTGATCCTGCAGAAATTCAAAGAATCATTAGTGGCTAACATAAGCAACTATATGCCAATAAATTAAGACATCTACAAGAAATGTACAAATACCTAGACATATGCAATCCACCATGATTGACCCTTGAAGAAATCCAAAACCTGAACAGAACAATAACAAGTAAGGAGACTGAAGTCATAATAAAGTCTCCCAGGAATAAAAAAGCAACAACAACAACAACAACAAAAAACAAACCAGGACCCAATGGCTTCACTGCTAAATTCCACCAAACATTTAAAGAAAAACTAATACCAATCCTATTCAAAATATTTTTTAAAATAGAGAAGGAGGGAATAGGTCCAAACTCATTCTACAAGGCCAGTATTACCCTGATAACAAAATCAGACAACACATCAAAACCGAAAGCTACAGGTCAATATCTCTGATGAATATTGATTCAAAAATCCTCAACAAAATACTAGAAAACTGAATTCAACAATAAAATAAAAAGATTGTTCATCATGATCCAGTGAGATTTATCCTTGGAATGCAAGGATGGTTTGACATATGCAAATCAATCAATGTGATATATCAGATCAACAAAATGAAGGCCAAAATCGGATCATTTCAATTGATGTTGAAAAACCATTTGATAAAATTGAACATTTCTCCATCAAAAAAAACCTTTAAAAACTGGGTATAAAAGAAACAAACTTCAACATAATAAAAGCTATTTATGATAGACCCACAGGTAGTATCATACTGAATAGGGAAATACTGAAAGCCTTTCCTCTAAGATCTGGAACACAATAAGAATGCCTACTTTCACCACTGTTATTCAACACAGTACTGGAAGCTCTAGCTAACGCAGTCAGACAAGGGAAAGGTATAGAGGGCATCCAAATCAAAAAGAAAGAAGTCAAATCACAATTTTTTGCAGAAAATTTATGATCTTATATTTAGAAAAATCTGAAGATGCCACAAAAAGACTATCAGAATTGATAATTCAGTAAATTGAAGGATATAAAATCAACATAAAAATCAGTAGAATTTCTGTATGCCAAAGTGAATAATTTGAAAAAGAAATAAAGAAGTAACACTAATTACAGTAGCCACAAATAAAATTAAATATCTGGGAATTAACTTAGCCAAAGAAGTAAAAGATCACTATAATAAAAACTATAGAACACTGATGAAAGATAATTAAAGAGGACACCAAAAAATGAAAAGATATTCCTTGTTCATGGATTGGAATAATCCAAATTGTTAAAATGTTCCTCCTACTCTGACCATTCTACAGTTTCAATGCAATCCCTGTCAAAATACCAATGGCATTCTTCACACAAATAAAAAGAAAATCCTAAAATGTATCTGGAACCACAAAAGACCCAGAATAGCCAACACTATCCTAAGCAAAAAGAACAAAACTGGAGGAATTACATTACCTGACTTTGAATTATACTACAGACCTATAGTAACCAAAATAGCATGGTACTGGCATAAAAGTACACACATGTCCCAATGGAACAAAATAGAGAACCCAGAAAGAAACCCATAAACCTACAGTGAACTCATTTTCAACAGAGGTGCCAAGAACATATACTGAGGAAAAGACAGTCTGTTCTATAAATGGTAGTGGGAAAATTCTATATCCATAAGCAAAAGAATGAAACTAGACCCCTATCTTTTGCTATATACAAAAATCAAATCAAATGGATTAAATACTTAAACAAAAGACCTCAAATTATGAAACTGTGAAAAAAGGAAAACTTTTGGGAAAGTCTCCAGGACATTGGTCTGAGCAAAAATTTCTTAGGTAATATCCCACAGGCAATCAAAGAAAAAATGAACAAATCAGATCACATCAAGTTAAAAAATTTCTACACAGCTTAGGGAACAATCAACTCAGGGAAGAGACAACCCACAGAATAAGAGAAAATATTTGCAAACCACCCATCTGACAAGGGATTCATAACCAGAATACATAAGTAGCTCAACCAACTCTATAGGAAAAAAATCTAATAACCTAATTAAAAAATGGGCAAAAGATCTGAATAGACATTTCTCAAAAGAAGACATACAAATGGCAAACAGGCATATGAAAAGGTGTTCAACATCACTGATAGAGATTTGCAAGTCAAAACTGCAATGAGATATCACATCACCCCAGTTCAAATGGCTTATATCTGAATGATGGGCAAAACAAATGCTAGCAAGAATGTGAAGAAAAATAAACTCTTGGACCCTCCAAATAGAAATGTAAATTAGTACAACCACTACAGAGAACGCTTTGGGGATTACTCAAAAAACTAAAGATACAGCTATCATAAGATTCAGCAATTCTACTGCTAGGTATATACACAAAACAAATGAAATCATTATATCAAAGAGGTACCCCATGTTTGTTGCAGCGTTGTTTACAACAGTCAAGACTTGAAAGCCACCTATCTCTCCATTAACAGATGAATAGATACAGAAAATGTGGTACTTATTATAATGGAGTACTATTCAGTCATTTACAACAGATTCTGCCATTTACAACAATATGGATGGAAATGAAGGTCATTATGTTAAGTAAAGTAAGCCAGGCACAGAAAGGCAAACATTGCACGTTCTCACTTATTTGCAGGATCTAAAAATCAAAACAATTGAGCTCATAAAACAGAGAGTAGAAAGATAGTTACCGGAGGCTGAGAAGGGTAGTGGGTGCTTGGGGTAATACAGAGATACTCAATGGGAATATAAAAACAATAGTTAGAAATAACGAAATGAGACATGGTATTTGATAGCACAGCAGGATGACTCTAGTCAATAATAATTTAACTTATATTTAAAATGACTAAAATTATATAACTGGATTGTTTGTAACATAAAGGACAAATGCTTGAGGGGATGGATACCATATTTTCTATGATGTGATTATTATACATCGCATGCCTGGTATTGAAACATCTCACATACACCTTAAATATATACACCACTATGTACCCATAAAAATTAAAAATTAAAATTTAAAAACAACAACAAACAAACAAAAAACAAAATTGAGCACATGAAGAATAAATGACCTTTGAGAGACTGGATAATTTGTTTTTTGTGTGATTTGGTTTGTTTTGTAGTTATTTGTTTTTGTAACATTTTCCATATGTCTTACTATTTCTCCTTTATATCTGCCACTGCTTTAGCTTGTACTTTTATACTTTTGCTTCGATTCCTGAAGTTTTCTTCTTTGATAGTTGTCTCAGACTAGTACCCATTTTATTTACACTCTCCATTAATGCCAAATTGATCTGGCAACAAATCTTAACTATGTACACTTTCATCTTCCAGTGTCTCTATATAGATCATATGATAATTTTAAACTTATTAATTAAGATGTAACTGCCTTCATAAGATATAGCTATGTAGTTTCATCTTTCCCACCACCTTACTAAAGAGTCACCTGAATTCAGAACAGGTGTTTCATTTCTCCCAGACTATTGACCCTACCAACTACTCAATGGCCTTTTCTTAACTCGGTTATTTCTTCTTCTTTCTTCTCCCTCCTCCTTCTTCTTTCTCCTTCTTCTTTCTTCTTCTTCTTTTCTTCTTCTTTCTTCTTCTTCTTTCTTCTTCTTCTTTTCTTCTTCTTCTTTCTTCTCTTCTTCTTCTTCTTCTTCTCTTCTTCTTCTTCTTCCTCCTCCTCCTTCTTCTTCTTCTTTCTTTTCTTCTTCTTCTTTCTTCTTCTCCTTTCCTTCTCCTTCTCCTTCTCCTCCTCCTCTCCTCCTCCTCCTCCTCCTTCTTCTTCTTCTTCTTTCTTCTTCTTTTCTTCTTCTTCTTCTTCTTCTTCTTCTTCTTCTTTTCTTTTTTTTTCTTCTTCTTTCTTTTCTTCTTCTTCTTCTTCTTTTCTTCTTTTCTTCTTTCTTTTCTTCTTTTCTTCTTCTCTTCCTCCTCCTCCTCCTCCTTCTTCTCTTCTTCTTCTTCTCCTCCTCCTCCTCCTCCTCCTCCTCCTCCTTCTTCTTCTTCTTCTTCTTCTTCTTCTTCATTAGCTTTAACTTATGAAACACAGACTAAAATGGACCATATACTATGTTATAGAATAGTTATTAAAATATACTTACTAACCAAAAAATTGAGTTAGAGATTAATGGCTAAGGTAATTATTAAAACATTTCTGAAAAACTTATTGGTTGAAAAAAAAGGAATAAAAATAGAGAAGAGAATACTTAGAATTGCACAATAAGGAAAATAATACTTCTAACATTCTACTAGTTTATATTTAGAGTGTGTAAAAAATCTAAACAAACTAACATTAAACAACAATTCTGAAGTGTGTTAACAAATGATAATAAAACGGAAATAAAATAATATGGAGACTTCAATATCATATCTTTAATAATGTAGAGAGCAACCAGACAAAAGATCAACAAGGAACTAGAAAATTTGAACAACACTATAGACCAACTGTACTTAAAAGACATATACAGAACATGTCACTCAATAACAATGAATATACATTCCCTTCAAGTGAACATGAAACTATCTCCAGGATAGACCACATTTTAGGTCACAAAACAAGTCTTAACGAATTCACAAAGCTTGAAATCATTCAAAGCATATTTTCCAATTACAATGGAATGAAATTTAAAATCAACAGCAGAGGAAAACTGAAAATTCACAAATAAGTAGAAATTAACACATTTTTCACTTAACAATGGGTCAAAGAGGAGATCACAGGAGAAATTAAAAAAACAAACAAACAAAAAAAAACTTCAGACAAATGAAGATAAAAACAGAACATACCAAACTTATGATATAGTGAAAGTAGTACTAACAAGAAAGTTTATAGCTGTAAACATATATATTTACAAAAAGAAAGATCTCAAGTCAACAACTTAACTTTATACCTGAAAGAACTAATAAAAACAAGAAAAACCTAAACCCAAAGCTAGGAAAAGGTAGGAGTAATAAAATTTAGAGCACACATAAATAAAATAGAGAATACAAAAACAATACAAAAATATCACCGAAACTAAGAGTTTGTTTTTTGAAAAGATTGACAAAATTGAAAAACCCTTAGCTAGATTAAACACGAAAAAGAGAAATAAAACTCAAATAACTAAATCAGATGAAAGAAGGGACAATACAACTGATGCCGCAGAAATGAAAAAAGTATGAGAGAATACTATGAACAACTGCAGGCCAAGAAATTGAAAAATTTACAAGTACACATTCTTGGAAAGACACAATCTATCAAGACGGGATCACGAAAAAATAGAAAATCTAAATAGACCAATAAATAGCAAAAACAAGTTAAATCAATAATCAAAAAACCCTCAACAAAATTAAAGCATAAGTTCAACTAGAGAATCTGATCAACCATTTCAAAAAGAATTAGTACCAGTTTTCATGAAACACTTTCAAAAAACTGAAGAGGAAAAACTACTTCCAAGTTCATTCCACGGAAACCAGAATTACCCCAACACCAAAGCCCATAAGAACACTATACAAAGAAAGAGAAAGATCAATATCCCTGATGAATACTGATGCAAAAATCCTCAACAAAATACTGGCAAACTGAAAGCAATGGCACACTAAAAGAATTATACACCATCACCAGCTGGTGTTCATGTTTGGGATACAAGGGTAGTTCAACATATGAAAACCAATCAATGCAATATACCACATTAACAGAATAAAGAACAAAAAACTACATGATCCTCTTCACTGATGCAGAAAAAGCATTTGACAAAATTCCAACGGCCTTTTATGATGAAAACTAGAAACAGAAGAAAATTACTTCAACATAAAAAAGGCAGTATATGAAAAGTTCACAGCAAATATTGTAGTCAATGGTGAAAGACTGAAAGACTTCCTCTTAGATCAAGAGGAAGGCAAGTATGCCCAATTCCCACTTCTATTCAACGTAATACTAGATGTAGTAGCCAGTGCAATTAGGCAATAATAAACAAAAGTCATCAAAACTGAAAATGAAGAAATAGAATTATCTCTGTTTACAGAAGATCTCATGCAATATGCAGAAAACTCTAAAAATTACACACACACACACAGACACACACACACTGTTAGAACTAATAAACAAATTCAAATTTGCAGGATATAAAATCAGTATTAAAAATCAGTTGTGTTTTTATATACTAACAATAATGAAAAGGAAATTAAGATAATTTCATTTACAATAGCAGTAAAATGAACAAAATACTTAGATATAAACCTAACCAAGAAGTGAAAAACATTTACAATTAAAACCACAAAACACTGCTGAAAGAAATTAAAGGCACAGAAAAATGTTACGACATCCCACGTTCATGGATTGGAAGTCTTAATATTGCTAAGATGTCCGTATTACCCAAAGTGGCTACAGATTTTATGTAATTCCTACCAAAATGCCAATGGCATTTTTTTTGCAGAAATAAATAGAAAAAAATCATCCTATAACTCATATAGAATCTTCTTTTTTTGCAGAAATAAAGAGAAGAAAAAATGATTCTATAACTCATACAGAATCTCGAGGGACTCTAAATAGCCAAAGCAATTTTGAAACAGTAGAATGAAATTAGAAAACTCACACTTCAAGATTTCAAAGCATATTACAAGCTACAGTAATCAAAATGGTATATTACTAGTATAAAAACAAATAGATTAATGACATATAATACAGAGCTCAAAATACACCCTAATGTACATGATCAGAAGATCTTTAATGAGAATTCCAAGACTTCTTAATAAGGAAAGAGTAGTTTCTTTAACAAAAGGTGGCGAGAAAACTATCCACATGCAAATGAATGTTTTGGATGTTAATCTTACACTAGACACAAAAATAAACTCAAATGGATTAAGGGCTTAAATATAATCCCCCAAAAGAAAACACAGGAGGAAAGTTTCCTGAAATTGGTCTTGACAATGATTTCTTGGATATGACACCAGAAGTACAGGCAACAAAAAGCAAAAATAGACAAATGGGGGCTGCATTAAATTTAAGAACTTTTGTGTATCAAAGGACATACTCAAGAGAGTGAAAAAGCAATTTACAGAATGGGAGAAAATATTTGCAAATTATAAATCTGATAGTTAATATCCAAAATATATAAATAATTCCTTTAAATAGTCTGATTAAAAAGTGAGCATAGGGCTTGAGTAGACATTTTCCAAAGATTATACACTAATTGCCAAATAAGTATATATCCAATAGAGAGTTAATAATACATAAGAACTGCCTAAAGAACTCCTCCCAATAACCTGATTTAAAAATTAGCATGGGACTTCAGTAAGCATTTTTCCAAAGGTGAGATACAAATGGCCAAATACATAAAAAGATGTTCAACATGACTAATCGTTAAGAAATGGAAATCAGATCCACAATTAAATATCACCTCATACCCATTAGGATAACTACTATTTTAAAAAAAAGAAGAGAACACAAATGTTGGCGATGACATGGAAAAACTGAAACCCTTGTGCACTACTGGTGGGATTATAAAACAGTGCAATTGCTACAGAAAACAGTATGAATGTGATGGTTAATATTAAGTGTCAACCTGATTGGACTGAAGAATACAAAGTATTGTTCCTGGGAGTGTCTGTGAATGAACTGCCAAAGGAGATTAACCTTTTAGTCAGTGGACTGAGAGAGGCAGATCCACCCTCAATGTGGTTGGGCACCATCCAATCAATTGTCAGAATGGCTAGAATAAAGTAGGCAGGAGACAGTGGGAGAGGCTTACTTGCTGAGTTTTCTGGGTTTCATCTTTCTCCTGTGCTGGATACTTCCTGCCCTCGAATATCAGACTCCAAGTTCTTCAGCTTTTGGACTCTTGGACTTACACCAATGGCTCTTGGGCCTTCGGCCACACACTGAAGCCTGCATTGTTGGCTTCCCTACTTTTGAGGTTTTGGGACTCAGACTGAGCCACTACTAGCTTCCTAGCTCCTCAACTTGCAGACTGCCTATCGTGCAACTTCACCTTGTGATTGGGTAAGTCAATTCTCCATAGCAAATTTCCTTTCCTGTATACATATATATCCTATTAGTTCTGTCCCTCTAGAGAACGCTTGATTAATACAATGGACTTCCCTTAAAAAATTGAAAGTAGATCTACCATATGATCCAGCAATCCCACTTCCGTGTGTATATTCAAAATAATTGAAAGCAGGGTCTTGAAGAGATATTTGCATACCTATGTTAATAGTGGCACTATTCACAATATCTAAGAAGTAGAAGCAACCCAAAAATCTATCCACAGATGAATGACTAAGCAAAACGTGGTATACACATAGGATGGAATGTTATGCAGTCTTTAAAAAGGTAGAAATCCTATAACATACTACAACTAGAATGAATCTTGAAGACATTATGCTAAGTGAAATAAGCCAGTCAAAAAAGATATTGTATAATCCCACATATATGAGATAGCTAAAGTAATCAAATTTATAGAAACAGAAGGTAGAATGATAATTACCAGCAGCTACAGGGAAGAGGAAAAGGACTGTTGTTTAATGAATGAGTACAGAGTTTCAGTTTTGTAAGATGACAAAGTTCTAGAGATCTGTCTCACAGCAATGTGAATATATTTAACACTACTAAACTATACACTCAAAATGGTAAATATGATGGTAGCTAGCTAGCTAGCTAGATAAAAGAGAGATAATACAACATGACCAGTTGAGGCTATTCTGAGAACACAAGACTGTGTAACATTTTAAAATCCTGAACTTAGGCCAGGAACAGTGGTTCACGCCTATAATCCCAGCACTTTGAGAGGCCGAGGCGGGCTAATAACTTGAATTCAGGAGTTCGAGACCAGCCTGGCCAACACGGTGAAGGTCGTCTCTACCAAAAATATAACATGGCCATCTCTATCAAAAATATAAAAAATTAGCCAGATGTGGTGGTGCATGCCTGTAATCCAGCTATTTGGGAGGCTGAGGCAAAAGAAGCACTTGAACTTGGGAGGCAGAAGTTGCAGTGAGTCAAGATCATGCCACTGTACTCCAGCCTGGGAGACAGAGTGGGACCCCATCTCAAAAAATTTATATATATATATATATATATATATATATATATATATATCTCAAAAGGAAAAGACAAAAATATTAGTTTTTACAAAATAATGCAAATTTAGGGCAATAAAAATTTCTTTAACAAGTCATAAAAGTAAAAATGATAAAAGATTGATGATTTGGCATTAAAATTAAGAATTCCTATTCATCAAAGCATAGTATATAAAAAATAGAAGAAAAAATCATACTCTGGGAGATGTTTTCAAAATAGTTGAACAACAGCAACAACAACAAAATCAAGAATATATTTAAAAAAACTCTTAAAAGTCAGTAAGAAAATTTTGGCAAACCACCTAACAGGAAAAAATAGGCAAAGTTATGAACAAATATTTTATAGAATATGATAAACAGGCAATAATATGTAGATTTCAAGCACACTAGTAAACGGGTAAATGCTAATTAAAATACATGATATATTGACAAAAATTTAAGTCGAAAAGTGTCAAGTTTTGACAAAAAGTAAAAACAAGTGGAATTCTTGTATACTGCTATGAAAGATAAATTGGGTATGACCATATGGAAAACAATTTGGTAACATAATAAATTTCAAGCTGCTTATATTAGTTTTCTAAAATTGACAAAATAAATTATCTCAAGTTTAGCAGCTAAAATAATGCTATGTTCATAATGTTACGAAGTCAGAAGTCTAGTGAGCTCAGCTGGGAATTCTGTTTAGGATCTCACAATACTGAAATCAAGGTGTCGGCCAGCTTGAGTTCTTATCTGGAGGCTCAGGTTGATAGTAAACATAATTTAATTCCTTCTCACGGTTTCCACGTGGCCTCCATGTCTTCTAGTCAGCAACAAGTAGGTTGAGTGCCTCTCACTCTACAAGTCTCTAACTTTCTCTTGCATTGCATCTCTTCTGCCTTTAAAGAGTCACATGATTATATTAGGTGTACCTACATAGACTAAGATAATCTTCCTATCTTAAGGTCAGCTAATTAGCATGATTAGTAATTTTAGTTACATCTGCAAAGTTCCTTTTGCCACATAACATAACATAACATAACATAACATAACATAACACAACACAATACAACATAACTATAGTTGTGACATCAGAGAGTGAGGATCATGGAGGCAGAATTTTGCTTTCACAGTTCACCCTTTGGCCCTCGTGATCCATGGTCCTCCTATGTAAAAACACATTCACTCCCTCCCCAGGTCCCTGAAGATCTCATCACATTATGACATAAATTCAGCTCAAAAATCTTCCCTAAATATTACCAGCTTTAATGTTCCAAATCTCATCATCTAAATCCTTTAAATCACGTATGGTTGGGACTCTGTATGTAATCTATCATGGGACATAGCTTCCTTCATCAGGGACCTGTGGCTCTAAAGAAACAAATTATCTGCTTCCAACATACCGATGGGTCAAGCACAGGATAACAGTTACAGACATTCCAGTTCAAACAGGGAGGAAATAAAAGGTAAAATGGAGTCATGAGTCCAAAATAATTTTGAAATCCAGCTGAGCAAACTCTATGAGCTTTTTCATGGTTCACAGCTCCATCAACAGAGTCATTCTTCCTTTCTTGTAAAACAGTAGCAAGAAATTGCAGTTGAGTAGTTTTATCAGCCTGTTTCCTGCCAGAAGAAGTTGGAGGGTATGACAATCTACTTTCATTTATACTCTCCCTCTCTCTCTTTCAGTCCAAGTTGGCAGTGTTTCTGCTGAAAAAAAATCCTCAAGATCTTTATGGGTCTCCTGCATGTGTCATGAGGACTCATTCCACCAGGCAATGGCATCCTTCACAGATCTTTCTTAGATAGTAAATACTATCTCTATTTATTTTCTGCTGAGATAACTGAGAGTGTCTAGGGATTACACATAGTTAGTCTCTTCAAAGAGCCTTTTGTGCAACTGAATACTCTAATTGTTTATCTCCCTGATGTTTTAGCAGGAGTATTAGAGTCACATCTTCATGCTTCTTTCTGGAGTAGACTTTTCTGATGTTGAATCTCTTCATTTGACAATCTTTGGCCATTTGGGTAGGCTGAGGATTTCCCAACTCATCAAGGCTATTCAAAGCTTTCTAGGTTTTTTCTAACATGTTCTTCAAAATTCTCCCATTCTCCACCCACTTCTATGCAATAGGAGCTTCCCTATTGCCATAACAATTTACCATAAACTTAGTGGGCTAAAACATTATTGGACAGTTCTGCACATCAAAATTTCAGTAGGATCAGCTAGGTATTCTGTTTAGAATTTCAAAGGCTGAAATCAAAGTGTCAAGTAGTCTATGTTCTCATCTAGTGGATCTGAGAGAGACTTCACTTCCAACTTTATTCATGTTGTTGGCAGAATTCATTTTCTTCTCATGATTTCCATGTGGCTCCCTACATCTTCCAGCCAGGAGAGGAAGATCAAATCCTTCTCATTCTTTCAATCTCTTAGACTTCCCCACCTACTGCATCTCTGACTTCCTCGTCTGCCTTTCTCTTCTGTTTTGAAGGGCTCATGTGAGTACATTAAGCCCACCCTCATCTTGAGCTCAACTTATTAGCAATCTTAACTATACCTGTAAACTTCCTCCTGCCGTGTAAAGTAGCCTAACTCTGGGTGTGACACCACATAGTTAAGATCATGAGAGCCAAAATTCTTTCTTCTACCCTGCATACCTGTAATCTCACAATTCCATTCCTAGGCATATAAGACCTACAAGCTTTATTGCAGTATTGCTTATATAGACAAAACCTGAAAACTACTAAAGAGCCTTTCAACTTGATATTAGGTAAATCTGTTTATAATTCATAAAACAGATTATTACAGAACAATGAGAAAAAGACTAAACTACAACAAAAAAGCTCACTGACTAGATACTAGGCAAATCTATTTGTAATTCATAAAATTGATGTAGCAATAAAAAATGAATAAACTACGGCTTCACATATTACATGGATGATTCTCACAAATTATTTTAAGCAAAAAAATCAAGTCACAAAAATATATACAATAAGATTTCAGTTATATAAGTTGAGAAACATAAAAAAAAAAAATCACACTTAGGTTCCATAATATAATTGTTTAAAAGACTTGTATTGGCCAGATATGGTGGCTCACATTTAAGTCCCAGCACTTTCAGAGGCTGAGAAGGGAGGATCACTTGAGGCCAGGAGTTTGAGATCATCCTAGGCAACACAGTGAGAACCTGTCTCTACAAGAAACAAACAAAAAAGCAAACAAAAAGGTTTTAAATTAGCTGGGTGTGGTGGTGCACACCTGTAGTCCTAGCTATTTGGGAAGCTGAGGCAGGAAGATCTGTTGAGCCCAGGAGTTCGAGGCTGCAGTGAGCTATGATTGTGCCATTGCACTTCAGCCTGGGTGGCAGAGCAAGATTCCATCCCTTAAAATAATGTATGCAGTGCTTACCCTTTTATAGGCATTATGTTAGGTAGTGAGGTCACAAAGTTGAAGAAATATGGTCCCTAGCCTAAAGAGTCTCTTGGGAAGAGAAGCAAATAAGCACATAGCAATGATGTCATAACTGATGCAGACACTGATGCAGTAACAACAAACGATAATGAGCAGTATAACTGAAGTAAGACAAAGTCAACAGAAGAACATCAAAAATGGGACAATAATCCTGGTCTGGCAGAGACAAACAAGATTTAACACAGAAGGTGGCAGAAACTGGATCTACTAAAAAGGTGAGTACAAATAGGCAAGTTGAACAGGTGCAGAAATAGTCCTACGATTTGAATGTGTCCCTTCCAAACTTATGTGTTGGAAAATTCACCCAAATGGTACAGTGCTGGTATATTAACCTGTTCTCACGCTGCTAATAAAGACATACCTGAGACTGGGCAATTTATAAAGGAAACAGGTTTAATTGACTCATAGTTCAGCATGGCTGGAGAGGCCTCAGAAAACCTACAATCATGACAGAAGGGGAAGCAAACACATCGTTCTTCACACGGCAGCAGGAAGAAGTGCCGAGCGAAAAGAGGAAAAGCCCCTTATAAAACTGTCAGATCTCCTGAGAATTCATTATCATGAGAACAGCAGCATGGGGCAACCACTCCCATGATTCAATTACCTCCCATTGGGACCCTCCCACAACATGTGGGGATTACAGCAACTACAAGATTTGACTGCGGATATGGCCCAACCATATCAATTGGGAAGTGGAGTTTTTGGGGAGGTGTTTAAGTCATGAGGGCTCCACCCCCATGAATGGATTAATGCCACTATTAAAAAGCGTTTATGGAAGTGGCTTCTCACTCTTCTGCTCTTCTGCCATGTGAGGACATAGTGTGCCCCTCTCTTCCCTTTCTGCCTTCTTCCATGTAAAGATGCAGCAAGAAAGTCCTTCCTGGATGCTGGTGCCTTGACTGTGGATTTCGCAGCGCCCAAAACTGTGAAAGAATAAACTTCTGTCTCTTATAAATTACCCAATCTCAGGTATTCTGTTATAGCAATACAAAATAGACTAAGAGAAGTACCTTTCAGACTTCTGAAACAGATAGGTAACAGACACATTGTTGTGAGAATATGGCCAACTGGAGAAAATCTACGTAGTTGAGAGCATAAGATGTGTTCAGGAATATGAGAGTAAACTGCTTGGTCTCAAGTGCAACTCTCATAAAGAGTTGAGATTATTTTTCTTCAAAGGGTATGGAAAATAATTGGAGGATTTCAAACAAGGAAAGGGGGCTGAATTTGTATCTTATTCCAGAAAAAACAATTAGGAGCTCCTATACACAGAAAGGACTAATGCACACTGAGACTATACACATCAAAGGCCAGTTGTGAGAGCTGTAAAATGATCTAAGTAAGAAGGGTTGCACACAAGGGTAGTGGAGGTGGAGATGGACAGAAGAGTCTCAAAAAGTTGGTCACTAACTGGGAAAAGAAGGATAGAGGGAAAAAGACTGGAATATGACTTCTGGCTATCTACCCTAGAAAACTATCTAGTGATACTATCACAGAAATATAATAGAAATATAATAGAGCAGGAAGAGCTTTGAGGTATAAATGATCAATTCAGTTTTGGGGCTTATTCAGTTTGAGATTTCTTTGGGACATCTATCTTCAGTGGGCAGTTGCACCAAGGGGAGAAATACAATTGTTATAAGACATGAACACTGATGGCATAAAGTTAACTATTGAAATCAGGGCATGTAATAGATCACTCAGGTTAATATACACTGCAGGCAGTATATTTAAACTTTGTTGATTCACAAACACATTTGAGACTCCATTAAGAGCTACAGAGATTTTCGGGAAAAGATTTTCACCCAGAATTTTGCATAAAATTCCAGGTCATTGTTAGGCCTGTGAAAGACAGTGTGAAGACTATTGAGAGAGCCAGAAGAAAACCTCAGAGAGATGGTGTCATGAAAGCAAAGGAAGAGGAGATTCAAGGAAGAAGTGGTCAAGATTTCCAAAAGCCACAGAGAGGCCAAATATGATAACTGCAAGCACCTGGGGTACATGACACGGAGGAGGTCCCTGACCCCAAGTATGCCACTGGAGTGAAATCATGAAGAATGAGTTGAAGAGGGAGTAGTAGGTTGCTGAGTAGTTGTACAAGAAGAGTCTTTGAGGATAGAAAGAACGGAGGGGAAGCTGCAGCATGAGGGAGAAGCAGAACTGTGGGTCTGCGGGCTGTCAGGGAGGAAGGTAAAGATGCAGGCAAGGTCTCTAGAGAAGCCTCTGTGTACTGAAATCCAGAGCTTCAATAGATGCAACTGCTTAGGAGAAGAAGAGAAACATGCTCAACTAAGCCAGAAAAGATAAAATATATCTCAACTGTAGTGAGATAAAAAACTGCAGAAAGTTTAAGGGGCCAGACCTGACTTTGTTTTTTGACAGAGTCTCACTCTGTCGCCCAGGCTGGAGTACAGCGGTGCAATCTTGGCTCACCGAAACCTCCGCCTCCCAGGTTCAAGCAATCCTCCTGTCTCAGCCTGTCAAGTAACTAGGACTACAGGTGCAGCCATAATGTCCAGCTAATTTTTTTTTTTAATAGAGACGGGGTTTCACCATATTGATCAGGCTGGCCTTGAACTTCTGACCTCAGACCTGACTTTTAAAAACCAGTCCTGTTCCTGACTTCCTTCACCTCTCGATTTAGGGTGGGCTATTTATGTGGCTTTTATTTTTCTTTGCTTAACAATGAAATTTTGAGATCTTATGACTAAATATCCACTTACAGGCCTACATCTTATGCTTTGAGGTAGTCTGGAATATTCTGTATATAAATATTAATACATAGCATTTCATATTCTATATTAGGTTGTAAACTATAGTAACACTAATTATAGCTGTCAGCAAATAATATAGCTTTTTATTTCTTGTGTAGTGTCCTCTTAGAAATCTCTGTAGATTTGTAATGGATCCCACTGAAACAATTATATTTTGCTAGTGAATATGCCAACAATTTTAACTTTATATTTATTTTCTTAAGTTAGCCACATGAGACCTGCAATACCTTATTTATTATACTTTCTGCTTTGGTCACACATTTCATTAAATTTATTGTCACATCTTCAATACCCTTTCACACTGACCTCATCCTTCTACAGTGTCATCAACCCCAGCTCTTTGCCCTCTCTGCCCCTAGGTAGACCCATGTGGTGAGGCACTGCAGGATCCTGCTACAGAACCAAACAGGTTGGTGCCACCACTGGGTCCTCAGCTCCAGCCATAGCTACATCTGCTGTGTGCTGTGACCCTTCCAAGCACAGTTTCCTTTTCTGCTCAGTAGCTTCTCCAAATATTATGAATAATTTTTTTCAAGCCCCCCAGCACTCACCCTTTCCTCTTCTCACCACTCCTAGCCTTTTATTTTTACAATCTCATCTTTTACTCTGAGTAGATAATGTCATATTAAATATTAGTTGTCATATTTATTATCTAATCTTCTATCACACTGTGCCCAAGAGCTTTTCACATATCATTCAATCTTTCCTCAACTAAAAATAAAAGATGCATACAAGTAGTTTAAAACTAATGATTCATTTAATTAAAGCAGATGCATTTATCTTTCTATGTAGCTGTTTTTATTTTCAAATTATTAACAAAATATCATTTCTAAGATTGTAATAAGTTTGCTGTCACACATGAAACACACTATGTTCAGTGTTAAAATACATCATATGCCAGAAAAAATTGCAACTTTTGTTTAAAATTTAAAACACTATGTTAATCAAGAAATCCATCTGTTACCCGGTAATTTTTAACATAGTAATTAGATTAAATGGGATCTCACTTTATAGTAAGAATGTAAATGTTGACATTAAAAGGAAAGCAAGATAGTTATCATCATGGTAAGGAATCATAAGGAGTACAATAAATTATGTAATACATAGTTTTTTCAGTAACAAAAACAAAGTAAACTGCTCAATCTCTGTAGATTCGGATTTTGTTTTTAAAAATAAACAATTATTGAATAGAGTAGCATATTCCTAGCTCTTACATACCACATATGTCAAAAATGTTTCAAGAAATTGTTGTGCTCTGATAAGCCAGGTCTATCTATCTATCCATCTACAGAAATATGAGGTTTCTAAAATTACTAAAATCATACTTTGCATTTATAATGTAGTAAAGTACACAGGAAGCAAGGCTATCATAATTTTAAAATTCTGTTCCAAGTCCTGGGAAACAAGTGCAAAGTTATAATGTGCAGGAAAGATCCTTAAAATAATCAAGAGAAAAAGAGGAAACATATAAATGTGACTATAATTATCCTGGAAAATTCAGTGCAATAAACATTTATTGAATTCTTACTATTTACAAGGCGCAACAGGTCCCTACAATACAGGGAATATAATGTTTCTTTTTTAAGTCTTTTTACAACTGTTCTATAAAGAAAGAAATGGGGGAAAGGTATTCAGCCTCTTGATTGAGTTTCAGAAGTTTGTTCAGGTTCTTTGATCCAGCATGCTGTGGACTCCCTGTGTCATAGTATATAGGAGACTTAATAAAAACCTAACAGGAACAACTGCTGGAGGTTCTTTGTTTTGTTGTTGTTTAATCAGACCTGCTTAAGAAATGGATAATTTAAAACAAACAAAAATACTACGGAAGTAAGGGGAGAAAGAACCATCACTCTAATACCGGAGAAACTAACAATTCACTGTTAGCTACAAATTGTACATTTATTTTAAAAACTGAAATACATTCCTGCTAATGATTAGAAATATATACTGGAATGTATCTGTATTTGTGAACGTCCACTTACTAAACCACTGTCCATGTTTAGACTCTTTCATCAGAGTTACCTCAAACTGTGAAAGAATTGAGAGCCAGTTGATCTATCTCCACAATTACTGGGAGGGTCCAATCACTATTGTTGTTATCAAAGAAAATAGTGAAATGTCAAGATTATTGGAAGTTTTTACTTACTGGTATTTATTCTCAGGGCAGCCTGATGCACTGAGTCTACCTGGACCTAAAATGATGCCACCACCCAATCAAGGCTAAATACTCAAAAACTTTTTAAATACATGAATGAATGAATACAAACACTAACAGTATGTCTAATCTCTCCCCTTCCCTTTCTCCAAGGAATATGTAAGCCATTCAAACAGGAACTTTTGAAAGAACAGAAAGCCCTGGAAAGCTCTGTAGAGTTAGAGACTGGGCAAATCATCCTGAATTATCAAACAGAAAAAATGACCAGGTAGGATGACAACATTGTGCAGTTTTCTTGTTATCACATTGTCAATTCAAAACAATGATTTTCCAGATAAGGCGGAAAAAACAGAAGTACTTATTTATTTCCAAACCTAAAAATGAATTTCTTTTTTAATTCTTCCAATTGCTTTCCTATATTTAGACTGTGTTGGCTCTGTGCTGGAAAACTGTTGAGCCCTATTTATCTCAGAAAAAGGCGGGCCACTGGACTGTGCTTGAGGAAGAGTTACATTGGGAACAGATACCAGGAAGGAACTTCATCCTTGAAATGACCTAAATCTGAATGGGTGCTCCCTGGGAGCTCTTCTTGCACCTAGAGATACTCTTGACTTTTCACTACATGATTTTGTATGGCTAAAGTGATACCAAATTTTTAAATTGCATTTAAAGTTACACATTAATTTACTCTTTTTTTGGGGGGGGGGAGAGACGGAGGTTTTTGTTTGTTTGTTTGTTTGTTTGTTTGTTTTGTGAGAGACGGAGTCTCACTGTCAGCCACGCTAGAGTGCAGTGGCGCGATCTCGGCTCACTGCAAGCTCCGCCTCCGGGATTCACGCCATTCTCCTGCCTCAGTCTCCCGAGTAGCTGGGACTGCAGGCACCCGCCACCATGCCTGGCTACTTTTTTGTATTTTTTGTATTTTTAGTAGAGACAGGGTTTCACTGTGTTAGCCAGGATGGTCTCGATCTCCTGACCTTGTGATCTGCCCGCCTTAGCCTCCCAAAGTGCTGAGATTACGGGTGTGAGCCACTGCACCTGGCCAATTTACTCATTTTTTTGTTTTGTTTTGAAGGCAATATAATGCTGTAGTTAAGCATGCGGGCATGGAAGCCAAACATCCTGTATTTGAACTTAATTTTTTCAGAATCTTGTCTCAGTTTCTCCCTCTGATGAAATGGGTATAGTAACAGTACCTGACTAGCTCATAATAGTACTATGAAGGTTAGAGGAGTTAATATATGTAAAGCCAGTAGAATAGTAACTGACTTTTTTTTTTTTAATTATACTTTAAGTTCTGGGATACATGTGTAGAAAGTGCAGGATTGTTACATAGGTATATATGTGCCACGGTGGTTTGCTGCACTCATCACCCATCATCTAAGTTTTAGCCCTGCATGCATTAGATGTTTGTCCTAATGCTCTCCCTCCCCTTGTCTCCCATCCCCTGACAGGCCCTAGTGTGTGATGTTCCCCCCGCTCACCATGCCCACATGTTCTCATTGTTCAACTCCCTCTTATGAATAAGAACATGCAGTGTTCGGTTTTCTGTTCCTGTGTTACTTTGCTGAGAATGGTTTCCAGCTTCATCCATGTCCCTGCAAAGGACATGAACTCATCCTTTTTTATGTCTGCATAGTATTCCATAGTGTATATGTGCCACATCTTCTTTATCAGGTCTCTCATTGATGGGCATTTCAGTTGGTTCCAACTTTGCTATTGTGAACAGTGCTGCAATAAACATGTGTGTGCATGTGTCTTTATAGTAGAATGATTTATAATCCTTTGGGTAGACACCCAGTAATGAGACTGCTGGGTCAAATGGTATTTCTGGTTCTAGATCCTTTAGGAATTGCCACACTGTCTTCCACAATAGTTCAACTAATTTACACTCCCAACAGTGTAAAAGTGTTCCTATTTTTCCACATCCTCTCCAACATCTGTTGTTGCCCGACTTTTTAACGAGCGCCATTCTAACTGGCATTAGATGGTATCTCACTATGGTTTTGATTTGCATTTCTCTGATGACCAGTGATGATGAGCTTTTTTACATACGTTTGTAGGACGCATAAGTGTCTTCTTTTCAGAAGTGTCTATTCACATCCTTTGCCCTGTTTGATTTTTTCTTGTAAATTTGTTTAAGTTCCTTATAGATTCTGGATTTTAGACCTTTGCCAGATTGATACATTTCAAAACTTTTCTCCCATTCTGTGGGTTGCCTGTACACCCTAATGATAGTTTCTTTTGCTGTGCTGAAGCTCTTTAATTTAATTAGATACCATTTGTCAGTTTTGACTTTTGTTGCAATTGCTTTTGGTGCTTTAGTCATGAAGTCTTTGCCCATGCTTACGTCCTGAATGGTATTGCCTAGGTTTTATTCCAGGGTTTTTATGGTTTTAGGTTTTATGTTTAAGTCTTTAATCCATCTTGAGTTAATTTTTGTATAAGGTGTAAGGAAGGGATCCAGTTTCAGTTTTCTGCATATGGTTAGCCATAACTGACTTATTATTAAATGCAATCAAGTTGGCCACTGGTATTACTTAAAATAACAATTCACAGCTCCCTTTTAATTGCTTTGATAACTAGGATCCAACTGAGACTAAATATAAGAGCTAAGATAATTCCCAAATGTTCCTTCCAAACACTCATTTTATCAGTGCATTATAACTCAGACCAAGATAAGAATGATGCTTATGTTCCAAGATTGGTCCATAAAGGTCTTTCCTCACCTATTAATTTGTTTAACTACAGCACTAATATTCTTAGCCTGCATTTTGAATCCTAGAATCATCAAATTACGCCATACACAAGAGGAAAAAAAGATGAAAGGAGCAATAAATTTCACTGTAGGGGAAATTGTAGTTTCTCTGAAAGATTTTATCACAATATAACTTCTAAACATTTCCTATACAAAAAGCAACCATTTGAAAACTAAACTGAATAGGTAGGGCGCAGTGGCTCACTCCTGTAATCCCAGCACTTTGGGAGGCCAAAGTGGGTGAATCACAAGGTCAGGAGTTCGAGACCAGCCTGGCCAACATGGTGAAACCCCATCTCTACTAAAAACACAAAAATTAGACAGGTGTGGTGGTATGCACCTATAATTCCTGCTACTCAGGAGGCTGAGGCAGAAGTTGCAGTGAGCTGAGATTGTGCCACGGCACTCCGGCCTGGGCAACAGAGTGAGACTTCATCTCAAAAAAAAAAAACAAAGCAAGAAAGAAAGAAAAAAAAAAAAAAGAAGCTCACCTGAATAAATTAGTTTTATTTAGAAAACTAAGAACATTCTTAGTTTAACGCAAATAAAACTAATAAAACTTATTTATTAAAACTAATAAACAAGTTTCATTAGTTTTACAGGCTGGTGAAGTATCAAATAAAACTAACCTGTTTATTAGTTGTATTTGAGTGAAACTGAGAATGTTCACTGAATCTATAAAGATAGTGTTTGGATGGAGGCAAGATGGCGTAGTTCCGGGTTCTTCACTGTCAGCTTTCCCGCACCCAGGAAAGACACAGGTCGACTGCGCAGGCGCAACCCGAACTCCGACAGAGAAAAACCGGAACCCACCTAGCCACGCCCACTGCCCGGCCCCCGACCCGCCTACGTCCCGCCCACTGCCCTCCCACTTGCAGGCCCAGGACATAAAAGCCGCTCCCAGCAGGTGCACTGTGCACACTTCCTCAGCCCTCACTCCTGTCGGGACTGTAGGAACTCCGCCCAAGAGCTCCACTGGTGACTCCCCCGGCCTCCCCTGCTGGAGACCGACGGACCTCACCCCTCCCCCACACCTTCTTTCCTGAAGCTGGGGTACCAAAAATAAATATGCAGTTTTGCTCCTAGTCTTGCCTACTTGCTGGTCATTTAATACTCGCCCTGGTTTCCTAGAAAGCAAATCAGCTTCCTAGAAAGCAAATCAGCTGGTGCCAAAACCCGGGAGGAGACCCCCTCCTCTCCTCAGGCCGCTGAGGATTGAGGAACCTCCTCCTGCTTCCACGCCACGGATGGACCAGGACCTACGACCCGCTTCCCTCACTCTCATGACCTCTCTGGGGTAAGTGCCCTTGTCTCCTCTTTACCTCCCTCGGTCAAAAATCCTGCACAGCTCCGAGGCCCACTTTTGAGCCACCAAGTGGCTTGGGAGACCCGTTCAGGACGGAGACGTCTGCCTGAAGGTAATCTCCACCTTGGCTCCAAGAGCCTCCAGTCTGTCTCTGCTGGTTCCAAAGGACGCTTTGAAGCCAGGCAGAGATCCACTTCCACTTCCATTGTGTCCATTGTGTAAGTAAAGAGGAAACAAATGGGAAACCCCCAGTCCAAATTTCCAAAGAGCATCCCTTTAGGGTGCCTCCTAGCCAATCTAAAAACTCTACAACTCGAACAAGACCTCAAAAGAAAGCGGTTAATTTTCCTGTCCACTGTGGTGTGGCCCCAATACAAACTAGACAATCAGTCTCAATGGCCACCAGAGGGCACCCTAGACCACAATGTCTTAACCGACCTCAGCAATTTCTGCCAGCGACTAGGCAAGTGGTCTGAAATCAATTACATCCAAGGTTTTTGGGACCTACGCTCTCGCCCCGATCTGTGTAGCTGGTGCTCTTTGGCCCAAGTTATGCTAGCCCAGGACGCCGGCTCACAGAAACCCGAAAAAGAGGAATCTTCATTCCTTTCCGTTCAGCCGGACGACCTAGAGTTTCCTTCCGCCTCCGCACCCTCACTCCCGCCCTATACTCCTCCTTCTCTCCCCACTCACTCCACCCCCTCCCTTCCTGCCCAGACTCCTCTTCCTTCCTCCTCATCGACTGGTGGCCCGCTCTCTCCCGTGCCCCCTTCCACGTCCTCAACCGGCCGCCTTGGGTCCCCTATCTCTGCCCACACCCACTCTAAGTGCCCTGCCTGACACCCCTACTCCTGCCCCACACCCTCCTACAGTGTTAGCGCCTTTGCGAGAGGTAGCTGGGGTGGAGGGGGTAGTCAGAGTACATGTCCCTTTTTCACTGGCTGGCCTTTCCAACATTGAGAAGCGTTTAGGGGATTTCTCAGCTAATCCCACTGTATACATAAAGGAATTTAGATACCTTTGTCAGGCCTATGACTTAACTTGGCATGACCTCCAGGTTATCCTAACCTCTACCCTAAACCCTGAGGAGCAAGAGCATATCCTAGTGGCCGCCAGGCAGCACGCCAACCAACAACATTTAACTGATGCCACCATTCCACTAGGGGAGCAAGCAGTCCCCTCGGCAGACCCAGACTGGGACTACCAGGTAGGCCAGCCTGGGCGCCGTAGGAGAGACATTATGGTCCAGTGCCTGTTGGCTGGTATGCAGATGGCTTCAAACAAAGCCGTAAATTTTAACAAATTGAAAGAAATTTCTCAAAATCCGGAAAAAAATCCAGCTGCATTCCTAAATAGGCTAACTGAGACTCTAACCCAATATACCCGGCTAGATCCGGCCTCCCCCACAGGGGCCACCATTTTGGCATCTCATTTCATTTCCCAATCTGCTCCTGATACTCGCAAAAAACTCCAAAAGGTGGAAAAATGTCCCCGAGACACCAATACAAGACCTAGTTAAACTAGCCTTTAAGGTCTATAACTCCAGAGAGGAGACGGCTGAGGCACAGCGACAGGCTCGCCTCAAACAGAAAGTGCAGCTCCTAGCGACAGCTTTACAGCCCAGTCGTAACCCCAGACCAGACAGCACACACCCCACAGACTCCAAGACTACAAAAGGAGCCTGCTGTAAGTGCGGCAAGGCAGGACTATGCCAACAGGTGTCCACAAGGTCCCCGAGCCCCAACGCAGCCTTGCTATAAGTGCAAGACGTCAGGACACTGAGCCAGCGAATGTCCTAACCCTCGTCCACCAGCAACCCCCTGCCCTGCTTGCCAGAGGACATGGAAGTCTGATTGCCCCACCTGAAACAGATGCCACGTCTCGACGTGACCCCCTTTCCCAGGATCCTGGGAGCTCCTTCCAGCTCCTACATCTGGATGACAACTGAAGGTGCCGAGACTCGGGGACCCCCATCACCCTCACCGAGCCGCGGGTAACTCTCCTGGTAGCGGGTAAGACAATTAATTTTTTGATCAACAGCGGGGCTACCTATTCTGTTTTGCCATCCTTCTCTGGACCTAGCCTTCCATCCAATATCTCCGTAGTAGGAGTAAACGGACAGCCATCCACTCCGCGAAAAACTCCCCTCCTTAATTGCTGCCTGGCCAACAACTACTTTGCACACTCGTTCCTCATTATACCCGCATGCCCTACCCCCTTATTAGGCC
This sequence comes from Trachypithecus francoisi, assembly GCF_009764315.1. NCBI lineage: Eukaryota > Metazoa > Chordata > Mammalia > Primates > Cercopithecidae > Trachypithecus > Trachypithecus francoisi. The sequence continues at coordinate 96,708,379 of NW_022681456.1, read as the reverse complement.
GAGACATCCTGAGCACCTTAAAGGCCTCCATATCCATTCCCACCACCTCATCTACTCCCCTTCAATCCCCTCACGACCTGTTGTTCATGCTTTGTGGATGCGCACACGTTCCTCCTATGCCACCCCCACCCCACATCTTCCCAATTTTTGTACACTCTCAAGTGTGGGACACTTCCATTCCGGTCATAGCGGCCCACCACCCACCAGTTCTTGTCAAGCTCAAAGACCCCACTCGTTTCCCAAACTGCCCCCAATTCTCTCTCTCTCCGACACATCTACAAGGTTTAAAGCCAATTATCACGTGGCTACTTAGCCAACATATTCTTGTCCGCACCCATTCCCCCTGTAATACTCCAATACTTCCAGTCAAAAAGGCAGACGGAACGTGTAGGTTAGTACAGGATCTTCGACTAGTCAATGAGGCTATCCATCCAACGCACCTTGTAGTTCCCAACCCTTACACCCTTCTGTCCCATATCCCCACCAATTCTACTTATTTTACTGTGCTAGACCTTAAGGATGCTTTCTTTACCATACCCCTACACACAGACTGCCAGTTCCTTTTTGCTTTGACATGGGAAGACCCAGACACACATACCTCCACTCAACTGACGTGGACAGTCCTCCCACAAGGGTTCCGGGACAGCCCCCACTTCTTCGGTCAGGCCTTAGCAAGAGACCTGGCCTCCTGCCCCCTAACCAATAGCAAAGTTCTGCAGTAGGTAGATGATCTCCTAATCTGTAGCCCTACCAAACAAGACTCTCTTCTAGACACTGCAACTCTCCTCAACCATTTAGGCTCACTAGGTTATAGGGTATCTAAACACAATGCCCAAATTTCTTGCCAAACCGTCACATACTTGGGAATTGAAATCACCCCAACAACCCGGTCACTAATGACCGACTGTGTGGCCCTAATACGAAACCTTCTTCCCCCTCAAGATGCAAAAGAAGTTCAATCCTTCTTAGGTCTAAAAGGCTTTTTCAGACATTGGATCCCCAATTTTGGAATCTTAGCCAAACCTTTATATGCCGCAGTTAAAGAAACCGCACATGGGCCTTTGTCCAACCCCTAGTTAATCTCGACTCATTTCACCCACTTAAAAGCTTGCCTTCTCTCACAACCCACTCTCTCACTGCCTGATTTCCAGCGTCCCTTCTAACTCTTTACAAATGAAAGGCAGAAAGTGGCAGTTGGTCTCTTAGCCCAGCCTGTCGGCAGCACCCACCGCCCTGTGGCCTATCTATCCAAACAACTAGACCCAACTGTACAAGGCTGGCAACCCTGTCTGCGTGCGTTGGCAGCGGCAGCCTGCCTGACCCAGGAAGCGAAAAAGCTCATTAGAGGCAGTAATCTAACAGTCTTCTCCACACACCGTCTTCAGGATCTCATCTCTCATAAAAGTATTAGCCACTTAACTCCATCCCAGCTCCAACTTTTCCATCTCTTATTCATAGAAGACCCCACTGTTACTTTAGAAGTTTGCTCCTCTCTAAATCCAGCCACTTTACTGCCAGACCCTCTCAAACCACCTCATACTAAACATTCTTGTCCTGAAGTCCTGGAGGCTCAACCCCCCAGCCACCTACACTTGCATGATCAGCCCCTTCAGAATGCACAACTAACCCTATTTGTGGATGGCAGCTCCTTTATCAACCCTCAAGGAAACAGACAGGCAGGATATGCAGTAGTTACCTCCTCCACAGTTTTAGAGGCAAAACCCCTACCACAAGGGACCACATCACAGCAGGCAGAACTCACTGCACTAACCAAGGCATTCCTCCTATCAAAAGGAAAAACAGTAAACATATACACAGATTCTAAATATGCTTTCCTAATTGCACACACCCATTCAGTCATCTGGAAAGAGAGAGGGTTTTTAACCACCTGCGGTACCCCTATTATCAACAAAAAACAAATACTCAAACTACTAGATGCACTGTCGGCACCTTCCAAGGTAGCCATTATACATTGCAAAGGCCAACAAACTCCATCTAACCCGGTAGCAGCTGGCAATAGTTTTGCCGACACCACTGCCAAATCGGCGGCCGGATTCTCCACCCCCACGTTTCCCTCTATTTGTTTTCTCTCTCCTCAATATACCCCTATTTACACCCAAGGAAAGGCCAAACTATTACAAATCCACAGCCAAACTAACTATAGACGACTGGATATATATTGATAACAAATTAGTTATTCGTGAAACACAACTCCACACCATTCAAACAGACATACATAATTCTTTACATATAGGACCCAAAGCCTTATACAATTTTCTAAATCCCCTCCTCCACTGTCCAACACTACAAAAACACTTACTTACAATCAACCAGCAGTGCCCTATCTGCCTAAAGACAAATCCTCAAGGCGCATTGCGTAATCCCCATCCCAGCCAACAACTCAGAGGATACCAACCAGGCGAAGACTGGCAAATTGATTTCACACATATGCCAAAACATAAAAAATTCAAATATCTCTTAACCTTCGTTGATACTTTTTCAGGATGGATAGAAGCCTATCCTACTACAGGAGAAACAGCCAATATAGTTGCCTCCATACTCACTGAACACATTATTCCTAGGTTTGGCCTCCCGCTCACTCTTCAGTCTGACAACAGCCCAGCATTCATCTCCAAGGTAGTCCAACAGGTGGCAGCCCTCCTACACATCACCTGGAAACTCCACATTCCTTATAGACCTCAGTCTTCTGGTAAGGTAGAAAAGGCTAACGGACTCATCAAACAACAGACTCAACAATCGTGGGTAAATCTCCTCCCTTTAGCCCTAACCCAGCTGCGAGCAGCCCCACGTAGTCCAACAGGCCTCAGTCCGTTTGAATTAGTTTACAGCCGGCCCCTCACCCTCCAGCAGTTACCCACCCTTTCTTCCCCGCTGGCAACTTATCTCCCATACCTCACCCTCTTGAGACAACTCCTGAGACAACATGCAGAACTAGCACACCCCCCTCCAACAGACACCTATAGCCCACATCTCTCTCTCAGCCCAGGAGACCAAGTATACTTAAAAGATATCCAAGCCAAAGATCTTCAACCCAGGTGGAAAGGTCCCTATACTGTCCTCCTATCCACATACACAGCAGTCAAACTTCTAGGACACACGCACTGGGTCCATATATCACAATTAAAAAAGGCCCCCACAGAAGACAATCAGTGGACATCTACTAGACTTACCCCTACCCGTCTCAAATTCACCAAGTTCTCCCAACCACCACATGTTCCTTGATCTCTTACGCTTATCCCGATTTCTCACCATACTCTATATAAACATAACAGAATTCCAATATCTTACCCCAGATCCCTACTTGCCTCCAGATAATAGCCCATCACAGTGGTTCTCCCGCTTACCTTTATAGAACATCTTCAGTGACAAGGTGTACCCTGTGATTACACTGAAGATGAAGTACTATTTCATACTTATATTACTATCTTTTTCTTGCATTTCAATCTCTATTACTAACCCAACTTTCATATGGAGATTCTCTATACTTGAAACCAGGTCACGCAAAAATAAACAGCACTCACAGCTACAAGGCACTGCTGACTGCCCCCCTTCAGGCTGCCAACCCCAACTTACTATAAATTTCACCCTATCGTGTTGCAGTGCGGCCGGAGCTAAGGCTCTCTGCTTCCTGCACGACCAGACATATTACAATTGTAAGACGTACTGGAAACAAAAGAACCTAGGATGCCCTTATATTTATTGTAACATCCATTATGCAACCTTGAGACAGGAGAAACCCACTGCTCTCTTCACCATTGCAAATCTACGAACCCCCCTTCGATACCAATTAAATATCAAAGACCCATGGGACCCCCGATGGGCAGATGGAGTCGAAGGTGGACTCTACACAGGCTACACAATTCTTAGTTCATTTCCCATGGCTACTCTCCTGATAAAAAGAACACTTGTCCAGCAAAAATCCCTTCCTCAAAACATACAAGCCCTACAGAATTTAACCTTAGCCATACAATCACAAGAACAGGCCTTACAAGATCAATTACACTCCTCCAATAAGGACCCCTTCTCATGGTTAAAACTAGTCTGTCAAGGGTTAAACCTAACACAGGCAGCCAACCTAACAAATCTCTCCCACTGTTTCCACTGTGTGGCCCTTGAAAGAGCCCCCTTAGTGGCAGTCCCCTTACCTACTGCTTTCAAGGTTACAACTAACTCCACAGGCACCTCCCAAAAACCGTTCTTACTCCAAGTCCCACTATACCAAAACCCAGAAAGTCGAATCCTTCCTTTCTGCTACTCTACCCCAAACACCTCCTGGTGTAATTATACCCAGCCACCTGCTAAGACCCAGACGGCTCCCATCGGAGGTTATTTCTGGTGCAACAAAACCCTCTTCAAGGTCCTTAATCACACATCCATCAGTCAATCCCTCTGTGTCCCAGTGTCCCTAGTACCTAGTTTAACCTTATATAGCAAAGCAGAAGTAGCTGAACTCGTTATACAATTTAACCCACTTCCTAATGATCTCCAAAAACGGGCTGTCTTCCTTCCCCTAGTCATTGGAGTCTCCCTGGCCTCCTCCTTAGTGGCGTCAAGGCTTGGAACTGGGGCACTTGCCCACTCGGTACAGTCTACCCGATCTCTAGCAGCTCAAATCCGAGAGGCCATAGAGGCTTCAGCTGAAAGCCTGGCCTCTCTGCAGCGTCAAATTACCTCGGTGGCCCAGGTAGCAGCACAAAATAGGCGAGCATTAGATTTACTTACTGCCGAAAAAGGAGGAACATGTCTCTTCTTAGGAGAAGAATGCTGTTATTACGTAAACGAGTCAGGCCTAGTAGACACTAACATCCAAACCCTAAACAGGATTAAAGCAGAATTAAAAACCTACAATACCCCCTTCACCCCCGGACCACCGGTATGGCTGCTGCCCGTAATACAGCAGATGCTCCCATTCCTAATTCCCATACTAATCCTCTGTTTTGTCTTATGTCTCGCTCCTGTTTTAATCAAATTTCTCCGAGCCAAAGTTCAAGAGATCACGCGGTCACCTTCAACCAGATGCTTCTTCATCCGTACGTCCAAATACCAACCATAGACCCCAAACTTAACGACGTCCCTTAACAGCAGGAAGTAGCCAGACAGACCACGGCGCCCATTATCACTATTATCAATAAAAGGTTGGACTGTTTGGACGAACGGAGGCAAGATGGTGCAGTTCCGGGTTCTTCACCGTCAGCTTTCCCGGGTCCAGGAAAGACACAGGTTGACTGCGCAGGCGCAACCCGACCTCCGACAGAGAAAAACCGGAACCCGCCTAGCCACGCCCACTGCCCGGCCCCGACCCGCCTACGTCCCACCCACTGCCCTCCCACTCGCAGGCCCAGGACATAAAAGCCGCTCCCAGCAGGCGCGCTGTGCACACTTCCTCAGCCCTCACTCCTGTCGGGACTGTAGGAACTCCACCCGAGAGCTCCACCGGGTGACTCCCCTGGCCTCCCCTGCTGGAGACCGACGGACCTCACCTCTCCCCCACACTTTCTTTCCTGAAGCTGGGGGACCAAAAATAAATGTGCAGTTTTGCTCCTAGTCTTGCCTACTTGCTGGTCATTTAATACTCGCCCTGGTTTCCTGGAAAGCAAATCAGCTTCCTAGAAAGCAAATCAGCTTCCTAGAAAGCAAATCAGGTAGTACTTTAGAATTCACCCTCCAAAATAACATAGATCATGTTTTATCATTTGTTTCCTTCAGTTATAATGTTTCCAGCAGGTTTTCAATCCAACCAATGAGGTTAGACAAATATAAATAAAAATACCTTGCAAATGTTGAAACTCTGGGTGAATACTGGCACCTAAAACACATGGATAGAATGGCCTATCTACTACTACTACTGGTGAGCTTTAGCTCACCAATCTGTGTGGCAACCTCAAACGTGGATGATCTTTCTTTTGTCAGCATACATCCTCCTTACATCCACTGTCTCATGCAAGAAACCTGAAGGTCCTTGAAATCTTCTTCAACCTAGACCATTGATCTTTCACCAATCCTTGTGAAATCAACCTTCACAACACATTTTTCATCTGTCCGTTTTTCTTCATCTTCCTAATCCAAACAACTATCTGTTAACCACATACAAGCATTCTCTACACAGAAGAAGAAGATCCTCCTTGAAAAAAAATCGCAAATTTTCCCGTTGCATTTATGATAAAGTTTAAAATACTAAAAATGACCTAAGTATTGTAGGTTAAGCTAATATTCTAGTTTTCATAGGGCCTGTATCAATATGTAATTATACTTAAGTTGTGTGATTATTCATTTAATGAATAAATGGTAAAAACCAATAAAGACAGGAACGACTTTTCATTTTCATCATTGTATACTCAGCACCTAACAGTTTCTGATCCATAATCAATTCCTAGTAAAGATTTGTTGAATATATTACTTTTAAAAAATATAATCCCTAAAACCTCTATTATACTCAGACTCTATCTACCAGAACCTGTCAGTAAATTATTTGCTCTATAAAGTTACCATTAGTAAAATAATTTTTCCTTTTGTTTTTCTTTCCTAAACTGGGATGCCCAAAGGGCTTAGTTACACACAAGTCTCATAGGAACAAGACACATGTCACACCAAGTCATAACAACCAACCAATCATTCTGAGGCTTGTCTCTGACAACGACATTAAAGGCTATTTTGTAAAAAACTCATTCATTTTACCTATATCTCTCATGACTGGTCATATCCTTTACAATCCTTTCCATCCAGACATTTTCTTCATCTATATGACTTTAGTTGTCACTACTAGAATTTCTGAGTAGAGCAGAGAATCATGGGAATCTGCAGATATACACAATCGGCCTATTTAGAGTAAGCAACTTACCTCCCTGGAGATCATTCCAGAGAATGAGCTCACATTCAAAAACGAATGTAAGAAAGTGGTTCAACTCAACATTTATTAAACTTTGATTATATGTAAACCTCAGAAGCTTGTGTATAACAACATGAGTGAATGTACTAAAATTCCTTCTATCTTTGGCCTTTAAAAAGAATATACTGTTTTTCGAGAGGCTTTCCCAGAAGTAGATTAAAGTTGTTATCTAGGCTGGTGAAGTATCTAATATCTATCTGAAAGGCAATCAGTGGTTTTATTTTTAATGTGTTGAATCATGTGAAATTACAAACATGTATACACATCCGTGCAGTCTTTTCAAATAAAAGAATATAATTCTTAATTGACACTGAACTCTGGATTATTTTTTGCAATTACATATTAACATGGGAAATTCTGGATATTTCCAAAACTATCTTATAAAACCCAAACTAATGAAAAGCAGAAATCTAACTCAGTTCCCCTATTTGATTGTTCAGCTATATACTGAAAACAGACAAATAGTCTTTAACATTTATATTTGGATAATACTTAACACTTTACATAAGTGTAATCAAGTTTGGTTTAACATGGTCCTTTCCTTAAACTTGCGGAATTACTAGCTAAACACGTCTCTAAGAAAAATAAAGAAAGATGAAGGAAGGAAGGAAAGATACTGGCTATTTTAAATAAAAACAGTATTAATAATAGTCACCATTTGAGTGTTTATTAAATTCTCATGTGCTCCATCACAAATCAATTGTATAAAATATTGATATTACTTGCAATAATACTCTTAAATGAGTATTATTCAGATATTTCAGATGAGGAAGCTGGGTCTCAGGAAATTAATGCACTTTACTCAAATTGCATACCTAATCAACGGTTAGCACCCAAGTCTGACTGCTCCCAAAGTTCATGCACTATCAACTTCATTACCGTGGCTGTTTATTAAATCTCTACAACAAATTCTTATTACAAACGTGACCCACAGACATAAAAAAAAAAGTATAGATGTTAAAATGGCCTAATATTGCAATAGCAAGTTAGTAGTAGAGATGGGACTAAAAACACCATCTTCTGAGTCCAGCCCAATATTCTTTCCACTAAAGTAAATTCGAGAGTATAACAATATCAATCTAATTAATAAAGATGACTTTGAGCCTCAAAATTTCCCCCAAAGTTGATTACATTTTTACAGGTAAAAAGCTGCATGCTAAAAACAAGGCCTGTTTTATGGTGAGTTTGTATGTTTCCCACTTGTATGACTACCCATTCTCCTGTCCCTCTTCCTCTTCTTCCTTCTCACAGACATTTGATCTCTAAATGCATTCACAGTCAAAACCTAGCTATCAGGATAAGTCCACATTTGAGTCAAGTCTTTAAGCCAACCCTGTAAGTCTCTGCCTCAAGTCCCCTCAAACACTATTCTTCTATTTTAGTCTTCTTCCTTATTCTGAAGCTTCCTTTCTGCTCTGTTCCTCTCCCTGCTTTCATCTTGTACTTCAGCACCTATCTGTCTCTGTCCTTGAACTTCAAGTCACAGTTGAGATCCCCACATCCATCAGACAATTACAAGCTGGTCTTTCAATTATCACTTGCCTCCGAGTCCCTGTCCCTGTCCTCTTCACCTGTTAGGACACTCACACATCCATCTAGGAACCTTCCCTTAATCCTCCACCCACTACCAACTACCTAAATCACAAAGTGCTTTTGCCAGCCTACAAAAAACATAGGCTTTGCCCTCCTAAACGTCCTTTAGTCAAAACAGCTGCTGGTACCATTACCGGTGGTATTACTTCTTCCCATTGTATCCTACTTCTCCCTGGGGTAAGAATCTAGTTTCTAATTATTACCAGTCCCTGCCTTTTTCCCTGATCCTTTTATATGGAACCAGTCATGCCTGGCTGAGAGTAACAGGAACAAATAGGCCTATTACTTGAGGAACATAATAAATATTTTCCTCCTGGAGGAGAGAATGGCAATCTTTCTTAAACCGGTGCTGATTCTTGCATTTTGGAAGGCTTTGCTGAATCCATCACTGAGATCCCTAAAGACAGAAGACATACGACTGTTTGACAGTATCACACAGAAAATTGGATACTATCTCACAGCATGAGAAAACACACTGCTGAGTGGATATAATGCTAAATAATGATGGGATGATCTAAACAGAGGAGCCGATGAGTCATAGGAAGCCCAGTAAATGTTTCAGTCAAATTAAGTAGCACAAGACTTATTTTAGGACGGTTCCAGGAAAAGACCAAAAGCGTAGGATGGAATTCAGATGAGAAACGTGTTTGCCCAAAGCTTAAATCCAACAGAACAGACTACTGAAATTGCAAAAAATCTTGAGCTGCTATTAAAAAGTAAACTAAAATTTATTGAACATCAATTTCAAATTATTTCATCATTATGCATATAAAATATTAAAAATAAAAATGTTTTTTCTCATAATAAAATGAGAAAATCTAATTTTATAAATGACAACAATAACCAAAACACAGAAAGTAAAAAAGCCCGAGGTTAAATTCAAATTCTCATTATTGAATGAGGCAAAAGGCCACATACAAGAAACCATTTTACCTTCATAATAATCCTAACTTTGTTGTCAAAAGTTTGATTGATATGAAATAATTTCAAATTTTAAGTTGTCTCCTTTAAATCTCCCAATTTTACAGTTATCATAAATTTAAAAAGACTACCTCTGAGGAGATATTACAACACAATCACAATTAAAAAGCTAGGAGAAATTATTCTGAGTATCTTATCAGAAAATAAGTTAGGCCATTTAAAGGAAAGAAAGAAAAACAAACAAACAAGGAAATATTCTGAATAACTTAGAATATAAATGGGAAACTAATTGGGAAATAAATCTCTAATCTAAAATTAATAAATAAGAGGTACTTGGATAATGCTACTTAAGGCAAATAACATTTGGGACACAAGAAGACTTTAAATTAATGATAAATCAATTGTGTGTTACTTGTGAGTGGACTGTCTGTCTCAGGATATCTGCCTCTGGAGGTGTTCTATGCTGCAATTCAGAAGCCAGTGGCCATCCAGATAGGGAAAAATAACCTAACCTATCAAGAACATGATTGCAAAAAGTAATGGCTGCAGCACCAGGAGTGTGCACATTCTATTTCTATCCCCAGTCATGAGGAACAGACCATGAAAAACAGTAGAATGTTTAGCGGCTGTCCTACAATGTTATCTTTAACCAGACAGTTAAAGATATCTGGCCAGGGCAGGTTCACACAACAAGACAGCAGGAGGCAGTGGAACCTATGAAGAAGAGACAGAAGAGCTACACCTTAAATACCTATTATTTCCCCAGTGTGAATTTCTCCACTATTTTGGTCATGCATCCATAAATTTTACTACTTTTATATATTTGTGTGAAAACATGGAGGCTTCAAAGTTGTGTCTGTCACCCAGCTTCCTGTCACGAGAAGAAAACACTTCCTGACCTTGCGTCATCTCTAATATCTTCCCTGGTTTCATCCTTTTTTCCAAAGCCATTCCCTCTTCCACTGAAATAGCTCAGATCTTCCCATGTTCCCATCTCTTCCCACTATTTGCTTATTAGATTGATTCAGGAAAAAAGTAAAGTACACGGAAGTGCAGGAGTTAGCAAAGATGAATGTGAAATTTAGAAGTCCATGGAGTGCACCAGCTGCTCTGAAGGGCTACTTTGGCAATATTGGCAGATAAAGCTTCCATACTATCAGCATTTTGCTCTTCCTCAACCCAATTGTGCTTTTTCAAACAAAAAGTATGAATGGCTTTGTTTTTCATTTGAGATTGAGGTAAGGGAGTAAAATCCTGTTTGCATGGAAGCTGCATCTTCTCTCAAAGTACCTGAACTTAATACTTAGCCAATAGACCTTGTTCTTCAATCCATATGTTCTTCCTCCAGACACATGCCTCTCTCACAGCTAGAGTTTTTCATTAAAGCCAGGCTTTTCTCATGCAAGAGGAAGGGTGACTACAAAATGTTTTTTCCAGTCCATTGTTCACCTGCGTTTGAACATCTGATCCAGTGATAGCACATGTCACTAGGTGCCTTAATTAATAAAGCCAAAATATCTTTCCATTAGCAAACTAATCATATTCACTTTTACTTTCCCATTTTTAATTAATCTCTCCTATTTCATTTCACCCTCTCATCTCTTTCCTCTATTGGATTATCTGAGGTATCTAATCCAATTCACTCATGTTTAATGAATGTAATTGCAACCATTCTGCAATTCCTAAGGTTTTGTTTCTTTGCTTTTTTCTTTTGTAGCCCATCTCTTTGCTACACTCTAGCTTTACATTTTATTACCCACTTACTACTAAAAGTTGCCTAGCTAAGTTTTCTTTAAAAAATTTAAAAATCTTCCACTGCTCAAACAATAATCTTACCTTTAAACTATTTTCTTAATGTTTATTTGCTTGAGAAGATTCTCCAAGGAGATGAAGGGCTGAATAAAAGTTTAGTTATATAAGCTTAGAAAATCAAATTAATTGTTCCTTTTTCAGTAAGAAAGATAGAACCTGAGGACCTTCAATAAAGTTGTCTAAATTTCAGAATATCCTATAGATGAAGCACAGCATGTGGTTACTGTAGATCCATGTTGGATGAACAAGTTTGGAAGTCTTTCCCTCCTTACGTTATATGAAATATGTATATGCTATACTCCTCCCTCAGCAAGAGCTAAGAAAAATCTAAAGGGAATCTCATCCTTTCTGATTACATAAAATGATCATGACTCAACCTCCAGCAAATTCTCCCAACATCTGCATAGTCTACCAGTCCACCCTAGGTATCTTCACCTTTTAGCAAGAATTTATTTTTGCTGGTGATACCTAGTGGGAATTATTGAATCAGCTGAACAAGGACCATATCTTATGCTATGTTCTATTCACCACATACCCCAATCAATACATTGTAATAATATCAAAATTTTAATAGGTTCCAAGATTAATATAAATATGATTTGCTACTGGGAAATTTTTTATAACTTAATAATTTAATAGTTTTCTGAAATTAGAATTATGATTTCCTTATGCTAAAAAAAGATAAAAATTTCTAATAAAATGACTAATTTAAAAATATGTATACCACATAGGCCGAGCACGGTGGCTCATGCCTGTAATCCCAGCACCTTGGAAGGCTGAGGTGGGCGAATCACGAGGTCAGGAGTTCAAGACCAGCCTGACCAATGTGCTGAAACCTGTCTCTACTAAAAATTAAAAAAAAAAAATTGGCAGGGTGCCACGTGTGCACCTGTAACCCCAGCTACTCAAGATGCTAAGGCAGAAGAATCACTTGAACCCAGGAGGCGGAGGTTGGAGTGAGCAGAGATTGAACCACTGCACTCCAGCCTGGGCGACAGAGGGAGACTCCGTCTCAAAAAAAAAAAAAAAAAAAGTATACCATATAGCCAACATCCATAGGAAAAAAATGCTCCACATCACTAGTCATTAGAGAAATACAAATATAAACCACAACGAGATACCATTTCAGAACAGTCAGAGTGGCTATTATTAAAAAGTCTAAAAATAACAGATGCTGGTGAGGTTGCAGAGAAAAGGGAACACTTACATGCTGCTGATGGAAATGTAAATTAGTTCAGTCATTGCGTAAAGCAATTTGGTGATTTCTCAAACAACTTAAAACAGAATTACCATTTGACCCAGCAATCCCATTATTGGGTACATAGCCAAAGGAATATAAATCGTTCTACCGTAAAGACATTCATGTTTATTTTCATTGCAGCACTATTCACAATAGCAAAGACATGGAATCAACCTAAATGCTCTCCAATGGTGGACTGGATAAATAAAACGTGGTAAATATACAACATGGAATATTAGATAGACATAAAAACGTCTGAGATCTTATCCTTTGTAGCAATAGTAATAGAACTAGAGGTCATTATCCTAAGCAAATTGACACAGGAACAAAAAACCAAATACCACATGTTCTCACTTATAAGTGGGAGATAAACACTGAGTAGTCATGGACACAAAAAAGGAAACAGCAGACACTGGAGCCTACTTGAGGGTGGAAGAAGGGAGGAAAGTGAGGACTGAAAAACTACCTATGGGGTAATATGCTTATTACCTGAGTGATGAAATAATCTGTATGCCAAAGCCCTGTGATGTGCAGTTTATCTACATAACAAACATGCACAAGTACCTCTGAACCTAAAATAAAAGAATAAAAAGTGTACCCATTCATAAAAATCTCTATTCTGTTGCTTGGAAATGAAAATTCTGTATTTTAATTGCTTTTGTTTTCTCTTCAAGAATGTTAAGCATCTTTAAGGTGGTATTGCATATATTATTGATTCTTTTTACAGCAAAAAACAAAAGGTAGATTTAGTGATCTGAGGAATCCTTGTGAGTATAAGTCATTGGACTAGGAAATGCAATTAGAATTATATGCACTCAATAAAATATTTACATTTGCCTTACAGATTGCTTACTACTTACTAAAGTGAGCATAAATATATTTTTGTAATAAGCTTCCAAGTCCTATAATTATGTGAAAATAAATTACACACAAAAAGAACTTAAAATAGAAATTGATATATGAAAGTTTTCAAACTGACATTTGGTAATAATTTTCTAAGAAAATCAAATTAAATTTCAAAGAATTTATAGAATTCTTATTAGCCTAATAATTTCTTTCATAGCAATGAACACACTAAATAAAAAGTTTAATTTTTTATAAGAAATGTAAGAATAATGCTTCGTCATTTCAAGTATTTGTTTTATGTCAGAAATAAACAGATTTACGGAGTATTTACATATTTATTTTTTAAGTTTGAGATTCTTAAAAGATTGATGAAGATAAAGACTTCAAAATTCCCTAAAGTTTTTGACATTGTGGTTAGCTCTGCCAATGTACTATTCTTTCTAGATCTTCTGAATTTTATGAAAAGTTAAGTCGATCCAAATAATCAGGATTAGGGAGGGGAAAGAAGGAGGAAAGGAGAATAAAGCCATGAAAAATTTCTAAAATTTGCTCCCTGCCTTATTTGGAACTGGAGAAAATAGAATAAACTCATGCAATTGACCTGAAAACTAAACATGATCCTAGTAATTGAAGGTGAAGACGGAGTATACCATTCTTAGTGATTACCTTCTCTCAGTATAAACCTACTTACAGCTTTCTCTACAAGCCACTTCCATAGTAAAAATTATTATTAAAATTTCAGTAACCAAAAGTGCATTTATGAAATACATGGTATTAACAGCAGTTTATTACATGTAGTTACTAACCCAAAAGAGTAAAATCTCTTTTTCAAGAAGTACTAAATCTAACAATTAATAGTAAAACCAAAAGAAAAAATAACACACTTCCTTATTTAAATTTGCTCATTTCATCTTGTGAAAATTTTTTAGCATAGCATATGACAGGTGACATAGAAATTATTCTTTAAAAATATGTCAAAATTATTTGTTAAAAGAAAAAACTCAAACAAGATTTTAAAACCCACTTTTGCTCCACAACTATGCATTCACCAATTCCAAACTGACAAAATAGAAACTGTTAAGAGTTGGCATTTCATTGTCTGAATTTAAAAATACTTACACTATTGGTTTTTCCAGGCGACTTCCCTGTGACCCAACGATCTCTCCCAGTGTACAAAACACTTGTCCCAGAAAGTCCTGAAATAGATAAAAAGATTAAAACTCATAAGTTTCCAAACTATCTTTACAGTGTATGTTTTGTACATCACACATCTGCATTGTTTTCATTGCTGAAATATTGACATTTCTAACTTCCAATAACAGCTAAAATAAGCTCAATATGCATTAATTTTACCATGTGACTTTTGTTTTGACGAACGGAGGCAAGATGGTGCATTTCCGGTTTTTCATCACCAACTTTTCCCCGTGTGCGGGAAGATGCAGCTGGCGCCCGGGAAGGTGCAGACCAACCAGGCATGCGCCAGGTGATGTCAATCTGAAGAGATCAAGATTACCTGGTGGCACCTGCGGCGCCTTCCCCCCCCCCCCCCCCCCCCCCCCCCCCCCCCCCCCCCGCTCCCCTGACGCGTCCGTGCCCCGCCTATTGCCCTTCCACTCCTAGAAAAGCCACTCCTCCGGGCAGATGCACGGGGCGGGCTTCCTCAGCCCCTACCTTTGTCGGGACTGCATTAGAACTCTGCCCGAGAGCTCTACTGGGTGACTCTCTCAGCCTCCTTTGCCGGAGGCCAACAGACTTCACCCCCATACCTTTTTCTCTGGAGCTAGATGACCAAGAATAAATTTGCAGTTTTGCTTTTAGCCTTGCCTACTCGCTGGTTCTTTTGTGCTCGCTCTGGTGGTCTTAGAAAAACAAATCAGTTGGTGCCGAAGACCCGGGAGGAGACCCCTCCTCAGGCCTCTAAGGGTTGGGAACCTCCTCTGCTCCCACACGGCAGACGGACCAGGACCTGAGACCCGCTTCCCTCACTCTCACGGCCTTTCTGGGGTAAGTGCCCTTGTCTCCTCTTTACCTCCCTCGGCCAGAAATCCTGCGCAGGTCCGAGGTCCATTTGGAGCCACCAAGTGGCTCGGGAGACCCGTTCAGGACGGAGACGTCCGCCTGAAGGTAATCTCCATTTTGGCTTCAAGAGCCTCCATTTGTCTCTCTGCTGGTTCCAAAGGACGCTTTGAAGCCAGGCAGGGATCCATTTCCATTTCCATTGTGTCCATTGTGTAAGTAAAGAGGAAACAAACGGGAACCCCCAGTCCAAATTTCCAAAGAGCACCCCCTTAGGGTGCCTCCTAGCCAATTTAAAAACCTTACAGCTTGAACAAGACCTTAGGAGGAAGCGGTTAATTTTCCTTTCCACTGTGGCGTGATCAACCTCAGCAATTTCTGCCAGCGGCTAGGCAAGTGGTCCGAAATTAATTACGTACAAGGCTTTGGGCCTTATGCTCTCGTCCCGACCTGCCCTATATCCTCCTTCTCTCCCCTCTCTCTCCCCACCCCTCCCTTCCTGCCCAGCCTCCTCCTTCCTCCTCCTTATCTACTAGTAATCCACTCGGTCCCGTGCCTCCTTCGGGGCCCCCAACTGGCTGTCTTGAGTCCCCTATCTCTGCCCACACCCTCCTACAGTGTTAGCACTTTGTGAGAGGTGGTTGGGGCAGAGGGGGTAGTCAGAGTACATGTCCCTTTTTCATTGGCCGATCTTTTCAAAATTGAGAAGCGTTTAGGCGATTTCTCAGCTAATCCTACCATATACATAAAGGAATTTAGATACCTTTGTCAGGCCTATGACTTAACTTGGCATGACCTCCAGGTTATCCTAACCTCTACCCTAAACTGACTGAGGTTCTAACCCAGTATACCCGGTTAGATCTGGCGGCCTCCCCCACAGGGGCCACTATTTTGGCGTCTTATTTCATTTCTCAATCAGCTCCTGACATTCGTAAGAAACTTCAAAAGGTAGAGGATGGTCCTCAGGCACCAATACAAGACCTGGTTAAATTAGCCTTTAAGGTCTATACTCCAGAGGAGACGGCAAGCTCGCCTTGAACAGAAGTTACAGCTCCTAGCAGCGGCTTTACAGCCCAGTTGTAACCCAGGCCAGAAGTACACACTCCGCAGACTCCAAGGCTACAAAAGGAGCCTGCTATAAGTGCAGCAAAGCAGGACACTATGCCAACAGGTGTCCGCAAGGTCCCCGAGCCCCCACGCAGCCTTGCTATAAGTGCAAGGCATCAGGACATTGGACCAGTGAATGTCCTAACCCTCGTCCACCAGCAACCCCCTGCCCTGCTTGCCAGCAGGGAGGACCTGGAAGTCTGATTGCCCCACCCTGAGAACAGGTGCTGCGTCTCCACGTGACCCCCTTTCCCAGGATCCTGGAGCTCCTTCCAGCTCCTACATCTAGACGACGACACACTGAAGGTGCCGAGACTCGGGGACCCCCATCACCCTCGCCAAGCCGCGTAAACTCCTCCTGGTAGCGGGTAAGACAATGAATTTTTTAATCAACAGCGAGGCTACCTATTCTGTTTTGCCGTCCTTCTCTGGACCTAGCCTTCCATCCAATATCTCTGTAGTAGGAGTAAGCGGAAAGCCATCCACTCCACAAAAACCACTCCTTAATTGCTGCCTGGCCAACAACTACTCTGCACACTCGTTCCTCATTCCCAGCTAAAAAGGGCCCTACGGAAGCAATCAGTGGAAATCAGTTTGGCTTTCCCCCACTCGCCTCAAACTTAATTTTCTTAACTATCTCATACTCCTCAACCTTGCTGGGACCTTCCTTCTGGGTTTTGCCCCTATTCCAACAAATGCTTCCATTCCTCATTCCTAACTAATACTGTGCCTTATTTTATTCTTCATCTGTATGTCCAAATGCCAACCATGGGCCCCGACCTTGACGACGCCCCTTAACAGCAGGAAGTAGCCAGACAGACCACGGCGCCCCTTATCACTATTACCAATAAAAGGTTGGAATGTTTTGACGACGGAGGCAAGATGGTGCATTTCCGGGTTTTTCATCACCAACTTTTCCCCGTGTGCGCGAGGATGCAGCTGGCGCCCGGGAAGGTGCAGACAACCAGGCATGCGCCAGTGATGTCAACCCGAAGAGATCAAGATTTACCTGTGGCACCTGCGGCGCCTTCCCCCCTGCTCCCCTGACGCGTCCGTGCCCCGCTATTGCCCTTCCACTCCTAGAAAAGCCACTCCGGGCAGATGCACGGGCGGGCTTCCTCAGCCCCTACCTTTGTCGGGACTGCATTAGGAACTCTGCCCGAGAGCTCTACTGGGTGACTCTCTCGGCCTCCTTTGCCGGAGGCCAACAGACTTCACCCCCCACCTTTTTCTCTGGAGCTAGATGACCAAGAATAAATTTGCAGTTTTGCTTTTAGCCTTGCCTACTCGCTGGTTCTTTTGTGCTCGCTCTGGTGTCTTAGAAAAACAAATCAACTTTCACATGTTTGCACAGCATTTTGTACTTTTAATCACAGAGCAGTTATTCTGAGTTCACAGGCATTGCGTTTGTTTTCTTTTTATGTTTTAAGCTAACATAAAAAATAGACAAAAGTTGGAGGTTTTGAATGCACAATTGGCTTAACTTCGGATGCCTCTGAAATTGCTGGAATTGTTGGCTGAGGAGACAAAATGAGAAAGCACACAGCAGAGGGGGCTAATCCCAGTAACACTTAGAGAAAGGTCTTGTGATGCAGTAGCCTCAACTAGGGTCCACAGCCAACCTGCCAGGTATCTACTCTAGTACTATCGCTTACTAGCTGTGATTGCAGGCAATTAATTAAGCTCTGCAGTTTGCTCTTCTCTATAATGTATTAGTACCTCCTCACAAAATCGTTTTGATGGTTCAATTAATTATTGCATGAGTCAATACTAGCATATTGTAAGTGCCTAAAAATGGGTTAAGTAAAATACACTATAAAGTTCATTGACATACAACTGTATGATTCTTATTTTCAAGACTCAGAATAACCCTGAAAATGAGAGGTCTGATACTAACATTGCATTTCACATATAAAGAAACTAAGTGCTTATTTCACATTGCATGCCCATATCAAAACATCTTGTGTACCTCATAAATATACATACCTACTAGGTACTCAAAACAATTTTTAAATTAATTTAATTTAATTTTTAAAAAAGAAACACAAATCTGGAAGGTTGATTTTCTATAAATGGCAGAGCCAGGACCCACTCTGATGTTCTGATTCCAGATTGATATGCTACATAAGAATTTAAATACCATAAGTACAATGCAAACTCATATATCTATAAAATAAGGGCACCAACACCATCTGGATATGTAGGTCAAGAAAATGTGAAGTTGTTCCATGGAAAGACACATGCCTTCTAGTTTAGCCTGTATAGGATTCAAAGAATTGCCCTGTTCTAAAACAAGGTGGGAGATCTCTCTAAATTGTTTGTGTAGTGAACAGGACCAAGAAAATCCCTAAGAAGGATGGACAGAGAGAGGATTAATGGCAAACAAAATGTGTTCAGTATACTAAATAAACAAATCTATTTAGTTTAGTAGTTTTACAGAGAAATTACTGTTCTCAGATGAAAGAAAAAAAGCCAATTCATGGTGAGGAACTAGTATTGGCCCCATTCCTCAGATAAGGGAACTGAGGCACAGAGAAAGTAAATTGCTCAGAGCTACAATTTGGACCCAAGTCTAAACCCAAGGCTTACTACTCACCTAATCACTATGCCAAGCCATGCTGCCTCTCTGCCTCTAGTCTTACGAAAGGAATGAGACCCAGTCCCAAAAAAGCTTACCAAGCCACAAAAGTAAAAACTATGTTCTTCAGTGTTGGGGGTGGGGAAAGTGGGAGTGAGAAGTGCTCTAATTAAAAAGAGGAGGAAAAGACCTCTGTAGACTAGGATAGTCAAGGGAACATTTTTCCAAAGGAATTCCTTTCTTGAGAGCCAGTAAGGAATCAGATCAGATCTTGCTTGGAAAGAAGATAATTGGACATTCTAGATTTAGTGAACAGATCAGAGTTATAGGCTAGAGAACAATGAGAAAAGAGAAGGACTCAAGTAAACGGCAGAAATGGAGATGAAGAGCCAAGCCCAGAGAGGGCCCTCATGACCAGACACAAAAGTTGTCTTAGGGTCATCAGAAGCAACCAGAAGCCTTTCACCAATTCAGGGACACCATTAGAGCAGTGCATTCATAAGACTACTCAAGTGCCTATTTGCAGAGTGATTTCGGGAATGAGGAAAAAAACTAGAAGCCAGATCAAGTAGAAGGCTATGGTAGTTAATAAGAAGCAAAGTGTTAAGGCCCCGAACAGTACTGCACAGAAAAATGACAAGATTTGGTGAAAAACATATTTGCACATGAGACAAAAAATAACCGCACATCTGATACTTGGATACTGCCAGCATGGCTATACCTTCATTAAACTGCAAACCACTTTAAACTTGCTTTCAAATACATAAAGAGACCTTAAGATAAAGCTTTCCCATATTTAAATTAAATACCTTTCATAATGGCACTTATTTATCAATGTCAAAACAGATTTTACAAATGTTTATGGAATTTTAACAAACCTAAATTTCTTTAAGTCTCATGACAGCTGAACTGAAAACTGAAGATCTGAAATGTATCATTGCTCTTCTGAGTCAGCAGCAAAAAAACACACAAGGGGAATTCCAGAATTCTTTTCTAAGGATAGTTATGCTAATGGGCACCTGCAAATACTACATATTAAATGGACTTTGCCAATGGAGTAGCAAGTCCCAGTAAAAGCCATCTGTGCTGAAATTACTCAAGAGAATAAAACATAAATATTGAGCAGGATCATATTAACATGGAGACATACTAACAAATACAAGAGAACACATGAACATCATCTTGGCTGAACAAAGTCAACAAAATGTGCACCAAAAAGCTATGACGTGAATCTGTGTATTTCTGTGTCAAAGGCCACAAACACACTGGTGTCAACCAGCTCTGGCCAGTCCTAGTTGATTGGCCAGAACTACACTAGACTGGTTTGATAAACCCCTGAATTAAAAACACCTGAGTGTTAGCTAATGAGGACGATTTCATACCTACAAGAAGCATAGGAAAGTGTATGTGGCTTGACATACACTATGACATACACCACCGAACTCTACAGAAAAAAACCCAAGGAGAAAACTAAGTCAGAAGTCCTTTCCTTTTCCAGCTCCACCGGCGCAGGGGAATGCAATCACCCAATTAGCTAAACTGGGACTGCTGAGGAATCAATACAGGCCCATAATGGCGCACGTGAAAAGCACAGGCATCAGTCGAGAAGGAAAACAGTACTGTGGCGGTAAGCTGGACATACAGCCATACAGTATTGCCTTTCCCAGGCCTTTCTCTTAAAGGTGAAGCTGGGAAGTGTAAGGCTATAGATGACCTCGGCCTGTTGCTCTTCCAAATTCAGGTTAAGTGTAATGTACATACGACTTGAATAGAGGCCTCTACAGGTACTGTACATTTTGCCCCCACATATTTATGGCACTCTCAGCTAATTTTTCTATTTTCAGTAGAGACAGGGTTTCACCATGTTGGCCAGGATGGTCTCGAACTCCTGAGCTCAGGTGATCCACCTGCCTCAGCCTCCCAAAGAGCTGCAATTACAGGCATGAGCCACTGCACCAGGGCTTGATTCAATATTTTAGTAGAAATAATTTCTCACATTTTAATATTATTAAAAAAAGCATTTGTCTTTTTAATGGATAGATCCATCTACAAACCAAAATGCTAAATCCAACCTCCAAGAGATAATACAAAGTTCTAAACTTAAATTACAAATACAATTTCTAAAATTATACCCTATCCCTGAATTTATTCATTTCTTTTACCCCCAGCACAACTGTTGATTTTTAAGATATTTTTGGCTACGCCAGGAGCAGTGACTCACGCCTGTAATCGCAGCACTTTGGGAGGCCGAGGCGAGCAGATCACTTGAGGTCAGAGGATCAAGACCAGTCGGGCCAACACGGTGAAACCCATCTCTACTAAAAATACAAAAATTAGCTGGGTGTGGTGGTGTGTGCCTGTAGTCCCAACTACTTGGGAGGCTAAGGCAGGAGAATCGCTTGATCCCGGAGGTAGAGGTAACAGTGAGCCGAGATCGTGCCATTGTACTCTCCAGCCTGGGCAACTGAGCAAGACCTTATCTCCAAAAAAATAAAAAAGAAAAGAACAGATATCTTTGGCTTTCTTAACAGTCCAGATGAAGGCAGTTAAATAAGACACTGAAAGAAAATTAAGTTTTCAACAAGTAGATGACCAGTGACTGAAATTAACCTTTTTTTTCTTTTTTTTTTTTTTTGAGACGGAGTCTTGCTCTGTTGCCCAGGCTGGAGTGCAGTGGTGTGATCTCGGCTCACTGCAAGCTCCACCTCCCGGGTTCATGCCATTCTCCTGCTTCAGCCTCCCGAGTAGCTGGGACTACAGGCGCCCGCCACCATGCCCAGCTAATTTTTTTGTATTTTTAGTAGAGACGGGGTTTCACCGTGTTACCCAAGATGGTCTCCATCTCCCGACCTCGTGATCTGCCCGCCTCAGCCTCCCAAAGTGCTGGGATTACAGGTGTGAGCCACAGTGCCCGGCCCCCAATTTTTAAATTTATCCACACATTGGCTGGCCACGGTGGCTCATGCCTATAATCCCAGCACTTTGGGGGACAGAGGCCAGCAGATCACTTGAGGTCAGGAGTTCAAGACCAGACTGGGCAACTTGGTGAAACCCATCTGTATTAAAAATACAAAAATTTTTAGCATGGTGGTGTGGGCCTGTGGTCCCAGCTACTTGGTAGGCTGAGGCAGGAGAATAATTTGAACCTGGGGGGTGGAGGTTGCAGTGAGCCAAGATTGGGCCACTGCACTCCATCCTGGGTGACAGAGTAAGACCCTGTCTCAAAAAGAAAAAAAAAAAGAAAAAAAAAATCCACATACATATTCAATAATTGCAAACATATACAACATACAGCTTTTCAAAATAAAGCTATGCTATAGGAAAATAACGTTCTACCATAGTTTTAAATATTTATATTCACAAATTTAACAAATCTATGGAAAATATTTATATTGTTACAGCACATCACTTTTGATAGAATACTAGTTCATCAATAATGAAGTTCAAAATGTAATACATTAACAGAAAATAAATATTCTCACTGCTAGTAAACATGGTGAGACAGGTGCTACGCCAAATAACTAGAAAAAACTTACTAAATATTATGATTAAATATCTGAAATATAGCAGTATCAAATAATATTAAATATGACATTACACTATGACAAAGTATCATTATTAAATACTAAGCTGAGTAAGGGCGAGTTTTATGTGTAAACGATCCCACCTAATATAACTTAATGAGTGATGAAGTTACTATACTCAAACCCATCTCAGGCATTGTCCCTATCTCTGTCTGTCTCACCTAATATAACTTAATGAGTGCTGAAGTTACTATACTCAAACCCATCTCAGGCATTATCCCTATCTCTGTCTGAAAGTCTAAGGCAGATTCCGTAAGACCCTACTGAAAATGCAAATGGGAAAAACAGTCATGTACAGCAACAGTTATAAACACTTTAGCTTGAATATATGTATAAGTCTACTTCTCATCATCTAATGAGAACTAGAAAGAAGGCTACAGGAAAAAAGAAAGTTTTTATTGAAAAAGTGTCAAAGAATAACATGAACAGCTCTTTTACACAGGGCAGTCAGGTAAGGCCTCGCAGTTATCTATTCAAGTCGATACCTGAATAATGTAAGGGAGGGAACCATGTGAGTATCTGGGGCAGAAGCATTACAGATAGGAGAAAAAGCAAGAACAAGTCCCTGAGACAAGTACTTGGGTGCTCAAGGAAAAGCAAGAGAGACAGCAGGTTAGAGCAGGGTGAGCAATGATGAGAATGGCAGGAGAGGAGGTAACCAGGGGCTACATCAGGGACTGATTTCTATCCTAAGTGTGGATGAAAGCCATCGGAGGGTTTAAACTGGAAAGTGACATGTCCTAGCTGGCTTTTAAAATGATCATTCTACCTACTCTTCTTCCCTCAAGATTCTATCCTATTCTCTTCTCCATTTGCATTTTCTTAGATAACTCTGAGTTTCAACTTGATTGGCTGATGGTTACTAAATCTGTACTTAGTCTTCAAACACTGCCTAATCAATATCTCCATTTGGATGCTTACTGGGGGTCTCAAATTTAACATGAACTTGGCTTACCATGGGTCTCTCAATCCTCACCCCTCTTCCTCAATCTCCTTCTCCCCAGTGTACCTCATTAGATAAACAACATCACTATTTACCCAATTGTTCTCATCAAGAACTTAGTAGCCACTTTAACTTCTCTTATTTTTACACTGGACATCGAATTCATCATCAGTCATACTACCAACATATATTCCAAATCTGACCGTGTCTTACCACTTCAATGGTTTTTAACCACCAAAGGTTGCTCACCCAGTCAAATTACAACAGCCTTATAACTGACCTCCTTAATTCCAGTCTTGCTTCCCCAACCCCATTCTCCACTTCAGCTGTCACAGTCACCATTTAAATGCATAAATCAGATCACACCATCCTCCAGTGACATCCATCCAAAAAAAGAAAAATCCAAACTCTTTTTTTAACTGTGGCCTACAAATCTCTCCGTTATCTGATTCCTATGTATCCTTCCAAACTATTTCAGTCCACTCCCCTCATCACTCATAATATTTTACATATGGTAGCCATCTTTCTGTCACACCACTCCAAACTCTTTTTTTCTTTTTTTTAGAAGGAGTCTCACTCTGTCACCAGGCTGGAGTGCAGTGGCATGATCTCGGCTCACTGTAATCTCCACCTCCCTGGTACATCCCTAGTTCAAGTGATTCTCCTGCCTCAGCCTCCTGAGTAGCTGGGATTACAGGCACGTGCCACCATACCCAGCTAATTTTTGTATTTTTAGTAGAGATGGAGTTTCTCCATGTTGGCCAGGATGGTCTCGATCTCCTGACCTTGTGATCCGCCCACCTCGGCCTCCCAAAGTGCTGGGATTATAGGCATGAGCCACCACACCTGGCCCCAAACTCTTTCTTGACTCAAGGCCACTGTACTGTTCTTCCTTTTGCCTGGGATGCTGTTCTCCTAGATTTTCAATCATTCTCTCCTTCTCCTCAGTAAATATACACCCAAGGTGATCAGTGGCATAGAATCATGCTGGTTGGTTTAGGGAAACCTCAGCTTCTAACTACTGGTGCTTCCCCAGTCACTCTCTCCCAGTATCAATATCTTATTAGTTTAAGTACTGTAAAGAAAGTAAAGTATCTTAATCATTTATTGCATTCACGTTCATTGAGTAAATCTGCTCGCTTCACCTCTTCAATTCCAAAATGTAAGCTACTTTAGGAGAGAGGCCTTGTTTGTTTTATTCATTGCTATATTCCCCATCATGACAAGTGCCTGTCCTATATTTATTGCCTGTCTGCCTACATGAATATATATGAATACTTTAGAATTCAGTTCATCTATATATAGGTTAAATTAGCTTTATACTCTAATGAAAGAATCTTGCCCCACTTAAAAATCTGTTTCTATGAGAAAATCCATTTCATAGTCCAAACAACATTCAAATAAAATTTTTAAAGTTGATCTGTATGTGAAAGTTTATAATATTTAGAAAGTGTGTTAAAAAATATACATCTTCACTGAAGGCTAGTGTCTAGTGGCCAAAATAATCCAGTGAGCCATGAATACATCCGAAACAAAAATTTTAGTGGTGCCTTCTGCAACCAACCAAGTGGATAAATGTATTTTGGATTGCCTTGTGGGTTATAGTACACAGAGTACAGTTTCTATGTAATCTGGTCCAACATGCAATCCAGAATCCTATACACACCAATTATGGGCCTGTCATTAATCCTTTCATTAATGATTTGGCTCATGCAGTTTAATTAAGCAAATGAAAGTATGCAATGTAGTTCTGCTAATGGTATTAAGATTAGTAGGTTCACTAGCACCTTAGAGAACAAACTCGGAATTCAAAATGCCATGTTTTGTTCACAGTGCCTAACATTATAGGGAAAAATATCTTAGTAAAGCTATTTCCTCAGAGAATCATAAACAGAATAAATCTTCTAAAGAAAGATGTCCCTAGATTGCATAAGTCTTTGCCTGATGCACAATGATTTTCACTAAAACACGTTTCCATCACAAATAGAATGAATTAAAGTAATTATGATCCTTTATGTCTTACATCATATTTATTTGCAATGTTAGAAATCTAAGGTGTAGCTCTATATTCTATCTCCATTTTCCCTAACAGGATCAAAAAATAGGAATTTGACCCAAGAGTCTTAAGTACCGAACACCAAATAAAGTCATCCTGAAAGAAAAGTCTTTCAAAATTATCAGAAATGAGAATGAAAAAAATTATTATTACTAATTCAAGTGGTCTCTCTTGCTACAAAATCCCTTTTGTAAAAAAATAAATAAGTGCCTTTATGCCACATGCAATCTGGGCACTTAGCAGTCTTCCCTAAAGGGTTCCAGTTTATATTTATTTCACTGTGCAAAATTGGCAGGTAGACAACAACAGTCTTAACGAATCATATCCTCAGGGAATAAACCTATCTTGTTCACCGATTCTGTCTGATCTTCAAAAATCCTCATGAATTCCTTTTGGGTTGAAAGAGTTATACCCTTTACCTAAAATCGTATTTGTATGCTTTCAATTAAGGAACGGCTTTTGCTGTTAATTTCTAACAGAAATTCTAGATAGTCATCTCTAATAGTTCTTATAACATTCCAAAAACACATTCTCTTTCGACATGCTTCACCCACTTATAAGCTCAGGCACTTATTAACTAATCCATATAGTCGACTAAATATATTTTTAAAATATAACACAGATACAAATATAAAGGATAGCTTAAAATGTGAAATAATATAAACCATGGGACCTACAGGAGACAATGCAATACCTCCGTGGAAAAGTAATGAGAATCTGAACTAAGGCAATAACAGCAAGAAGGGAAAGAAGAAGACAGAAAGAGAAGCATTTTTTTGTTAGAAGGAATAGGACTTGGTGACTCAGAAAATGTCAAATGTGAGACAGAAAGTGGTTAACCCTGCATCCAAGTTTTCTAACTGAGTAAACTGTGTTGATGAATTATTCTCAAGATAAATCACAGAAGCAGAAGCACATGATCTGGAAGGAAAAAATCATAAATTTTAGATCTACTTGAGTTTTAGGCTTCTGTGAAGTATGTACTAGGAAATACTTAACAAGCTATTGAAACTTACATTTGCTAAGGTATCCAGAGGGATAAACACTTGAGGGTCATGAGGTATGGTAGGGACACGGCTGAGATCTCCCCAAAAGAGTTTATACAGTGAGATGAGATAAAAATTGAAAATAAAGCTATGAGAAAAAATAATATTAAGGGATAAGAGGAGGAAATAAAGCTTAAAGTGACAGATAATGGGTAAACAGGGAGGCTGGAGAAGCAGCAAGGGAGTTTCTGTGGAAGTTAGAAACGAATGTTTCAAGAATGGAGTAGTCAATTCTGTTTGGAAAAGAGAGAGAGATTAAGAGGTAACGAGTGAAGAGAAGATACTCAATCTTGATCTAACCTATGTCGGGGTAGTTTAAGCAGAAGTGAAAACCTGATGAGGAGATAGTAAAAGAGGGATCATGAGGGTAAAGCAGTGTAAAGATAAAATTTCTTACGATGAGAAAATAAAATTTTCTTATGAAAATAAAAGTATTCCTACAAAACAGAAAGATTTGAAATGAAATATATATTTATGGTTTCTAGGAGGAGTATCTCTTATATAATAAAATTTAGTCACTAGTGACTATTAAAGGGAAAAGAATTAGCCATGTTTGAGGTACCTTCCTATCCCATACACTTCTCTCTGCCCTGTACTCAAGGCAACTACACTAATAGGAAACACATGTTCCCAACTTCACTCAAAATATCCAACCCAGTGGAAATGTCCTTACCTGCCAGTTAGTATGCCCTTTAAAGAGTAGTTTGAACTAAGAAACACAGAAACTATATTCAGGGAGAGTGGTACTTGGAAGTCTATGTCCAGTTAGAAGTAGTGAGGTCATTTCCCTAAACAGAGAAACCTGGTCTTCAGAGAGAAGCAGAAGCTCAGAGAAAAGACATGGTAAAAAGAATATGTGGCCTGAGAGAGAGAAAGGGAAATGGAGAGGATAGATATCTCACTCACAACTCACCACCCTGTTTCCAATGCCAGCTTCCATAAAGTCAAGTTACACTTCACATTTATGACATGCTCATAATCCCTTTAATCAACCACCTATGAGTGAGAAGTGAATACACTTCTTTCCTTATAACTCAACAACTATAAAATGCAGTTTCTTTTCTGATTCTTTTTAGGACATTTGGAAAACTTCCCATATAGTTATGCAAATAAATTGTAAATGTCTAGTCACAATGCTATAAACCTTAATCGTGAGCAGGAAGGTGGCATGGCAACCACAACGAACTTTACTTATGGAGAGCAATAAGCTTGTTGCAGCATTTTTTTTTCAACCTGTAAAGAGGTAAATCACTTAGACAGACTGTTCCTGAATACTTCTTCACATGATTCTGCTGTATGCTTCATAACACAAATAAATCTCATACCTCCTTCAGTGAAGGCGGCAGTAGTAAATGTGATTTTTACCACCATACATATCCAGGTTCCCAGAGTTTCCAAATCTGTTTCCTAGCTTGTAATCCCCCTTTCTGTCTCATCTTTTCTGAATCATTGCACTCCCCTTCTCCAAACTTCATGGGAAATCGCATGTCTATCTGTTTTAGTTTGACAGCCTACAACAGTGGAAAAGTTAAAAAAATCTTACCCTCCTACATTTCTGGGCACTGTTAGTCCAGCCAGCCTCCTAACCCTGACACAGCTGGTAATTCTACATCTGTGTACCCAGATTTCACCTGGCACCTCAGTTATCCCCTTTCAGAATGCTGTTTTCACCCTCATTCAGCCCTTCCTACTGGGGGTGGCCTAATTCCAACTTCACAGGTCAATAAACAAGTTGATGGATTAGCACAATATTTTGCTGGAGTATCTCACTCTCATTCCTCCCTTCCCATCTGCACCTCTTTTTCTGTCTAGCTCTGTTGCCCAACTACTCCTGGACCTGGAAACCTCCCCAGGTAACAATTGTTGCCTAGCAACTAGAGCTCTTGATAAAAGAGGAATAGATCGAAGGAGGGACCCCAAAAAGAAAACAAAACTGTAAGTGGCTTGAGGACAGAGATTATGTCTATCTTGCCCATATTATGCCCTCTGAAACTAGTATCGTGCCTGGCATATACAGGTATTCAGGAAATATTGGTAAATAAACTACAAAAAAAAAAAAAAAAAAAAACAGAATAACAAACCACTCTACCTACACTCAACTACTTCCCATTCTCTCAGAAGTTAAACCTTCCAAAAAGGCACAGGCTCATTATTTCATCTTGCTTAACTTGATCCAACTTCAAACATCACTAGGAACTGCAATTATCATTTATTTAAAAAATTAAAATTAAAAATTAAAAAGAAGATTAGTCCATTTTACTTGCTAAAGGTCACTTTTTTAAATTAGCTCCTCCAAAATGTTTTTCTGGGGTTCTTTTAAAATGTTACTTATTTTCTATGATGATCATGTTACATGAATAACTTAATAGGTGTATAACTTTAATATTAATAAGTCAGCATAAGTACTAATCATTATATTATAATGTTATAAAAACATAAAAATATGAACTTACATGTTTGGATAAGTTGGGGCTCTTTGAATCAACATCATACCTAAAAAATTGAAATACAAAACTCAAGTTATTTCCACAAAATACAGCTAGGAAAAAAAAAAACAGTATTTTCCAGAACACATATATAATATAAAAATGAAATCCAAAATAATACCAATAGAAAGAAAAACTTAGCCAATTTTAAAGTTTCACACAATCTGTGGCTTACATGCCAACGGTAGAATTCACGATCCTTGGGTTCTTTCATTTCTAAACACCTAACAAGTCTTAATATTTTCTCAATAATCAATTCTGCTTTTTGATAAGTTTAAACTTTCTCTTTTCTGCACTTATGTTTAAAATTTCTCTTTTCTGTGCGTCAGTAGTAGCCTAGTACTTTTCAACTTACTTCAAAATTCCTTAAAAACTGAAAAGCCCTCTTCTCTAGACATCATTTTAAAGGGCAACATGAGGGATCCTTGCGGTGATAGAAGTGTTCTGTATGTTGCCAGGATAAATGTCAATATCCTATTTGTGATATTGCAAGATGTTGCTACTGGGAGAACCTAGGTAAAGGATACACAGGTCTCTCTGTATAATTTCTGAATTATTTTTTACAACATCATGTGAATGAATCTGTGTTTATCTCAAAATAATTTTAAAAATCAAATTACTTATTTAACAAACAGATCCTGGTAACAGGCTGTCCTTAGCACACATTTTAATTTTTACTTACTATCTTAAATGCTATTGTCAAATTGGCTGGAGTAATGAGACATTATTTTTCCCTAATCACAGAACTTAAAGAAAACATACATCTTATGGAAACAGATACATATTTAAATAAGACTACCATGTGTTCTAGTTTTGACCAGTTGGTACCAGAAATTAGTCAGTTCTTGAAGAGATTCGGCAATAAGATCATTCATTATCACTTTATCCCCTGGCATTAAAGAGTTTGTGGAAGTAGAGAGGACACTGATAGTCAAAATACCTTCAATTTGCCAAATTCTTGTATAGGAAAATATTTGTACTGACTACAGTCCTTCTCCCAAATCATGTTCATTTCAAATTCCTTGTGAATAGCTTCCTACCAAAAATTAACTGCCTTTTTAAAGGTTAATTAAAGTCTCCTCTCTCACATAACAAGAATGTTTTCACAACTAAAGAAAGCATCTCAATCAATAAATGTTCACTGAGTATATGGATGCTAGGCAGAGGGTCCATTCACTGCCTAGCAAAGAATGTTCACCATAAACTAGCTTTAGAATTGCAATGGTTCTAGGTAATAATTATCCAAGGATACTAAGGCTTCGAGGTGAAAGGACAAGGTCTTTTCTAATGGATAGATCAGGCAAACAATACCTAAACATCAGCTCATTACTCCAAGTGATGGGATGTGAGAGATAACACACACAGCCACTCAATAGAGATGGAATGTCTTGTCTCACCTTCTCTTTTAAAAAATATTCTGAATCTCATCAACAGATAACTGGTATTAAAAAGGGGAAGGAGATTATTATAGAATACAGGAGACACAGGAGAAAAATACAATGTGTGACTCTTGTTTGGAGCCGCACTTAAACAAACTAATTGTAAGACATTTTTAAGACAATCAGAGAAATTTCCAAATGTCCTGAATGTTAGCCGCCATTAAGTACTTATTTGGGGTAAGGTGGTCTTCTAAAAACAACTAAACAAACAGGAGGGTCATAAATAAGCACCCTTATGTGTGAGGGCTTTATTTTGAAGTATTGAAAGGTGAAATGATTTGCTTTAAAGTGATTCAGAAGTAAGTATATAATAAATAACCTGGAGGAAGTAAATGAACCAAGACTGGTAATATATACATGCCACTTTTGAATATGCTTGAAAATGTCCATGATAAAAGTTAAAATATTTAGAGCTTTCTCTGTGTTTATCCAAGTAGTCTCTCCTCCAGAAGTCACAGGACTTCTGGAGGAGAGACTACTTTCCATAGGGAGAAGCAGAAAGATGAAGGATTAAATGCAGAGAATATGACTTCTTGTTATTATTTTTTAAATAAGGAGGAAGTTAATTACCTCTCTCTTCCAACAGCACACACTCATTATGACCTGTTTACCTACATAAATGAATTTATTTTCATAATTTTATAATTAAACTTTACAACACCAAAAAAAAAAAAAAACAACAAAACAAAACAAAACAAAAAACAACGCATGATGCAAAAGCCTGCCTCAGAAGAATTACAAATTACTCTCCTTCACATCAAGGCATTCTGAGCACTTTCAACAGCTATAGCCTAGAATTTTAAATCAGCAAATTGTCAACATTCACTGTAGAACTACAGTTGCTAGTATAAAAAATATATATTTTTATCCAAGAAATGTTTCTTATATAAGAAAATTTTAAGGTAAGATTGAAATTAGCAACTAAAACAATATCAGAGATGAAATATAGCTGTACTAGCTCCTTCTCAAAAATCAACTCTGCAAACTATCTTCTAAAGAACCGAGTGTGGATTGGGGAGAAATGACATCAAATGTTCAGTTAAGAAGTAAAAGGAAAATGTTTTCATCACAAAAAGCATAAGTACCTCCAAATACAAGCCTCTTTCACTGTATTTTACAAAGCTTTTTAAATACCATTATCTCATAGGTAATTTATATCATACACCTGAATACAATATGTTAGAGTATAAAGCATTAGAAATTACCATTTTTCTTTTCTTTTTTTTGGAGACAGAGTCTCACTCTGTTGCCCAGGCTGGAGTGCACTGGTGCAATCTCAGCTCACTGCAACTTCTACCTTCCCGGTTCAAGTGTTTCTCCTGCCTCAGCCTCCAGAGTCACATAGGTGGGTGACATAGGTACCCGCCACCACACCTGGCTAATTTTTCTATTTTTAGTAGAGACAGGGTTTGACCATGTTGGCCAGGCTGGTCTCGAACTACTCAAGTAATCCACCCCCCTCAGCCTCCCAAAAGGGCTGGGATTACAGGCGTGAGCCACCATGTCTAGCCTAAAATTACCATCTCTCTTTTAACACAATTTTTCTTCTAACTTTTCTAAATATATCAAGACTTCTCTGGGCCTCACTCTCACAGGTCATAACATAAACACTACATCCTAACTGGTTACAATGTATACGTGTACCTGTGTATCTGTTTATGAGTTCCATATTTTCTTTAAGGAAGAGAGAATATATCATCATGGAGGAAGCTTGGTGGTTTCTCCTAAGAGGATGCATCCACTGTGCCTAAATTTAGTAACAAATTTTGTAAACAACTTCATCCTGCCATTGAAACCTTACTACTATAGTAATGAATTGGCAGTAGCTGATTTGGGTGAACCTCAAGGATTATGTTTTTGATTCGAGAGTAACAGATATTGATGGAAATTTTTCTTGTATTTCTGGAATTGCAACTAAGGCCCAAAGAGAAAAACAAAATATGTGATCATGCTTAGCTCAGAGCTACTGAGTCAATCGCAGGGTCACATACTTTCTCCCTAAAGTTCAAGGGACCAGTCCATCACCAGGTGATGAACACACTGTTCATAAGTGATTACTTTTCCCTCTCTGTTGGGGGGTAGTAGGAAGGTTCTTTCTACTCTCGAAAGCCAAGTAAAGTGTGGCTCCAAAATCTGTGCTGCATCTGGTTCATCAGTAAGCTATGGGGCCCTGCTGCAAGTCCACCCTGGGGCCGTCAATGGAAGAGAAACTCACTGGAAAGTTCTAGAAAGTGTTTTCTGAGAGATGAAAAACATAGAATAATGTCCTCTTCGGCCCCTCCTCCATAAGGACAAGACAAGCAGGGTGCTTAAAATGTGTCCCCTGAGTCTGATTGCCATATAAGGTCTGTATTTTTTGGACAATAGGAGAACCACATCTCAGTCTCCCAACACCGCCTACCTTTTTGCATTCCCACCTCCCTTCTGGCCTGCAAGGAGCTGGGCAACAGCTCCAGTTGAAGGGAGAGGAAGTGAAAAGTCTTAAATTAAGTTTGAGATTAAAGTTCTAAAATAAAAAGTACCTACCAATTAAAAGAGTAACATGGTTTTAAGAAACAAAAGTGACTGAAAAGGCATGAAATTAGACTTTGACATTGTTAAGGGAGCCCTTAACCATTGGAAAAAAATCACAGTTGACATTGTGTTGGGACAACTATACTAGAAGAAATAAAACAACTTATTTTTCCTCAAAGTGTTGAGATCCATCTAAAGTATTTTATGGTAACATTATACATTTCATGATTATCACCATTTTATTTATCAAGAAAATAATTCTCTAGGTAAGTCATATCTAGACTCAGGAATCCCTTTTTAGTGTTCCAGTCCGAATGGAAACACGAATGAGAAGTGTCATTTCTAAATTATCCTATATCTGGCACATACTATGAAGTGATAAGACTAGCCACACTTCCTGCTCAAATGCATTTTGGTACAGCTGCTCTACCAATAATGAAGTTTTCAACCATGACAACAAAGTAGATTTATTAGGAACCTGTATTATCATCAGTGTGATAATTATAATAAAAATAAATAAATGTCAAAGTTTATTACTTTCTCTGTGATATATACATAACATGATGAGAGAAACCATGTCTCTTGAGAATAAGTACATGGATCAAAAAGTCAAGGGAATTTTAGGACTCATAGCCGATAAGGTAATCTTGAAAATATATCTCAGACATAACATAGTAACAATAATAAAAATTAATATCGGTTAACTATTATAGTACTTACAAGAATTTGGGTCAGTGGTAGCAGAAATAAGTTGTCACTCTCTATGTCTTTCTCTTTTTCTCTTACTGTCACTACAATTGTTTAAGCACTGAAATTTTTTTAAGTTTATAAAAGCCATTTCTCCAGTTTAGATAAAATATGTTCAAAGTTTCTTTTTTAACTTTTTTAGAATTTTACAAAATCAATAGGTATTAAGTAAATCCAAAACAATTCTGAAAACCATTTACATCTATCTGTTGGCTAATTTACACTAGTGCATCTTTCATCATGCTGTTCCTTCAACGAACTATGTTACTGCAATAAAAATTGATCAGATAAAATGAGGCCATTTTTGTCACACCCAACTAAAACAGAATCAGGGCTGAAGGGGCAGCAGAGCCATGGGGAAAATCACTTGGGAGTCACAAACACCTACTCCAGGAACTGTCTCACAAGCCCAATCCAAAACCTCAAGGACCTGCTATGATCTTGAGACAAGTTTAACCTAGTAATTGCCACCCCTTACCAAACAGAGATCGCTAGCTTCTGTAAAACACAACCAGCATCAATAAACTTTCTTTCAAAACAACCTATGTAATTTTTCTCTTTTCCCAGTAAAACTCCAGCCTTTCCTTTTGCTCTCTGAACGCACCAGAAACCATTCTGGTATGCGTGTGTACATGTCCAATTGCAATTCTAATTATTATATATTATTCCCAAATAAACCCTTTTCTTAGAGATTAATCTCGGTATATATTTACTTAGGGTTGATACTGCCAATATGTCAGAATATTTGCAGTAGTTCTCTGGGTGGTAGAGGTTGGGACTACTGGTAATTTGTATTGCTACTTTAATCTTTTTTATTTTCCAATTTTCTTACCATGAATATGTTACTTTTACTAGGAATAACACATTGCTAAGTATTTTAAAAATCATCACAGGTATAATATATATACATAACTCGTGAACTATTACACTATTTCCACATTTACTTACACAGATATCCTGAAGAAATCACAATAATAATGATGATGATAATAATAAGCCTGTTCTTTCAGGTTAAAGGTTATTATGTGAGTATTCTAAAAAATGGAAAATCAAAAGGAATTAAAGTGATAGAGAAGACACTACATGAACTAAGAGGATGGGTTTGTTATTCTTCTTGATGATCTTCTGCAGGTAACCTTTTCTAGCCCTAGTTGTTTGAACTTTTCAGCAATCATATAAAATGGAGATATTCTTTGAATTTCTGAAACTAACCAAATACATACAAAAGGTAAAATGATACTTATTTAATTCCACTTTGCAATACGCTTTCACATTTCAAACATTACATTGTTTCTGTAAAAATTGCTTCAACTTCAATTAGGAAGTTAAGGAAGTTAAAATATATCTATTTACTTAACATTGATTTATGTTACTTTATAGTTTCCTGTCACTCTGAGATAAATGTTCCTGGAACAGATGAGTTTTGAGTATCACGTAATGAATGAAGAGCAGGACATGGATCTAAAAATCAGAGCTAAGTAACTGACAAGGAGTTCAGGGAAGTAACAAAGCTTATAGGATCTCCAATGTTGAAATTAAAATAAAATATAGAGATGAATC
The DNA here is from genome assembly GCF_009764315.1 of Trachypithecus francoisi. Taxonomy (NCBI): domain Eukaryota; kingdom Metazoa; phylum Chordata; class Mammalia; order Primates; family Cercopithecidae; genus Trachypithecus; species Trachypithecus francoisi. Next base: position 96,672,984 of record NW_022681456.1, on the reverse strand, counting down.
TCTAAATTAAATATTTTATTTGGGATGCACGGAATTGCAATTCAGGGCTTATACACACAGACCAGGGTGGTTTTCATGCAGTATGTCCAAAAAACAAAGGGAAGGTTGGGAGTTTTATTAGAAAGAGAAATGCTATATATTGTTTTGAAAAAAAAACTCATTGGCACTACAGCAGCTTTTGGGAGCTGGCAAAAGTGGTGATTGGTGAGTGATGGTGTAGGTAAAACCAGTCATAGAGTCATGGCAGGTCATGACTGTTCTTTAGGGTTACAGTGAACGGATTCAGCAATTGGCCTTGTGGAAAATTCAATTCTTGGAACACGTGCTGTAAGTGCTTTCTTCCTCTGGCCTCTTGACTCCGATTTAGTTGGGTATGACAAGAATGACTCAATTCGTATAATCAACTTTCACACGAAGTTGATTTCAAAGATTTAGAACCAGACAGTGGATACTCCGGTTTGCATCCTATAATCCTAAAGTTTGACTCTAAATAATGTGTCCTCTCAAAATGTAAACTATATATAAATACATATTACAAAAAGATTTGCATCCAAGGAAACTCACTGCAGGATATATGTAGTAGAAAAAATGGAACCAGCCAAATGCCCATCAGAAAGTGTTTGGTTAAACAAATTGCAGTTCTTTTGAACAATGGAAATTATATAACCTTTAAAATGAATGTGGTATATGCATATTTTGTGGCATAAAAGGATACCTGCAAAATACAAGGTAAAGGAAAATATATTTATTGCAATTCCTGTATGCATATGTGTATGCTTAAAGGGAAAAAAAGATCTGCCAGCATATACATTGAATCATTTGCAGGTTTGGGGGGCAGGGGACGATGCTTTTTTGTATTAGGATAAAAGGAAGCTTTCATTTTACATGTCTGTATCACTTAAAGTTTGTAATAAATATTTATTACTTTCAACCATGAAAATAATGCAGATGAATGAAAAAGGAAGAAAAAAGAAAGAAAAAAACAACAGGGGGAATAAAGAATCATGAAATAGAGGCTGGTTTTAACAGAAAGTTAAGTTTGGGATTAAGGAGGAAAAATTAAGAGTCCCATGCTGGTGTAAAAGAAAATTCTTTTTTTTTTTTTTTTATTATACTTTAAGTTCTAGGGTACATGTGCAAAACGTTTATATCATGTATAACTCCCCAATGCAATCCCTCCCTCCTCCCCCCTCCCCATGATAGGCCCCAGTGTGTGATGTTCGAAAATTCTTAAAAAACACTTGCTACCAAGGCCCAGAATAATGGGAGACTTCAACCACATACTACATGATTGATATCTGTTTCAACCACATACTACATGATTGATATCTGCTTTTTAGTGGCAACACTGAGTGCAGCCTGTACCATAAACATCATCAGGAAGTTACCACATTCCATCTCAGTTTCTCTTCTGATAAGCCTCATTTTTACTATTTGGAAAAGAGTTTCTAAAAAATAAAAAACCGAATACGGATGTAATAAATTTTGTTTGACAAATATGACAAATACTTAGTATTCCTGAAGAAAGAAGCTAGTATAAGATCTTTTTTAAACACAAGCGCTGCGGGTTATTTACCATGTGTATTTTAGAGGAAAATGAGAAAGCCTATTAATAGTAAAGAGCTCTTATTTTTTAAATTATGAAGCAAATTATGACTTTTTCAAATAAGATATTGGTAGCTTTTGTTATCAAAAGTATTTATAAATTGTAAAAGCGTGGTACATCAGGATTTTCAGCTATTTAAAACAAGACATTTATCTTTTTAATGTTCATAAATTTCCTTTAATTATTTTGATATTTTAAGCATATTTTACCCACCTCCCCACAACAGATTTCCTTTTAATCATATCTAAATACTTCAACAATCACTACAGTTCACTTCTGTGGAACAAAAACTCTATAATAATATAAACAGGCTGACTCTAGGTTCTCTGTGGACAGAAGTTTGATTTGACAGTAATGTTTTAATATGCCAGATTCAGTATCAAAGTAACAAGAATACTTAATGTATTTAAAATGCTGACTCGATTATCCTGGCCCTTGGAAAAATACAAGACTACCAAAGGATGAACGGAAGCCATAGTTAGGCAGGGATCCAGTTGCTATGCTAAGAAGCTGCTGAGACAAATATCTGAGAGACATCAGCCATAAGAGTGGATGTGATAACTTTGGAGTATACCTAGAACTTGTAGGAAATCCACTGAAGCCCGGGGCAGTTGGGAAGAACATCCATATACACCGTCCTGCATGGCTAAACTGCTCACCTATTCATTCAATACGTATTCAGACCTACAAAATGCAAAACAGGGGGCTTGCTTGGGCCACACTCTGAACAGAATTAATCTGGTTTCCTGCCAATATAATCTAGAACTCAGTGCAACCATAAGACCTTGCCTTATATTAGTAATACTGTCTTTAAAAATCAAATTTTTCTAAATGCAAATTTTAGTAGAACTTACAAGTCAAAACGAAGATTTTCTCTTTCTTCAAAAAAGTAGTCCAGAATAAACTTTCTTACAAAATCAGGATTTAAAGTATTATCAATTACTTCAGTTCTTCCAAACTGTGGAAAGAGAGAATTTAAAATTAAACCTTGCATGGCTACTTATTACAAGTACAGTACATAACATCACACAGTTCTTTTAAAAAATAAGCAATAAATAACCAAATAATAAAAATTTTTTAGAGATCAAATCATCTCTCTTATTTATTCAGGGAAATCAGAAAACAAGTCCTGAGTTCATTCAAAAATCAGCTTCTCCCCAAAATTCGTATGACAAACCATAATGTTTCTCCTTCTCCTCTCCCTACTTGAAAGTTAAATCTTCTTTTAATGAAAAGAAGTTATTTCTACCTAAAATTTAAATGTATTTCCTAACCTTGTATATGAGAAGGCCAGGCAATACATATTCTTATAATTGAAGAGATCAAAGTATTCATAACCTTCTTCTTTTTATACAAAACAGTCCCATATACAATGCAGTTTATTAGCCATGTTTTGGGGAGAATGCTCTGAAAATCTCCTACACACATATGTCACAACAATCAGTTGTTTCTAATTAATCATGTTTTAATTTTTACCATATCTTGATAGCTAAAATGGAACCTATTCTTTTTGCATCTTTTAAAGCAATATGCTGCACTTTAGCTTAGAAAAACTAAATCTCTCCATCTTAGGGCAAGTGGAAAACAGGAAAAAATATTACACTTTCTATTTCTCCCTCCTTTCAGTGTGATAGAAGGCCATTTGGCACTTCTCCCAAAGATAGAGCACAAATATAAAATTTACATCTCTTTCCCATCCTTGGCTTACATTCTTCCCTCCCAACTCCCGTGGAATTCTAATGAGAGAATTTTAACTTTAGTTCTGAGCAACATTAGGCAATGAAGCATGCTGTCTTATCACGAACGAACTTGTATTAAACTTCAATGAAATATTATCTTTTTAATAGGAAAACAGAAGAATTGTGCTAATCCATTAAAATGTGAAGCTTTCTTAAACTGTAATAATAAAACCATAGTACAAAATATTGATGACATAGGATTTACTAAGGCTACTTCCAACGGATCACCCCCAAAAAGAACAAATTTTCAGAGGTCTATGCCATTGGACAATGTTTTATATCACAGAACAATATCATACAGACAAATTATAACCCAAGTCACTAATTCAACATTTCAATAATATCAAGAATTTACTTTAAACAATAATATCAATTACAGCCACCAGTTATTGAGTGTTTACTTTGTTCCAAGCACCTTTCACACGTTACTTTAAATATTTACTGTAATTCTGCATGATAGAACTAGTCCCATTTTAGAGATAAGAAAATTAAGGCAGAGTTTCAACCTAAGTCACTTGGCTATAAAATCTGCATTCTTTCTAGGACTCTCCTCTATGTAAGCATAAAACATAGGCCCTGGAGAAGATCCAAGAGTGAGCCTATCCATTTTAATTTTCTAATTTGAAGGGAGTCGGAATAACAGAATATACCCAAATAACCAGGGGCTGGCAGTGCTCGTGTATTTCAAGACAACTGTGCAGAGGTCAGTAAGTTCAAGTATAAACCAGAGGGACCCTCCACTGTCCCACTCTTCCTACTGCTGGGAGGAAAGACGGGTTCCAGACCAGAGCAGAGAGCACCAAAGTTGCAAATGCACAACACTCTCAAAGAGAAACTCAGCCAGTACCCATATTCCCAAGTATTTGGATTTTTAACCCAAACTCCCACTCAGAGAGAATTTTTAAAAATGAAGTGAAATTTCCCACAGTAAGCCCCATTGAGGTGCAGCCAGCAACTCCCCAGAGCCTATTAGCCCTTAAAACACACACAAGCCTATATTCATAGAATGCTGCTCCTCAGCAATAGGAGTGACTGAGTATACTCTGCTATCTCTAGTGAAGATTAATTTGTAGCCATTAAAATCCTGGTTTTAGCAAATCATCTATAAATTATGACTATATCCATAACAATATGTCTTCTAACACACAGTCCTGAAATTGTTTTTGATGACATTACCAGTGACCTTCATATTGCTAAATTCAGTGGTCACTTCTGGCCCTCATCTTGCCAGACCTCTCAGCAGTATGTGACACAGCTGTCCACTCATTCTTTTTAGAAGCCGTCTTTCCTGACTTTTGACACCACATTCCTCTGTGTTTCTCTTCTTCTCAGATTCTCAAGTATTCAACATCTCATTGGCAGAGCTCAGTTCAAGGCACTCTTGTTCCCTATACAATCACTTTTTATTAGGTTATTTCATCTGTTTCTGCTATAGTTTGAATGTATCCCTTCCAAAATTCAGGTGTTACCAACATGACAGTATTAAGATGCAGAGCATTTAAGAAGTGATTAGGCCATGAGGGCACCTTTCTTATGAATGGAATGAAGGCCCTTATGAAAGAGGCTTCATACAGCATTTGGCCATGATTTGCCCTTCTGCCTTCCATCATGTTAGGATACAGCAAGAATGTCCTCGCCAGATGCCAGTGCCTTGATCCTGGGCTTCCCAGACTTCAGAACTGTGAGAAAATAAATTTCTCTTCTTTTTAAATTACCTGGTCTCAGGTATTCTGTTATAGCAACACAAAACAGACCAGGATAATTTCTTTGGTTTCAAATACCATCTACATGATAACTTCCAAAGGTATGTCATCAGCTCTGAGACTCACTTCTGGGTACAGACTCATGCATACAACTGCTTTCTTAACTTATACAAGTGGTTGTTTTATAGATCCCTCAGAAGTATCATCCAAACACAAAATAATTATTTTATATCACAAACATCACCCTAATACTGGTGCTTACCAAGTTTACTTCTTGTCAATAAATGCTACCACTATCTGCTTGAGTTATCAGGCCATAAATGAAAGTCATGAATCTCAAGTCTTTCTTTTTAATCTGCCAACTCCTATTCATCACTACCTCATAAGTTATCAGTTATAACTCCAAAACATGCCTCATTGCTGTTTACTTCTCTCCATAGCTCCTATCATCAGCCTAATTCAAGCTTTTCGTCCCTCTCATGGTCTACCCAAAGAGCCTCCTAACTTACATTTCTGCTTCTTCTTTTGTTCTCCTTCCAGTTCATCTTCTATGTGACATCCAGAGTAATCTTTTGAAAATGTAAACATGCCCATGTCATTCCACTAGCCAAAAAATTGTAATGGCTTCCCATAGTACTTATAATGAAATCTCTTTTCTTTGGTCTACAGGTCTTGGCTCCTATTTTCCTCTCTAACCTCATTATAGGCAGTATCCCTTTTTTCTCTTTGCTCCAGCCTCCTGGCTTTCTTGTAGGCCCTTTTACACACCAAACCCTTTCCCACCTCATGGCCTTTGCACCTGCTATTTCCTCTTACTAGAATGTTCTTAACCCCATTCTTGAATGGCTTTTTCCTCATCCTTTATAAAGCCTCTACTTAAATGTCAGCACACCAGCTCTAAACATCAATCTGAAATAGGTGCTCCATTCTTAAAGTTAGTCTCTCTCACAGGACCTGTCTTCCCCCTTAATAAAACTTATATTTTGATATTATACATTTAAATGTTTATGTTGGCTGGGCATGGTGGCTCACACCTGTAATCCCAGCACTTCGGGAGGCCAAGGTGGGCAGATCATCTGAGGTTCGGAGTTCGAGACCAGCCTGACCAACATGGAGAAACCAAATCTCTACTAAAAATACAAAAAATTAGCCGGGCATAGTAGTAGGCGCCTGTAGTCCCAGGTACTCAGGAGGCTGAGGCAGGAGATGGCGTGAACCTAGGAAGTAGAGCTTGCAGTGAGCCGAGATCGTGCCACCGCACTCTAGCCTGGCAGACAGAGTGAGACTCCGTCTCAAAAAAAACAAGAAAAAAAAAAAAATACAAAATTGGCCAGGCGTGGTGGCACATGCCTGTAATCCCAGCTACTCAGGAGGCTGAGGCAAGAGAATCACTTGAACCCAGGAGGCAGAGGCTGCGGTGAGCCAAGATCGCACCATTGCACTCCAGGCTGGGCAACAAGAGTGAAACTCCATCTCAAAAAAAAATAAAAATAAAAATAAAATGTTTATGTTTCCCCCACTAGACAGTAAGCTTCATGAAAGAACAGGACACAGATATGTGTTTGATTTACACCTGAATAAAACTGAACAAATGGTTAAACAACGGAGATCTGAGATACATTGTTCAGAAAAAATATCAACGGTAATGTATAGTATAACACCAATTTTGGTATATGTGTAGCATAATACCAATTTGATTAAAACATAAGCATATATATGCATATATATATATACACACACACACACACACACAGAAAAAAATAGAATGCAGTGTACCAGAATGTAATGATTATCATCTAATTTTTTTAAAATGTGTTATGCATTTCTGGGTTTTCCCAATTTCTCGCAATGAGTACAATTTACTTTTAAAATCAGAAACAAAAAACTTTCAGGCAGCTTTCCCGTTTTTTAGTTCACTGTATTATAAAAAGTGAAAACTGGAAATAATAAGAAATCTACACATATGTTATGACTAGTTCAGCTCATGGGAAATATGTCGGTTATTTCCTGGATGCTGGAATGTATTAGCTATCAACCAAGTGTAATCTTTTTGACTTGAAATAAAATTTACATCTTAGCTAATGTCTTATACTACTAAATAAATAATTGTTAATTCTTTGGAAAATGTGCAGTGGCATATCATTCTATGCCTATTAAAGGGGTGTAAAATTTTAAGGAAAGACAATTATTAATAATTTTAATTGATGTTATATACCCAGAAACAGCTACATTTTAAAGAATTTTAACTTGTGTCCTAAAAAGTCTTGTTCTGAATATCAATAATACTAGATTATCAAAAGTACTTACGAATCTAATTACAATAACCTCTGGCACAGGCACAATGTACATGTACAAATATGTGGAACCAAGCACTTTTACATAACGATGCTGTATTATGTTTTCGTAATCTTATAGTTAGGAAACTATTCTTTTATTCACCAAGTATGAAAATTTTCTGTTATTTGAAAAAAAAGTATGTAAACTTAAATTTGTTAAAACCATAAAACAATGTTCCCTTTAAAATTCCAAGCAAAAAATGAAAAACAATTCACAATCAAGTCTTTCAAAGTTTTCCTTTGTTTTATGCTTGAGCTAATCGGATAAATAGCTACTTTTCCAGTTTAGGAACAAATCTTGCAGAAAATGATAGAATAGAAATACTCCTCATTTCTAAATCAACTGATTATTAAACTACTTCAGAGAAGCAGTACTGGGAAGAACACTCAGTAACTTCATCTATTTATGGCACCAAGCAGATGAACTATGTTTTGATTAAAATGTTCAGAAAGTTTTAATATATTATGAAGGCCCAGCACAACCATCCAGTCTCACATTCACTTGTCAACTGAAGTGAAAGTGATGAAGAAAAAAGGTCATCTGAACAACTGCACATCTTTAATTCAATTATTATGTTATAATTAAATCTTAGCAGCCATGATATACGGCCACAGTTTCCAGAGATTAGACAAGAGTAAAATAGATGAGTACAGCAGGCAGAATATTCTGACATAATATTAAGATAAATTTAATCTAAAAGCGCAACTTAGGACTATAAATATCCAACTTGCATGAAGGATACCAAACATACAAACACACACAGCTATACACAGAAGGTTTACATTCTCATACTCTTCCTCTTGGAAATAAAACACTGACCTCACCAGAGAATCCACAGCCCTCTTCTTCTAAGAGAGATATACTTCTGTTATATAATTCATTATCCAAGACATTTTTTTCACAATCCTATAATACAAAACTCACTTTATTATAACAAGTAGAATATCTGAAAGCTTTATCTAGATCTTACAATACTACAGATCAATGAGATGTAGCTACAGATATAAAAATATATGTACACACTACACACACACACACACACACAGAGAGAAGTAAAATGACTTCCTTCTAACGTTCTTGGTTACAACAAAATATTTCACATAAGTGACTGTCATTCAATTTTTAGGATCTTCTGTTTCTAGGAAGTCACCTAACTCTTTAACCACCAACAAATGAGTACCTACATCATGTCTCTGTAATTTTCACACATAAAACATAGAACTAAAGTCTACCAGCATTTAAAATTATATTATAGTGTTTTAAAACTTTAGTTAAAACAATTATTAAATTTTATCATGTACTTTAAAATAAAAATATCTTATGAAACTTCTTTTAACATGTCATTACTTGCTATTAATTATTTGATTAGTAACATGTTTCACCCTCTGAATAAAAAAAAAACTGATTCAGTTTATCTAAGAGATCCTTATTGGGAAATATGAATTAATTTTATAACATATCAGTTAGATGTTCATTTATGTGAGACAAAACATCTTTAAATGAACTGGGCAGACTATGTTAAGTTAGATTATTTTAATTTAAATGGTTATATAAATCCAATTGAAAATAAACTTGAAAAAATATAATGTATTGACATCAAACCTGAAGTATTTGAATATCTCAAAACAGTTCACACAGATGCTCTATAAATGTTGTGGACTAGCATTCATTACAAAATAAATAACAATGAATTTCATAAACTCAAAACAAACTTTTGATCGATTATCTTTAAAACTCTTCCAGGGCAATAATTCTTAGATTTTTTAGAATTCTTAAATTTCATTATTCCCTTTGTAAAACTTTCACAACACTTTCTCCTTTTCCTGGAAGTATTGCATAAAATATGATCTCTAGGCACGGTTTGAGCATTGATATTTTTAAATTTTCAATGTTTATTTTTGTGAATTTTATTTATTTAATTTAATTTTGTACTATGAATTTTGCAGGAAAATAGAAACATTGCAAAACTAAGCCTGAGAATTATTTTCATTCACGAGTGATCACAGAAAACTTTTACTCTGCCAGTGACAAATTATGTTGTTTTACACCAACTCTTCCCCTGAGAGCAACTAGAAAAGGTAGACAAAATATTTTTAAAAATCATTTTGGAAGCACCAGAGACCTAACAAAAGGTTATAATTTATGGAACAAAAAAACATGGACAAAAGGGAGGCCAGGAGAGAAGCCCTAAAAGGCTGCTTTTGGGGAAAAAAAAAAAAAAAAGCCAAACTAGTCAGAGATTTTAGCAGTGTATATGCATGTTCGGTCTATATTTCTTTCCATTTATAATATGTCTAAACCTTTAAAAAGTGAGAGAGAAAGATTACCAAAAAAAACTAAGTCAACAAATCTTTAGGCTGGGATTCCAAAGGGCTACAATTGAGAAGGATAAATCAGAAGAACAACCCTCAGGAGCAATGAAAGCCAGATTAGCGTCATTCAAATGTTTAAGGAATTAAGGTGAACTTTTACTAGCCTTTCTGTATCTAAAAGTAAAAGTAAACCCCCTCTAGAAAAATATAAAATCATTCAAACCTTTGCATTATCTCTAATTTTTCATATACCACATGCAGCAATTATCATCAGAAATGAGAACTTCTGTTCCAGCTCTATGTAATAGATCATAGCAGCCTATAGCAGACCAAGATCTCAAATAAACAACATTATACCTCACAGAACTAGAAAACAAAGAAAAAACTAAGCTCAAAGTCTGTGGAAGAAAATAATAAAGATCAGAGAAGAATAAATAAAATAGAGACTAGAAAGATAATAGAAAACAAAATAAAACTAAGAATTGATTTTTTTGAAAAGGTAAACAAAATTGACAAACCTTTAGTCAAGACAGAAAAAAAAGGGAAGACAAATACATAAATTCAGAAATGAAAGAGGAGACATTACAACTGATACCACAGAGATACAAAAGATCATGAAAGTCAACTATAAACAAGTTACCTACAAATTGGATAACCTAGGTAAAATGGATAAATTCACAGAAACATACAACCCAAAAAGACTGAAATTAAAAAGACAGAAAACCTGAGTAAGCAAATAATGAATAAAATGGTTAAATCAATAATAATAGAAAAGAAATATCCCATCAAAGGAAAAACAAGGACCAGATGACTCACACAGAATTCTACCAAATATTAAGAGAAAAAATATGGGTTGATTATCCCTTATCTGAAATGCTTGGGACAGAAGTGTTTCAGATTTCAGAATTTTTCAAATTTTGGAATACTGTATATACATTTTAGGATATCTTGGGAATGGGACCCAAGTCTAAACATGAAACTCCTTTGTTTTATGGTTTAGTGTGTGTCTTATTTATGCTCAGTGTATGTCTTATATATCATATACAATAACTTCAGTAATTTTGTTCCTGAAACAAAGTTTTGATCGCATTTTACTGTGACCCATCAGATGAGGTCACATGTAAAATTTTCCACTTGTGGCATTATGCCAACACTCAGAAAGTTTCCAATTTTGGAGTATTTTGGATTTTGAGCTTTCAGATTAAGGACAATCAATCTGTAATACCAATCCTTCTAAAATACTTCCAAAAACTGAAGAAAAGGGAATGCTTCCAAACTCATTTTACAAGTCTAGCATTGCCCTGTGTCATGGTTAATACTGAGTATCAATTTGGTTGGATTGAAGGATGCAAAGTATTGCTCCTAGGTGTGTCTGTGAGGGTGTTGCCATAGGAGATTCACATTGAGTCAGTGAACTGGGAGAAGCAGGGCCACTCTCAATCTGGGTGGGTACCATCTAATCAGCTGCCAGTACACTAGAATAAAGCAAGCAGGAAAAGATGGAAAAGCAGACTTGTTGAGTCTTCCGGACTTCACCTTTTTCTCATGCCAGATGATTCCTGCTCTCAAATATCGGACTCCAAGTTCTTCAGCTTTTGGACTCTTGGACTTATACCAGTGGTTTGTGATTGTGTGAGTCAATACTGCTTAATAGACTCCCGTTTATACATACATCTATCCTATCAGTTCTGTCCCTCTAGAGAACCCTGACTAATACACCCTGATACCAAAGCCAGACAAAAACATTATAAGAAAAGAAAACTAAAGGCAGCTGTCTGTGATGATCACAGGTGCAAAAATCTTTAACAAAATACTATCAGCCTGAATTCAACAATACATTAAAAGAATCATTTATCATAAGTGGGATTTATCACTGGGATGCAAGGATGGTTCAACATACACAACTCCATAAAGATGATACAGTACATTAACAGAACGAATTACGAAAACTATATGATCAACTCAATGGAGCTGAAAAGGCTTTTAACAACATTCAAGAACGTTTCCAGATAAAAAATTCAAAACAAGTTTTAAAGGAATAAACCTCTATACAATAAAAGACATTTATGAAAAGCCCACAGCTAACATCATACTGAAAGCTTTTCCTCTAATTCAGGAACCAGACAAGGATGCCCACTCTCACACTTCTACTTAACCTAGGACTGCAAGTTCTAGCCAGAGCAATTAGACAAGAAAAAGAAATAAAAGGTATGCATATTGGAAAGAAAGAAGTGAAACTGTTTCTATTTGCTAATGACATGATCTTATATAGAGAAAGTTCTAAAGACTCCACCAATAAACTATTTCAACTGAAGTCAGTAAAGTTACAGGATACAAATTCAACACAGAAAAATCAGTAGTGTATCGTTACACTAACAACAAATTATCTGAAAAGTAAATTAAGAAAATCCCATTCACAATAACATTAAATAAAAAAAACACAAAATACTGAAGAGTAAATTTAACCAAAAAGGTGAAAAACCTGTATAATAAAAACAAAACACTGATGAAAGAAATAATTATGACACAAATAAATGGAAAACTATTCTATGTTCATGGACTGAAAATGTAATATAGTTAAAATGGCCATATTACATAAGTGATGCAATCTCTATCAAAATTCCAAGTCATTTTTCAGAGAAATAGAAAATACAATCCTAAGTTTTATACAGAACCACAAAAGATCCCATATAGCCAAAGTAACCTTGAGAAAAAAAGAACAAAGCTGAAGGCATCACACTACCTAACTTCAAAATCCACTACAATGCTATAGTTTCCAACACAGCATGTTATTGGCATAACAACATATAATGACCAGTGGAACAGGATACAGAGTCCAGAAATAAATCCATGCACAGCACAGCATGTGGAAAGGGAAGATGTTGATCAAAGTGTACAAAATTTCAGTTAAGCAGGAGGAATAAGTTGTAATGATCTACTGTAGAAAAAAGTGACTATAATAACAACACACTGTGTATTTCAAAATTGCTAAGAGAAGATTTTAAATATTTTCACCACAAAAAGAATACTAAGTAGGTGAGGTACTGGATTTCTTAAACAACCTGATTTAATTATTCCCATAATGTAAACATTTAAAATATCACATTGTATCCCATAAATATATAATATGCAACTATTGTCAATTAAAAGTTAAAACAAAAACTTGAAAATTTAATGAAACAACTGAAAGAGATTAAAAGGGACCAAAGAACAAACAAAACAACTGGCAAGCCCTTACCTAAACTAATTTTAAAAAGACAGAAGTCACAAATAAAATAATAAATAAAGAGAAAACATGACAAGTGATGGTACAGGAATAAAAATGATCATAAGGGACTATTATGAACAACTTTAGCCAACAAATTGAATAACCCAGAAGAAACATATAACCTACTAAAGCTGAATCATGAAAAGATAGGCAACTTGAACAGACCAATAGTGAATAAGAGATTGAAGCAGTACTCAACAAGCTCAAAAGCAGTAATCAAAAGGAAAAGCCTGAGACTTGATGGCTTCTCTGATGAATGCTACCAAACATTTAAACAAGAATCAATATCAATCTTCCTTAAATTCTTCCCAAAATATTAAAAAAAAAAAAAAAAGAAATACCTTCAGACTCATGAAGTCAGCATTATCATCATACCAAAACTAGACAAGGGCACAACTGGAAAAGAAAATTATAGGCCAATATCCTTGGTGAATATGGATATAAAAATCCTCAACAAAATACAAACAGACCAAATTAAATAGCATATTAAAAGGATCATCCTTGTCTATAATCCTCACTAGCTAGACACCTGGTATCAACAACTAATGGCATGGGTTGCCTAGAGGGCAGAACCTTAGATTTTTCTCAGTTTTCCTATAATATTCTGAATTGATAAAATAAATTTGACAGTAGTGCTTATAAATTTTTCAAAATGCCTATGTAAATTGAATTTTTTATAATCCCCATAAAATAAAAATACAAATAGAGTAGACATTGTTCTGTACTTCATGTTGTTTGCAAGAAACTGATCACCACATTTAAAACTTGGAAAAGACAGCTACTGTATCAATGGTTAACCATAGAATAAAATTTTAGGCTGTGTGGTTTTTCAATATACATGTACTATCACAAAATCTTATGTTGTGATTTATCTTTATTTAAAACTTTAGATGCATCACATTTAAAGAAAATTGTGACTGCATAAGGTTTCTAACTGGACTATACTATGAGTATCAGGATTTCTTTTTTTTTTTTTTCAATATACAGCCTAGATATATTTTGGGTAAAGATAAATGCTCTTTAGTTAGAAATAAATTATGATAATAGAGTAGATGTTTACCTTAATCTTGTTGTCTTTTTCCTTAATTTTCAAAATAAAAGGCTGGCAACCTACATTGACAACCTTCATACTTTTCCTTCAAATGTTACTGATTCATGTAGCAAAACCCTGTCACACACTGATTTAACATACATAAATGTCAACAAAACATATCAGTATTATTCATGCCAATAATAGAAAAGAGACACACCTAATTAAAATTAGGTGTTTATTATTCATGCCAATAATAAAAGAGACACACCTAATTAAAATCATAGCTACAACTCAAATAATTCATATTTTATTTTGTAATATAATTGGCAGTACACAAATATATTGACTATAAATAAACCATAGATCTCAGTCATTGTTTATTGATTGTCTATCAAAGAAATTGTAAGGGTGGGACTTTCATTTCCAGAAAGATGGAGTCATTTCTCTATTTTTCTTGCAAAGTACAACTAAAAACACTGAACTACATTATAGTTATTTCTTTACTTTATCAATGTCGATATTCTGGTTTTGATAATGTACTAGTTTTTTTAAGATATTACCACTTGGGCAAAGTGAGGAAACAGGACATAGGATTTCTCTGTATTATTTCTTATGTAAGGACAAACACAAACCAAAAATTAAAAATAAGAAGGTTAGGCCAGAGGTGGTGGCTCACGTCTATAATCCCAGCATTTTGGGAGGCCAGGGCACGCGGATCACAAGGTCAGGAGTTTGAGACCAGCCTGGCCAACATGGCGAAACCCCATCTCTACTAAAAATACAAAAAAAAAATAGCCAGGCATGGTGGCGGGCACCTGTAATCCCAGCTACTCAGGAGGCTGAGGCACAAGAATTGCTTGAACCCAGGAGACGGAGGTTGCAGTGGGCTGACATTGTGCCACTGCACTCTAGCCTGGGAGACAAGAGCAAGACTCCATCTAAAAAAAAAAAATAAGAGGCTTAAGTCTCCCTGTTGATAATAGAAAATATTTCCCTCCCTCCTTTTATTCAGAGCATTTACTTTGGAAAACATGTAATTACAAGTACTTTCTCTCTCTGAAATGTATATAAATCATTTTGAAAACTCTGGTCAGCTTTATAACCCGGGAATGTCCTTCTCAAAACATAGGAGCCATCTTTATATAATGTAAACATCAAAATAAATTGCACCTCTGTCTCCCAGTTTCTGTGGGAAAGCAGGAGCCTAATTTTGGTAGAGTCATTGTTCCAAGTTGCAAAACTACCTTTTGTCCTAAAGACAGGAAGTTTGTTTTTCCTCCATATAAAGCCAATTACCTAACACAGATGGTTATGATGGAGTTCAGGAGAGCCCCAAAATTGGGGCTTAGCCTGGGAGGTTCTTAACTTCACCTAGAAAAGAATTCAAGGGCAAGCTGGTGGTGTTAAACAGCAACTTTTATTGAAGTGTCAGTGTACAGCAGTAGCAGAGTTTCTGCTCTTTGCAAGCAGGGCTACACAATAGGCAGTGTGCCAAAGTAGCAGCTCAAAGGTGCTTCTGCAGTCATATTTATTTTACTACATTTTAACTACATGTAAATTTACTACATTTTAACTACACGTAAATTAAGGAGCAGTTTATGCAGAAATTTCTAGAAAAAGAGTGGTAACTTCTAGGTCATCAGGTTGTTGTCATGGAAAGGGGCAATTAGTTCCAGGTGTTGTCACGGCAATGGCAAATTGACATGGCACATTGGTAGACATCTTATGGAAGGCTGCTTCTACACCAGCCCTGTTTTTGCTAGACCAAATCCTCAATTTGGTCTAGCGTCTAAGCCCCACCTCTGGAGTCGAGTCTCAACTTCCACCTCAGTTATAGTATGAGCAAATGAGATTTTTTTCCTGTGATACAAGGGCGATTCAAATAAAGCAAATCAATTAATGCAATATACAGTAAAACAGATTAAAAGATAAAATACCATGGCCATCTCAATAGACACAGAAAAAGCGCTGGACAAAATTCTACGTTTCCTGATGAAAATACTCAGTAAATACTTTACCTGAACATAACAAAACCATATACATAAAGCCTACGGCAACATCATATTCAGTGGTGAAAAACTGAAAGCTTTTCCTCTAAAATCAGGAAAAAGGTAAAGACAATTCTCATCACTTCTAATCAACATAGTGTGAAAATCCTAGCCAGAGCACTTAGACATGAAAAAGAAATAAAAGGTATCCAAATCAAAACAGAGGAAGTAAAATTATCTTCATTTGCAAATGACCTTATAGGTAAAAAAAAAAAAAAAAAAACCCAAAGACTTCACAAAAACTATTAGAAATAATAAACAAATTCATAAGTTGCAGATATGAAATCTATATACAAAAATCAGTTGTGCTTTTATACACCAACAATGAACCATCCAAAAAGATACTTAAGAAATAATTTCTTTCTAACAGAATCAGAAAGAATAAAATACTTGGTGATAAACTTAACTAAGAAGGTAAAAGACCTGTGTACACTGAACACAAAGCATTAATGAAATAAATAAGAAAGACAAAAAGAAATGGAAAAACCTCTCATGTTAATGGATTGGAAGATCAAAATAATCACACTACCCAAAGTGATCTTGATCTTTGATTCAATGCAATAATTATCAAAATCCTAATGGCATTTTTAATAATAGATAAAAAAATCTTAAAATTCATATGGAACCACAAAAGATCCTGAATAGCTAAAGCAACATTGAAAAAGAACAAAGTTCGAGGTATCACACTTCCTGATTTCAAAATATACTAAAAAGCTATAGTCATTAAAATAATATAGTACTGATAACAACAGCCACATGGATCATTGGAATAGAAGAGAAAACTCATAAATAAATTCACACATAGATGTTTAACTGATCTTCAACAAGGGTGTCAGTGGGGAAAAGATAATTTCTTCAACAGATGGTGTAGAAAAAATTTGATATTCATATGCAAATACACATACACAAAAGACTACTCAAAATGAAGTAAAGACATAATGTAAGATTTGAAACTGTAAAACTCCTAGAAGAAAACATAGGGTAAAAGTTTCATGACATTGGTCTTGGGCCATAAATTCTTGATTATAACACCAAAAGCATAAGCAGCAAAAGCAAAATTAGACAGGTGGGAGTAACTCAAATTAAAAAGTTGTTCCACACCAAAGGAAAGCAGAGTCAAATGGCAACCCACAGAAGGAGGAAATATTTGTGTACCATCTGATGAGGGATTAACAACCAAAATATAAAAAGAAATCAGAAACTCAGCAGCAAAACAACCAAATAACTCAATTTAAAAATAGGCAAAAAAAAAAAAAAAACCTTGAATAAACATTTCTCCAAAGAAGATACACAAATGGTCAACAGGTATATGAAAGGATGCTCAACATCACTAATCATTAGAGAATTGTAAATTCAAAATTCCCTGAGATATTGTCTCATGCCTGTTAGAATGGCTATTATGAAAAAAAGAAAAAAAAAAAAAAGAATTGTTGTTGAGGATGTGGAGAAATTAGAGCATTTGTGCACTACTGCTGGAATTGTAAAATGGTGCAGCCACTGTGGAGAACGGTATGAAATTTCCAAAAACTAAAAATATATTTATCATGTGGTCCAGCAATCCCACTTTTGAGTGTATATTCAAAAAAACTCAAATAATAATTTTGAAGAGATATCTGCACTCCTATGCTCATTACAGCATTATTCATAATAGTCTACATACCATGGGACATGATTCAGCCTTTAAAAGGAAGGAAATCCTGCCATTTGCAACAACATGGATGAATCTGGAAGACATTATGCTAACTGAAATAAACCAGACACAGAAGGACAGATAATACAAAATACCACTTATATGATGAATTTAAAATGGTCAAATTCATAGAAGTAAAAAGTAGAAGAACGTCTGTCAGGGGATGAAGGGAGGGGAAACTGGGAAGAATTAGTCAAAGGGTATTAAGTTTCAGTTATGAAAAATGAGTAAGTCCCAAAGATCTACTGTACAGCATTGTACCTAGGGTTAACTATACCGTATTCCATACTTAAAAATTTGCTAAAAGTGTAGATATTAAGTGTTCTTACGGCAAAAAATCACGTGGTATATATACAACAGAATATTATTCAGGCTTACAAAAGAAGGTAATCCTGCCATATGCAGCAACATGAATAAATCTGGAGGACATTATATTAACTGAAATAAACAACTCACAGAAGGACAAATACTGTGTAATTCCCCTTACACGAGGTATCTAAAATAGTCACACTTATAGAAACAGCAAAGAATGGTGGTTGCCATTGGCTGTGGGGGAGAGAAAAACGGGGAGTTATTGTTCAATGGGTATCAAGTTTTAGTTATGCAAGATGAGCAAGTTCTATGTCAACAGTTAATAAAACTGTACTGTATACTTAAAATTTTTAAAGGGCATATATTAAGTGTTCTTATCACATGAAAATAAAGAAAATCAAAGCAAAGCAAATCAGAACGAATATTAAAAACAACTTATTAAACTTTCAAGCATAAAAACAATTTGAAACATTACAAGAAAACATGACCTACTCAGAATATCAATTTTGAATGACTAATACCAAGACACAGTCTAGTGAAAGTACTTAATATTATTTTAAAAAGAGAAATAATCCACTAGCCATTCATGCAGAATGAGTACATAGCTTAAAATAAAATTATATTTTCATAAAACTTTTTGTCAGAAATGCTTTATGACAGAATAAAAATGAAATAATATATTAAATATATGCAAGGAAAGAAAATGTGATCAAAAGATTTCATGTTCTTCCAATACAAAGGACACAAATTGTTATCAACACTTTAGGGAAATATTGTTCCTATGAACTTTTCTAAGGAATTTACTAAAGATTGATTTTTATAAAACCATAATTACTAGAGAAATATTGACATATAGAGTAGTGGTGAGCATTACTTACAGAACTAAGACTAAATTATGGCTGAAAGAGAAAAAATAAAGCATGAATGGCAATATAATCTGCTAATGTTGGTATAGTATAACATTATTCCAACTGATACATGAAAATCTCCAATGATCTAGGCACTAAGCATCAAAGAGTACTAATATCACAAAAGAGTAAAAACAAGACATCATTTGCTTTTCAATGAAAAGTTCATACAACCACCAATAGATCTGTTAAAGAAAATTAAATCTCTGTTCAACCTTCAGATTCAATTTGCCAAATTGTAATGCAAATAACAGAAAAAATATAATGAAATGCACCATAAGCACACGGTCAACAAGATTCTGACTGTGTAACTACAGGTCAAATTAGCTTGTTAGCATTATATGTATCATATACATTATAATCATTATATATTTCTCCTATTTAATCCTGAGGATTAGATGGTAGAAACATATCAGTTTAATTCCCTGATTCTGGTTATTATATTATGATTATGGAAGAACATGTCTTTTATGTAAATAAAGCATTCAGATGTTGTGGGGCATATTGTCAGCAACTTATTTTCAAACAGTTTAAAGGGAAAAAAAATCCTTTATACTCTATTTGCACCTTTTCTGTAAGTCTGACATATTTTCAAATTTTAAAAAATAACTTTGAATCTGGAAGGTAACAGAAGCATAACAAAATAAACTGGGATATAATTAAAGCCTCTCAAAAGAGAATTTTTAACCTAAAATGCATATATGAGAAAAATGACTAACAATAACTGTTAAGCTATTATTCTCAAGAACTTAGAAGAGAAAGGCTGGGTGCAATGGCTCATGCCTGTAATCCCAGCACTTTGGGAGGCCGAGGCAGGCAGATCATTTCAGGTCAGGAGTTCAAGACCAGCCTGACTAATATGGCAAAACCTTGTCTCTACTAAAAATACAAAAATTAATCAGTCCTGGTGGCACACACCTGCAGTCCCAGCTACTTGGGAGGCTGACCAATGAGAATCACTTGAACCCAGGAGATGGAGGCTGCACTGAGTCGAAATCATGCCACTGCACTCCAGCCTGGATGAAAGAACGAGACTGTGTCTCAAAAAAGAAATAAAAGATCAAATGAAACCCAAAAATGAGAAAAAAATTAGTTGCAGTAACCAGTGACAGTTTTTTAATTAGAGATAACCATTAAAGGCAAAATTTGATTATTGCAAAGACTAATAATTGATAAACCTTTGCCAAGAAGAACCAAAAAAAAGAAACACAAATTATCAATATAAGAAGGTAAAAAAAGGGACATCATTATAGATCCCACAGAAAATACACATATCATAAGTGTGTATTACAAGCAGCGTTATGCCAATAAATTGAAAATTCAGGTTAAATGGATAAATTCCTGAAAAATCATGGCATACAAAACTGACAGAAGAAGAAACTGAAATTGTAAGTAGACATGTATGTAACGAAGATATTGAATCTGATATTAAAACCTCCTATAATGAAATGTCCAGACTTGGAATGTTTTAGCAGCAAACTTTTCAAACATTTAACTAAAATACAACACCAATTTTACTCATATTCCTTCAAAGAGAAAACAGAAATGCTTTCAAGCAGAAGTAATGAGGCTTGCCTAATCTTAACAACAAAAGCTACAAGTTTATGATAAAGAAGTAAATTTATAGATAAACATAATTTGTAACAGGCAAAAGTCTAACAAATAGTAGCAAGGCCTAGTAAGCAATATACTTAAAAGACCATACATCATTATTCAGTGGGAAACATTATGGAAATACGTGTTTTATGAAACTCAAGCATGTATTTCACCTTAATGACAAAATAAAAATCATATACTCATCTGAATAAATGCAAACACATGAAAATTTTACCCATGGAATCAAGAACAAGAGTGCCTCCTGTCACCACTTTTATTAAACACTATACAAGAGGCCCCTGTCAGTACAGTAAAAATAAATGTATGTATAAATTGACAAACAGA
This sequence comes from Trachypithecus francoisi, assembly GCF_009764315.1. Classification (NCBI taxonomy): domain Eukaryota; kingdom Metazoa; phylum Chordata; class Mammalia; order Primates; family Cercopithecidae; genus Trachypithecus; species Trachypithecus francoisi. The sequence continues at coordinate 96,652,087 of NW_022681456.1, read as the reverse complement.
TTCTAAAATTTCTGTTGAGCTGTATAAAGCTAAGAATATCCTAGAAATAGGGTTTGAGAACTATGGCCCATAGGCCAAATCTGGCGTGCTGCTGGTTTTCATAAGTTAAGTTTCACTGAAGCACAGCCTCATCATCATTCATTTACATACTGTCAATGGCTGCTTTCATGCTACAGTAGCTAGAGAGACTATAAGGCCCACCTAGCCTAAAATCTTTGCCCTGGCTCCTATTTACATTTGACCCTTTACAGAAAAATATTTGCCAGCCCCTGCCCTAGAAAATCTAAAGAAGAAAAAAAAAAAAAAAAAACTACAAAGCTCACGCTGCCAGCACTAGTTATTAAAACAGCATGGTATTACACAACAGAATCCTCAACAAGGTCCTCCCATATACAGTTATTTGTGATAAAGGTGATGTAATTGTGCAGCGGAGAAAGGCAATCCCTTCAACACATGTTCCCGAGTCAATTCGACACTATATGGCATCAAAGTAAATTTCATCTCAAACCATATACAAAAATTAATCCTAGAGGAACCGTAGGTCTAAACATGAAAGGTGAAATAATAAAACTTCTAAAAGGTAACACTGGGAAATACCATCATGGCCTTCAGAGAATAAGATTTTCTTAAAAAGAATGAAAGCACAGATCATAAAGTATATGTTATGATTATAAAGGATCATATTGCTATGTTAGATTAAATTAAAATTATGAACTTTTGTTCATCAAAATACACTATTCAAAGAGTAGAATGCCACACTATATAAAGGGAGAAGATGCTTGCAAGATACGCAAGCAACAAGGAATTCCTGTCCTGAAGATATAACTCCTGAGAATTAGTAAGAAAATAGGCAACACTTCTTAAAAGTGGCCATTAAGCCTACCTAAAGGTTCTGAACCATAGTAATCATCGACAAGTTAAAAAACAAAAACAGGATATCTTTACCCACTAATCAGAATGGAAATATTTTTAAAACTGGCAATAAAAAGCATTGGCAAAGATGTACGGCAATACAAGTGGCAGATGGAAAATTCTGGAAAACCATTTGGCAGTATCTACTGAAGATGAAAATATGCATTCCTCCTATGGCTCAGATAATTCACTCCTACATAAAATATTAGGAATATGTGAATGTTAAGACCCAAAAGATATGTACAAGAATGTTCTAAACAGATAATAATATTTAGTAACTGGGAACAAGCCAAAAATCTGTCCAAAGTAGAATGGGTAAGTACATTGGGGCATACTCATAAAACAGAGAACCATGCAGCAACGGACATGAACAACCTCTTGCCACAGGCATGGAAAGAGCTCACTGAAAGAAACAACATAATTAAGTATAAACTATATGATTCTATGTATATAAGGCTTTAAAATGGGCAAAACTATTCTATAGTGTTAGAGATCAGAATGGTAGTTCAATTTAGGAGGGAAGGAACACAGTAAAAATTCCTGAATTTCTAGGAATGTTCCCTTTCTTGATCTAGATGATGGTTACATGGCTGTGTTTACTTCTAATTCATTGTGCTATATAATTTGTGCCGTTCATTTGGATGAGTTTTATTTTGATAAAAAGGTATATTAAAAGTGGGACAGAAAAATAATTTAAGAGATCAAACCATTCTGGATTTGCTTTTTAGCTAACAATGAGAAAAGTTCTGTCTAAAGTGTGATTCTTGTTCAATTGAACACATGATATGCATAAAGCTAATAGAGTTCAACTAAGCTTTATAAACTACAGGTAACTTATATTAACCCACAATTTCTACTTATCTATATCCAGGAATATTTGTAATACTATTTTATGTTCTTTTCTGAACAGAAAGATTCCAATGCCAATCTGCAGATCTCTTTCTAAAACTGGTATTGCTGACATTGGAAATCCAAATGGATCAATATAGTATTTGTCTGTGTAACATACAACATATTTTTGCTAAAATATTAATGGCTACACATTTCATAAAATATATTGGCTTTACTAAGTTCTTTCAACTACATGTCACACAACTGTTTTTACAAGAACACAGTAAACGTCTTCCATTACAATCCCCTCAATCAATCACAGGAAGTCTTTATACATATTGGGAGACTCCTTCCAATATTCACTAAAGAAACATAATGCTGTAGATTGAATGCACAGCAGAATAGTGCAATTCAAATCTTTTCTAAAAGAGAGAAAACAAAACAAAATAAAAATATTCAGCTGCTCTGCAACATGCATTCAGTAGTGAAGAAAGTATCAGTAGCCATGCAGAACGGTTAATCAATTAGGAACAGTGATGGCCTAAAAATTTTAAAAGCTTCCTCTCTCCTGTATCAATAGTTTTATACATTTCATAATAATATTTCTCTAAAACAAAAATGAAAGCATGTAATGAATATCCCTAAGCCTTAAGAGATATATAACACGTTGTCAATTGATGCAATAATTCAAATTCCAAAACATGTAGTTAAGCTTAGAATAAAGAGTAGAAGGCCGGGCGCGATGGCTCAAGCCTGTAATCCCAGCACTTTGGGAGGCCGAGACGGGCGTATCACAAGGTCAGGAGATCGAGACCATCCTGGCTAATACGGTGAAACCCTGTCTCTACTTAAAAATACAAAAAACTAGCTGGGCGACGAGGCGGGCGCCTGTAGTCCCAGCTACTCGGGAGGCTGAGGCAGGAGAATGGTGTAAACACGGGAGGCGGAGCTTGCAGTGAGCTGAGATCCCGCCACTGCACACCAGCCTGGGTGGCAGAGCAAGACTCCGTCTCAAAAAAAAAAAGAAAGAAAAGAATAAAGAATAAAGAGTAGAAGAACAAGTCTTAGGCTTCCATAACTAGTTACCATGACACATACATGTTCTCACATTTAATATAAAAAAATGTGGCCTACATAGCAATTTATCTACAGGGATCCTTCCACCACATAAATTCTGAAACCATGACATTAAACTGTGTGCCTGTGTTAGAAGCTAAATTTGGGTGTCCCTACATTTGGGTGTTCAATCAAATATTAATTGAATACCTAGGCTTAAGTAGGTAAACAAAGCCACTGGGAAGCTCAAACTGGGTGGAGCTCACGGCAGCTCAAGGAAACCTGCCTGTCTCTGTAGACTCCACCTCTGGGGACACGGCACAGCTAAAAAAACAACAGGGAAAGCAGCAGAGGCCTGTGCAGACCCAAAAGACTCTGTCTGACAGCTTTGAAGAGAGCACTGGATCTCCCAACACGGAGGTTGAGATCTGAGAACGGACAGACTGCCTGCTCAAGTGGGTCCCTGACCCCTGAGTAGCCTAACTGGGAGACATCCCCCACTAGGGGCAGTCTGACACCCCACACCTCACAGGATGGAGTACACCCCTGAGAGGAAGCTTCCAAAGGAAGAATCAGACAGGTACACTCACTGTTCAGCAATATTCTATCTTCTGCAACCTCTGCTGCTGATACCCAGGCAAACAGGGTCTGGAGTGGACCTCAAGCAATCTCCAACAGACCTACAGCTGAGGGTCCTGACTATTAGAAGGAAAACTATCAAATAGGAAGAACACCTATACCAAAACCCCATCAGTATGTCACCATCATCAAAGACCAGAGGCAGATAAAACCACAAAGGTGGGGAAGAAGCAGGGCAGAAAAGCTGGAAATTCAAAAAATAAGAGCGCATCTCCCCCTGCAAAGGAGCGCAGCTCATCACCAGCAACGGATCAAAGCTGGTCAGAGAATGACTTTGACGAGATGAGAGAAGAAGGCTTCAGTCCATCAAACTTCTCAGAGCTAAAGGAGGAATTACGTACCCAGCGCAAAGAAACTAAAAATCTTGAAAAAAGAGTGGAAGAATTGATAGCTAGAATAATTAATGCAGAGAAGGTCATAAATGAAATGACACAGATGAAAACCATGACACGAGAAATACGTGACAAATCCACAAGCTTCAGTAACCGACTTGATCAACTGGAAGAAAGAGTATCAGTGATTGAGGATCAAATGAATGAAATGAAGCTAGAAGAGAAACCAAAAGAAAAAAGAAGAAAAAGAAATGAACAAAGCCTGCAACAAGTATGGGATTATGTAAAAGACCAAATCTACATCTGATTGGGGTGCCTGAAAGTGAGGGGGAAAATGGAACCAAGTTGGAAAACACTCTTCAGGATATCCAGGAGAACTTCCCCAACCTAGTAGGGCAGGCCAACATTCACATTCAGGAAATACAGAGAACGCCACAAAGATACTCCTCCAGAAGAGCAACTCCAAGACACATAATTGCCAGATTCACCAAAGTTGAAATGAAGGAAAAAATCTTAAGGGCAGCCAGAGAGAAAGGTCGGGTTACCCAAAAAGGGAAGCCCATCATATTAACAGCAGACCTCTCAGCAGAAACTCTACAAGCCAGAAGAGAGTGGGGGCCAATATTCAACATGCTTAAAGAAAAGAATTTTTTTTTTTTTTTTTTTTAAGAGTATTGCTCTGTCACCCAGGCTGGAGTGCAATGGCGGGATCTCGGCTCACTGCAACCTTCGCCTACTAGGTTCAAGCGATTCTGCCTCAGCCTCCTGAGTAGCTGGAATTACAGGCACCCGCCACCATACCATGCTAATTTTTGTATTTTTAGTAGAGATAGGGTTTTACCATGTTGGCCAGGCTGGTCTCTAACTCCTGACCTCAGGTGACCTGCCCACCTCAGCCTCCCAAAGTGCTGGGATTACAGGCCAGAGCCACTGCACCTGGCCCTCAACACCTTTTAAGAACAAAGAAAGGTCGGTCGCGGTAGCTCACGCCTGTAATCCCAGCACTTTGGGAGGCCAAGGCGGGAGGATTACGAGGTCAGGAGATCGAGACCATCCTGGCTAACACTATGAAACTCCGTCTCTACTAAAAAATAGAAAAAAATAGCCGGGCATAGTGGTGGGCGCTTGTATTCCCATCTTTCCGGGAGGCTGAGGCAGGCGAATGGCGTGAACCTGGGAGGCAGAGCTTGCAATGAGCAGAGATCGCACCACTGCACTCCAGCCTGGGGGACAGAGTGAGATTCCGTCAAAAAAAAATAAAAACAAAAATAAAAAAAAGAACAAAGAAAGCCATATTCTAAATGCTGTGCAGGAGGTTTCACCTTTGGAACCACAAAGCTAAACAGTGAAGCTAAGACAGAGAGTAAGTTTGCAAAAAAGTTATTGATGTTTGTTGAATAGTATAGTGTGTGTGTGTGTGTGTGTGGTGTGTGTGTGTGTGTTTGTGAGAGACAGAGAAACACCTAAACAAGTATTATTCAGTATGGAGATGAATAAATGTTAAAATAGCTCAGTGTCAATGGAATGGAGCAGAGCGGAGACAAAGTCAAACTGTAGTAATCAGCATTTGAAAGTAGACTTGTTTGCCTCCACGCTATAAACACTGTAGTTCATAAACAACTTCAGCTTGCCTTTAATCACATACTAACTTAGGGAACCTGGAACAAATTCTATAATTTTAAATGTTTAAAAGTAATTCACAAAATGAATTGGCTATGGATAACTAAAATCCAATTTCAAGAAATTAGTTGGAACATTTTCCCAACTCTGAGTAAAGTGGCCATTCTTAGAGATGCTACTTTTTGATTTCCATTTGCCACTAGGTTTCCATATTTTCGTAATTCATGGTGTTAAACATCATTTCTAGCTCTGAAATTACTATACACTAAAAATAATTTTAGTTTTACATCCATTACTTCAAGAGTTTTTCATAATTCACAGTCATTGGATAGAATTTATCAACAATATAGTGGTAATTATAATAATGTTAGAGATGATTTTTAAACTGCAAATTTGAATTAAAGATTAATTTTAAATAATTTTATATTTCTTTATTTGGAGCATTTGTTTCAACACATTTTTAAGCTTTATTTTTTCACTTATTCCCCTTATTATCTAAAAGTGATTCATCTCAGAACGTAAATTCATATGGCTTATTATACATACTTTTCCAAAATATACCTGAATTTAAACATAACCACTATATTATTGAGATAATCCTGATACCTCCATCAATAAATTGATTTTACAGATGTACCAAAATTGCTGAGAAAACTCTCAGAGACTCCGTCTCATAAAGAGAAAAAAAAAAAAGGATGAGTTCATGTCCTTTGCAGGGACATGGATGAAACTGGAAACCATCATTCTCAGCAAACTAACACAGGAACAGAAAACTAAACACCACATGGTCTCCCTCATAAGTAAGAGCTGATCAACGAGAACATATGGACACAGGGAGGGGAACATCACACACCGGGGCCTGTCGGTGGGTGGGGGGCTAGGGGAGAAATAGCATTAGGAGAAATACCTAATGTAGATGACGGGTTGATGGGTGCAGCAAACCACCATGCCACACGTATACCTATGTAACAAACCTGCACATTCTGCATATATACCCCATAACTTAAAGTATAATAAAAATAAATAAATAAATAAATAAATGAATAAATAAAATTAAAAGTTTAAATAATTTAAAAGTTAAAAAAAAAAGGAAATTCCCACTTTGTCCTTTACAACTGGGTAACTTGGTCTAGTCGTTTAACCTTTCTGTGTTTCATTTTTCTCGTGAAACATAAGGATTATAACATAACCTACCTCTTAAAGTTGCTGTGAAAACTAAATTAGTCAATATTTATAAAGGGCTTGGAACATTAGTTAGCCATCATTATTATAAAAGTTGTAAATTAAGTAAGAAATTTATATTTCATTGCTTAGGCAATAGGAAAGCATGAGAAATTTTTTAAGGAAGGGAGATTTTGAGCTGAGGCTGCCCTTAAACTAACTGGCCAATACCACTTGGTCAGCACCCACTTAATTAACTCCCAGAACGCTGGTTTAGGTCCAAAATTGTTTGTTGTCCTTCTTCAAACTCCCTTTATCCAATAAAGTTTCCAGTTACCTCATTATTAGGCATTTGCATTGGCCCAGATGTCTGGTACTATAACTTAGGTATCCTTATCCTGGTAACTTTTTGGTGCCTGAAGCAAAGTCATTTTGTGGACACCCTGGTCAATGCTCAGTCCCATCTAGCCTGGCATCTATGGTCAATAAGCAGTTCCACTGTATTGTTTCAGGCCTTTGAGAAAGGGAACTCCGAAGAGAATGACAAGACAGCATGTCTTTCAGGAAGATAATCAAAGAAATGATTAGACAGATGAACATGGAAAAAAGGGGGCATATACTAAGGTAGGAGAATTGTTGCAACACGGATGACAAAAGAGAAAAGGAGTCTGAATAAAAAGGGTGGCTTATCCAAGCGTGGATTTTTCTTTTTTATGAAAGACAATTCACAGCACTGGATGACATTAAGTGATGAAGATGTGGGAGAGAAACTCAGGATGACTACAAAAATTGCATTTTCATATTTTGGCTAGCAGTTTTAGCTATATTTGAAGCAAAGAAGAAGCAGACACAGGGTAAAGATGATGAGTTTACATTTGATATAGAGTTTGAGGTAAATATTGAACTAAATAGAAATGTGCTGGGCACGGTGGCTCACACCTGTAATCCCAGCACTTTGGGAGGCCAAGGCAGGTGGATCACCTGAGCTCGGGAGTTTGAGACCAGCCTGACTAACATGGAGAAACCCCATCTCTACTAAAAATACAAAATTAGCCGGGTGTGGTGGCCGCATGCCTGTAATCCCAGCCACTCCGGAGGCTGAGGCAGGAGAATCGCTTGAACCTGGGAGGCAGAAGTTGCAGTGAGCCAAGATTGTGCCATTGCACTCCAGCCTGAGCAACAAGAGCAAAATTCCTCCTCAAAAAAAAAAAAAAAAAAAGTGCAGAAGCAGTTAGATACAATAAACGTGTATCTGTTTATGGACTACTGACCACCAGCCCATTATCAGTAGAAACAAGTTTTAAATTATTTTCCCCAGATTTTAAGAATAAATTAAATGATTTATTCTTGCTCTCTACCCAAAATTGAGGCACAGTGGTACAATGACTGGCAAATGCCCTCTGTGGCACAAATAGCACAAACCTCACTAGGGAAATCTAGCCAGAAACTGTAACCTAATTAAAACAATGCACTAACTTCCTGAGATAACTGGCAACTATAGGCAGGTGGAAATGCCTTTTATTTAATATGCCCTCCACCTTCCAATGATCAACTACCCATTTGAATGTGGAGACACTCTAGAACATAAATTAACAATTCTGTCTCTTCACTTTTGCTTAATTAAACAACATACATTTGTATTAAGAAGCTGAATTTCTACTTTATTTCTAAATATGTTGCAAAAAGTAGGCAATATTTGGTATTAAGCAGCACAATTAAGATCTTTTTTTTTCTTTTTCTTTTTTTTTTTGAGATGAGTCTCGCTTTGTCGCCCAGGCTGGAGTGCAGTGGCACAATCTCTACTCACTGCAAGCTCCGCCTCCTGGGTTCAGGCCATTCTCCTGCCTCAGCCTCCCCAGTAGCTGGACTACAGGCACCAGTCACCACGCTCAGCTAATTTTTCTTTTTTTTTTTTTTTTTTTTTCAGTAGAGACAGGGTTTCACTGTCTTAGCCAGGATGGTCTTGATCTCCTGACCTCGTGATCCGCCAGTCTCAGCCTCCCAAAGGGCTGGGATTACAGGCGTGAGCCATCGTGCCTGGCCAATTAAAATCTTTTAAGGTGGCATTTTATAAATATCAGCAGTTGATCTCTAAAAATAAGACCTAACCCACAAACTTAAATTTTGTAAGAAATCATGTCAAGTTGATGGCAACGCATTAAATTTATGTTTGGATAAAGGAAGTAGAAGTTTCAGGCCTACAATATTCTACAAGAAGGTCGTAAGTCAACTAAACAATCACTGTTTATTAAAAACAAAACACAAAGGTAACTTCCCTAAGATAAAAACAATTCAATCTTTGGGTTGAAAAGGACTTACAATGAAAAACAGGAAGTATCATCTTGATCAAGTTATAACTTACTATATCTTCAAGTCCAGTGATTTTTTTTGAAAGTTTTAAACTTACCTCTCTCCATTCTTTATTTCCAACTCCTTGTACATATAAGACACAAACTACAAAAGATGAAAAAATACACACATATAAATGTCTTTTATGAAAATCATATGTGAATGTATACAATTTATCTTTCAGCTATTCAAAAGCTACATCAAAAATAAATGCCTAATTCCTAGTCTTACCCTTGCAAAAAAAAAAAAAGGCTAGTAAATCATCAAGTGACTAAAAATTAATTTAACTAAACAGAAAACAAACTATTATGCCAGATCTTTAGAACTTAGTATGTACTGAGCCTGGCACATAAAATAATACTTGCTAAAGTCTTCATAGATAAATTTTAAAACCATAATTTAAACAATTTGAAATATTTCATTATGTTGTGAAACACAAATCAAGTTATTCCTAAGATATTTACGGTGTTCAAAGGTATAATAGGAAGGAAAACTTGGGGGCAAGTCACGCTCTACATTATATTTTAACTTCCTCCCTCAATATTTGTAAATAGGTAAGAAACCTTGTCAACCAAGAAAGGAGTTCCCAAAAGGGAGAATAAGGGCTTTGAGTAAAGGTTAAGGGATACAAAGTGTCCCAACCACTTGTCAAATGAGCCCTAGGGATTTTTAATACCCCAATTGCAATGCCTTTTTCCCAATGACTACCTCAAGAATTCTGGTAACTGACAAAAACCTTTCCTCTGTAATTCAACCATATTTGTTCACACATTTGTAGAGACAGAGAACTGTTGTATATTCATTTCTAAATATTACAAGATTCGGAAACACATTGATTTATACAGTTCATTCTGCTGTTTTCTAATTCAAACTACCCTTCTCACTTTCCAAGTTATCTCTAATTTTCAGTACCTCTAATTAGTAATCAAACACTTTGGTTCATATCAGATGTTACATATTTCACTTGGTTGTAAATTTTATATATCACTTTTATTTTATTTTTCTTTTCTTTTTTTTTCCCAAGAGATGGTGGGGGCGGGGGCAGGTCTCACTATGTAGCCTAGGCTGGTCTCCAGCTCCTGGGCTCAGGCAGTCCTCCTGCTTCAGCCTCCCAAAGGGCTGGGATTATAGGCATGAACCACCTTGCCCAACCACCACTTTTATTTAAAAAAAAAAAAAAGAAAGAAAAGTATTACTCCATGACTAAAAATAACTTTAAATTATGGTCCATTTGGTTTTCTTTCAAATATAATAATTTCTACCAAATGGCCATAGCATGAGGTTTTAATTTCAAAGTGTGAACTATCCCACATTGGAGTCATTTGTATTCTCATTTTATTCTCAAAGTGCTCAGCAAGTCCCTCTTTACCCATAGTACCACCCGGGGTTGGCTGATGAGTGTGTAGAGCTTGGGACCACTCCCCTGCTGCTTTCTACGCTTTAAAACAAACCTTTAAACAAGAACTATGAGTTTCATACAACTTTTGCAAAATCAAATGATTTTTCAAAAGGCAAGCAGTAAATACTTACTTGGATCAGATTTAGAAAATGTGTCTCTGTCAAGAAGATTTCTGTTGAATAAAACAAAATGTTAGCTGGATATAAAAGGAAAATATTTATATTTATATAGACACATTAAAATGTATATGTACATAATTGTGTGTATATATAAACATACACATACACATATATATGACTAAGTAAACATGTCCTAAGGGTCTGCTTGTATTTATTCAGACTGAACATTACTGGATTCCGAAAATAAAAGAAAGTTTTTATTTTCTCAGACTTGCATTCCAGTTAACCAATAACATGACTCCTTACATCCTAAGATTAAAATCTCTTTGAGAGAACTAATTGTTTTAGGTTTCCATTTAATCCTTCATTAAGAATATAAAGGAGTTTGGCCAAGCGCAGTGGCTCACGTCTGTAATCCCAGCACTTTGGGAGGCCGGGGCGAGCGGATCACAAGGTCAGGAGATCGAGACCACAGTGAAACCCCGTCTCTACTAAAAATACAAAAAATTAGCCAGGCGCGGTGGTGGCGCCTGTAGGCCCAGCTACTCGGGAGGCTGACGCAGGAGAATGGCGTGAACCCTGGAGGTGGAGCTTGCAGTGAGCCAAGATCGCGCCACTGCACTCCAGCCTGGGCGGCAGAGCGAGACTCCGTCTCAAAAAAAAAAAAAAGAATATAAAGGTGTTCAACAAATGCTTCCTGAATTGAATTGTGAGTTGCTATTAATGCAAAATTGTTTGCAGTTCAGAGCACATGATCACATTAATCCATAAAATTAGAATGCAATTGTGAAGCAGCATCTATTGACATTTGTGTTACATCAACTCTGATGAGTTTTATGTTGCTATTACAGCTTGGGAATTTAAGATGAACATACAGACCTTGCCTGAAGACTCTTCAGTAAACATTAAAAACATACACAAGGCCATTATTAGCAATTTTTTTCCAGATATTTCTAAAATAGTAACAATGGAAAATCAAAAATTAGGAAAGCCTGGATTCCTCTGATAACAGTGTACTGCCACCCTCAGTGGTAGTAATGCAGTCCTATACTTTATGCTGATAACAATAACCCTGAGTACTCATTAAAAAGTTAAATCCGGTATGCTCTGATCCACAAGGTAGAAAATTATTAGAAAAATTTCCATCTAAAATTAGTTTTTGTAAAATTATGATTTAAATCTATATGCTTTTCTGAAAAACTTGATGACTTAAGGGTTCTAAAAGTTCAAATTTGTGTTTAATAATCATCTTCCATTAATTGGTAATAATTTGGAATAGCTAAATCACATTCCTATTTGTAATACTTATAATAAAAATCAGGTGTTCAAGCTGTCTTATTTTCCACCAGGACTACTATTCAAGTGCATTTATTTGTAATGCCCTTGGTATTTGAAAAGTCCCTTTTTCATATGAATCTGGCATCCTTTCTTATTTCAGGTTCTCGAAAGTGATTGCCTCCATTGAATCACTATGCACTGAAAAAATAAAAACATATTCAACAAAACAATGCAGCACAGACAATGAAATGAGATCATGTCTTCAAATATTCCTAGAAAGGAGAAACATCAGACATATTCACATTTGGAATTAAATCAGACTCGAAGACCACTCGTCAGTAATCATATTAAATTAATCTTTTCCGTCCCCTGAGCAGACACCATGACTCCAGCAATGGTTAGCAAACAGTAAATTAAAACATTTCCATTTGAGAAATTACTGTGATATTATATTTATTATACAAAGGTAGTTCTTAAGTGGGAATTCTCCCAATCCTTCCTGTAACTCAAGCTTTTGCTCATTAGGTATCCTAGGAAAATGTTATGCTGTTTCTTTTGGAATTCACAAAAAAACAGAGATGACACTGCAAAATATTGTGATGTGGCTGCGACTCAAAAACTATGCTATATACGTATTTAACAGAAAATAATGTCGTTTCAATGCCTTACTTATGTAAAAAAAACTACATGTTTTAACCACAAATATAAAATAAAGGATTTCTATCAACAATAGAACAGATTACTATTCTCTTTTGAGATGAAGTTTCGCTCTTGTTACCCAGGCTGGAGTGCAATGGTGCGATCTCTGTTCATTGCAACCTCTGCCTCCCGGGTTCAAGCGATTCTCCTGCCTCAGCCTCCCGAGTAGCTGGGATTACAGGCATGCACCACCACACCCAGCTAATTTTGTATTTTTAGTAGAGACAGGGTTTCTCCATGTTGGTCAGGCTGGTGTTGAACTACTGACCTCAGGTGATCTGCCCACCTCTGCCTCCCCAAGTGTGGGATTACAGGCGTGAGCCACCGTGTCCTGCTGAGATTAGTATTCTTAATCACAAACTTTGTCACTTTGTTTCACTCAGCCATTGTGATCCATAACACATAATGGTAACATCAAAAATAAAACAAGCCAACAAAAAACGCTTTGTGTTATGAGAAGTAAAAATCTATAAATCTTCATAACATAATCTGAAATTTGCAATTTAACTTTCCAATTATATTTGGTAATAATTTTACGTGTACTTTGGTCATATGAATAGAATAGACTATCTCTGACAGATTGAATTCCCAAGAGACTACTTTACTCAAGCATATATGATTGCAAAGCTGGAAAAGGCAAATATTCTTAGTGATATATACACTGCAAAAAACCAGTGATTGTTAAAATCCATCATTCAGTTTGGATTTATTTTAGGAATAAGAATTTTATCTTCCCAAGATCCTATTAGAAACAAATCCTATTCACATTAAGTAAAACAAGATAGGTATTATTGTGAAGGCCATTTCATAAATTCAGAAACTAAGCTGGGGCTCAGACAAAATGAGCAAATGAGTCAGTGTACACAGCCCAGTACAGAATAATCTAACGGTAGCAACCATTTGGAATCTGATGCTTCTGTTCTTTACAAAATACCTCAGTTTCTGGAGAAGTCCAGAAGACTTCTTATTTTCTATGAATACTGGAAATGTCAAAGGTCTCCAATTTTACCTACCACAAGAATATAAAGGAAAATAAATTCTTGTTCATAGACTAATATAAAGAGAGATGTTGGCCGGGCGCGGTGGCTCAAGCCTGTAATCCCAGCACTTTGGGAGGCCAAGACGGGCGGATCACGAGGTCAGGAGATCGAGACCATCCTGGCTAGCACTGTGAAACCCCGTCTCTACTAAAAATACAAAAAACTAGCCGGGCGAGGTGGCGGCGCCTGTAATCCCAGCTACTCGGGAGGCTGAGGCAGGAGAATGGCGTAAACCCGGGAAGCGGAGCTTATAGTGAGCTGAGATCTGGCCACTGCACTCCAGCCTGGGTGACAGAGCGAGACTCCGTCTCAAAAAAAAAAAAAAACAAAACAAAAAAAAAGAGAGATGCTGCTTATAGAATGAGGAGAGAAAACCAGAATGAGAGGCCAAACCCACTGTACTTTCCATAGAAAAAAATATTTGTTTTATATATATTGCACTTTTAAAAATAAACATACACACAATCCTCCATGACCAGATTTTATATGAAAAGGCTACTCTTCCCTCCATGGACTTTTCATCTGCTTGAGCTAGGATGCCTGTAACTTTGTTCCTACCATTTTATAACATGATGTTGAACATCAAACTAGGTTAAAAATCCTGAACGTGTCCTTCTATTCTGCAAATCTAGATGTAGCTAATACAAAAGAACAAATTCTTCAAAAGAAATTTTGGAAAAATACAGTGTACGAGTTAGAAAAATTATTTGATGAAACACCTAATCAAAATTATAACCTATAAATTGCCTGAGTCATTCTAGTATCCACTCATCCTCAAATTTCATTAAAATTCCTAGCCCATGAGCTTAAAGGGGGATAACTGAAATAGCATAACTAAAGCCGAGGCCCAACCAATTTAACTCTAACCTGTAGGAAGAAATACTGTCAGAGGTGTTCAAACCACAGCAACTCCATCTTGAATAGGGGCTGGGTAAAATAAGGATGAGACCTACTAGGCTGCATTCCCAGGAGGTTAAGGCATCCTTAGTTACAGTATAAGGAGACTGACACAAGATGCAGGTCATAAAGACCCTTCTGATAAAACAGGTTGCAGTAAAGAAGCTGGCCCAAACCCACCAAAACCAACATGGCAATGAGAGTGACCTCTGCTCTTCCTCACTGCTACACTCCCACCAGGGCCATAACAGTTTACAAATGCCATGGCAACATCAGGAAGTACCCTATATGTTCTAAAAAGGGGAGGCATGAATAATCCACCCTTGTGGATATAATCAAGAAATAACCCTAAAAATGGGCAACCAGCAGCCCTCGACACGCCTCTGCCTATGGAGTAGCCATTCTTTTGTTCCTTTACTTTCTTAATAAACTTGCTTTCACTTTATTGACTCACCTCGAATTCTTTCTTGGGCAAAATCCAAGAACCCTTTCTTGGGATCTGGATTGGGACACCTTTCTAGTACATCACTGGGTTAACTGGAGAGGTATATTTTGCATGAAATGTAAAATTAAAAAGTAGATAAGCAAGAATTTAGCAACACCTTTCCAAAACCATCCAAGAGAAAGAATTCCCTGACTCCTCAGCCTTCCTAGTCAATTCTCATGCATATTCATCCTTGAGAACAGGCTACCTTCCCCTAAAGACAATAATAGTCAGTTAGCTCATCTGATAACCTAGCCCGCTCTGATTTTATGCTCAACAAGCCATCTTCCAAATTTAAGACAGTTTCCCATATAGCAGTTTCTGAGTAGCCAACATGAATATCACAGTTGTCTTTACTGTTGTGGTTTTTATTGTCAATTGGTATTCTGAGACTCATACTGAGCAGCCAGCTAGCCTCTTAAAATTGTATCTCACGCTTACCTTTCTCAAACTGGGAAGTAGCAATTCTCTTTCAACTTCAAAGCAAATCTGCAAGTATTTTTCAAGCAAATAATCTATGGCCAAGACCTAACTAAGCACTATCAAAAATAATACAATCTGTATTAAAGGGCTATTTCAAGAAGCCTGAATTTTACTTACAGAAATAACTAAACAACAATATAGGATGGTATATAAAATCGCAGTTTATTATAGGGAGAAAACACTATTTATAGGTGTCAAATTAAACAGTGTCAAATTGATTCAGCTATGACAACAACAACAAAAGCCAGATACAGTAATTAGCTCTTATTCCAACTATTTTTCAAATAATTGATAATCACATATATAATGTAAGCGATCTAAATAAATATATATCCTGAAATAAGTACCTTATTGAGACACCCAGGTGGGAGGGGGTCCCTGGTAAAACTGCAACCAGCCGGTGCACTGGGAATGCACATTGCGGTGGAGTCATAGTTTGCCCCTTTGCATCAGG
This sequence comes from Trachypithecus francoisi, assembly GCF_009764315.1. Classification (NCBI taxonomy): domain Eukaryota; kingdom Metazoa; phylum Chordata; class Mammalia; order Primates; family Cercopithecidae; genus Trachypithecus; species Trachypithecus francoisi. The sequence continues at coordinate 96,636,334 of NW_022681456.1, read as the reverse complement.
GAGGGGCCTGGCCACTCCTCTTCCTGTGTGGAACCTGAGATTCAAATTGCCAGACAGGAAGCACCCCAGCAGGGACTCTGGCTTTACAGAGAGTCTCTGTTTCCCCCTTTTTATTCCCTTTTTGCCAAATACATCCCCCATTTTTCTCCCTCCTCGAATTGTCTGTGAGCCTAAATTTTCATGACTGTGGGACAAGGACCCTGTCTTTAGCCAAACTAAGGAAAAAATCCAGCAATATTATTTTTAAAAAGCTAAGTATTTTTCTATTATATTTATATGTATTAAGGATTTAATAGTAGAAAATAAAAACTCTGAATTCTTCGTATGTAAAATGAGCATAACGTGATGTATTTAAAGTAAAAAATGACTCCTGAGTTAATCCTAAAGTTGCAGGCATGCTACTCACTCTTTCCTGCTCAGCAGATAAAATCACCTAATAAATATTCATATTAAAAAATCCTTTAAAAGGGGAATATCATTATCCTTCCACAGATGAAATTTGAAAAAGAAAACCTACTTGATATATATATGAATTTTAAAGTTAACAGTTTCAGAGTAAAGGCAATTTTGCTATTTGTGACTTTTTTAAAGTTCTAATTTAATTTTTTAAAAAATACAAGATACTTGTTTTAGGGGTTAAGTCCTCAACTTGGAAACATAAAATTAATTCCAGACAGCACTGTGACCAACAGACGTGAAACAACACATTAAAAAATCTACTGCTGTACCTTCAGTGCAATTTTTCTATTTAATTTTCAACCGGAATGGAAATATAGTTTGTAAATAGAGCCCAACAAAAAAAAATATTTAATTTTCTATAGGGACAAAAATACAGTTCATAAGTAGAGCCAAACAATGCTTTATCATTTTGCAAACACTGTCCAGAATAAATTTTCCACATGTGGACAGAGACCAATATCTCTGAATCATAGCGTCCCCTGCAAATTGCCCTGTGTCAATAAGCAGAATGATTCCGGTTTTAATTAAAATTTTGTAAATTATTAAGGGCCTTTTATTTATCTATTTTTCAGTGTAGTCTCTAGACCACTGATAGCCTGCAAAGTCTTAACCAAATATTGCTTAGGCAGCTACAGAAACTAGCACAAGCTTGCACATAAGTGAGGCCTGTTGAATGAAAGAAGAGTTTTAGTCCCCAATCTAAAGCATCATCTTTTTTCACTTTAGGTAAGGTTAGGTGTTTTATTATAGAAAGCAGACTAGAAGGGGAATCTAGCATTTGGGGCCTTTGCCCTAATAGGTAATCCACTAACTGAAAATCCCTGAGAGTGACAGCATCACTGGAATTATAAGCAAGCCCCATGTCACTGAACCATGCCCACGGCCTTTATTTAGGGCATTATGTTATCTTATGGACCGGAATTAGAAAGTTATTTGTATGTATATGCATTTTTTAATGTACACATACACAAAATGGTTTTCAGAAATTTTGTTTTATGAAGACAAGGAAATCAAAACTGATTTTGAGCAACTGAAAGCAAGTTTACTCAATTTTTGGAAGTGATTTGAATGTAATGTTTAATTCTGATTCATTCATTCATTCTTTTATTCACTGAATAAACAATACGCTGAGAAATTTAACATATACATTTCAGGAAAAATTATATTTCCCAAAACTACAATTTCTATTACAAGAGGAGCCAAACTGTGTACAGGCAAAAAGGAAAGGTTTAGAAATGAAAAAAAAAAAAAAAAAAGTCCGGGCAGGGTGGCTTACACCTGTAATCCCAGCACTTTGGGAGGCCGAGATGGGTGGATCACGAGGTCAGGAGATTGAGACTATCCTAGCTAACACGGTGAAACCCCGTCTCTACTGAAAATACAAAAAGTTAGCTGGGCGAGGTGCCAGGCGCCTGTAGTCCCAGCGACTCGGGAGGCTGAGGCAGGAGAATGGCGTGAACCCGGGCGGCGGAGGTTGCAGGGAGCCGAGATCGCGCCACTGCACTCCAGCCTGGGCGACAGAGCGAGACTCCCTCTCAAAAAAAAAGAAAAGAAAAAGAAAAAAATATTTTAAAACCGAAACTTATTAAAAAGCCAAAGTCAGCTAGAATCTAAGATACCAAGTAATTCTGACGGATAGGGTCACTGGAAAGTACTTAACAAGATTATTGGCTTTCAAGAAAGTAAGAATAGACTTTCAGATTTGAAGCTGCACAAATAGACTAAAAATTTCAGTTCAACAGCTTCCTCTGGTAGCCTGAATATACAGCAAGAACTTTATCATAAATGACAGATATTACCCAACAGACACTAGGGATAAAAGAAACTTTAAGTTATTTTTCAGTTTCTGCTGAAATTGGTTGTTCAAAGTACTTATTACTACTGTTAAGCTGAAAAGACCAGTTATAAAATTACAGTTTCAACCTTTGCATGGGTGAATTTGGGTTAGACACTAACAGAAATTTGAGGGAAGGAGAATTAACAGTATAATTATATTCCTTCTGAGGCATTCAACTGTGATTGATATCCTTGGAAATTACTTAAAAAGAAACCTATGCTTTGTCAGAACTTGACACGTCAGAGCTCTGGTTAGCCTGAGATAAATACAAGAACCTACAGGTTTGAAGTAATGAAGGGTTAACTCAGGGTAATGCAAACTTTCAGAAAAAGATACAGAATGCAACTCCTGATTTCAACTGGAAAAGGGAAACATGTTTATGCTTTAAACACTCTTTTAAAAAAGGAGGCTGAGAGCAGGATATGGGTCTTCTTAAAAATCTAAATCTCAGGTACAAAACTAAATTCATTATCTTTTCCCCAATCTTATGGCTTCTGTATTTTCTGTCCTAGTAAATGACAACTGTGAAAGAAAAATAATGGACACCCAAACATATCAAGTCCAAATCCCTGGAACCTGTAAATGTGACCTTACTTGGAAGAGGTCTCTGCAGATGTGATTAAACTATAAATCCTGAGATGAGTAAATTACCCTGGATTCTCTGGAAGGGCCATAAATTCAATCACATATACCATATATAAGAGGAAGGCAGAGGGAGATTTGACACTTACAGAAGAGACAAGACAGTGACAGCACAGAGAGAGTTGCAGATTTTGGCCTTGAAGACAAGAGTGATGCACTCACAAGCCAAAGCATGCTAGCAGCAACCACCAGGAGCTGGAAAAGGCAAAGAATGGATTGTCCACTAGAGCATCTGGAGGGACATCAGCCCTACCAACACCTTGATTTCAGCCCGGCAATACTGATTAAGGATTTCTGGCCTCCAGACCTGCGAGAAGATAAATTTCTGTTCTTTTAAGCCAACAAAGTTGTGGCAAATTATTACAACAGCCACAGGAAACTAATACAGCCAGCAACACTGTCCAACCTCTTCTCCTCCAAGCAAGACGCCTCAGTAACAGGTCATCTTGTCCCTCATATCCCAGTTCATTCACCAAGATGCCTCCAGGAGAAAACTCTCTATTGTAAATACTTGAGCAAATGCCTCACTTGCAAAAAACCCATTCCCTCCAGAAATTCCAAACTCCGTAACATTGTACTGAACACCTGCCGCATTCTGACCCCTGGCTATGTCTCCAGCTGCACCTCTATCCATATTATTTCTTACAGTCTTTGCTTCCAGACACCAGATTCTTTGCAGTCCCTCAAACGAATCCTGCCTCACACTTCTCTACATTTACATTTTACCCAGAGCATTCTCTTTCCCAAAATTTCCACACCAACCCCTTTCCTACTAGGAAATGAGAATTCCTCTCTCAGCCTCTCTCCATGGCTCTGTCCTAGCATGTAGCACTGATTATTTCCCCAGGTGCCCCATCATACTCCACACGAATCTATATCACAAACTGCACAGCTACTATTTATTTACTAAGTGCCAGGCGCTGAGCTGGGCATTTAAATAAATCATTTCACTTAACCCTCACCATAATCCTACCAAGTAGCAATTATTAGCAGGATCCATTTTCCAAATAAGTGAATCAAATGCAGAGAGGTTAAATAAAGTGGCCAAAGTTACAGAAAAGGCAAACACTTGGAGGCTGTTTTGCGAATCTTCTATTGATTTCTTAATTTGATTTTGATTTTTGATGTCTGTATTTGTTACACTATTCATCTATATCACTGAGAACAATGAAATGAGCTGCAAATAATTGCAAATAATTAATAATAATTTAGCATCATTTAGCATAATTTAGCATCATTTTGTAGGCTCTACAGAGAAAGATGTAAAGTAAAAATTAGGCAGTATTGGAAAGAGAAAAATTAAATTACCTTTACTTGCAGAGGACTTAATTTTGTACACACAAAAAGCAAGAGAATTAACAAAAGCTTTTTAAATTAGTAAGATAATTCAGTAGAGTGATTGGGAGCTTGATGAATACGTAATAGTCAATAATTTTCTTGGGTATCAACTGTTAATAATCATTCTATCCAAGTAGACTGTTTAGTAGTTATATGTTGCCTTCAATAGCTGAAGTATGTGAGCTATGCAGCTCTCACTGTAACCTCACTCCAAAATAGCATGTTACCAAGAAAGCAAGTCTCAGGCCAAATTGTGCCAAAGTGACAAATATTCATTACCAAGAAGAACTCAAAACAGTCACACAATGTACTCCATCAGTTTAATCAACTTCCAGCTCTCTGTCCTTTCAGACACTCTAAATAGCACCTTCAGGCAGATGTGACAATATTCTGTTGACAATATCTAACTTTCTGATCAGATAAGCGTAGAGAATTCTCTAAACATTTATACCCATTACCTAAGGCGTCCCTAGGCCTACTGCACCACTCTAAAGGGCATAACCCCGAGTCACTAGGCACGTGTCTCCTGTTCACATGTGCAATATGTCTAGCTATTCCACATATCTTTTTTATAACAGCTTTATTCAGATATAAATGACATACTATAAAATTTGCCCTTTTAAAGTGTACAATGTAGTGGTCGATAGTATATTCAGAGTTGTGCAACTATTACCACTATCTAATTTCAGAACATTTTCCTCTCTCCTCCCACCAAAAACACCCTGAACCCATCAAAAATCACACCCTATTCGACTTCCCCCAGCCCCTGGTAACCACTCATCTTTCTGTCTCCATGTATTTGCCTATTCAGAGCATTTCATGTAAGTAGAATCATGTTCATATACAATATGTGCTCTTTTTGTGACTAGCTTCTTTCAATTACATGACGTTTTGAAGATTCAGTCACGGTGTAGTATGTATCAGTACTTCATTCTGTTTTATTGCCAAATCATATTCTATTGTAGGGATACACCACTTTGGTTCATCAATTCTTAGATATTTGGGTTGTTTCTATTTTTGGCTATTATCAATAATACCGTAATGAAGACTTGAACAAGTTTTTATACAGACATATGGCTTCATTTCTCCGGGGTATATACCTAACAGAATTGCTGGGTCCTAATGGTAACACTATTTTTAAAATCTGAAAAAAAACTGCCAAACTATTTACCAAAGTGACTGCATTGCATTACATTCCTACTAGCAATATATAATTGTTCCAATTTCTCCACATCCTCTCCAGTGTTATTGTCAGTCTTTTTTTTTTATAACTGTATAGTGGTATGAAGTAGTCCGTTCACATACCTGATCACCATATGTTTTATCAGTTTGGTTTTTTTTAAGTCTAACATCCATAGTAATTACAGAACACTCTGGTGTTGATAAAGGGTAAAGATAGTATAACAGTTAGGAGTAGCCACTTCCAGAGCATGAGCTACTGATTAAACTTCCAATGCTAACTCACCACACCCAAAGTATATAGAACTGATTAAGATCCTTGAGATTTAACTCTACAATCTAACACACACATCGACATGACACTCTCTGCTGAAATATTTTAAAGTAAATTACAGAACAGATATCATCAACCAGAATCAACGAAAAAAAATGAAGAAAATGTAACATACTATTTTAAAATTTTGGCATAAAGGATACTTTCTAAGCTTTATACAAAGCCTAGAGAAAAAATTAATTTACATGATAATGAATGTATTTTAAACTTATATACAGAAAATGATATAATAATTAAACTCAAAATACAATATTTGTTACATATATCATATATAAGAATGTTAAGGCTATAAATATACAAAGCATTCTCTAAATTAATGAGAAAAAAGTATAAGCACCCCAAAAGAAAAATGACTTCAAGAAGTGATTTGGCATTTTATAAGAGGAAGAAATATACTTGGTCACTCACATTTTAAATAAAGTTCATCTTGAATAAATGAGTAATGACAGGCAAATAAAATAAATAATAAGATAATACTCTACTATGAGACAGACAAATATTAGCTGCGTGAATATAACTCATTTAGTTGTAAGTTACAGAAGAAAAGGGAAATTTATGGTGAAAATACAGATATTTTATTTTATTTATTTATTTATTTATTTTTTTAAACACAGATATTTTATAGAGCTCAGACTCAGGCATGTAGCTGACCCTGTGAGAAGAACAAAAACAAGGACAGAAACATCAAAACTCTTTTTCTGTGTGCATGTATTATCTGTTTCAATCTTTTTTTAAAAACTGCTTCCTCTAGTTCTCTGAACTACATGGTGGGAAACATAGATGCTGATATTGTTTGGCTCTATGTCCCCACCCAAATCTCATGTAGAATTGTAATCCTCAATGTTGGAGGAGGGGCTGGGTGGGAGGTGACTGGATCACAGAGGCAGTCCTCCCCCTTCTGTTCTTGTGATAGTGAGTGAGTTCTCAGGAGATCTGGTTGTTTAAAAGTGTGTGGCTCTTCTCCCTTCTCTCTCTCTCTCTCCTGCTCCACCATGTAAAGACGTGCCTGCCTCCCCTTGTGCCTTCCACCATGATTGAAAGTTTGCGGAGGCCTCCCCAGCTATGCTACCTGTACAGCATACAGAATGGTGAGCCAATTAAATCTCATTTCTTCATAAATTACCCAGTCTCAGGTCGTTCTTTACAGCAAATGCGAGAACAGACTAGTATAGATGCCTGGGGTTATTAGCTTCATATTTTATAATTCTGGCACCCAAGAAGAGACTGCCACCTTTTCCCCACGTCATCAACATCACCAGATCTCATGGACTTGTCATCACCTCTGAACAGTCATTACAACTGGGAACCATCAGTTCCATCATTTACTAGCTGTGTAAACTAAAACTCTCTAGGCTTCAGTTTTCTTATCTGTGAAAAGGAGATGATCATAGTATTCTACTCATAGAGTTGTTTGAGGAGTAAGTTAGTAAATATAAAGCACTTAGAGCAAACCCAGCATATAGTAAATATTAGAAAAACTACCTAGAGGCAAGGAGAATAATGTAGAGTGGATATGCAATGCCCTAATTAAGTGACAAAGCCCTAAATTGTGATTAAGGAAAAAGGTCAAATTCATTCGAAAACATTCATTCATGCTTTCTTTCAACACAGATGTACTGGGCATGTATTATGTGCCAGGCATTACTACAGTAGTGTATGGGAATAGTTAAGCCCTGATCTCAAGTCCAATTTGTAGAAGAAAGAAGAGATGTAATGTGAGCCTAAGGCTGCTCCTCCAAGTTCCTTTTGCCTTCTATGAAATTAAAAGGGGCCAAAGAGCCTCCTGGTAAAATGAAAAATGAATCCTCTTGATATCTTTTTAAGTTTATACTGTTGGCCCAGCTGGGGTCTGGTGGAAGGAATATATAATAGGAAACTCTGAGAGGAATTTCTTTACAAAAGAAGGTAAGAGTCAGATGGGAGACCCACATTCAGAGACAAAGACAGGCCCACACAGTCTGGAGCCTGGAACTGTGGGGTGTGTGCCCACAGAGCAAAAAAAGTTGTGACTATGGATTTAAAGACATGATGGCACCCAGGAGTCTTTAGAAAGGAGGACTCCTGACTGAGACTGAACCTAGAAGGACCACATAGAACCACAAAGATCTGGTAAATCAATAGAGACAAGCACCAGGAGGCAGTGAGCAAAGTTATAGACAGGGTTACAGGGATAGCAGACAGCAAGGCCTCATGCCAGGCTCTGTAGCAATAGGGCATTACCACAACTTCCCAGTGGCACTGTCAACAGCGACGTTTTAACAACAGTAGTGAAGGCTCCATGGAGGCAGACAGATAGGAAGAGGGGGTGTATTGAGAACACAGCTGAGATCATTCCCTTGGAGAGATGCTCTCCAGGCAGGTGGTACTAGACCTGCAAAGCAGCAGCTAGTTTCAGGTTTTAATATCTGGAGCCAAAATCCAAAGGAAAAAACTCAACTTCCATCTTACCTAAGTCATTGTAAAATAAATATGAATGGAAATATGCCTTATATACCTCTAAATAAATGCACAAAGAGATATCTGCTTGGCCTGACCTATTGCTGGGTAAGAAAGTTGGGGTGATTTGTACTTTCTCCTTTGCTCTTTTCAACATAGTTTGGTTTGGTTTTTTTGTATATTTTTACAATTTTATCTTCATGAAGTGATCCGCATTTCAGCTCACTTGCTAACAGCTAAGTGGACAATGAACTTCCAAATATTTTACACAATTAGCTAGATTAATAGACTATTAATCACTGAATGAAAAAGGCATTGGCAATTGCTTAGCCATGTCTCCTTCATCCTGCCTTTTTACAATTGATTTTTTTTCAACTCAATTAATACTATACTCTTTCTGGCCTTCAAGCCTTCCAGCCATGGTTCCTGTTCATATATGATACGCCTTTCTTCCACTGGCTTTCCTTTCTTCAACTATATATTGAATAAATAATTATCAAGCACTTTCTATATGCAATACACTGGACTAGAAGCTAAGTGGGATGTAAAGCTGAATAAGACATGATTCTTATCTTATGAGAGTTTATAGTTTAATAGCTATCTGACACGCATTCAAATGTTTATTCAACCAGCATTAGATTATTAAGTGCCAGATAAAAGATCTGGTGTTGGAGACCATGATATGAACAGGCCCTAGATTATTTACATTGCATTAAGGGGACAGATTTGTAAACAAATACATGCAGTGAAATGTGGAATATGCATAATAAATAAATTCACTACAGATTAGAGAAAGGGAGGGGTGGACAATTCAATCTGAAGGATCAGGAAAAGTCTTCATAGTATGAGTAATGCTTGAACTATCGGCAGAGTCCATCAGGTGAGATAATAACGTGAGGCCGAACTGTTCCTACCAGAGAGAACCAAAGTGTGAACATCATGGTTTTCTCAGGAAATGCAGGTGTCTGAAGTGACTTAGAGTTTAGCAAAGAGTTTAGAGGGAGAAGGGGAGGGTGGTGGGACATGGAGAGACAGAGATGAGGCTGAAAACTTAAGTCAGGGTTTGCAAGATCCTAGGGTCTTAAACAAGGGAGTAATAGTGTGGTGTCATTTGCCCTTTTTAAGTACAACTCTACCAGCTCAAAGTAGAGGATTCCTGGCGAGGAGGAGGAGGTTGGCCAAAGATTGTGAGGCTGGAAGAATCAAGGAACTAGTGCATAGTCTTTGCATGGGTCAGACTGGCCTGGACCTAGTTAGCAGAATGGTCAGCCATGTGAAAGAGACGATATGGAAGTAGAAGGAATGGGAGGGTGAGGCCTGAGGCTCAACTGACAGAAGTTTTACTGGGGTATTGGAGGCTAGAGAAAATGATGGGGAGAACTTAGTCCCTTGTAGGAAAGCAACCTAAAATTTTCAGGAGTGCCCAGAAGTAGTTGGCAAAACCTCTGAAGCAATTTTGATGGTGCTTCTTGTTGACAATAGCTGGTTTAGACCATGCTGTCAAAATGAAAATGACACAACCCCACAATAGTTGCATTTTTTAAATCACAGCATTTTATATGTGTGCTGGAAATTATTCATCAGTCATCATCATCATCACCTTGTATTACCATTTATTGACCTCACTGAAACAAAGTGGCTTTATAATTTTCTTTTTTTTTCTAATTTTATAGTTATAGCCACTAATGAGGTATGTTTCTCTGGAAATACTTGATGTAATCAGGGATGACAACATTTTAGGCTAAATATAATCAACTGAGCACTTAGATACTACAGCTGTTGCAAGCACTTAGGAAATTACTTAGGCCATCCAAAGAAACGTTATAGCCAGACAAGTATAGGAAAGACATGATTTATAGATAGTGAGTTGACTTAAGTAAACCTGCTCATTTTTAACTTGAACATGTGTAAACAAGTTCTGTCTTTTCCTTTTTTTATAGAAAGCATTGTTTTCCATCTTCTTATCCTTGACATTTTTCTTTAGTTGGATTTTGGCTTTTCTAAAATTTTGTTTTGCATTGTGTGGCACAAAATTTACATTAGTGATAAAAAATACAGAGTCTGGAAGAAGTACATCAGCACATAAACAAATTTTTGCTTCCTTCTTACCTAGATTATACCCAAGTGAAACCATCATGTGCTGCTGCACTTTATTAGTTCACCAAGTACTTTAAGAAATATTATTCCCCAAGACAAAAATTTTCCTTGAGTAAAAGATATGTTCACTTATTTTTCTACTTAGGTATTTTATATAGGATATCACACATGCAAATTATATTCTTTTTTGCATTGTATTCATGCCAAGATTAAGCAAATTATCTGTTAACATTTATATATATATATGTGTGTGTGTGTGTGTGTGTGTGTGTATATATATATATATATTTTTTTTTTTTTTGAGAGAAAGACTCTCACCCTGTCACCCAACCTGGAGTGCAGTGGCATAGTTTCAGCTCACTGCAACTTCTGCCTCCTGGGTTGAAGAGATTCTCCTGCCTTGTCCTCCCAAGTATCTGGGATTATGGGCAGCTACCATCATACCTGGCTGACTTTTGTATTTTTTAGTAGAGATAGGGTTTTACCCTGTTGTCCAGGCTGATTTCAAACTCCCAACCTCAAATGATCCACCCACCTCGGTCTCCCAAAGTGCTGGGATTATAGGCATGAGCCACTGCACCTGGCCAAATTATCTGTCAATATTTAGAAGATACCGTGGCCACTTCTAAAATTAGCTTTGCTCTGCTTGAGGACAATGTGTTTTAATTTAAATTTATTTGTTTATCATTTCTTCACAAATAAAACTTTGTAGAACATTATATAAACAAAGATTAAATAATTATATTTTTACTGAATAGCAAAATCAGGCATCTTAATGTTTTCACTATGTGGATAAACTGATTTTGTTTTTTGTTTTTTTTTTTTTTGAGATGGAGTTTTCACTCTTGTTGCCTAGGCTGGAATGCAATGGCACGAACTCGGCTCACCACAACCTCCACTTCCCAGGTTCAAGTGATTCTCCTGCCTCAGCCTCCCTAGTGGCTGGTATTACAGGCAGGCATCACCACACTGGGCTAATTTTGTACTTTCAGTATAGACAGGGTTCCTCCATATTGGTCAGGCTAGTCTCAAACTCCCAACCTCATGTGATCTGCCCGCCTCAGCCTCCCAAAGTGCTGGGATTACGGGCATGAGCCACCTCGCCTGGGAAATATAAACTAATATTTTTAAGAGTATAAACATATTCAAATTTATAGATATCCACATTCATTCTTCCAATCTATCAAGTGGCAAACATTTATTGAAAACCTTTCATGTGCAAAGCACAAAATCTGGTTTTGCAATAATCAATGATAAAACAAGTAGGTATTTTTAAACTTGGTTGGGGAGACAGGCATGCAAAAACCTAAAAATTTTTAAGTCAAAATAGAACAAAAAGAATGCACAAGAAATGTTGTCTGGGAACTCCAAGGAAGCAACAATTAATTTCAATTTCAAGAATCTGGTAAAATAACACAAATTGCACTGAGTGAGGTAAATCTCGACAACCAAGCAAGGAGAGCTGCAAATGGGGGAAAGGCTTCTCAGGCTGTAGGAAAGTATCAACAAGGGTGGGGAAAGGGAAGATACAAAGGAATGTGGGAATTAACACCTAGTCCACTTTGGCTGGTGCTCATGTCTGAGATGAGACTGGGAAAGGAATCTGGGCAGGATGAGTAAGTACTCTGAACACCTGCTGGTGTACTTGGACTTTACTCTGTAAACAAAGGGGACACACTGAAACAGTGGAAGTTTCTGCAAAGAAAAATCATGTAATTCAACCTTTGTTTACAAGCTAACTAAACATGTGAAGCTCACTACATATGTGAAGAAGAGGAAAAATGGTTACTTCTTGAGCCAGAATGGAGATAGCAGAAATGGAAAGGAGGTGACCGACACTTTGGAGAACGGAACAAACAAGTCTTGGTGACTGATAAGGTGATTTTAAAAGTACTGAAACCATTCATAAAGCTTATGAAATATAGTAAGTCAAGCATTATAATGGTAGAGAAGTAATAGCATACATGACTCATAGTGTTGGCTTATTTCATTTTGAAAGTCAACTATTCCAGAAAGCCCAGTTAGCCCACACTCAGTGACAACTGATCAGAGGAAGCATACAAGACCGAATCCATCTGACATCTTTAGTAAAAACTCTCTATTTGACAGAGACATAAATGATTTTTTTTAAAGTAACATATTAGAAAAGTAAATTACTGAAAAGGCATAGATATCTATTCATATCAAACACTCTTCATTTCCATGAATACAGTTTGTTATAGATTTCCGTTGAGAGAAAACACTAGAACAGCAACAGCAGAACTTGACAACTCTTGGGGAGAATATTAAGGAAAATGAGGATGTTGAAATAGCAAACAGTTGGTATTAGAAATAATCTATCATAATAGTTCTTTAAAAAAAAAAAACCTTAGTCACTGGAATTAGAGCCTACATTTTTAAAGTCTCATGATCACACAAAGGTTTAAGAGCCTATGTCTAGAAAATCAAGTGTAATATGGCAACAAAGTTAAACTGTTTGGAGGAAATTAAAGTTTTCTAAATATATATTAATACTGTCAGAGGTGTCTGAACCAGAGCAACTCCATCTTGAATAGGGGCTGGGTAAAATAAGGCTAAGACCTCCTGGGCTGCATTGCCAAGAGGTTAAGGCATTTAGTCACAGAATAAGATAGAAGGTCAGCACAAGATACAGGTCATAAAGACCTTGCTGATAAAACAAGCTGTCTCATTGTGGTTTTGATTTGCATTTCTCTGATGGTGAGTGATGATGAGCATTTTTTCATGTGTCTGTTGGCTGTATGAATGTCTTCTTTTGAGAAATGTCTGTTCATATCCTTTGCCCACTTTTTGATGGGGTTGTTTGTTTTTTTCTTGTAAATTTCTTTGAGTTCTTTGTAGGTTCTGGATATCAGCCCTTTGTCAGATGAGTAGATTGCAAAAATTTTCTCCCATTCTGTAGGTTGCCTGTTCACTCTGATGGTAGTTTCTTTTGCTGTGCAGAAGCTCTTTAGTTTAATTAGATCCCATTTGTCAATTTTGGCTTTTGCTGCCGTTGCTTTTGGTGTTTTAGACATGAAGTCCTTGCCCATGCCTATGTCCAGAATGGTACTACCTAGGTTTTCTCCTAGGGTTTTTATAGTATTAGGTCCATCTCACATCAGTTAGAATGGCAATCATTAAAAAGTCAGGAAACAACAGGTGCTGGAGAGGATGTGGAGAAATAGGAACACTTTTACACTGTTGGTGGGATTGTAAACTAGTTCAACCATTGTGGAAAGCAGTATGGCAATTCCTCAAGGATCTAGAACTAGATGTACCATATGACCCAGCCATCCCATTACTGGGTATATACCCAAAGGATTATAAATCATGCTGCTATAAAGACACATGCACACGTATGTTTATTGCGGCACTATTCACAATAGCAAAGACTTGGAATCAACCCAAATGTCCATCTGTGACAGACTGGATTAAGAAAATGTGGCACATATACACCATGAAATATTATGCAGCCATAAAAAAGGATGAGTTTGCGTCCTTTGTAGGGACATGGATGCAGCTGGAAACCATCATTCTTAGCAAACTATCACAAGAACAGAAAACCAAACACCGCATGTTCTCACTCATAGGTGGGAACTGAACAATGAGATCACCTGGACTCAGGAAGGGGAACATCACACATTGGGGCCTCTCATGGGGAGGGGGGAGGGGGAGGGATTGCATTGGGAGTTATACCTGATATAAATGACGAATTGATGGGTGCTGATGAGTTGATGGGTGCAGCATGGCACAAGTATACATATGTAACAAACCTGCACGTTATGCACGTGTACCCTAGAACTTTAAGTATAATAAAAAAAAAAAAAAACAAGCTGTCATAATGAAGCTAACCAAAGCCCACCAAAACCAACATGGCAATGAGAGTGGCTTCCGGTCATCCTCACTACTACACTCCCACCAGCGCCATCACAGTTTACAAATGCCATGGTAACATCAGAAAGTTACCCTACATGTTCTAAATAGGGGAGGCATGAATAATCCCCCCCTTTTTTAGCATATAATCAAGAAATAACCATAAAAATGGGCAACCGGCCGCCCTGGTGCTGCTCTGCCTATGGAGTAGCCCTTCTTTTAGTCCTTAACTTTCTTAATAAACTTGCTTTCACTTTACTGTATAGATTCACCCTGAATTCTTTCTTGCACGAGATCCAAGAACCCTCTCTTGGTGTCTGGGTTGGGACCCCTTTCCGGTAACAATACTACTCCTTTCCCTATTACTTTTTCTTCACAAACCTTCTTTATTTAAAAAACTCAAATATAATAAATAACTTTTACTCTATATCTGTACTTGTTGTTATGATTAAAATTAAAATTCATATATCAATATCATTTTAAATACACTAGAGGAATTGTCTATTTAAAGACATTCTGAGATAAATATTTTGAAAGTAAAATATCCTTTTTTGTTTGTTTTATTAAACATAAATTATCACCACCTGGTTTAGCTGGTTTACAATGGGCTTTGACGATCACATTATTTCCTTAAACTGGAGTATGTCTCCATTTTATTTCAAGATCCTGCTTCTCCAATCATAAAATTATGAACCTCCAAGTAATATCATAGGACATCTTGACCAGAGACCCAACCTTTCTATAGGATCTAAGATCCAATGAAGTGGAATGATTGTCAAAGGTCACAGAGCTAGTTCCAGAAACAGACCAGATGCTGTTTCTTTGCTGAAGTGTTCCACAAGGAAGCAAGATGCCATATATATGACATTCCAATGGCACAGTGATTTAAGTGAAACAAAGAAATTAAAGCCATTATAAGACACATCTTAAGTTAAAAAATCAATCATCTTTTAGGTAGTATATTTCAAATTTTTCCCCCCCAAAAATTTTTAATTTACTAATTTAAATTATCAATTAAGACAGAAGTTCACTAGTAACCTGATATTGATTATGCCTCCTTTCCTCAATGCCTACAAAGGCTTTGGATGAAACCACTGGCATAAAAATCAATTGTAATCAACTTTCTAATATCTCTGTTTCCATAATTAATTTGAGAGTGGAGATACCAAGATAAGTCAGATAATAAGCTATATCTAAAATTGTAGGTAATTGAGATGGGTTTAGCAAATACATTTATTATTCTGGTGTAGTTCTCACGTTAGTCTCGCTTGCTCTCTCTCTCTCTCTCTCTCATATTCTTTGCTTATAGCTTGGAAACATGAAAACCTATTTAAGACATTAATGAATAATGTTTGTGTTACTTTCAATTGCCTGAAAAATCCACAAATAGGAGTATATTTAGATAAAAGAGTGCTCCTTTATAGGAGTACATTTAGATAAAACAGGTTTGTAGGAATGCTCAGAGTTATAGGAGATGGATGCAATAAGGATCTGCAGACAGTGAGAAACAATTATATTTCTCAAAATGATTATAAAACCACTATTATGCTAAGGCGGAGATATGTGTTGGTTTCAACCAGTAATGGCAATTATAATCATATCTCTGGTTCATTACACTCTCTGACATTTGAGATCATTCTTAATAAAATTAATGTGTCACTTGTTACTTATTTTACATACACAGAGAGACAGAGAGCATGAAGATAATTAGCAAGGTAAGAAAAAATTGACTTTTACAAACTCATGCCACAATCCATATAGCTCAGAACAATGTACTGACATTGTTAATATCTAAGTAGTTATTTTATTTACATGAAATTCTGAACAATGAATTTGCCATAAAGGGAAACTCTGGAATTAAGTATTAGTGAAAAACTAGCAAGTTAAACAGTGACTTTCCCAGTAATAAGAAAGCACTGGACTGAAATGGTAGGGCCTGAGGTCAATTCTCAACTCCACTGGTAAATTCGAATGTCACATAGTCAATTCAATGAACTTTTCTTACTTTTCATTTGCCCAGTCCATCACCTCTCTCTAGTATTTAGTTTTCATCTCAGCCTGCCTGCTGATTTCTAGCTAAATAGTCTTCTCATTACTTAATTTCCCACATCTTCATTAGGTAACTCAGCACCAGAAAAAGATAAGAATCAATACTGGAAATAAAACATCACATGGTTAAAGTTTTATGCCACTCCTGTGAATTTCTCTACTCAAAGCTCTCAACAGTAGGGAACAGAAAAACAGGAAAGAATTCTGTATTTTGCATCCTCTGAGAAATATTTCCTTTGTGGTAGAGTAGTGTTGATATCATCTAATATAATTGCGTCTCCTAAGCTTTATAATTTTTTTTTAAGTTACTAACACACTGATATTGACAGAGAAGAGTACCACTCTTCAAGCCTACAATAAAGAATTTATGGAAGAACAACATAATATAGCTAATGGTCATAAGCATATGCTTAGGAATTAGACATATATGGATTAGGAACTCACCTTTGCCACTTACTAGATACATGACTTCGACCAAATTACTTACACTCTCTCTAAACCCCAATTTCTTCACTTGTAAAACAGGACATAACATCACCTCTTTTCAGAATGGCAAGGATTTAATTAGCCCACATTAACCACTGTATACATTGTCTGACAGAGTTAGATTTTGAGATTAATTTTTTAAAAAAAGATGGCAAATGTACAAAAGTTGCATGCTTCTTGGCTTCATTAAAACAGCTTATGTTTGAATTCCTTTACTGTCTAATAAATAGAAATATTTGCTGGGAACTATCAATGATATTTTGTTTCTTCAGAGTTTCAGAAAATCAGCTGACGTTTCCCTCAGAAGGTCTGGAGCATTATTCTTTACAGAATAAACCTGACAAAAAAACCTCACAATTTGAACAAGAATGTCTGGTAGCTAATGGTCCTGGCTGGAGAGGCATTAACACTGAAAGTTGTCATTAAGTTTGCCAACATTAAGGTATTGTGTATCAGGGAGTGAACATAGGTCCCTGGGGCAGGCACCTTTTAAATACATCCTATTTTATTAGGGGCAATAAATACTTGCCTTCCCTCAGCCTATGTTGGAACTACTGCAGTATCTGTTTTATCATGTCTAACACAAAAGAGCTGTCTTAAATATCAGCCCATTGATTTTATTGGGCAGATACAAGAATTTTCTTTGGTTCTAAAACTTGATTATTATAGCAGACTACCTCCTACCTGTCAAATCCCACATGACCGACTGTGTCTTGGCAGAAGTGGGCGTATGGGGTGGAATCTGTAGAAACTGATTTATAAATCAGTTTTTATAAATCCACACTATTCTAACCACTGTTTTATTCCACACTCTCTCCACATTGAATTAATCAGCATGGGATAACATGCAGCTTTATCACTGTTACCTTGGTTCCATGTTTCTATGACTCCTCAAATTGACTGTAAATTTTCCAAAGTGCAGATACTTTATTCTGTGTTGCGTGTGCCACACAGTAAAATGCTGAAGAAACTGGGATAAGACTAGTAGCTACTTAGCGCTTTTCTTGGACAGGCTGGACATTGTACAGACTTTATTTCATTTACTATCCAACAACTTGAAATTTTGGTTTTTAAATCATTTCTATGTTACAGATTAGGAAATGAGGTTCCAAAAGCTGAAACAGGTTACCCAAAATAACATTCCAAAAAGGGATAAAAATGAGATTTAAAGACATCTGTCTGATTTCTAATTCCATTTTCTTGCTGCTATCCTCTGCTGGCTCAAATTCTCATTAATCTCTAAATGCAACGTTCTTATGGTAATAAAAGTATTTAGAAAAGTGCAGCCAGTAGCTTAGCCTTGATTCTGCGTACTTAAATAGGAATGGGATGGAAGTAACCAAAACAAGCTACTAAAATCCCTTTGAGAAGATAGCTTATTAATCATTTCAGTTCCAGAAAACTATCCCCAGGAAAAAAAAAAAAATCAGAGATGTTAGATGTTTGTGACAGAGGATACTCATTTTTAATACTGTTTTGAATAGCAACTTTTTGAAATAAATTTTGGAAAACAAGGGTTAAGTTAAATAAATATAGTACAACCATATAATAGAATACTGCACAGACATGGAAGGTTATGTTTCCAAAGACTAATAGCAACAACATATTCATGATATAATATTAATAGAAAAGTACAGAAGAAATATTGTATAGAGTATACAATTATATTCTATATTATATACATACAATTAATATATTACATATTGTATTATATATTATATATGTGTGTATATATTAATATACACAGAGAGAGAATATAAATGTGATGCTATACATGAGACAGAAATGAACTCATTTGCTCATAGTCTGATGGAATAGTGAAGGATTTTAATTTTTTTATTATCCTTTTGTAATCATCAAGTGCTTAACTAATGTCACAGCAATGTTTTATCTCACTTACATGTATTCACTTACTTAATCCTCAAAGAAAATATAAGAAGTAGGAGCTATTATTATCCCCACTTTACAGATGAGGAAACTGAGGAACAGATGTTTCAGAGATATTAAGTGGTAGAGCTAATCTACCCTTACACCACATTCCTCAACGCTAAACAAAACTGGCTTTCAAACAGGCTAACAACTAGATGAAATCTCTTTGAAAGGAATTGTATTTCTTCTCAGCCTTGAGTAAACTCAAATAGGGGATGTAGGCTTCTGCCTGTTACAACACAAATAACAGACCTAAAGGAGCACAGCTATTACCACCCTCTCCTGTGGGATCCTGTCCTTTAAACTGCTTCTAGACTAGCATTCTCCACATACCAGGGCTGTTTTAGAACCCCTCAGGCCCCGAATGCTAAAAAACACAAGCAGACCAAAATATTGGTGGAACAACAATGTTAAATAAGGTGTTTCTCTGAAAAAAAAAAAAATATACCAGGGCAACTCTCACATTAAGACTTCAACACCACAGTTCAGAAAGTTCCCAGGACAAATTTTACTGAAACTCTGGGGCTAAGACAAACCTAAATGTGATCAAAAAAGGCACTATGGGATGACTACAATCTTGAACCGCAGGATCTCAGGAGCTGCAGAGACAGAATAGGATGTTACGGTCTACAACAACTTTACCCTCCGTCTACCTGTCATATGGGTCATTAACAGCACAACAGGCAGTCTAATATCCCTAGCTTATATAACTTAATTTATCAGCTAACAACATCATTTGACAACCTATTTACATAGTACTTTCAAATTTTTTGTCTGACTGAAGAAAGGTAAAGTGTGCTAAGAGATGAACCAATGTGGACTAAGGTAGAGTCTCCAACTGTTGTGTTTGAACACTTTGATTCCTTTCACCACAGATCATTAGAACAGCACAGGTATCTCCCTGAAACGGCCAACCCCAAAAAGGCTCAGATGCTCTCTCTCGGAATGTAACTTTGTTTTCGCAGGTGGTCAGTTAATAACTAAGTGTAGCTGGACTTGTAACATGTAAACTTGAAAAGGATATGCCACCAGTGGATGGAGAAACAGGGAAAGAAAAATACAACTTCAAAGTAAGAGAAGAATAAAGGTATAGAGAGGACCACATGAAAAGCAGAGGGAGAAATTTAAAAGTATGTAAGTTCCCACTGCAATATAATTGCTATCACAACTTTTATGGATTATAAAATCATACAACCCCACTTACTGCAGTAGAGAAGGAAGACCAGAGATAGTGCTGAACTTGACACTACCACTTCTAATAGTGACAATCTAACAACAGTGTTATGAACTGAATGTTTCTGTCCCCCCAAAATTCATATGTTGATATCCTAACCCTCGATGTGATGATATTAGGAGGTTGGGTCTTTGGGAGATGATTAGGCCATGATGATGGTGCCCTTATGAATGGGAATAGTGTCCTAATGAAAGGAACCCCAGAGAGCTCTCTCAGTCTCTGTAGGCCATGTGAAAGTGAGAAGTTAGCAGCCAGTAACCTGAAAAAAAGCTCTCACCAGAACCTGACTATGTCGGCACCCTGATTGCAGACATCCATCCTCGAGAACTGTGAGAAATGAATGTATGATGTTAATAAGTCACCTCGTCTCTGGTACTTTATTATAATAGCCAGAACTGAACCAGATAAACAACAATAATTTTCTTTTATATATTTTTTTATAAAAAGTCCATAAACAGTGATGTGCAAGTATATATTTTAAAACAAGCTCCCCAATAAAAAGCCGAATGTGTGTCTGTGTACAAAATTTGTTATTTTTTACTGATATGTCGAGTACGTAGCTTGGCAAACAATCTACAAATAGTAAGTTACATATAGTACTTCTATTATAAACTCCATAGAGCCAACTGATACCCACAGAATGCTTTCTTAAGTATAGATGACAAAAGGGTAAGTCAAGCACTGATTTGCCGCGTTTGCCAATTTCCATGGTATAAATACTCCCACTATGGCTGATTTCAAGCTTCCAAGGTGGCATACATGAATTGGGAAGAGAACAGAAGCACACCACTGAAGAATACTTTCAACACAGAGATTAAAAAACAGAGAATAGATAATTATAAAAAAAAAAAATAGATGACAGTAAAACGTAGTAAAGCAATTAGGAAGTTATAACCTTTCAGTATTTCTTACATTTATTTTTAATATAATTTAATATTGTTTATATAATTCAATTTTTAAGTCACTTTAACAACTGACTTACAAATTTCTGTTCCCAAACCCATTTAAGCTCCAGCACACCATCAAAAAGTATCTTCCTGACACCCTAGTAAGGTGGGTATTACTAACTCAGATCAAGGGACTATAGTCAGAGTCACTTACTCATGAAACCAGGAGATTAAAAGAATTAGTGTGTATAACCAGCACAGGGTGAACTTGTTAAAAGCTCAGATTCCTGGGTCCCACCCCCGGAGATTTTGATTCAATAGATCTGCTACGGGACCTAAGAATGATATTTTAACAGGAGAAACCCACCTCCCCACATTAGACAATTTGGCTATAGAACTACAGCATCAAACATTTACTAACTACATATTCTGTGCCAAGCTCAGAATACAGTACATGGACATGAAAGAGACAAAACTTGTCTTCAAGGAGAGTAGAAAGACTAAGATTTGTCATATACCTATGACACTGGCACACCCTGGCTACTCTGGGACTAATCCAACTTAGGAGCACAGCCTAATTCAGAAAAGAAGGGGAAGGGAGGTAGGGCAGGGCAAAGAGCAGCACCTGTATAGCCACATAAGCATGAGGAGTTTGGTTGTCTAGGATGAATGCTCACGCTTTGGGACTGCACCTTTTAGGAGTATTTTTCAGCCATATTTATCTGGCATTCATTTTGGCCTATGGCAAGCAACTGTTTATTAGACTATATATAGTTGCTGGGTTCATGCAAGGAGTGATGGGAGATGAGGCAATAGACTTACACCAGGTCAGGAAGGGCTTTTTAGAATGCCTAGCACAAAGTAGGTACTCAACCCTTTTCCACTTCATAGTCTTCCTTCCACTTTTATGTTTAAAGTCAGTATTGGCCGGGGGGCAGTGGCTCAGGCCTGTAATCCCAGCATTTTGGGAAGCCAAAGTGGGTGGATCACTTGAGGTCAAGAGTTCCAGACCAGCATGGTGAAATCCCATCTCTACTAAGAATACAAAAATTAGCTGGGCATGGTGGTAGGCACCTGTAATCTCAGCCACTCGAGAGGCTGAGGCATGAGAATCACCTGAACCCAGGAAGTGGAGGTTGCAGTGAGCAGAGATCGCACCACTGCACTCCAGCCTGGGCCACAGAGTGAGATTCCATCTCAAATAAAAAAATAGTCAGTATTATCACCATTATAGGATTATTTCTGTGACGGGATGTACATTTGATACCTAACATACAAAGTCGAGAAATACACAATATTCTCACTGCTTTTATAATTGATAAGCTGACTTCTCAATCAGAGAAAATGGCAAAAATCAGTGAAATAGTGCAACAAATCAAGGACCCAAGGAAAACAGGTGATTACCGCATATTAGTTTTACCAGTGAGTTTACCTAATTCTACAGTAATAAGCTTTCAGAACAAAATGGAAATATTACCTTAGTTTATCTCTCACGGTTGTATCATTTCAGCTACAGGCATTTTTAGTTAATTAAGTAAGCTAATTAATTTAAAAATCTACAAATTTATACAATAAAGGAAAATGAATGCAAGAAGAGCTAGACAATGGGTAGAAGAGGAAGGAAGTCAAACAGCAGGAGCTTGCCTCTGTATAAATACATATAGAAAAGGGTACCTCTCACCCCCTTAACACACCAAATTTATAGCCACTACAAAACTTCCGTGTACACTGTCCCTTTTCTAATCCAAACCATGCCTATCCAGCTTGTCTCTGCCCAAGCCCCATCTCCCCTTTGTAATATACTCCAAGCACCCTATTCCACAATGATCCTTTCCCTCCTCATGCATGAGCCTCATCTTTGAATTTAGCCCTGTTACCATGTCTTATGTAATGTTTATCTCCCAATCAGATTTTACATTTTCAGAGAAGAGAACGTCTTTTGCATTTCTCATGGACCCTAGCATAAACATAGACATATAAAAGGCACTCAGACACTTGATGAATAAACAGACTAAATTATTTCCATGAATTATATTCAAGCTTTAATTGTTGATCTCTCCTTTTCCTTCCCCAAAATGCAGAAAACTTCACCATAAAGCTTTTAATGATAGGGGATAGTGAAAGGAGGCGAAAGAAAGAAAGGAAAATAAGAACAGAAAAGGAAAGAAAAAAGAAAAGGAAAGGAAAGAGAAAAAAGAAAGAAAGAAAGAAAGAAAGAAAGAAAGAAAGAAAGAAAGAAAGAAAGAAAGAAAGAAAGAAAGAAAGAAAGAAAGAAAGAGAGAGAGAGAGAGAAAGAAAGAAAGAGAGAAAGGAAAAGAGAGAGAGAAAGAAATAATGAGAAAGAAAGAACCTATTCAAATCTGAGCTGCTTTTGAAGTGTCGGCAAATCCTCAGAAGTCTCTGGTACAGTAGTAAGGCAAGGGAATTCCTTACTCTGCCTGCCCATAGTAAAGCTTAGAGGTCTTCAACTGTGCCTTGTTGCTAAGTGAAATCCCCACAAACTTTCTACAAAACATGTTCTTGATGCACATTAAGGAAGATTGAGAAAGAGGGAACAGGTATCCCAATGCTGGTTCTATCCTGTGTTATTTAACCAACTTATTGAAGTTCAAAAGAGAAGGACTTTTACAGAATTCCATACCTGAATCATACATAACACATTTATTCAACAAATGTTATGTCCAATATTATAATAATAGCCAACATTTTTGAAAAACATGTTTTTGTTTCATGCATTGTGTAAGCGCTTTCACACATCACCTTGATAACACTCTATATAAGGAAAATACCATAATTATTCTTATTTTTGGAGATAACAATGCTTAGACAGACTGAATAAGAACTTACTCCAAGATAGCAAGAACAAGTCACAAAGCCAGAATTTTTACTTAGGTCTCTGATGCCAAAGCCCAAACTAAATCACCTTCTATGGTTACAAGATCCAACAATACTCAAATATTTTTATTTTTGAATTTTAATGTATTAAAAATAAATTTAACCCACCTTTTCAGGAACTATTCCTGAACCTATTCCAAAGGCACTAACTTGGGTATTTAATTATGTTTCTGTTTGCCCAAAAGATGCTTTTTATCTCAAACTTACAGTAAATAGTAAGCTGAGTCAGAAGCAACTCAAACAATAGACTAAGCACTAGTGGCCCTGGCAGAGATGTTTGACACTAAGTATTTGCATTCTCTTTCAGGAATTTTTTTTTTCCTATTAGAAATCTTAAAAATTAAAAATTAAATGTCAAAGCAATGTTATGAAAAAAAGGTGGAACAAGGGATTTCCAGGTGCCGAGGCAGCAAACTGAAACAAATTGCCCAGAACACTCACAGAAAACATGCATAAAAAAAGGGGCTGCATTAAACGTGGGCCCTACTGGCAGAATGATCAGTTTAGGTATAATTTCCCTTAAAAAGCTCATGGAAAAATTCAGATTTGATTGACAATATTCTTTTATATTCATTCCAAGTATAGGCCACATGCCATTTAGACTTTGCAGACTGTTGAGTAGAAGATAAGAACTCTAGTAACGCTATTATTGCAGGACTTTTGGCTATCCATTATCTGTATATACCAATAACTTCCCTCTAACATCCAAAGCCAGCTTCAGAGAAAAGAAAAAGTCCTCTGAATTATCTAAAGAGTTTTCCATACAGCTTAACCTGTTCCATTGACAGAAAAATCTCAGGCAGCACTTAAAACAGTGACAGCAATAAGGCAAGAGCTTAATGTTAGCTATCATTATCAGCATGATTATTTCCATAGTCCCAGATCAGTCTAAAGGCGGCAGGGCAAACAATCAGGTGATAGTTTCAGGGCTAAAGGCTGTCCTCCACCCTGAAATAATACTACTAGGGTTGTTGGTGCTCGAATTTCCACCCCCAGAAAAGAATTCCTTTGGCTTTAGGGTCAGTTTGTGAAAAATGCAATGTCAAGATTGATGGAATTTTAAACTTATTTACATCAAGATCATCCAGATTTATTATATTTCTTCAAGGCAAGTTTGCTAAGGAAAGGAAAGGGAGGATTTGAGGGCATAAAAACAATCTTAGAGAAAAACTGGATAAATGAGGAGGCAATTTTCCAGTGAGACGGACCCAATTATGCAAACAAGGGAGGGGGCTCTAGGGTCAATATTAATTCGCAGACTAGTGGCCAGTACCAATTTAGCACCGTCACTTATGTCCTTCTCAAAATCGTCTACAATATAGCAGTGATGTTGCTTTATTTACAGGGCAACTAACCGGAAGAACGTCAGGACAACGAGTTTGCAATTTACAGTCTCTGGACAGGATTGAAAGTCAGTTGTTTTTTTTTTTCCTTTTTTTAATTTTTTTAATTTTTTATTTTATTTTATTTATTTATTTATTTTTCTTTTTTTTTGAGATGGAGTCTTGCGATGTCGCCCAGGCTGGAGTGCAGTGGCGTGATCTCGGCTCACTACAACCTCCACCTCCCGGGTTCAAGCGAGTCTCCTGTCTCAGCCTCCCGAGTAGCTGGGACTACAGGCGCCCGCCACCACGCCCGGCTATTTTTGTATTTTCAGTAAAGACGGGGGTTTCACCATATTGGCCAGGCTGGTCTCGAACTCCTGACCTCGTGATCCGCCTGCCTCGGCCTCTCAAGGTGCTGGGAATACAGGCGTGAGCCACCGCGCCCGGCCAAGAGTCAGTTCTTACAAGCACTCAAATGTGTCTGGGCCCGAAAACAAAACAAAGTCGTGACTTCCCAGATCTTAGGTAAGGCATAGATTCGTCTGCAAGGAGGGCCGAAATTTCTACCTATCAGGCAAAAAGCAAAAAGCCCGGAAGGGTGGGGGAGAAGCAAGCTGGATGGCTCCAGGAAGTGGGTGGGGAGGAAGCTGCCGATGTTGGAGCCAACCCTAGCAACAGAAGGTTTGCACACGCCTAGCAGAGGGAGTCCCGGGCCGAAGCGTGCAGCAGTCACGAGCGCTTTTGGCAGTGCTGTCCCCTTCGATTCCGATCATCACGCAACCATCCAGCCCGGGTTTGGGAAGGAAAACAGGCTTGTAAATTGGGCGGCGGCCGGTGTTCTCGCGGCTGAGTCACAGCCCAGCCAACTTTTACAGCGTTTCCCAGAAAGAAAATGAAAAGTCCCAGTCCCGGAGGCCACCACTCGCTTCTAATTCCCACTCTCCTGTGTCACCTGACCCGGGGTAACTTCAGCCCCACTGCTGAGATATTTCCCATTCATGGGGCCACTTCTTGCCCGCGCAAAGCCTCGTGGTACCCCGAGCGCTCTCCAAGTGCTACCAACCCCGCAGATAGGAGGGCAGGAGGGAGGGGAAGGGCTGCGTCCTCACCTGCAGGACACGGACACCTCCACCCGCGTGGCCGGGATGGCAGCGCTCAGCTGGTTCAAGTCCCCGATGCCCGCAGTGCTGGTGTAGCGGCTGTCCATATTGGGAGGAGGCGCCTTGGACTTATCCGGCGCCCACAACCAGAGCTTGGGAGGACTAAGGGCTAGCTCCCGTCAGGCGGGGATGGGGGTTGAGGGTGGAGGCAGAACAAGGAGGCGGAGGCAGCGCGCAGGATGGGGGAGGGAAGAGAGGGGGCGGACTTTCGCGCAGAGCCACGAGGGAACCACGAGCCAGTGCTGGGTGAAACTGACGCTGCCGGGGAAGTGGCGCGCGGGGCTCCCGGCTTCCCAGCTCCCTTCCGGCAGGCAGGAGCCCGGGCGGGGGACACACTCCGTGATCCCCTTCTGGCTGGAGGGGTCAGGCTTGGTGGACCCAGCAAGCAGCCTGATGGAGTAGGTGGCACCAGACGCAGACCTGTACAGTCCAGGACGGCAAGCCCTCGCCGGCTCTGCGAGCTTTTAAGTTTTGTCTCTACCTCTGCACACCCACACTCGCCTCCTGGGCCGCGACAGCTTCCTCCTGTCAATCAGGTGTGGACGGGAAGGTCTCCAAGTTTCCTCGCCTGAGTTGAAAGCTGGAGGTGGGGGTACCTCTGCCCGTTCCTAACTGCCCCGTTATAAGCTCCCCCCCGCCACTACAATTGGTTCTCATCTCGCCCTTGGAGCTCATGGGAGATCCCTCCGTCCCTCCTACTGTGCCCTCAGGCAGATGAGTCTGGTCCCAGCTTCTGGACTGCCCACCGTCGGCCACTTAAGAGTTGGGGACGGTGGGGCATTGTGACACTCTCCAAACCTTGGAACGCGGTGGCAAAGTGGCCGATCAATATATGGGACAAGTAGGGGCGGGGGGCGGACTCTAAGGTGGAAAAAACAATACTACTTGGGATTTAAGGGAACAATTGGATTCTGTCTCCCCTTGGTTTTTTGGAGCTTAGAGGTCTAACGGCGACAATCCTCCTAAAATAAGGGATCTTCTGGGTCCCTCGTTTCCAAAGGCATGAAAGTTCTGACCTGAAAATGGGGGCAGGGGGTGGGTGTCACAACCATATAACGCAGCTCCTTCACCCGACTCCCACCCACAAGACCTGAGACCTGACGGATTAAAGCAGAGAGGAGGCAGAGTGAGCGCCGCGTTGAGGAAACTGCATTCCAGGGCAGTAAGACTGGTGCCAAGATGCAGTCGCGGCAAAAGCATCCGGAGGTAGACGCGGCGCCCCTCCGTTGCAGAGACCTTTATTCCCCGCGCCTTCCGTCCTGCCTCACCCGAGCGCCTGCGGGTCCTGGGCGCCCGCCACCAGGCGGCGACGGAGAACAGGACGCGGCGCAGCTGGAAGGCGGAGGATGGAGAGGGGGCGGGTGTCCGCCCGCTAGATTTAGCGCTCAAAGCATGGAGTTTCCAGCTGGTTGGGCTAAGTCTGGGAGGAGCAGTTTTTGCGGTGGAGGACTTACCTTGAGTTCTAACATTTTAATCCACTTGTAGCCCCCTGCCTAGAGAATCTGTAGAGGCAGGTGAGTGTGTAGGTGCAGTCTTGCCGCTTCCCCTGCCGAGTGTACTTCCCCTGTTTCTTTTTGACTTCCTTTCCTGATTTCCCCACCCACCGCTTTTTCTTTTTCTTTTTTTTCTTCCTCTTGCCCTATTACAAATTAAACTGTACTTTACTGCGATTTGGAAATGCCCTAAAACTCCAGGCATTTCTATTATGCTGCTCAAAATTAATTTGGCATAGAAATCTAGATTTTTTTTAAGCTCACCAGATTTTTACTTTACAGAAGCCTACTGAAGAAATGAAAGTTGAGAACTTTAGTAGTCAACATGTGGGATACTTCTAATTTGTTTCCACTTTAGTGAGATATAACTGATATATAATGAACAGCACATAAAGTGCGTCCATCATTTGATAAATGTTGACTCATGTATCTCCCCGTGCAGCCATCACCAAAATCAAAATAATGAATCATTCCATCACCCCAAAAATTTTCTTATGTACCTCCTTTCATCACTGAAACAACCCTCTAAGCAACCTCTGATCTTTATGTCACTATAGATGAGTTTGCATTTTTAAAAATTGTGTATGTGGAATCATAAAGCAGGTAGTATTTTTGGTCTGGCTTCTTCTACTAAGCAAAATTCTTTTGAGATTCATCTATGTTAGCATCAATAGTTCATTCTATTTTTTTTAACTGAATAGTATTTTCATTGTATATATGCGCTATAAATTGTCCATTCACCTGTTGATGGACATTTTGGTTGTTCAGACTTTGGGCAATTACAAATAAAACTGATATGAACATATATGTACAACTCTTTCTGTGGACATATGTTTACATTACTTCTGAGTAAGTACCTAGGAGTGGAATAGCTGGATCATATGGAATGTGTATGTTTAACTTTTTAAGAAACTATTAAGGCCAGGTGCGGTGGCTCATGCCTGCAATCCCAGCACTTTGGGAGGCCAAGGTGGGCGGATCACGAGGTCAAGAGATCAAGACCATCCTGGCGAACATGGTGAAGCCCCATCTCTACTAAAAATACCAAAATTAGCTGGGCATGGTGGCACGCGCCTGCAGTCCCAGCTACTCGGAGGCTGAGGCAGGAGAATCTCTTGAACCCAGGAGGCGGAGGTTGCAGTGACCTGAGATCACACCATTGCACTCCAGCCTAGCAACAGAGCAAGACTCCGTCTCAAAAAGAAAAAAAGACTATTAAACTTTTTTTCAAAATAGTTTTACTACTTTTCTTTCCCACAACAGTATATGAGAGATCTGGTTGCACACATCCTTGCCAACATTTATTATGGTCTTCTAAATTTTAGCTTATCTAACAGATGTGTAGTAATATCTCATGTGGCTTAATGACTAATGATGTTGAACATATTTTCCTATGTCTTTTTGCTGTATGTATATGTATCTTCTTTGGTGACGTGTCTTCATATATCTTACTTGTTTTTTATTAGATTGTTGGTTTCCTTATTTGTGAGTTTTGAGAATTCTTTATCTATTCTGTATCCAAGACCTTTATCACATGCGGTTTACAAAATATTTTCTGACAGTCTGTAGCTTGTGTTTTCATTCTCTTAACTGTTATCAAAGAGAAGAAGTTTCTAATTTTGATGAATCTATTTCTTCAACTTTATCTATTATAAATCAAAAAATTGATGTCAAAACTGAGAAATATTTGTCTAATGTGAGATCACAAAATTTATCATCTTCTATACTTTCCCCTAGAAGTTTCATAGTTTTAGGTTTCATATTTATCTCTATAATTTATTTTGATTTTTCTAATCAAAGTTCTCATTTTTACACATTGTCATCAGATTTTTCCAGCATCATTTGTTGAAAATACTACCATTTTTCATTGAAAAATCGTTGCATCCTTTGGCAAAAATTAACATATGAGTCCATTTTTTAGACTCTATCCTATTCCATTGACCTATTTGTATTTCTTTAAACCAATGCCACAGAGTCTTGATTACTGTAGCTTTAAAATAATTCTTAAAGTCAGGTAGTATAACTTTTCCAACTTTGATCCTCTTCAAAATTGGTTTTTCATTTTTAATCCTTCTCATTTTCATACAAATTTTAGAATCGGCTAGACAAGGTCCACAAAAAGTCTTTTTGAGATTTTCACTGGGGTTGCATTGATTCTGTCAACAAATTAGAGAATAATTGACATTTGGTCCAAATTAATCTTCTGATCTATGAACATTATATATCTTTCCATTTATTTAGGTCTTCCTTAATATCTGTCAGCAGTGGACTGGTGTGCTTAAGGAGAGAGAGATTTGGAAAATACAGACAGAGAACAAGGCCATGTGGAGACAGAGGCAGAGACCGAAGTTGTGCCACCAAAGGCAAAGAATATCAAGAATCGTCAGTAACCCCAGGAAGCTGGAAGAGGCCAGGAAAGATTTTTCTTAGAGACCTTGGAAGGAACCTGACCCTGGAACACCCTGAATTTAGACTTCTGGCCCCCAAAACTGTGAAAGAATAAATTTCTGTTGTTTTAAGCAATTTGGTTTGCAGTAATTCATTACAGCAGCCCTAGGAAAAGTAATACATATCGATAACATTTATTATTTCCATTTTGCTGACTTTTTAAAGTTCTGTGCTTATAAATTTGTCATAGTGAAGTAAGCTTTAAATAAAACTTTGAAAGTATATTCAAATTCTGTTGCTATAGTTAGCACAATACGGAAAGGAATATAATTTTTAAAAATAAAATTTAATAATATAAATATAAATTATGACACATCTAAACTTTCATTTTGGAGATTTTATAATAAAAAGTTTATATTTGTTAAAATTCATTTAAATTAATAATATAAAACCCTTGGAATATGCTAAAAATCAAAGATAGGTTACATTTACTACAACATAATAAGCCATCATTCACTGAATCAGTGATTTAGCAAACATTAATTCAATGTCTGCTATGCACTAGGCACTGTACTAGATCTAAGAGCTAAAACTCCTTCTGGCACTTATAGACCAAATGAAAATTAGCAAGGAGATACATTATTTGGTAAAGATTATACTGACTGAATCATTGAGCTCTGTTTTTTAAATAGTTTCAACTTTTATTTTAGATCTCTGAGGTACATGTATAGGTTTGTTAAAGAGAGAGATTTTGTGATGCTGAGGTTCAGGATGCAAATGATCCTGTTGCCCAGATAGTGAGCATAGTTACCAAAAGTTAGTTTTTCAACCTCTGCCTCCATCCTTCCCATCCCCCTCTAGTAGTCCCCAGTGTCTGTTTCTGCCATCTTTATGTCCGTGAGCACCCAAAGTTTAGTTCTCACATATAAGTAAGAATGTGCAGTATTTGGTTTTCTGTTCCTGAATTAATATTCTTAGAATAATGGCCTCTAGCTGCATCTGTGTAACAAAGAACATGATTTTGTTCATTTTTATGTCTGCCTAGTATTTCAATGGTGTATACGTACTATATTTTCCTTATCTAATCCACTGTTGACAGGAGCCTACATTAATTCCATATCTTGGTTATTGTGAATCATGGAGTTCTTTTGATTTCTGAGATTTTTATTATTTCACAAGATTAGAGAAGACTTCAATTTGTAAATTAAATGATTATTAACCATTATTTTCAGAAGGACTTATTTACAAAATAGCTTCGTTAAGGAGAGGCTAATGAGAAAAACACATGAAGAGAAAGACCAAACAAACAAGAAAAAAAAAAAACACTGTTGAGGCTCCAGTGAGAGCAACAAAACAGAAAGAAAGGAACATACTTTTTGAAGCATGTCCCTGAAACAGTGTATACTTATAATATAAGGATAAAATGTATTTACCTTGCCTAGCAAGTGATGTATCAGCTCACATATAAATCCAAAACAAATTGGACTGAGCATTTCTTTAGGGTATAGCTTCATCATGGGACATTTGCTCTGTTGGCTCCAACAACTATCCTAGCCAAAAATAAGTCAGAAATACCAGCATTGCCCTGTGCTCACCTTTAAAATACCTTCAGGAAATTGAAGAAAATACGTAGTTCTCTACCCTCTGTGGATAGCTTTATAATTACTTTAACTACTAGACTTGCTCTATGAATTCACAGCTTAAAATAAAATAAACCTATATCACAGCAAAAATGGGCTAATTGTTCAATTTGGGGGAGTGGCAGATGAGGGAAAACATTGTGATGAATGGCCAAAACATGTTTTCTGAGTACCTGCCTTCTCTCTGGATCAGATAACCACCTGGTTTTAAACCATACAAAGTGGATCAAGTCTGTAAACAATTCAATCATTTCAAACATTAAAATTGTCAATATCACTAACACTTTTTGCTTAAAGTTACCTTTGTGACCAAGTAAGATCAATGTCTCACCAACCTCAATTACCACTTTGCCAATAGCTAAGACAGTCGGAAGACTATCACTTTTAAAATCAACTTTAAAATACTACAAATAATAACAAAGTTAAGATCTGTCATGAATAAGTGTCTAGGGATAGTAAATCCATATTTTAATCAAGTGACACTTTTCTTAGGGACCATGTATGATTATTTAGGTAAACCTAGTCTCAAGTAAATGTTTCCAAAGTAAATTTTACACTTAAGAGAGCACATAGAATACAAAATCTTTTAAATTTCAGAATTTCACACTTCATACTGAAGCATATAATTTATTCCACATGATGTTTTGAAGATCTTGGATTGGTTTAGATATTTGTTTTCCATTATCACAGAGTCAACTGGCTCCACCCACTGGCTATTCAGTAAAGGGAGGCCATAAACTTGCAGGAGTCAAGGGAGAGTGTAGATCAGGAAGGTGAGCAAACTGAGGTTAGTTGTTTTACTATAACTGAATCTTTTATTATTATTATTTTTTTTTTTTTTTTTTTTTTGAGGCGGAGTCTCGCTCTGTCGCCCGTACTGGAGTGCAGTGGCGGGATCTCAGCTCACTGCAAGCTCCGCCTCCTGGGTTTACGCCATTCTCCTGCCTCAGCCTCCCTAGTAGCTGGGACTACAGGCGCCCGCCACCTCGCCCAGCTAGTTTTTTTTTTTTTTTTTTGTATTTTTAGTAGAGACGGGGTTTCACCGTGTTAGCCAGGATGGTCTCGATCTCCTGACCTCGTGATCTGCCCGTCTCGGCCTCCCAAAGTGCTGGGATTACAGGCTTGAGCCACCGCGCCCGGCCTCTTTTATTATTTTTAATGATAATATTTCAGCTATCTATTGTCGTATAACTAGCCCACCAGCATTTAGTCATGCAAAACAACATGATTTTACTCTTTTTCATGAGTCTTTGGGTCAGGAATTAGGGCAGGGCTTGGCCAGGCAGTTCTGCTCCATGTAGCAGCCGTTTGGGTCATACACATGGCTGCATTCAGCCAGAGGCTGGCTGGACTGGAAAATCCAACAGGGCTTCATTCCTGTGTCTGGCAGCTCAGTGCCTTTCCCCCATGTAGCTGCTCTGTGGTTTCTCCTCCTTCTCAAGTCTCTCCTGAGCTTCTCCACAACATGGTGGCTGGCTTTCCCAGAGCCAAAGTGGAAGCTGCCAGGCCTCTGAAAGCCTCGGCCCAGAGCTGGCACAGTGTCACTGATTTCTAATTGTCAAAGCAAGTCTCAAGGCCAGTGTAAGGGTTGGAGGGAGGGGGGTGACCGACTTGTCTTACAGGGTAGAGCAGCATGCACATGTTATGAGGCAAGGAATTGTTGGAAGGCATCCTTGGGGACTACCTACTTAAAATAGTCAATAGAGGCTAAAATAGCATGTATCCCTCATTTTTAAAAAAGACATTGATATATTTTTTTCACTAGTTTAGACTTTTTCTATTTGAAAAGAACAAATACGTTTAAGGAACCAGAAATCTCGTAGCATACGTTGTAATGAGTAGGCTCACAGTAGTGACAAGTATTTGTCTTGAAGAATTGCTGTTAAGCCAACTATAGGCTGAACAGTGGAGGTGGAGGAAGAAATAGAGAAGACATGAAGGATATCTTCCCTCCTTCCAAGTATCTTGGGAGACCCAGCTTCAATTCATTGCACCAATGAAGAATATGAAAGAGCAAGAAATAAGCAATGATTTGTTACGAGATAATATGGTATAGACTAATGTGATTGATGCTCAAGAAAATACATATTAATGAGAAAGACAAGCTATTAAAACTTTTCTGGAAAAATGGGACTTAACACTTTCCAACAGGTAAAAAAAAAAGACAACTGACCAATATAGAAGAGGGTGACAATATAAGTAAATATAGAAGTAAAATTAAATACTACATATGTTTGCACAGTAGAAAGACAACCAAACTCACCAAAGAAGTGTACAAATTTGGATAGACAACACAAAGTTATCCTAAAAGATCTTGTAATTAAAGTGAGGATATGTAAAAGTTTTAGCAATCTAAAATTATATAATTCTGAACTGTAGTAGAGTAGCCATGAGTCACAAGTGGCTATTTAAATGAATTACTATTTAATAAAATTTAAAATGCAGTTCTTCAGTTGCACAATTAGGTGGGTGCAAAAATAGTTGCTGTTTTTGCAATTAAAAGTAATGGCAAAAACTGCAAGTACTTGTGCACCAACCTAATACATTTCAAGTGTTCAATATCCACACTGGCTATGGGCTACCCTATTGAATAGTGCAGATGATAGAATATTTCCTTTACTCTCCAAATTTCTTTTTTTTTTTTTTTTTTTTTTTGGAGATGGAGTCTCACTCTGTCACCCAGGCTGGAGTGCAGTGATGTGATCTCAGCTCACTGCAACCTCCACCTCCCAGGCTCAAGCAATTCTCCTGCTTCAGCCTCCCGAGTAACTGGGATTACAGGTGCACACCACCAAGCTCAGCTAATTTTTGTATTTTAGTTGAGATGGGGCTTCACCATGTTGGCCAGGCGGGTCTCGAACTCCTGTCCTCAAGTGACCTGCCCGCCTGGGCCTCGCAAAGTGCTGGGATTACAGGCGTGAGGCACCATGCCCGGCCTACCCTCTAAAGTTCTACTGGATAGTGCTGACAACCTATTCTACTTCCTAAATATTTCTTAAATCTCCTCAACTTTCACATTCTTTCCACCATTCCATTAATGATAGACATTAGTTCAGTCTATTGTGATCTCTCACCCTGGTTAATGCAACACTCTCCTACCTTGTCTCCCTGTTTCCAGTCCCCTCGTCCAATATGCTCCCCATTCCATGGCTGGAATGAACTTTATAAAACATTAATCTGATCATGTCAAAATCCTTCCTAAATTATTCATACCATTCTCCTTGCCTGTAATACTCCTCTCTGCCTTCTTTAGCTAACACAACATATTTGGCCCCAAGTCAGACGTCACTTCCTCAACAAAGCCTTTTCAGGTACTTCTGAGCCTCGGTATTCTTACCTGTTAAATGATACCATTATGTGTGATATACAGTTAGTTAAAATTAGAGAAAATGTATGTAATTCATTTAGCACTTAACACTTAAAATGAGAGTAGTGATGCTGATTATAGTGAAGACCATAATTTGGTGGTGATGGTTTAAACCCTCTGACTCTATTTTCTTAGAGTAGTGACGCTGATTATAGTGAAGACCATAATTTGGTGGTGATGGTTTAAACCCTCTGACTCTATTTTCTTATGTAAGCTTCCCAGAGGAGCGTTCCAAGTGTGACCTATCTCCCAAGTAATAATTTAAAATTACTTATGTGGCTTATATGACTAAGAGGCATCTATATTCACTACAGTTCAGCCGCACAGCCTTCCCTGAACTATTCTAACTTACTTTGCCCCTCTCCTTCTCAAAGCTTTTAAACTGTACTGCTTTTTAATTCTGTCTTACTTGGCCAACTCCTGTTCAGTCCTCATGGCCTACCTAAAATGTCATTTCCTCATGGATGTGTTCAATAAATACTCTCGTTTGCACTGCTTTTTTAAATAATGAATCTAGCAGGACAACTTAATGCATAGAGAAGAGACATATATGAAACTTGAGGATTCTTTTATCTAATAAAGAAAATAGCAGTATGTTTCTTGTAGAGTTGTAGACATTTATTTGAATATGATTACTCAATGATACCCAGCTAACATTGAGAGACTTCCTAGAATAAAGCCTTTACTCCTTGAAATTCAGATGTCTTTGAAAGGGGCCTGTCCATAAGAATTTTACAAGGATATTTTTTCATGATTATTAAGCACAGAACAAGACTTATTTTTTATAAATGTTTTCAGCCTCTAAATTTATCAAAAATGTCTTCTAAGTAGCTTTTCACTAAATCTGCTAATTCAGAGAGTTTGATTTTTCAAGACTGTTGAAAGAAATCTATTTGCAAGAACGAATCAGAAAGGCAGGCCTAAAGAATTCCAAAACTTTTCAAAAGAATACAAGAAAAAATACATTCTTATAAAAGGAGTATGAAGTCTAAAATATTTTGCGCCTATAGACACCTTCTTAAATGCCCAAAATAAGTGGTAACTTTTAACTATCATAATTAGAATAAGTATTATTTGACAATTTGTTTAATACCTATTTCCACTGCTAGATTTTGAGCCTCAAGGGCATAGAGGTCCATCTGTCTTACTCACTGGTTGTCCCCTGCACTCAGTGTACACCGATGTGAGTGAGGTGCTATGTGGCCAAGGACTGTTGAAAGTATCTAAATTCACTTGGATATGTTGAGTTCAGCAAGAGCTGAGCACTTGGATGGATTGTCCAACAGGCATTTGGAACTGGTGAGAGGACAAGATTGTTGACACTGGAATCAATAGCTTAGAATTAGTAGTGGATGCCAAGTATTTTGGTGAGTACTCCAAGAAAGAAAGGAAAAGAAGAAAAATAAGGATCAAATCCGATGCGTATCTGGCCTTGGGAGAGAAGGACAAAGAAAGTTCCCACCAAGGAAACAAGTTGGGAAGAAGGACGTGGGCAAATAGGAAAACAAAAACAAACAAACAAACAAACAAAAAACAGCATCAAGACACTAAATAAAAAGAGGAAGCTATTAAGGGTAAAGATGTCAATGGGATCGTTGTGGTAGAAGCTGCAAAGGCCACATTCCTGCCTTGTTTTTGTTGTCCCTGTGGGTTGCCTCACTCTTTTTCTTGGGCAGTTACCAATGTTACAGAATCTTCTAAAGATTTTCTGTAATCATCCAAGGACTGTCTTTCATTTTCTTCTGCCAAAATGTCCTAGAAGCCCAACGGTAGCTCCCACTGTGATGTCTTGAGAATAAAGCCTACCCTACTTCACATGCCATTAAGCCAGAAAATAGCTCTTAAGTAAGCAACTACATGGCTGAGGACCTTACATAGGAACAATCCCCTCTGGCCTACTATGGCCAGATGTATGAGGAACTAATGCCTCATTTCCAAACCTGATTTTAGATTGCTGCTAGAGTAGGGCAGATAAGCATTAATTAGTATGTGGTCAGAGTCTGCTCCGGTTTCTTTACTGCTTGGACAATTAGAATGTGCAACCATGCAAAAAAGTAAAAGTTTTGCTGAAAACTAGAGAAATAGAGACAGAGAGGAAAGAAGGAATATAAATCTTGGGTGTTTAGTAATGTTTTATAATTGATGTTCTTATGAGTTAACCTAGCCTTTTTGGTATATTTGAAAATAATTATTTTAATTAGAAAATGTTAAAATACTACAGGACCTTTCTCTAACTGTCCAAGAGATTCAGACAAAACTTGTAATTCACAAAACTGTTTTTCATAGTTATGTTAATTGCTGTTAAATTTACCATAATTTTCTCATAACAGGTGCAATATTCTTTACTGAAAGTTCAAATAATTAAATTATTGTTTCACAAGTGAGTCCCTTAGAATGTTGTAAGGTTTGGCTGGGTGTAAAGGCTCACACCTGTAATCCCAGCACTTTGGGAGGCCAAGGCAGGCAGATCACTTGAGGCCAGGAGTCCGAGATCAGCCTGGCCAACATGGTGAAACCCCATCTCTACTAAAAATACAAAAATTAGCTGAGCATGGTAGTGGGTGCCTTTAATTCTCACTACTTGGGAGGTTGAGGCAGAAAAGTCTGATATAGAAAAGAACAAACTGATATACTGGACTTCATCAAAATTAAAAATGTTTATTATTTGAAAGACATTCTTAAGAGAATAAAGACAAATCACATAGGAGAGGAACCATGTTGCAAAACATATATCTGATCAATGACAAGAATATATAAAGAACTCGAAACTTAATAACAAACCTAACAACACAATTTGAAAAATTGAAAAAACATTTGAACACACACACACTTCACCAAAGAAGATATGCAGACAACAAATAAATACTTCAAAAAATGCCCAACATCATTAATTGTTGGAAAAGTGCAAATTAAAATCACAGTGAGATACTAGAGCACACATATTAGGATGGCTAAAATAAAAACAATTGGCTATTCCAAGTATTGGTGAGGATATGGAGTAACTGGAACTTTTATATACCGCTGGTGGAAATGTAAAATGATACAGCCACTTTGGAAAACAGTTCGGAAGTCTGGACATTTATTCTTAAAAGTTAAACATACACTGATCATATGATGTAGCCATTCAACCACTAGGTATTTGCACAAGTAAATGTATATTCATACAAAGATACATACATGGATGTGCATAGCAGCTTTATTTGTAATACTGAAAAAACAAAACAATGGGCAGTGATGAATATAATCATAATCTTGACTGTGGTGGTGCTTTCTTGATTGAATACATATGTCAAAATGTATCAAAATGAACAATTTAATTATGTATAGTTTATTGTATGTCAATAAAACCTCAATAAAGCTTATTTTTTAAATGCATATACCATTTAACGTGGCATTTCCAATTGAGGAATATATTGTACAGAAATGTTTGCAAATGTGAAATTATATTTGCCTAAGGTTACCTATTATACCAGTAAACAATATCAAAAGACTGGAAACAAATTAAGTGTTCATCAGTAAGGAATTTGATAAATAAAGCATATTTCACAGTTGAATATCAGGCAGGCATACTAAAGAATATTTATTTTTAGTAGAGATGAGGTTTCACCATGTTGGCCAGGCTGGCTGGTCTCCAACTCCTGACCTCAGATGATCTGCCCACCTCAGCTTCCCAAAGAGCTGGTATTACAGGTGTAAGCCATCGCGCCTGGCTGGATAACATGATTATTAAGTGACCTTGTCACTCAATTGAGGGAAGACAGCTTTTATTCTCAAATCTTTGTTATGATACATACAGTTAGTTAAAACCCATAATTCTTTAAATATGTAATAAACATTTCTTAGATCTTTGGGAAAATATTCAAGCAATTCAATTGTTCCAACTATTGCTTGCTTTTTACCCCAACAGCAATCCTTTCCAAACCACTGGCCACAAACAGACGCTAAAAGCATCTTACTTGCAGGTGTGTTTTCTCTCACTATCCTTCCCACCATTCCTTTCTTTCTGCCTCCTTCTGTTTTCTTTTCATAAACTATGAAATATCACACTATGCCCCAGATTTGTAGTGGCCTCCGGGATACTACATTTTTGGTATAGTAGCTCTCCATATGGCAGAGAGAAAAAGACTGATTTCTATGCATTCTGTCTGGTATTTACAGGATCTCAATGTATCTCTATTAGGAGCTTTTAAAATCAGTACAAGAAAACTCATGCTTATCCCAGCATGAATCAACAGGTGAAAGAATGTCAACAAACATTGAAAAGAAAAATTAATATTTAAAAGGTCTATTCATTAATTCCATGTATATTTTAGAATGGCTTACCTTCAAGAGGCCACTAAAACCATTTTCCACTAAATCTTAGGTTTTGGTGATGGTGGGTGTGGTAGTGGTTGTTATGCTTGTTTTAAGAAACATTTCTAGGGCGGAGCAAGATGGCCGAATAGGAACAGCTCCAGTCTCCAACTCCCAGCGCGAGCGACAGAGAAGACCGGAGATTTCTGCATTTTCAACTGAGGTACTGGGGTCATCTCACTAGGGAGTGCCGGACAATTGGTGCTGGTCAGCTGCTGCAGCCTCACCAGCGAGAGCTGAAGCAGGGTGAGGCATTGCCTCACCTGGAAGCAC
The DNA here is from genome assembly GCF_009764315.1 of Trachypithecus francoisi. Classification (NCBI taxonomy): domain Eukaryota; kingdom Metazoa; phylum Chordata; class Mammalia; order Primates; family Cercopithecidae; genus Trachypithecus; species Trachypithecus francoisi. The sequence goes on along the minus strand of NW_022681456.1, from coordinate 96,596,660 downwards.
AAGGGGGAAGGAAATCCGTTTTCCTAGCCAGGGGAACTGAGACACACAACACCTGGAAAATCGGGTAACTCCCACCCCAATACTGCGCTTTAAGGAAACAGGCATGCCAGGAGAATATATCCCACACCTGGCCGGGAGGGTCCCACACCCACGGAGCCTCCCTCACTGCTAACACAGCAGTCTGCGGCGATCTATCCGCAAGGCAGCAGCGAGGCTGGGGGAGGGGCGCCCACCATTGCTGAGGCTTAAGTAGGTAAACAAAGCCGCTGGGAAGCTCGAACTGGGTGGAGCTCACAGCAGCTCAAGGAAGCCTGCCTGTCTCTGTAGACTCCACCTCTGAGGACAGCCCACAGCTGAAGTCCAATAGGGGAAGCAGCCGGGGCCGGTGCAGACGCGAACGACTCTGTCTGACAGCTTTGGGGAGAGCCGTGGATCTCCCAACATGGAGGTTGAGATCTGAGAACGGACAGACTGCCTGCTCAGGTGGGTCCCTGACCCCAGAGTAGCCTAACTGGGAGACATCCCCCACTAGGGGCAGTCTGACACTCCACACCTCACAGGGTGGAGTCACCCCTGAGAGGAAACTTCCAAAGGAAGAATCGGACAGGTACACTCGCTGTTCAGCAATATTCTATCTTCTGCAACCTCTGCTGCTCATACCCAGGCAAACAGGATCTGGAGTGGACCTCAAGCAATCTCCAACGGACCAACAGACAGTCCTTCTGACTGTCAGAAGGAAAACTATCAAACAGGAAGGACACCTATACCAAAACCCCATCAGTACGTCACCATCATCAAAGACCAGAGACAGATAAAACCACAAAGATGGGGAAGAAGCAGGGCAGAAAAGCTGGAAATTCAAAAAATAAGAGCGCATCTCCCCCTGCAAAGGAGCGCAGCCCATCGCCAGCAATGGATCAAAGCTGGTCAGAGAATGACTTTGACGAGATGAGAGAAGAAGGCTTCAGTCCATCAAACTTCTCAGAGCTAAAGGAGGAAGTACGTAGCCAGCGCAAAGAAACTAAAAATCTTGAAAAAAGATGGAAGAATTGACAGCCAGACTAATTAATGCAGAGAAGATCATAAACGAAATGACAGACATGAAAACCATGACACGAGAAATACGAGACAAATGCACAAGCTTCAGTAACCAACTCGATCAACTGGAAGAAAGAGTATCAGCGATTGAGGATCAAATGAATGAAATGAAGCGAGAAGAGAAACCAAAAGAAAAAAGAAGAAAAAGAAATGAACAAAGCCTGCAACAAGTATGGGATTATGTAAAAAGACCAAATCTACGTCTGATTGGGGTGCCTGAAAGTGAGGGGGAAAATGGAACCAAGCTGGAAAACACTCTTCAGGATATCATCCAGGAGAACTTCCCCAACCTAGTAGGGCAGGCCAACATTCACATTCAGGAAATACAGAGAACGCCACAAAGATACTCCTCCAGAAGAGCAACTCCAAGACACATAATTGCCAGATTCACCAAAGTTGAAATGAAGGAAAAAATCTTAAGGGCAGCCAGAGAGAAAGGTCGGGTTACCCACAAAGGGAAGCCCATCAGACTAACAGCAGACCTCTCGGCAGAAACTCTACAAGCCAGAAGAGAGTGGGGGCCAATATTCAACGTTCTTAAAGAAAATAATTTTCAACCCAGAATTTCATATCCAGCCAAACTAAGTTTCATCAGTGAAGGAGAAAGAAAATCCTTTACAGATAAGCAAATGCTTAGAGATTTTGTCACCACCAGGCCTGCCTTACAAGAGACCCTGAAGGAAGCCCGAAACGTGGAAAGGAACAACTGGTACCAGCCATTGCAAAAACATGCCAAAATGTAAAGACCATCGAGGCGAGGAAGAAACTGCATCAACTAACGAGCAAAATAACCAGTTAATATCATAATGACAGGATCAAGTTCACACATAACAATATTAACCTTAAATGTAAATGGACTAAATGCTCCAATTAAAAGACACAGACTGGCAAACTGGATCAAGAGTCAAGACCCATCAGTCTGCTGTATTCAGGAGACCCATCTCACATGCAGAGACATACATAGGCTCCAAATAAAGGGATGGAGGAAGATCTACCAAGCAAATGGAGAACAAAAAAAAGCAGGGGTTGCAATCCTAGTCTCTGATAAAACAGACTTTAAACCATCAAAGATCAAAAGACACAAAGAAGGCCATTACATAATGGTAAAGGGATCAATTCAACAGGAAGAGCTAACTCTTCTAAATATATATGCACCCAATACAGGAGCACCCAGATTCATAAAGCAAGTCCTTAGAGACTTACAAAGAGACTTAGACTCCCATACAATAATAATGGGAGACTTCAACACTCCACTGTCAACATTAGACAGATCAACGAGACAGAAAGTTAACAAGGATATCCAGGAATTGAACTCATCTCTGCACCAAGCGGACCTAATAGACATCTATAGAACTCTCCACCCCAAATCAACAGAATATACATTCTTCTCAGCACCACATCGCACTTATTCCAAAATTGACCACATAATTGGAAGTAAAGCACTCCTCAGCAAATGACAAAGAACAGAAATTATAACAAACTGTCTCTCAGACCACAGTGCAATCAAACTAGAACTCAGGACTAAGAAACTCAATCAAAACCGCTCAACTACATGGAAACTGAACAACCTGCTCCTGAATCACTACTGGGTACATAACGAAATGAAAGCAGAAATAAAGATGTTCTTTGAAACCAACGAGAACAAAGATACAACATACCAGAATCTCTGGAACACATTTAAAGCCGTGTGTAGAGGGAAATTTATAGCACTAAATGCCCACAAGAGAAAGCAGGAAAGATCTAAAATTGACACTCTAACATCACAATTAAAAGAAGTGGAGAGGCAAGAGCAAACACATTCAAAAGCTAGCAGAAGGCAAGAAATAACTAAGATCAGAGCAGAACGGAAGGAGATAGAGACACAAAAAACCCTCTAAAAAATCCAGGAATCCAGGAGTTGGTTTTTTGAAAAGATCAACAAAATTGACAGACCGCTAGCAAGACTAATAAAGAAGAAAAGAGAGAGGAATCAAATAGACACAATAAAAAATGATAAAGTGGATATCACCACTGACCCCACAGAAATACAAACAACCATCAGAGAATACTATAAATGCCTCTACGCAAATCAACTAGAAAATCTAGAAGAAATGGATAATTTCCTGGACACTTACACTCTCCCAAGACTAAACCAGGAAGAAGTTGAATCCCTGAATAGACCAATAGCAGGCTCTGAAATTGAGGCAACAATTAATAGCCTACCCACCAATAAAAGTCCAGGACCAGATGGATTCACAGCTGAATTCTACCAGAGGTACAAGGAGGAGCTGGTACCATTCCTTCTGAAACTATTCCAATCAATTGAAAAAGAGGGAATCCTCCCTAACTCTTTTATGAGGCCAACATCATCCTGATACCAAAGCCTGGCAGAGACACAACAAAAAAGATAATTTTAGACGAATATCCCTGATGAACATCGATGCAAAAATCCTCAATAAAATACTGGCAACCGGATTGAGCAGCACATCAAAAAGCTTATCCACCATGATCAAGTGGGCTTCATCCCTGGGATGCAAGGCTGGTTCAACATTCGCAAATCAATAAACGTAATCCAGCATAAAACAGAACCAAAGACAAGAACCACATGATTATCTCAATAGATGCAGAAAAGGCTTTTGACAAAATTCAGCAGCCCTTTATGCTAAAAACACTCAATAAATTCGGTATTGATGGAACGTACCTCAAAATAATAAGAGCTATTTATGACAAACCCACAGCTAATATCATACTGAATGGGCAAAAACTGGAAAAATTTCCTTTGAAAACTGGCACAAGACAGGGATGCCCTCTCTCACCACTCCTATTCAACATAGTGTTGGAAGTTCTGGCTAGGGCAATCAGGCAAGAGAAAGAAATAAGGGTATCCAGTTAGCAAAAGAAGAAGTCAAATTGTCCCTGTTTGCAGATGACATGATTGTATATTTAGAAAACCCCACTGTCTCAGCCCAAAATCTCCTTAAGCTGATAAGCAACTTCAGCAAAGTCTCAGGATACAAAATTAATGTGCAAACATCACAAGCATTCTTATACACCAGTAACAGACAAGCAGAGAGCCAAATCAGGAATCAACTTCCATTCACAATTGCTTCAAAGAGAATAAAATACCTAGGAATCCAGCTTACAAGGGATGTAAAGGACCTCTTCAAGGAGAACTACAAACCACTGCTCAGTGAAATCAAAGAGGACACCAACAAATGGAAGAGCATACCATGTTCATGGATAGGAAGAATCAATATCGTGAAAATGGCCATACTGCCCAAGGTTATTTATAGATTCAATGCCATCCCCATCAAGCTACCAATGACTTTCTTCACAGAATTGGAAAAAACTGCTTTAAAGTTCATATGGAACCAAAAAAGAGCCCACATTGCCAAGACAATCCTAAGTCAAAAGGACAAAGCTGGAGGCGTCACGCTACCTGACTTCAAACTATATTACAAGGCTACGGTAACCAAAACAGCATGGTACTGGTATCAAAACAGAGATATAGACCAATGGAATAGAACAGAGTCCTCAGAAATAATACCACACATCTACAGCCATCTGATCTTTGACAAACCTGAGAGAAACAAGAAATGGGGGAAGGATTCCCTATTTAATAAATGGTGCTGGGAAAATTGGCTAGCCATAAGTAGAAAGCTGAAACTTGATCCTTTCCTTACCCCTTATGCGAAGATTAATTCAAGATGGATTAGAGACTTAAATGTTAGACCTAATACCATAAAACCCTAGAAGAAAATCTAGGTAGTACCATTCAGGACATAGGCATGGGCAAGGACTTCATGTCTAAAACACCAAAAGCAACGGCAGCAAAAGCCAAAATTGACAAATGGGATCTAATTAAACTAAAGAGCTTTTGCACAGCCAAAGAAACTACCATCAGAGTGAACAGGCAACCTACAGAATGGGAGAAAATTTTTGCAACCTACTCATCTGACAAAGGGCTAATATCCAGAACCTACAAAGAATTCAAACAAATATACAAGAAAAAATCAAACAACCCCATCAAAAGTGGGCAAAGGATATGAACAGACATTTCTCAAAAGAAGACATCCATACAGCCAACAGACACATGAAAAAATGCTCATTATCACTGGCCATCAGAGAAATGCAAATCAAAACCACAATGAGATACCATCTCACACCAGTTAGAATGGCAATCATTAAGAAGTCAGAAACAACAGGTGTTGGAGAGGATGTGGAGAAATAGGAACACTTTTACACTGTTGGTGGGATTGTAAACTAGTTCAACCATTATGGAAAACAGTATGGCAATTCCTCAAGGATCTAGAACTAGATGTACCATATGACCCAGCCATCCCACTACTGGGTATATACCCAAAGGATTATAAATTACTCTACTACAAAGACACATGCACACGTATGTTTATTGCGGCACTATTCACAATAGCAAAGACTTGGAATCAACCCAAATGTCCATCTGTGACAGACTGGATTAAGAAAATGTGGCACATATACATCATGGAATACTATGCAGCCATAAAAAAGGATGACTTTGCGTCCTTTGTAGGGACATGGATGCAGCTGGAAACCATCATTCTTAGCAAACTATCACAAGAAGAGAAAACCAAACACCGCATGTTCTCACTCATAGGTGGGAACTGAACAATGAGATCACTTGGACTCGGGAAGGGGAACATCACACACTGGGGCCTATCAGGGGGAGGGGGGACGAGGGAGGGATTGCATTGGGGAGTTATACATGATATAAATGATGAATTGATGGGTGCTGACGAGTTGATGGGTGCAACACACCAACATGGCATAAGTACATATATGTAACAAACCTGCACGTTATGCACATGTACCCTAGAACTTAAAGTATAATTAAAAATAAATAAATAAATAAAAAACAAACAAACAAACAAAAAAAGAAACATTTCTAGTGTGACTCATTGTATTAGCTGGGCAGTTAATTGTTCTGATTGCCAATATTGACGACTACATTGGATTTTAAAATTTTTAAAAATTTGATGGCTGGGTGCGGTGCCTCACGCTTGTAATCCCAGCACTTTACAAGGTCGAGGAGGGCAATCACTTGAGGTCAGGAATTTGAGACCAACCTCGCCAACATGGTGAAACACCGACTCTGTTAAAAATACAAAAATTATCTGGGCATGGTGGCACATTCCTCTAGGTTGCAGTGAGCCAAAATCATTCCACTGCACTCTAGCCTGGGTGATGGAGTGAGACTCTATCTTAAAAGAAAAAAAAAAAATGATATGATATATTTTCTTTCTTGATACTACACTAACATTCAAAGAATCACAGGTTGGAAGGACGAAATATTCTTATTCTTCACAAGAGACTTTTTTCTGCCACTTTTTTTTTTTATTATGACTATAGCCAAAAATAGCAGGATATTATGTAACTTCAATATATGGAATGCTAGATACATCTTCAGTGCAAATCTCTTTTCATAAACCTGCTTTTTTTTTCACACAAATGGTAGCTCCATGACTCCAGAATTTGCAAGTGAAAGATAAAGTTCCAGATGGTTGTTTAACAACAGTATAAAAGGTCCACATAAATAGATTTGGTTAAGGAAGCAAAAAGTTGTATGTAGTCCAATACACATAGTCAAACCACCGGGGAAAAAATTAAAACAACATTAAAAACTTCAAATACGCTCTTTTTTTGTTTCTGGTTGCAACTGATGTCTACCTGGCCCTCCACAATTACAAACACAAAACATGTTTTCACCCAAAACGAAATGACCCACAAAAATTGAGTCAGCTTCCAAGAGACCATGGCCATCCATCAGCTGACAGTGAGCCAATACACCTGACTGCTGAGGCCAGGGTCTGGCACACAGTGACTTATGGTAAATATGTATTGAATGGATTAAAAATGGGAGGGTTTTTTTTTAATGTGAAGGAAAATTGGCAAAGTTAACTGGGAGGCAGTATGATTTTTCAATTCAAAGAGTTTTTAAAATCTAGAATTCTAATAATAAAGATGTTTTGTTTTGTACATATGTATTATAAGCTATGAATGACGTGTAAAAATGTATACATTAAGCATTTCAGAACCTCAAATGAAATTCTCTGTATCAGATCACTCATGAGGCAGTGAGAGTCAAAGTTGATGTATATTAAATAAGGTCAACAACTACTTCTCACCAAAACCTTGTGAAGTAAGTATTATTTAAAATAGATATTATTTAATCCCATCGCACATAAGAAAATTTAGAGTTAGGGAAGCTTAAAGGTCACATATCTAGAGCAAGTGGCAAATGGCTCCAATCAAATAACTCCGAAGGTTGAATTCTTCTCACTATAGCACTTATCTTCCCTTCCCTCATAGCCAATCTGTTCCTCCTCTGTATGTCCATAGCATTTACAATTGCTCATAATCATTTAGCTCTGCTGACACAGCCTATAATTGTGTATCATTTTATCTATTTACTATTTTATTAATTTCCATTCTTTTCATTTTGTTCTTTTCTTGTGTGTCTTTTGTCTCTGTTTTCATTTTTTCTGAGTTACTAAGTTTAATGTTTAGTTTTTCACAATCTTTTTTGTATTATAATACAAGGACTTAAAGCCATGAATTTCCCTATAGTACTGCTTTAGCTGCATTCTACAAGTTTTAATATAGAGTGCAGTTGTCCCTCAGTATCCAGGGGGCTTGGTTCCAGGACCCATATGGACACCAACATGCTCAAGTCTCTGATATAAAATGGCACAGTATTGCATATAATCCCTGCACATCCTCCAGTATATTTTAAAGCATCTCTAAATTATTTATATTAGTACAACAATCCAGTGTAAATGTTATGTAAATAGTTATTATGCTGTGCTTTTTAGGGAATAATGACAAAAAAAAAAGTCTGTACATAAATGAAATATTTTTAAAAATATTCTTTATCTGTGGTTGGTTGAATCCATGGATGTGAAACTCACAGGTGCAGAGGGCTGACTGTTGCTTTATAATACTTTACAAATTTCATTTTAACCAATTGATTGTATGCTGTCTTTTTTCTCACAAGAGTATCTATCACCTTTCTATTATTGATTAATAATCCAATTACAATGTTGTCTGATAAAATGGATTATATAAAAACAGTTTTGAGTGTATGAAGACTTATTTTATGATCTTATACACGTTTAGTTCAAGTAATTGTCCATAAATCTTCAAACATCACCATAAGAGGTCTTGAGAGGTCATTTAGTATTTATCTCTGTCTCAGACTCTGAAAGATAGATAAATAGATAAGTCCTTGCCCAAGGATTATTTTTGTAATTTGATTGAAAACTCTCTAACAATACATCTGCTTTGGTGGAAAGGGAGATTCAATAATTAGAGAAAACAACAGCACCAAAGCAAAAATTTAGGCTTGTGCAACAAGTAGATTTCAGTTCAATACATAACTAACATCATAGCTTCATAAACTAAATCTATGGGCATTTAGAGTTATGCTACAATAGAAATACCTCCTTTTGGAAGAGTAGATAGAAGATAGAGAGCTAGATAGAAGATGGATAGATAGAAGATAGATAGATAGATAGATAGATAGATAGATAGATACATAGATACATAGATAGATACATAGATACATAGACTCTCGATAGGTTTTGTTTTGTAAAAGTATATCCACACTCCAGGCTCCTGACTCATGCATGTAACATTCTGAGAATATTCGCAGCTCAAACTATCTGACCAGCAGGTGGCACATGCCTACCTTCCAGAGGGAGTGCAAATAACCATTAACGGACTTTCTTAAAATAACTTTACTTCCTGCTGTTGTGAACAGCTCTGACTGTTCAGATTCAAACTTTTTTTATTACTTTTTGTTTTAACTAAAGACTTCTTTGCCCTTTCTACTATTTAGAGTACTACTTCAATCAAATAGAAATAGGACCCTGTTTTAAAAAGAATTAATAGCATTTATTCTTTAACGTATTATGCTTCCTCAAACTCTATTCATAAGATACACAATGGAATAAGATTATTATTTATAATAAGTTAAGCTTATATTCTTAAATAAGATATTAAATCAATACCACAATAATATAAATTTAAACATAATTGGCTGAAAAATTGATTGAATTTCTTTTTGTAGATTAGATTAGAGATGTTTAACATGATAACCAAGGATCCTAAAAAAGGATTAATGAAGGAACTTCAAAGGTCCCGTGAATCCCATAAAATTATGTGCAAAATGTTGTTGTGGCAGTGTTTTTTCTGATAAGAGGTGTAACTTTTATTATTAAATTTTTCAGAACAAAAAGTAAGTTAAAAAACAAAAAAAGATATAGTAGTAGACATATTTCTTTAAATTACTGTAAATCATAATAAAAAGAAACATATCAAATTTGGAAATTTTCTATTCTTTTCTCTTGCAAGTGTGTAGTGCCCCTCTAAAATGTTATCTTTTTTCTTTCAAATGAATATATGTTATAATCAAGTTGATTTCAAGAAGCATGAAGTATTTATCATTTTCCAAATGGGTAACTGTCATTGATCCTTTTTGTAACAAATATACAGTAGTTCACTTTTTTTTTTAACTTGTATTAAACTTAGTCCAAAATTTCCAGGTACACAGCATTTAATTAAAGGTCTTTTTCAGTTTTATTTAAGTAGTCTTTTTGCTTTTTTCTCTCTCACACTGAGTCAAAACCTTGATTAAAAATAAGATTTTATCAGCCAGTTAAGATTTTTTTTTAAATGAGAGAACCCCCCAACAAGAAATCCCAGAAGATAGCATATAAGAAAACTTCTATTGAAGATAAGAAAAGAGTAATCTAGTATTTGGGGAAGTTACACACACACACACACACACATACACACATATGTGTGTGTATATATATATGTGTGTGTGTGTGTTATTGGAGAAAGGGTTTTTGTGGGTTTAATCTAGATATGGGGAGGAAATTGCAAGGCTCTTATCCAAAAGGATAATTTAATCAGAGAAGAATGAAGAAATTTTTGTTGTCAGGAAAATTGACAAACCTCTCCCTGACCCCCTTCCTTCTCTCAGAGAAAGGCTTTAAATCAACAGGTCTTATCAGTCAAGTTAATTAATTGAAGCAACCAAAGCCGACTCTGGTTTATTTAAGCAGAAAATTGATTAAATTAATTATATATTGGGTTGCTCCCAGAATCACTAGGAGTTCAAGAGAACCAGTCTCAAGGCAGTGAAGTGGAGACAGTGAAGTTAAAATACCCCAAAATCACACCTCAGGACTGGTCTAATGAGTACACCAATGAATATCAGATGTTGCCCTTATATTGTTGCTATTATTAGAGCAGCTACTTAATACTTCCCCTACTACCACTTCCATTATTGTACTTGGAAAATTGACTCCCATGTAGCACCACAGACCAGACTGCCATTTTTGCTACCATTGTCTTCATTTTCATCACCTCAACTGCCATTTCTTCACCATTGCCACCACTACCTACACCAATTACATCACTGCCATCACTAGCAAAGACAAACTAGTCTATTTATCTTGGGACATTCGGTTAAGAGCAGATGTCTATTCCTCAGATGCAAGGAAAGTTGGGAAATTGAAAATAAAGAATTTATTAGCATTTATATTGAGAGATGGAGTGTGTCTCCCACCAAAATTAACAAAGTAAGAATAATCCAAATGTAGAAAAGAATTATAGCACTTTTCATACAAAAAATATCTAGCTCTTTTCCTTTCAACACTTCAAAATATATATTTGGATGTATAAAACTACCTGTGTGATCACATGTGGTACATCATAACTATGCCTTGCACATCAAATACACACTCATTTCTTCCACAAAGACTTACCAGTTACCACATTCAGTTTCAAGATCTCTAGGGAATGCCCATTCCTTTTTTATTCCAACATAATTCTGCATCGATAATCTTTAAACTATGAACTAACATCAAATAATATGGGAGGAAAGAAAAGAGAGTAATTACCAGAGAGATAATTATCAGTGCGTGTGTGTGTGTGTGTGTGTGTGTGTACATATGACTGCAAGAAAAAAATGCAGGTATACTCTATTTTGTATCTAGAACTGGTTATAAGGCCATAGTTGGTATTGACAATCTCCATATCTCATTAATTATCTCATTTACTTGTTTCTTTTTTTTTTTTCCTTTAGCTAACATCTAATCTGGTCTGAGTTTATTGCCTAAGTTTTGGGCCTACAACTGCATTTCTTAGAAGCCAACTCCTGGAAGTCCTGCCTCTATGATATTGCTTTTTATTCAACTTAATAAACACGGATGCACCAGAGATCTCCTGGGCTCTCTCCATACTATTTTTCACTCCTGCTTGTAGTAGCAAACCTGTTTCCTGTTGAGAGTCAGGCTAAGTCATCCAAGCCCACACCATAATCCTATTTTTGTCTTTCATTAAATGTCATTTGGAGTCTAGAATTGTCTGGCAGCAATCTCAGATTCCAGTTCAATGGAACTCTTATAGAATCTCTAGTCAAAGCATTCCTCCGTGGATTCTCAAACATGTAGGCAAGAAGATCCCAGAGTTGTATAAAAGCAAATACTGTGACTATGGGAGAGAATGCACCATATAATGAGTTCGGAGGATATTAGGCATCTTACAGGAGAACACCTCACCCTCACAAGAATTTGTCTCCAGGCTTGCAGTGTAATTGAGTCTTCTACTGTTTTATATGACAATAGCCTCTCAACATTGCAAGCCTACAACATTGAGATTGCAGTAAACCTAATCTTGTGCAAATCAGCCTATTGTACCACAAACCTGTAACTACTGAATACCAGCCAACTGAATGGTCTCAAAATACCAGGTAAGAATTCTCTGTCCAGGCCAGGCACAGTGGCTCATGCTTGTAATCCTAGCACTTTGGGAGGCCAAGGTGGGTGGATCTCCTGAGGTCAGGAGTTTGAGACCAGCCTGGCCAGCATGGTGAAACCCCATCTCTACTAAAAATACAAAAATTAGCTGGGTGTGGTGGCAGGTGCCTGTAATCCCAGCTACTTGGGAGGCTGAGGCAAGAGAATCGCTTGAACCCAGGAAGCAGAGGTTGTAGTGAGTTGAGATTATGCCATTGCACTCCAGCCTGAGTGACAAGAGCAAAACTCCGTCTCAAAAAAAAAAAAAAAAAAAAAAAGAGAATTATCTGTCCAACTGGTAGTCACACCTTCTAATTCAACAGATCCATTCCTTTGTTAGCTAGTTAAAAGTTGACTGCCTTGAGTACTAATTGAAACTTCATGACCATCATGGTATACTACCTAAAATTGCTTCTGTCCAAGGAACTTACCTTACAGGAGAGAAAATAATGAAGTAGAGGTCAGAGACAGACAGAGGGACAGGAAGCAAACATAAATGGATTCTTATTTTTATTCGTAATAACAGATCTTGGACTTCTGTTTTTATGATGTTATGCAAGCCTCAAGAAAATTAAATGCCTAGAGAAATATAATAGGATAATTATAACCATAGATTAATTGAGTTTACCCTAAATTTATAATATTAGATTTCCCCACCACTGGGCAGAAAAGGAACTTGAGACTGAAACTAAGTTCAGTTACAGAAAAAATAAAGTTGTCTTTTGGAACATACATTTTGTAGAGTAGAAAATTTGTTCCTTCTCTATATTAGCAGTTTAGAATATGATGCCTTCTCAAGAGACAGAATTTCTTCCAATCATACTTACTTGCATAAGTCAGTTGCAAACACCAAATTTAAGAGATCAATAATATGAAACCTCTCCTGGATATAAGGGTGATATTTAACTCTCAGTGAGCTGTGTTAATTTCTGGAGACCAGGGAGGGACTAGACTGTGTCTTAGTCACTTCTTTATTTACTCTTAGCACCTACAATAGTACCCTTAGCATAGAAAAAATTCTTTAAAAATGTTAATGAATGAATGAACTAGGAAGAAACACCCTAGCAGAATGATTTTGTTAGCTGTGCACACCCAAAGTAATGAACTGTTCCACCCACCCCATTATCTTACACATATAACTTTACCCAGAGAAAATTAAACTCATTCAAAGTAAGAGCATTTCTTAAATTAAACCAAAAGTCTGTAGGCTTCTTCTCCCTAGTTCCTAAGTCAGTCATTATCAAGTCTGAAATTTAGGCCAGAAAATATAACCATATGGTCTACTTGATGAAAAGGCTAATACTGTAAGTCCAGTGTCTTAAAATGGTAGCCTAATGACCCATAAATGCTGAAGCTTGGGGCATCCATTTAATACTTTCTTTACAAGGCAAAGTGAATTTCTTACTTCCTGCTTCGATTTTGGCATTAAGTAGCACTATGTAACTGCGCTTAAAGTTAGATGGAAAATACATGCCTTGTTCCAAGACTTGCTTTTATTGCAAGATGGTGTCTTGAAAAGTTTTAATCATTATGCCGTTTTATATTATTCCTACCAAGGAATTGTAGGAAATTACAAAAGTCATTCTCTCTATTTTGAATAGCAGGAAATGTTAACACAGAATTTTACATGCAGAATATTTCTGTTCCAGGTTATGACACTTGCTTCAAGGGACCCTATAGATGTGACTTGAGGAACCTTCCCAAATAAGGAGGAAATTGAGATAAAATTAATGCTTGAATCAAAAGACATATTTGTATGCAAACATGTGTTTCTACAGTAATGTACTAAACAGTAGTTAGAGAAATATCGTGTAAGTGCCTTAGTGGTAGCTGCAGATGACAAAGTGGCATCACAAACAATTGACTCAGATTGCTGATTTCTCACCTACGTTAAAATATAAAAGACTTTTCCCCCAGAGCCTGCAAGTAACTTACAATTCTCCAGAATAAGTAGACACAGAACATTTAAGAATATGAGAAGTTGATTTTTAAAGCATTGCATTCTTCTAGGTTTCAATGGTATAATTGAACTCAACTACCACAGGATGTAAATATCAATCACATCCTGTTTCAAATCAATCACATCAGATGTTTCAAAAAGTACATCTAAGGTTTTGTAGTGTAAAGTCAAGTGTGGGAGTATACATGAAACCAAAAAAGTCTAACATTTGTCTTCATGTCAGGATCTTGAGGGAGGAATTAGAACTGGAAACCTAAATTTAAGAATTTATGACAAAATCAGCCTATATCAGCAGAAAAATTCCTCTTCTCTAATCATGAAATTGCCATTTTCAAAAAGTACATCTAAGGTTTTGTAGTATAAAGTCAAGTGTGGGAGTATACATGAAACCAAGAGTCTAACATTTGTCTTCATGTCAGGATCTTGAGGGAGGAATTAGAAACGGAAACCTAAATTTAAGAATCTTCTGCCTAAAGCTTGTTAGGCACTATATATATAAATATCAGCTATCAGATTACCTTAGGTGCAGGTGCAATACCTATCTCTACTCTCCTTTGGCTTGTGCTATTCCCTTCATCTGCCCATATTCAACTACCAAAATTGTATCCTTTTATGTTCCATCTCAAATGCCACCTTCTTCATACTTTTCCTACTGCTAATAAAGACTTAGATATGGACATATCTTAGAAACATACTGTCAGCTCTCCTAACACTTTATTTTTATGTTTGACATGGTAATTATTAAGCACTCTGTCTTCTATTTTAGTTATTTCAGTAATATCTTGAAGCCTTCTTATGGATCAGGGATTCTCAAACTTTTTATCATCTGGGCCACTTGTAAAAGTTTCAAATTGTTGTGGTAGGGCCTTGGAATTTGCCCTTTCAATATGTTCTCTTTGTTCTACAGTTTATTATTTTTAATGTCTAAAAATTTTCCCATTTTATCCATGGCCGAATCACAAGCTCTCTCTTAAAAACATTTTGGCTATATTCCAGTGGTTTAAATTCTTTTTCTATGTTCTCCATTCTACCGTCTATCATTTTGGTCAATTTGAATATTAACAAGATTGGATAGGCTGCAGTAACAAGTAAGCCATCAAATCTTAGTAACTTAATACGGTAAAGTTTCCCTTTCCCCTCACACCGCAATCCTGTGCAAATCAGGTATCCCACCTCTTTATTTTATACATACCATCTGAAACATATGACTTACAAGTTTCTTATGGAATGGACATATGCCACTTCTCATATTTCATTGGCCAGAACTAATCATATGGTCCAAATTTACTGCAAGGAAGGTGAGAAAATAGAGGATATTTGGTGTGCACTAAGAACCTTTGACCAGATTAAAATGCAGTTGCTTGGCTTTTTAAAATATCCTACATCTACTCCAACTCCAAATGTCCAAAAGAAGATTAACCCGCATGATAATCATCATAATAGCTATCATTCCATGAGCATTTACTACATTATCATGGTAAATGCAATGAATGATTATCTAATTTAATTCTTTCAACAACCCTGTGAGCTAGGTATTATTAGCTACAATTTTTGAAAGGCACTGAAATTTAGAAAGGTATGATAACATAACTTGCCCTTATATACAAAGCTTATATAAGTTGTGAAGACAGCTATTAAACAAAGCCTCTATCTCAAAAGCTAATTTTCTTAAGAGACTGCTTTCTATTTGCTTGCAAACCACTCTCCCATACTCATCTTTATAAGCCACAAATTTGAATATTACTACCCATTGATTTTAGAACCCTGTCTAAAATGTCCTATGTGGCACAGAAAGCCTTGCCTGACATGTTTTTGGTTTTTATTCTATTATAACTCTCTGGCCTACTGTATTATAATCACATTTCTTTAGCAATTTTATTTCAGCCATACTAAGCAAAGTGCATTTCCATTCCAGCTCTGAGTTTTTCTCACTTCAATCACTTCCTGCCATACTCTTTATCTAAGTAATTCATATATATATGTGTGTGTGTGTGTGTATGAATTATATATATATGAATATATATATCAGGTCTTACTTTAGATATTACATTTATTGAAAAATATGAAAATGTAAAGAAGAGTTGTAAAAATTGAGGGAAAGTCAACATGATGAATCACTACATTCAGTCAACAAAACATCCAGCATTCAACAACTTTCATGGGAAAAAATGAACGAGCTGAAGAATAATTTTAAATACATTAAAATATAATGTCTGAAAAGAAATCTTTAAAAGCTATTACAATCATAAAACGTTAGTGAACTTTTAGGAAAGGAAGTTTAGGGAACTATAAAAAGTGATTGTTAAAATAGAAGAAATTCAACAAATTGTCTTAACAGCAATATAAGTATCAGTAAAGATTACATTCTTACCATGCAAGATGAAGTAAAGGAATCCCCCCAGAATGCAGTTTAAAATCATAACTTCAATTTCATTATATCATTTAAAAAATAACAATCAGCTGGGCGCTGTGACGCACGTCTGTTATCCCAGCACTTTGGGAGGCTGAGGCGGGTGGATCACTTGAGGTCAGGAGTTCCAGACCAGTCTGGGCAACATGGTGAAACCCCATCTCTACTGAAAATACAAAATTAGCCGAGCATGGTGCTACATGCCTGCTACTCAGGAGACTGAGGCAGGAGAATCACTGGAACCCCAGAGGCAGAGGCTGCAGTGTGCCAAGATCGTGCCACTGCACTCCAGCCTGGGTGACAGAATGAGACCCTGTCTCAAAAAAAAAAAAAAAAGTAACAGTAATTTTCATATGTCATCTTATTTCCAGTTAGTTCACATTTAACCATTGTCTTGTTTTTTCTTTAGTTTGTTGGAATCAGCAAACAAAACAGGTGTTTTAGTTGTTTGATAAGCCTCTTAGGTCTCTTGTATTCTACAGTTTTCCCTCTATATTTTTTCTTGTGATTTTTTTTCAGGGGGAGGGGAGTTCTTGCTATTGAAAGAGTTGGGTTTTTTGTCCTGTAGAATTTTTCACAGTGTTTGTTTCATTAAATTCGTTTCTGCTTTATCTGTTAAAATATTCTTCTATCCCTATATTTTTTAAATAAATTCATAGTTGGATCTAATGGCTTGATCAGATTCATTTTCATTTTTCATACGGTGAGAGTACTGATAAGTGATATTGTAGATTTTCATTAGGATGTACAGAATGTCTGTTCTTATATTATGTTAGCAACCACTGATTACAACTACTCCAACTCCAAATGTCCAAAAGAGTTACCTGCATGATAATCATCATAATAGCTATCATTCCTTGAACATTTGCTACATTACCCAATGCATTTAATTAACAAAATTTTTCAAAATGGCAATAACTTTTTGTTATCAAAAGCAAATAAATAAATAAATAAATAAATGGAAACATGCCTATATCAAATATTTGGCTACCCTATTGTTCAGTTTAGATAGGACAGGTATGATAAATGCTTGATTTTTTTTCTCTTTATTTGCCAGTGTTTTCAAATAATGAGTTCCTTAGCAATCTCCAAAGTTAACGAGTAATTTTGTGTGTGTCACTATATACATAGGGATTGAAACATTCTCAATTCAATCTACTGAAGATACTGGATTTATTTGTAACCACTTTTTCTCATATTTTGACTAGGTGTTTATTCAACTTGTCTCCTGAGTTCTTTTTGACATAACTCTAGTAGTCTTTGACAGCTTCTTTGCTTTCTGGTCTGAAAACAAGTTTTAGGCTCATCTTATACATTTTCTTTTCCCAGAAGTAGAAGGAACATGGTGAGAAGCATCTAATAGCTATGGGAATATAACTATCAAATTTGACTGAAAGGTGTAAAAAAGCCCCAACTAAATAGATACATTTTACTTTTTCCAATACATTAAAATACAATTTTTGAAATTACTCTATGAATGCAGTGAAATTTTAGTAAAATGCCAGCAGGGATCTGGGATTCTAAATTTCACAAAGAAGAGGATACATGCATGAATACCTGAGCCTTATTAAAATTATTCATAAAATGCCTATTATTTATATTACTATATACATGATACATACCAACAATAAATGTCAATGTTTATGAAGGCTCTGCTAATTAAAGTCAACAAAAACTATTGTGTTGGCAAAATAATTAGTTTGAAAAAAATCTGTCTTAATGAAAATAGTTTATGTTGAAATTGACAATTCAAATAAATATGAAAAAGATCATTTATTTAATAAATGCTCTTAAGAGAATTAGCAATCAAGTTGGAAAAAAATAATCCCAATGTTGGAAGTAAATGCTCGGTGCCACCAACTGAAAATAGCACTCAGGAAAACGTTTTCTCAGCAAAGTAATTTACTTCTATAGAAGGATGTGTCTCATGGATGGAGTAATGGTGAGAGCACACCAGACAAGGGAGGGGAAGGGATTCTTATCCTAATGCAGCTAGTCCCTCCTGTTGTGTCTTTCCCCTATTGGCTAGGGTTGGACTGCATGGTCTAAGCTAATTGTGGTTGGCTATTTTAAATAGAGCAGGAGTATGAGCTGGAGTGGCAGGGTGAGTAATTTCAGATGGTTACAGAGCAGGTGACTAAGGGTAACTAAGGACAGAGCAGGTGATACAGGCTAGGAGGGGGTTGTTTACTGAAACTAGGGGCAAAGAGATGTAACGAACGAGAAAGATAAACTTTAAAATGCAGAGCAAAGAACAGGGAAGCTGAACATACTGACATATCGGTTCTTTGAAGAGGAACTCAGAACTCAATGTACTTAATGATTTTCCCCTCTTGGATTTTAAAGGAGGTTAACAGGCTAAAACCTTTGAAGAGGAATTTTACTGTATTCTACAATCTTTCCCCTTTCGATTTTCATGGTCCTTCCTCTTCAAACCTTTTTAACATGTCTTGGTTTTGCTGCTCGACTTGATCCATAAAAGAAAAAGCTTATCTGAATAATGTGGAGGAGAGTTAAGGGAGGTTTTAGTAAGTGCTGTTTCTATAAGTCTTCATACCAGCCCATGGATGCATGGTACGACACAACACCCAGCAAGAATGAGTACACCTATTACGGCTGCAAGAGAAGTAAGAATTGAAGCTATGATTCCTTTCCATTTACTAAACCACCTTTCTAGCCATCCTGAGAAAGGGATTATCGACTCCAGAATTTTTAGCTAATTCATTGGATTAAAGCATTAAGTCCTTATAAGGCCCTTGTTACTGCGGCGGCAGTGTTGTTTGGGATAAAGGTACAACACTGAGTTTTAATCATAACACAAACACCACCTTTTTCGGCTAGTATCATATCTAGAGCCATTTGGCTTTCCCAGACCATCTGGCTAGTCGGCCCCGATTGTTCAGCTATCCCTTTAACAACATCCCTGGTGTAATTAATAAACCATTGCTGATTATAATAGATGTAATTTATCCAATCTACATTTTTATTAATTGTCACCCACGAAAATATTGACTCAGATTCTGTAGCTGTTTGATGTCGAGCTTTAAATTTATCTAGTACTCCTTGTGGGACTCCAATTGCATAAAAATAAACGTGGAAGTTGTAAGACTCATAAGAAACTTCCCTTGCTTTACGATGTTGTGTTTTTCCTTTTCCTGGCTGATGAAATGCCAGGGTGAAAGGGATAGCCAATTGGACTAGAGCACAAGTGCCGCTCCAGTTACTTGGCAGAGTGTCCAGTAGAGGTCTGCCACAATACCACCATATATCTGCTTGGGGGTAAATACGGGATGACTGATTGGCAAGCTCTTGGAAAGTCTTAAGCTCACTGCATCCTTTTATGTCTCCAAGGAACACTAATCTCCCTCCTTGTCATGAGAGACATGAAGTGAACTTGGTGTCGGGAAATGGAAGCTGGATGGCCCTCGGGGGCTGACCCACAGGGTTGTTGAACTTTCGGATATAGCAAAGAGAGAGCTTTACATGACTTTGTTACCTCAGGCTGTGGAACTCTGGAAAAGAGCTACTATATAGCCCATGCCTGGTTGACTGAAGGACCATCCTAGTGGAAAGGGGAATCTGGGCCTCTGGCCTGCCATGCACACAAGCATAAGAATTGCTTTTGTTTAAAGTGCGGACGGAATATTTGATCCATTCCAACCAGGCATTAGCATCTTGATGTCCTGTCTCAGTTGCCAAAGTTTGTTTTAGGTCTTTAACTTCTATAATACCTACCTTGGTCTGGTCATTACATGGAGGAGGAACAACAGTTTCATTGTGAGAGGTTTTGGAAGAACGCTTAGGGGAAGGTGTAGGCGGTGGGGGATCATTGAAGAGTATTTCAAGGATCAGATAGTCTGTTCCTGAAGCCTCAGTCCCATACCATAAAACTGGCTTAAAGAAGGGAGTTGGCTTAAAGAAGGGGAAGAACTTTGAGGGTTTGAGATAATAACCTGTATTGGATAGTACTGGTTTAGCTGTTCCTTTAGTAAAATGAATGTATAGCTTTAGGAAATTACAACTACTGGTTGAGACAGTCCATCCTTGCTCTTTAGTGGTCCACAGAACATTGGACCAACTGCAGCATAAAAGCTCTGTCTCGGGTGGGACAAGACTCCCAGTTGACACTGAGGTCTTCATTGAAATCTCTCCAGACTAAATGATCCCGATTTACTAATGCCCGGTCTGAATAGAGCCAGGAAGGACAGAGGTACTTTTCTGAAGTGGAGAGCTGTCTTTGACTTAACAAGTCTCCACAGGGTATAACAAGGCTAGCATCAAATGTAACAGTTTGAGGTGAAATTGAATTGGTTACATTAATAATGAGGTGCTCAACAATAGAATGAGGAAAGAAGAAAGTGTAATAGAATAGATGAAAGACAGGTAAATTTTTCTTAGCTTTAGTTTGGTGGGGTTTTCTCCTGGGACTATGGCCCATGACTTCAGAGGGGACAGCACTTTCTTGACTAGGGTGTGATGGGTCCTTCCTTTTTCTGCTGTCCAAACTGCAGTTTCAGTAGTTAGGAGCACTAGATAAGGTCCTTCTTAGGCCAGTTCAAGCTTTTTCTTCTCTCTAGCTTTTGATAAGGATGTGGTCCCCAGGCTGATGTTGGTGTACTGAAAACTCTAGGGGTGGCACTTGTGCTGAAAGACCTTTAGTTCTGAGGGAAGAGAAAGTGGAAGATAAACCAAGTATATAATTTCTGAGAAACTGATCTTTTTTCAAATGTAGGAAGATCAGTAGTAGAATGTAGATAAGGCAATCCATAAAGCATCTCATAAGGGGATAGGCCTATGTCTTTTCAGGGAGCAGTTTGGACTCTCAACAGGGCAATAGGCCTTTCTACTCTCTCTGATAAGGGTAGATGCCATAGCGTGTGGTATTCCCATTTTCTTTAGGGTTTGTTTGTTGGTTTTTCTACACACTGTGCAACTATCTGCAGCTTCTCTAGGAAGGGTATAAATTCCTATGCATTCATAAACTCAAAGGACTGCATCACACATAGCTTGGGGGCCCTAGTGACTCAATGTAGCTGTGACAATATCTCTCACATGAGGGCCTTAGACAGCATTTGTCTCTTGTCTGGTAGTACCCATTTTCCCTCGTGGCTTTCTTTGGCCCCTATTTCTTTTAGCTTTTCTTACTGTCTGGGGGAGAAGATAGGGACTATAGCTGGAGGGGGAACATAAGGGGTTGGGTGGAAAATGGGTGCTGCCTGAGAAGAGGCAGCTTACTTAGCTACTTGGTCAGCTATGTTATCCTCGGCTCCCGAAGGAAAGATTCTTCTAGTGATCTGGAACATGAACAACTGCTATCTCTTCTGGCAGCTGTAAGTTCTCTAGTACTTGGATTATTAAGTCTCAGTGGACTGTTTTGGCCTTTACTGTTAGTGAGGCCTCACTCTGCCCAAATTTTCAAAGGTATGGTCTACTCCAAAGGCATACTTGGAGTCAGTATGAATAGTTCCTTTCTGATTTTGCAGAAATTTTAAGGCTTGATTTATTGCAAACAATTCACATGTTTGCACAGACCAGTTTTAGGAAATCTTCCTGATTCTATTTCTGTGAGGGTGTCTCCATCTACTACTGAGTACCTGTTGTGCCTTTTCCTTATTTTTTACTTGAGAAGAATCATCTACAAAAAGGTGTCTTCTGGTTTGAAAGGGAGTTCCATTTAAATCTGATCTAACTTTTGTCTGATAGGCAATCAATGATAGGATTTCCTGTTAAGAAGGCAACAGGGTTAAGTGAATCATCAGTGGTTAGGGTTAAATCATCTTTTTTTTTTTTTTTTTTTTTTTTTTAACAAGATAGCCTTGTATTTTAAAATTCTTGAGTCAGTAAGCCATTTTTCTGCCTTCTCACTTAGGATAGTTCTGACCTGGTGAGGGGTGCTCACAATGAGGTTTCCTCCAAAAGTTATTTTTCTACTTTTTTCTGTTAACAAAGCAGTTGCCATTACAGACTGAATGCATTCAGGCCATCTGCTGGTTACTGGGTCAAGGATTTTTTGTAGAAAGGCTATGGGCTGCTGGTGGCCTTTGCGCTTTTGGGTAAGTACTCCTAAGGCTACACCTTTTTTTACGTTGAGAAAAAGATGGAATGACTACTCTAAGGAGGGTAAAGCTAGGACAGGGGCAATTACTAATAGATGTTTTAACCTTTCCACATGTCGGATTTTTGGTAATTGCCAAATGAGGGGGTCTGGCTCGTCTTGCATAAGCTTTTGTATAAGGGTTTTCTTTCTGGGGCATAAGAGTCTATCGATAGACGACAGTATCTGATAGATACTAAGTTCTTGTTTAGTCTCCAGCAGAGGCAAGGGTATGATGCTTTCAATCCATTCAAGCCCAATTTCCATTTACCTTTGCTAATTAAATACCCTAAATATTTTACTTTAGGTTCTACAAATTGGAGTTTGTTTTTTGAGACCCCTAGCTTTTCATCCCATAGAAAATTTAAGACATGGGTTGAGAAGGCTGCTACTTCTTCTCTATCATCTCCTGAAATTTGAAGATTATCCATGTACTGGAGGAGACAAGGCAGGGAAAGGGAAAGTGCGCAAGGGCAGGGAAAGTCTCTCTAGGACTTGTTCTAATATTTGACCAAATACATTTGGAGACTCTGTAAACCCTTGAGGGTAAGACAGTCCATCAGTATTGCTGTTTTGACCAGAGTGAGGGTCTTCCCACTCAAAGTCAAATAGGTCCTGGTTGTCCTCAGCTAACGGACAAGTCTGCAAGGCATCTTTTAAATCTATGACTGTAATCACTAGTGGCTGTATGGGAATCCTACTGATAATAGCATAAGAATTGAGAACAAAAGGGTGTGTGGTTTGGACTATCGGATTAATAGCTCTAAGTCTTGCACCAACTGGTATGACCCGTTTGGCTTCTTTACAGGTAGTATTGGAGTGTTATAGGGAGACATACAGGGTTCAAGAAGCCCATCATGGAGAATACCTTCAATTATAGGTTATAAATTTACCCTGGCTTCTAAAGGAATAGGGTATTTCTTTCTCTTTACTACTTCCCTAAGGTTTTTAATTTAACATGAATCAGAAGAATCTGTAACTTTCCTCGATTCCTATCTTTTGACCGTGCCTCAGGATGAATGTGGGAACAAGTTTAGGGAGGGGAGGAATTCTCCATAATTGGTTTGGAAGCCTAAGCCTAATTTTAGCCTTAAATTTCTTCCTAATAGATTTGTCCCTGCTTCTGGAATTAACAGAAATTTGATATTAGCTGATTGGTTTTTATATTTCACTTCTGTCTCCCCTAAGATCTTTCATAGTTCCTCGATGGGCTATATTGTTATTCCAATGAGGATCCTGGGCTGGGAATTTGGTCAGCCATTGGGATGTTCTGACCAGGAGGATGATCATGTTCCCAAATGGTCATAGCAGCCCTGCATATCATGTTCCTTTCTTCTGAGAATAAGATGTGTAAGATAGACATAAACTTGGCCCAAGTATATAAGTCCTAAAACTGATCAATTTGACCTGCCACTTCATAAGGGTCCATCTAAGAGTGGTTTAAGATTTTTTTTTTTTTATTTCAAACTTCTGAGCTGGTTAAGGGGGCATTCACAAAGCCAATGCCCCCTCCCCCAAGAAGCACTTCCCTTAAGGGAAAGAGAGTTTGAGCAGACTCTTTGGAAGTACTGGGGGAAAGGAAATTTTGGATATCTTCCTTATACTATTCTATCTCACACTGAAGTCCTCCCGAGGGGTGACACTCAGGATTATCGGCGGGGAGGGGTATAACATGAGTAGGGGAAGGGTCCGGGGTGGCAGCTGCTTGAGAAGAGGAGGGTTCTTTAGTCCAAATAAAACAGCAGTATTTTATCATTTGCTGCTTTTTCTTGTGTTTGGTGCTTCCGTTATCCTTCCAATATTCTAACATTAGGCCTAGGAGACTATCAGAGGGGATATTATCATGATCATGATCCTTCCTATCTTTTGTCCTACTTGCTGTATTTCCCATCCTGGAGAAAGTGTTTCTCCATGAGTCCTCAGGGCTCAATCTCTCTTACTAGAAATTTCTTGCAATCTAGCGAGTCTGCAGGACTTAACCTCTCCTATTAGAGATTTCTTGCACCCTTCAGCTTTCCCTTGTCCTTCTCTGTCTGCTTCCCTTGTGGGAACTTTCATGTCCCTCTTAACACAGGCAGGTCAGTATAAACCTCACGACAGGCAAGCCACCTTTAAGCCATATGAGGTGACCGCAGAACTAGATCTAGACTCTACACTTGCTCTGCACTCAATTGTGTGTCTCACTCACACACTTTCAACTTCCAGGATGTCCCAACCACCAAGGAATAATTCACCACCCCCGTGGCTTTTCTTATTTTGGTATGTCCCGACCAAGAAATACTTCACTGCCCCCGCAGCTTTTATCTTGATCCCAACCATTAAAGAAATACTTCATTGGCCCTGCCGCTTTTTTTACCTTGGTCTGTGCACAGAGTTACCTCGTCACCGCGATATTTATTTGTAGGCCTTTCCTTCCCACATTGCTGAGAGTCCGGGTTTATTCATCACACCAGGTGGGTCTCATCCCTTGCCCCTGAGGCCACCACAATGAGGCAGCAGGACGTGTCTCCTCACCAGAGGTAATCAGAGACTATTTCCCAGAGGAGTACAGGATCCCATGAGGGCCCCTAAATTTGTTGAAAGTAAATGCTTAGTGTCACCAAGTGAAAGTAGCACTCAGGCAAAAGTTTTCTCAGCAAGGCAATTTACTTCTATAGAAGGGTGCATCTCAAAGACGATGCAATGGCAAGAGCACACAGTACAAGGGAGGGGAAGGGGTTCTTATTCTAATGCAGCTAGTCCCTACTGTTGTGTCTTTCCCCTATTGACTGGGGTTGGACCGCACAGTCTAAGCTAATTCCAATTGGCTGTTTTAAAGAAAGCAGAGGTATGAGCTGGAGTGGTGGGGTGAGTAGTTTCAGTGGGAAGGATGGTTACAGAGCAGGTGACTAAGGATGACTAAGGACAGAGCAGGTGATAGAGGCTAGGAGGGGGTTGTTTGCTGAAACTAGGAGCAAGGAGACATAAAGAATGAGGAAATTAAACTTTAAAATGGAGAACAAAGAACAGGGAAGCTGAACATTCTGACATATTGGTTCTTTGAAGAGGAACTCAGAATTCATTGTACTTAACGGTTTTCCCCTCTTGGATTTTAAAGGAAGTTAACAGGCCAAAACCTTTGAAGAATAATTTTACTACATCCTACACCTACCTTATACCCTATTCAAAAAATAAATTGCCAATTGTTCATAGGTCAAATATATAAAATAAGTCTGTAATATTACTAGAAGAAAAAATCTATCTATAGGTATATATACATATTTTTTAAATATTGATGTGCAGGAAGACTTTCTTAGTGAGAAACACTACAGAACAACAACTAAAAATTCCATAAAAATTACTCCTCTATGTCAAAGTTTATTACAATTAAAATTAAACACAAGCAAAGGACCGAAAGAGACATCTGAAATTAATTGTAGTAGGAAAACTTAATATTTGTTGTATAGAAACAGTGTCTACAAAAAAGTTTTGAATACACAGAGAGAAATTTATGAAAGAAATATAACGGTTCATAAGTCTGTAAGTAACATTTAAACTGACTAGTAATCAAAAAAAATGAGTGACTACTTTTTATACATAAAACTGAATTAAATTAGGTAAATTGATAATAACCATTATTACCATGGATGTAGGGGAATGGGTTCTGAAATTCATTGCTAGTGAGAAAGTAATTTGTATAGCTTTTCAGAAGGCAACTTAGTAGTATTGAATATAATTTTAAATAAGACCATTGACCCAGTAATTCCACTCTGAGGAATTTATCCTATACAAGAAGGCATTTATCAGTCAGGCACAGTGGCTCACGCCTGTAATCTCAGCACTTTGGGAGGCTGAGGAGGGTGGATCACGAAGTCGGGAGATTGAGACCATCATGGCTAACATGGGGAAACACTGTCTCCATTAAAAATACAAAAAATTAGCCGGACACCGTGGCAGGAGCCTGTAGTCCCAGCTACTTGGGAGGCTGAGGCAGGAGAATGGCATGAACCTGGGAGGTTGAGCTTGCAGTGAGCCAAGATTGTGTCACTGCACTCCAGCCTGGGAGACAGAGCGAGTCTCCGTCTAAAAAAAAAAAAAAGGCATTTATCCAACAGAAATACTTTTATATGCCAACAAAGTTTCATGTACAAGGATATGTGCCACTATACTGTTTGTAATACCAACACTAGAAACAAACATTTTTCAGTATGGATATAGTTAAATTATACTGCATCCATACTATTCACCAAAACAAAGTGGTTAAACAATGAGGTAATCTACATAAGTTTGCAAAAAATTATATGATAATGATTATTGTTAAGAGAAAGAAAGAAAGCCACAGGAAAAAAATACAAGATGTTCCCATGTATATATTTTTAAAAGCATATAATGTGGAAATAGAGATAAAGATGTGTAAATCTATAGCAATTTCTGAATCAATACAAACTAAACTGTAAATACTGGATATTCTGAAGGAAATGCTTTGCCAGAGAAATAAGATTTCCTTTTTTGCTCTCTATACTTATTATTTGAGGGTTTTTTCACAATCAGAATCATGTATCTCTTGAACAATTAGAAACAAAAACAAAACTTTCTCTCTTTTTGATAAAAATGCTCAGAGATGAAACTTACAATTATTTTACATCTTCAGTATGGTCAGGACTAAAGGTAGAAAAATGTGTATATTTTACCATTTATAGTTAATCAAATGAAAATCACCTTTATACACAAGAATAATCATTCAATTAAAAATATAAGAAATAGAGTATATGTACTCTGCAGTTGTGTATCCACATCAGATTCTACATTTCTTTGAGACTACAATAAAATTATTATTTTTTTACTAGGAGTAAAATACACAAGGACATGTACACATACATACACAGATGTTATCGCAGGGATGTGAAATTAATAATCTTCTCAGAAACTGCAAGTTTTGAAATCAGTGTGCCTTAGATAAACCTATCTCTCCTAGCCTCCATTTCTGAAAGACAGAGAGAAAAGGAAAAGTATTAGAAAGAGGAAAAGAAGAGGATAAAGGAATTGCTTCTTTTCCTTAGCAATTTTTTTTTAATTTGAGGTGTTATTATAAAATGTTTAAAGTATATAAACAATAGTACAATAAAATCCCCTATACCCATAACCTTTCTTATGTAATTATCTACTCAAAACTATCTTGTTTCACCTATACCCCACTCCCTTTCACCCTTCCCCTAGATTATTTTGAAGAAAATCCCGGACATCATATCGTTTCAACCATAATACCTTGGCAGGTAGATCTAAAAGATAAAGTTCTGTGGTGGAGCAAGATGGTTGAGTAGAAACCTCTAATGGTCATCCACCCTGCAGAAACACCAACTTAAACAATTATCCACACAAGAAAGCACCTTCGTAAGAACCAACACTTGTCAAGCAATCACAGTAGCTGGTTTTAACTTCATATCACTGAAATAGGCACTGAAGAGGGTAAGAAAGACAGTCTTGAACTGCTGACACCACCCTTCCTCCAAGCCCTGGCAGTGGCTGCATGCTGAGGAGAGAGAATCTGTACACTTTGGGGAGGAAGAGCACAGTGACTGTGGCAGAGCTCAGCTGGCACCACAGAGGGAGCATTTACACCAGCCCTAGTCAGACAGGAATTGTCCATCCTAGCACTTGGATCCTGAGTTAAGGCGAGTCTTGCCACTATGGGATAAAGGACTCTGGGGTCCTAAGTAAACTTGAAAGGCAGTCAAGGCCACAAGGATTGCAATTCCTGGGCAAGTCCTGATGCTTTGCTGGGCTTAGAGCTAGTGGACATGAGGGGCATGCAGTGTAGTGAAACACCAACAGAGGTGGTCAAGAAAGTGCTCCTGCCACCCGGATTAAACCCTAGGCAGCACAGCTGGAAGGTCTAGGAGAGACTCCTTACCCCTCTTGAGGAGAAGAGAGAGAAGAGGAAAGAGAATTTTGTCTTGCAACTTGGATACCCTCACAGCCACAGTAAGATCAGTCACTGGGCAGAGTCCTGAGGCACTGATTCCAGGACCTAACTCCTGCATGACATTTCTAGTCACAGAAGGGAACCTACTGCTTTGAAGGGAAGGACCTAGACCTTACAGGTTTTATCACCTGCTGACTACAGAGCACTTGGGCCCTGAATAATCAGCAGCAGTACACAGGCAGTACTTGCCTTGGGATTTGGAGAAGACTCAGAGACATGTTGGTTTCAGGTGTCCTCCAGCACATTCCCAGCTGTGGTGGCTATGAGAAGAGACTCCTTCTGTGTGAGAAAGGAGAGGAAAGAGTAAAGGGGACTTTGTCTTGCAGCGTAGGCACTAGCTTGGCCACAGTGAACTAGAGAACCAAGCAGGCTCTTAGGGGTCCCTGATTCCAGGCCTTGGCCCTTGGAAGGCATTTTTGGACCTGCCTTAGGTCAGAAGAGAGCCCACTACCCAGAAGGGAGAGTCCTAGGCCTGGCAGCATTCATCATAGAATGACTGAAGAGCCTTTGGGCCTTGAATGAATATCAGCAGTAGCCTGGCAGTATTTGCTGGGGGCCTGGGTGGTGATAGCCACAGGGAGAGACTCTTCTGCCTGTGGAAATGGGGAAAAAAAATGGCAAGGACTTCGTCTTGTGGCTTGGATGGCAGCTCAGCCACAGTAGAATAGAGTACTAGGTGGATGCCTAAGGTTTCCAATGTCAGGCCCTGGCTTTTTGATGGCATTTCTGGACACACCAGACACCAGAGGGGACTTTCCACCATGAAGGGAAAGATACAAGTCTGGCTGGCTTTGACACCTGCTGGTTATAGAGCTCTAGGGCCTTGAGCAAACATAATAAGTAACAAGGCACTGCTTACGGTGAGCCTTGGGCAAGACTCAGTGTTTTGCTGGCTTTAGATCTGATCCTGTGCATTTCCAATGGTGGTGGCCACAGGGAAGCTGTGTCACCCATCCCCCAGATCCAGGCAGCTCAGAACAGAGAAAGAGACTCCATTTACTTAGGAGAAAGTAAGGGAAGAGAACAAGAGTCTCTGCTTCATAATACATAGAATTCTTCTTGCTCTTATCCAAGAGCACCAAAGCAGTACCTCTATGAGTATACAAGATCCACGGTGTTACTTGGTTTGGAGTACCCACTAGTGCAGACATAGATGCAGTGATCAAAAACTTAAATTACAGCACACAAGTACCTTTGAATACTTGGAAAGCCTTCCCAAGACAAATGGGTGCAAACAAGCCCGGACTACAGTCACTACAATAAATACCTCTCTTCAATGCCCAGACACCAAAGAACAGTCACAAACATCAACACCATCCAAGAAAGCATGACCTCACCAAAAAAACAAAAAACTAAATAAGACACCAGGGACCAGTCTGGAAGAGACAGATATGTGACCTTTCAGACAAAAATAGCTGTTTTGAGGAAATTCAGTGAAATTCAAGATAACACACACAGAGAAAATCAGAATTCTATCAGATAAATTTAACAAAGGGATTGAAATCATTGAAAATAATTAAGCAGCAATTCAGGAGTTGAAAAACTCGATTGACATACTGAAGAAAACATCAGAGTCACTTAAGGGCAGAATTAACCAAGCAGAAGAAATAATTAGTGAACTTAGAGACAGGCTATTTAAAAATACATGGTCAGATGGGAGAAAAGAAAAAAGAATTAAAAAGAATGAAGCACATCTACAAGATCTAGAAAATAACCACAAAAACAAAACTCTGAATTAGTGGCCTTAAAAAAGAGGTAGAGAGAGAGATAGGGGCAGAAAATGCGTTCAAAGGCACAATAACAGAGAACTTTCCAGGCCTAGAGAACGACATCAATATTCAAGTCCAATATTCAAGTATGTTTATAGAAAGTTATAGAACACCAAGCAGATTTAACCCAGATAAGACTACCTCAAGACATTTAATAATCAAACTTCCAAAGGTCAAGGAGAAAAATTATATCCTAAAAGCAGCAAGAGAAAAGAAACAAATAACATACAATGGAGCTCCAAAACCTTTGGCCAGAGACTTCTCCATGGAAACCTTACAGGCCTGGAGAGAGTAGCATGACATCTTTAAAGTGCTGAAAGAAAAAACCCTTTTACTCTAGAATAACATACCCAGCAAACATGAAGGAAAAATAAAGACTTTCCCAGACAAACAAAAGCTGAAGGATTTCATCAACACCAGATCTGTCCTAGAAGAAATGCTAAAGGGAGTTCTTCAATCCAAATGAGAAGGATATTTATGAGCAATAAACCATCATCCAAATGTACAAAACTCACTAGTAAGAGTAAGTACACAGAAAAACCCAGAATATTATAACACTGCAACTGTGGTGTGTAAACTATTCGTATCTTGAAAAGACTAAAAGATGAACCAATTAAAAATAATAGCTTTTCAAGACAAACTATAATAACATATGAATAGAAATAACCATAAGTTTAAAGTGAGGAAGTAAATTTAAAGTATGGATTTTTTTATTAGTTTTCTCTTTGCTTGTTTATTGTATGTTTATGCAAACAGCGTTAGTGGTCACTGGTTTTTAAAAAACGGGTTATAAGATATTATTCACAAGCCTCATGGTAACCTCAATTCAAAACACATAGAAACAGATACACTAAAAATTAAAAGCAACAAATTAAAACATATCATCACAGAAAATCACATTCACTAAAAGGAAGGAAAAAAGAGAAGATTACAAAACAGCTACAAAACAAATAGCAAAATGAGAGGCAATCCTTACTTATCAATAATAATGTTGGATATAAATGTACTAAACTCTCCAACTAAAAGACATAGAGTGGTTAAATGGATTTAAAATAACAATGACCTCTTGCCTAGAAGAAATGCACTTCACCTATAAAGACAAAATAGACCTAAAATAAAATGTAGCAAAAGATATTTCATGCCAATGGAAACGAAAAAAAAGAGCAGAAGTAGCTACACTTATATCTGGCAAAATAGATTTCAAGACAAAAACTATCCAAAGAGACAAACAAGGTCACTATATAATGATAAAGGGGTCAATTCAGCAAGAAGATATAACACTTTTAAACATATATGTATCCAATGCTGAAACATCCAGATATATAAAGCAAATATTACAGCTAAAGAGAGAGATTCCAATACAATAACAGCTGGAGACTTCAACACCCCACTGTCAGCATTGAACAGATCTCCGATGGAGAAAATCAACCAATCTTAATCTGCACTGTAGACCAAATGGATCCAGTAGATATTTACAGAACATTTCATACAATGGCATAGAAAACACATTCTTCTCCTTAGCACATGGATTATTCTCAAGGACAGACCATATGTTAGGCCACAAAAGAAGTCTTAAACATTTTCTTAATTAAAATCAAAGAATTATCTCTGACCATACTGGAATAAAACTAGAAATCAAAAACTAGAGGAATATGAGAAACCATACAAACAAATGGAAATTAAACAATATGCTCCTGAAAGACCTGTGGGTCAATGAAGAAATTAAGAGTGGGAGAAAATATTTGCCAACTACCCATCTGACAAGGGATTAATAACCAGAATATATAAGGAGCTCAAACAACTCTGAAGGAAAAAAATTTAATAATCTAATTAAAAATGGGCAAAAGATCTGAATAGGTATTTCTCAAAAGAAGACATATGAATGGAAAACAGATATATAAAAAGGTGTTCAACAACACTGGTCATCAGAGAAATGCAAATCAAAACTAAATAAGATATCATCTCACCCCAGATAAAATGGCTTTTATCCTAAAGACAGGCAATACGAAATTATGACAAGGATGTGACAAAAAAGAACCCTTGTACACTGTAGGTGGGTATGTAAATTAGTACAACCACTATGGAAAACAGTTTGGAGGCTGTTCAGAAAACTAAAAATAGAGCTATCATGGTCTAGAAATCTCATTGCTAGGTATATACAAAAAAGAAAGGACATTAGTATATAAAAAACATATTTGCACTCTCAGATTTATTGCAGCACTATTCAAAATAGCCAAAATTTGGAAGCAACCTGAATGTCCATCAACAGATGAATAAATTTTAAAAAGTGGCACATTTACACAATGGAGTACTATTTAGCCATGAAAAGGAACGAGATCCTCTCATTTGGAACAACATGGATGGAAGTGGAGGTCAATATGTGAGCACATTTACACAATGGAGTACTATTTAGCCATGAAAAGGAACAAGATCCTCTCATTTGGAACCACATGGATGGAAGTGGAGGTCAATATGTGAGTGAAATAAGCCAGGCACAGAAAGACAAACTTCACATGTTCTCACTTGTTTTGGGAGTTAAAAATTAAAACAATTGAACTCATGGAGATAGTAGAAGGACAGTTACCAGAGGCTGGGAAAGGTAGTGAGGAGGGAAGTGAGGATGGTTAATGGGCACAAAAATATAGTTAGATAGAATGAGTAAGTTCTGGTATTTGATAGCACAACAGTGTGACTAGTCACTTTTGCAATTCTAGTGGCCATGAATGTTCATTGCCTAGACTCTTAAGAGATTTATGGGGTTTTTTTAGTCTGTTTGGGCTGCTATAACAAAATACCTTAGACTAAGTAATTTATAAACAATAGAAATTTATAGCTCACAATTCTGGAGCCTGGGAAGTCCAGTGTGAGGGTGCGAGCAGACTTAGTTTCTGGTGAGGGGCCACTCCTCATAAATGGCATCTTCTATGAATCCTCACATGGCAGATGGGCAAGACAGCCCTCTCAGGTCTCTTTTATAAAGACACTAATCCCATTCATGGGGGACTTAGTCACCTCCCAAAGGTCCCATTTTTTTTATACCAACATATTGGGGATTAAATTTCAATATATGAATTTGGGAGTTGTGGGGGGCCGGGGGAGGGGCAGGGGCAAACATTCAGACCTCAACAACAGTTTTGAAAAGATTTAAGCTGTTTTATCATGGAATTTGCTCTTATAAGTTGGCAGGTTTGGTACTAGTGTCTACATTGTACTGAGAGAATAATTATCACTCATTTATGGGAATAGTAGAGTCATAATGAACCCAAACAATTCATCCAGCTGAAGAAGACAGCAAAAAAGGTGGCTATGCCATCCCACTCTACTCCCTCCATACAAATATTTCTTTTTCTTTTCTTTTTATTTCAGGAAAAAAGAAAATTGTTTGCATTCATTTAGGTATGGAATTTTATGCCTCATTTCCAAATTAAGTTCCTGATGGGGATGGTATGGACAGTGGGGACCAGATATAGGTAAAAATAGATGCACAGGCAATTTCTATTGTACATATACATGTGTTTGTTCTTATATCCCATTATGCCATACTTATCAGTCACAACAATAGCAAGCATAAGGGACAGCCCTGCAGCTGTGTCTGTTTCAACCTGTTTTAAATGTAGGACAGAGCAAAGCTGTACAATTGCTGAAAAGCAATTGCAAATATTTGGGGCATATTGGAAAAAACTGTATTTTTTCCATTCAAACTGTGTTAGAATTAACACATAGAAAGGGACTTAACTAAGATCTACCACTCTTCAGAACAGAGTGATAAGCATAATTACCCTCTTTGCAACATGATTTAAATTTTCATTTACTTATTCTGTGTCTAAGAAATATTTATTGAGTGTCAGTACGTAGTGGACATTTTACAGGAATTTTAGTTACATAGTAAGCAAAAGTAACAGTCTAGAAAGCGAGACAATTATACAACAACAGAAGTAAATATAAAATTACAAGAAGGAGAGGTACGTGATGTGTTAAGTGAATATAATAGGAGGATTTCACTTAGATTGGAAGATCAGAAGCTGTTATCCTGGAGGAGGGAGAAGCCAAATTGGCATGGATTGCAGAATGAGTAGAAATTGTGAAATTGTGGCTGGAATGCTTTTAAATGATGGCAATGGAATGTGAGATGAGATGGGAGAGTTAGAGAGTAACAGGATCAATAGGATATTATGTCGTCTGGCCATATGTTCCCACTTTCCCAGGGTAGTCCAGGTTTATGTCAGTTGTCCTAACACATCCATTAATAGTTCTCCTTTATACTTACTAAAGTGTCCCAT
Source organism: Trachypithecus francoisi (assembly GCF_009764315.1). Taxonomy (NCBI): domain Eukaryota; kingdom Metazoa; phylum Chordata; class Mammalia; order Primates; family Cercopithecidae; genus Trachypithecus; species Trachypithecus francoisi. The sequence continues at coordinate 96,562,264 of NW_022681456.1, read as the reverse complement.
TCTGAACTACAAGTTATATATTCACCCTGTCTATAGGCCATTTTATAGAAATTACCCCAAGGTGAACTCACTGAAATTTTAACCAAAGAAGTCATAATTAGACTTGATTGTAAAAAGTAAAAATGACTCTGGTTGCATCAATGCATTGTAGGGGGTGGGAGGTTGTAGGGACTGGTTAGAGGATCTTGAAGTTCAGGACAAAAGTGATGTCTTTCACATAGCAAGAATGGATCCATTGGAGAGCTTGAGAGAACTTGAGGATATTTTGGAATGGATATCAGAGATATGGGAGAAGGGGAATAGGTATTAGGAATGATTCCCAGGTTTGTCTGTGTGTGTGTGTGTGTTGAGCAATGGCACAAAGCTGTGGTGCAGAAATAGAACAAGCAGATCCTGGAGTCATCTAGATTTGCATTTTTTCCAAATTGGTAAAATGAACAGTCTGAAGAACAAGGATGTTAGGGATGTCAACATGAGTGTTATTTATTTATTTTTATTTTTATTATTATTTTTTGAGATGGAGTCTCGCTCTGTCACCCAGGCTGGCATGCAGTGGCCCAATCTCGCTCACTGCAACCTTCACCTCCCGCATCCATGCCATTCTCATGCCTCAGCCTCCTAAGTAGCTGGGACTATAGGTGCCCACCACCACGCTCAGCTAATTTTTTGTATTTTTAGTAGAGATGAGATTTCACCGTGTTAGCCAGGATGGTCTCGATCTCCTGACCTCCTGATCCACCTGCCTTGGCCTCCCAAAGTGCTGGGATTACAGGTGTGAGCCACCACGCCCGACCCAGCATGAGTGTTATACCATGCCATCCAAGCTGAATAAGGAGGACCATAAAGGAAAAAGACTGATGGATAAAGCAGAGGGATCAATGATCTGTATACCCCGGTGATGCCAAAGAAAGATCATAATTGGACAAGTTAATCAACCAAGCTGGAATGTTATAAACTTTTGATTGTAGAACAAGTTTTGACATAAAGGCGACAAGATAGAAGGTATGACCTCAGAAGTCTATGACCAAGAGGACAAAGTCCTCCACTTTCTCACTCTAATCTAAAGCTCTGCCATGTCTCTCCTGGCCTAATGCAATATTCTGGCTGTTCTCCCTGCTTCCTGTCATATAATTTTTATCCCTCATCTCATTTCAACCAGAGTCTTTTTTTTTCTTTTTTCTTTTTTTGAGACGGAGTCTCACTCTGTCACCCAGGCTGCAGTGCAATGGCATGGTCTCGGCTCACTGCAACCTCTGCCTCGTAGGTTCACCTGATTCTCTCACCTCAGCCTCCCAAGTAGCTGGGATTACAGGCATGTGCCACCACGCCCAGCTAATTTTTGTATTTTTAGTAGAGACAGGGTTTCACTATGTGGGCCAGGCTGGAATTAAACTCCTGACCTCGTGATCTGCCTGCCTCAGCCTCCCGAAGTGCTGAGATTACAGGTGTGAGCCACCGTGCCCGGCCTGGAGTAATCTTTTTAAAGTGCAAGTCATCTGATACCAGCTCCAGTTCAGAAACCTTCAATGGCTTTTTAGAATTAAAGTCAAAATTTATTTTACATATGAGGCCATATGTACTTGGTTTCTAGCCACTTCTCCAGGTTCATTTTCCTCTGGTCCAGGTGAGCTTCTTGCTTTTTCTCCAACTTAACAAACGAACTCTAACTTGGGAGAATATTCTTGCTGTTCCATCAGTTCTGTCCCAAGATGTTGCATAGATCATCTTTAGGTCAGTATAATCTTTACTTAAACATTACTCTTCAGAATCCTTTCCTGACTGCTCTAAAATAGCATTATTTCAGACAATGTTTTATTATTTAATTTTGCATTGTTTAATTTCATGGCACTTAATTATCTGACATTGTATTACACAGTTATTTATTGTTTTCCAAGTCTTTTCCAGTGGAATGTAAGCCCCTTGTAGCTAGAAAAAACTATTTTGGTTTTCTGCGATAGGTAATGACTAGGAGATTAACCATTTTGGTTTACTGTATAAGCAATGACTAGGAGTTTGATAAATATTTATTTTATGTAATTGTTAGTAGATCAGGAGATCAAGGAACTGAAATGGTTGACCACATGGATGCTGAGGTCCCCTAGGCTGGACAAAAGTTGCTTTATAAAAAAAATTTATTTATGTATTTATTTTTATAGAGATGAGGTCTCAGTGTTGCCCAGGCTGGTTGAGAATTCCTGAGCTCAAGTGATCCTCCTGCTTTGGCCTTCCAAAGTCCTAGGAATACAGGCACGAGACACCACACCCAACCTATACAAAGGTTGGCAATTACGTGGTAGTGATAGGGACATAGATGAAAGACAGCAATTAGGAAGGAGAGATTTTTATATCCATATTTGTAATTGGTTCAGTAATTTGGTAGTCAATCAAAATCTTGTCAACTCTCATATACTTGTATTTTCCTCCTGCAAATGATTCAGACTTTTGTTCAAAATAAAGCATGAATACATATTTATTTTGACTATCATTTTGTATATATCACTTCTTCAAATGGAATTATTTGAATATTAAGGAAATTTGCATACAAAAGGAAGTGTCTCTTCAAAGGATTGCCTAACTCAAAACAAAAGCTATAGGTATTTTATGAATAGAGCTTGAAATATCTTTAAAAATACTGACACTGAAGTTTTCTTTCATTACATTTATATTTTGTGCATTCTATTAACATACAAAGTTTGTCCTCTTCCTTTCTAAAATATATATTCATGTGCAGTAGTTTCCCCCTTATCCCCAGTGGATGCCAGAAACTGTATATAGTACCAAAAACACATATAGTGTATGTGTTTTTCCTATACATCAAATCTATGATAAAGTTTAATTTATAAATTAGGCATAATATGAGATTTTCAATTGCTAATAATAAAATGGAACAATTATAAATATATACTATAATAAAACTTATGTGAATGTTGTCTCCCTCTCTCTCAATATCTAATTGTAATGTACTCTTTTTCAGACCACTGAAACAATTTTCAGACCACTGTTGACCAGAACTGTGGAAAGTAAAACCAGGGAAAATGGAGGACTACTATTCACTTTTAAATAGTTGGATGAATAAAACTGTTTTTGACTATAACAGAATACCCAATCAGTTGATTTAAAAACATTATTGAATAAAAAATCTAAAAATTCCCAGGAATAGTATTTGATTTTATAAAGCAGAGCTTGGCCTAGGAGGTCAAATGATTAACTTCTTTCCCTCTGTTGATTTCATTATACTCCAGCCAGCTCTAGTCTCATGTCATTATGAATACCACAGCTACGCTGGAGGAGAAAACTTGCCTGTCTCCAGGTGACCCTGGTAAAAAGTTATCTCATTACATTTCATTAGGTCTGAGTGAGGCCCATGCAAGGTTCTGCTCTCTATCCCAACTCCTTCTTCTTTCAAGCAAATTCCTGAAGCTGAGAAGAATGGGTGCATCAAGACACATGGAATGAGAATGTCGTTGAGGCATTTCCCTAAAGAATAACAGTACTATTACCAAAAAGGTGGAGGGGAGGGGAGGACTAACAAAAATCACAGCTTGTTAGAAAGTCTTCCAAACATGACTGTAGTCTTTGGTGATAGATTCATATATAATAAAAACATTTAATATTCTGTTTGAGAGTTCCTTACATTTAAAACATTGAGACTAAATTGAAGATATTCTGTTGGCCAGCAATAAAACTATTCATTAATCTGCTATGTGACAGAAATGCATATAAAATTTAAACTTATGGTAGAATATATGAGAATATATGGACTTTGAATGAAAGAACTATGGACTTTGAATCAGGAGATCTTGATTTATTTTCTCTGTTTTAATGCCTGTTTAACTCATCTAGACCTGAATTTCTTTTCTTCCTGGATATTTGATGATTTATTCCTTACCCACAGTTATTAGTCAGAGTTCTCTAAAGGGGCAGAGCTAATAGGATAGATGTATATGTAAAGGGAAGTTTATTAGAATTTACTCACACAATCACATGGTGAGGTCCCACAATAGGCTGTCTGCAAGCTGAAGAGCAAGGAAGCCAGTCTGAGTCCCAAAACCTCAAATCAGGGAAGCCGACAGCGCAGCCTTCAGTCTGTGGTCGAAGGCCCAAGAGTCCCAAAGCTGAAAAACTTGGAGTCTGATGTTCAAGGGCAGGAAGCATTAAACACAGTAGAAAGATGTAGGCCCGGAGACTAAGCCAGGCTAGTCTTTTCACATTCTTCTGCCTGCTTTTATTCTGGCCACACTGGCAGCTGATTAGATTGTGCCCACCCAGCTTGAGGGTGGGTTTGCCTCTCCCAGTCCAATGACTCAAATGTTTCTCTTTGGCAACACCCTCACAGACATACCCAGGAACAATACTTTGCATCCTTTAATCCAATCAAGCTGACACTCAATATTAACCATCACACACAGTTTCACTTTTCACTGCTTTGACCCTTTGTTTATGCTGTTAGAATTTTGATAAACATTACACTGTAGCTTCAGTTTAGAAAGAATGTGTAAATATATCATTAGGTTATATGACCCAGGAGCTCTATATTTCTCTTCACTTTTTCCAATCCCTCTTCCACATCTAGTAATAAGAATTTTTTTTTTTTTTTTTTTTTTTTTTTTTGAGACTGAGTCTCTCTCTGTCGCCCAGGCTGGAGTACAGTGGCTGGATCTCGGCTCACTGCAAGCTCTGCCTCGTGGGTTCACGCCATTCTTCTGCCTCAGCCTCCGGAGTAGCTGGGACTACAGGCGCCCGCCACCTTGCCCGGCTAGTTTTTTGTATTTTTTAGTAGAGACGGGGTTTCACCATGTTAGCCAGGATGGTCTTGATCTCCTGATCTCGTGATCTGCCTGCCTCAGCCTCCCAAAGTGCTGGAATTACAGGCGTGAGCCACCGTGCCCGGCCTCAAGAATGTTTAGTTTTCTTCATGCAATTCTTTTTATTAATTCTAATTAATTCCTGGATGCTGTGCAGTTAATTTACCATTGGTTATAAGTTTGGGTTTTTTGACATAGGGGTTTTCACAGGCTGTTACTGATACATAGGAGAGTTAGTAAGTTTTGTATTTTTATATACAATATACTTTTCTAGTCACTTTAGCGCTCTTCTAGCAATTGTAATATTTTTTATGGGATTCTGTAATGTATTCCTGAAATAAAATTATGTGATATGTAAATAGTAATTTTATCCCCATTTCGTTTTAACTGTTTTGTATTTTATTTTCTTGACTAGAATTTCCAAAAACAACAGTGTTTGTCAGTGTTTGGTTAGAAAAACAAGTAATTGAGTAGGAAGGGTTTTCATGAAACCACATAAGCTTATTAAAAGATAATTCACCACAGCATTTCTATATGTCTTGTATTAGTTCTTGTTCTGGACTATTGTTCCAAGGTTGTTTGATAGCAAATAGCCTTGAAATGTAGCGATAGTGTTTCCTTCTGGGGCAGATAATTTATTTGATCAGAATAACAAATATAATGTCCTTCCCCCTGTACAAAGTTTGCTCAAGTTTTCTGGTAGCTGCCTTATCAGCTTGAGGTGTCCTAAATTCAGGATTTCTCAGCTGCGACATAAAGCCACTATGTGTGAAGCATCTACCCATATGGCTTCACATCACTCCTATGGGACTTGGGCAAGGGGACCTGATGTGAACATGAAGCTCATGCTGCCTGATGTGCCATGAATAATACAGTTCTTTGTCTCCGACCCAGCAGGCTCATGTCTTCTGCCAGCATTTATGAACCTGTCACAGGCTAACTTGATGCAAACAGAGTAAAATCTCCAACCCTTCACTGCTCTTGACATTGCTCTCTATTGATGCTCATGAATATTCTTGCAGCTGCTACTAGAGAATGATGGTTTTTCATTCTCTCCTTATGAATTTTTCATGATTACCTCACATTGTATAATCTAACCAGAGCCCTACAGGCAAAAGTAACACAAATTTCCATAAAACACCATGTCCATTTGTGGATAATGGTTATTCTCTTTTTAGCAGTCATGATCTCTTTTTGGTACTCTGTAAATCAGCTACAGAATTAGAGTTGCTTAAAAAAAAAAAAAAAAAAAAAAAAAGACCAGGCCGGGTGCAGTATCTCACACCTGTAATACTAACACTTTGAGTGGCTAAGGCAGGCGGATCACGAGGTCAGGAGTTCGAGACCAACCTGGCCAACATGGTGAAACCCCGTCTCTACTAAAAATACAAGAAATTAGCTGGGTGTGGTGGCCTATGCCTGTAGTCCCAACTACTCAGGAGGCTGAGGCAGAAGAATTGCTTGAACCCGGGAGGCAGAGGTTGCAGTGAGCTGAGATTGTGCCACTGCACTTCAGCCTGGGGGTTACAGTGTGAGACTCCATCTCAAAAAAAAAAAAAAAAAATAGGCCAGACGCAGTGGCTCACACCTGTAATTCCAATACTTTAGGAGTCTGAGGCAGGTAGATCACTTGAGGTCAGGAGTTAGAGACCAGACTGGCCAACATGGTGAAACCCCATCTCTACTAAAAGTACAAAAATTATCTGGGCATGGTGGTGCATGCCTGTAATCCCAGCTACTCAGGAGGCTGAGGCAGGAGTATTGCTTGAACCGGGGTGATGGAAGTTGCTGTGAGCCAAGATGGCACTACTGCACTCCAGCCTGAGTGACACAGTGAGACTCCATCTCAAAAAAAAAAAAAAAAAATCACCAACACATCCTATATAAATGTAGGAGAGTGAAGAGGAAAATAATAACATATACAAATATGTAACAAACCAAGGGAGAAAATATCTGTAGCTTATACAGTCCAATTTCTATAACTAGTTGTGAAGCTATTTTGATATTCATTGTTCCCTTATTCTAATACCTGTTACCACAGGTCCTTCAATTGATCATAAGTTATTTTAGTTTTGTTTGTTTATTTGATTCACCAAGTTTCATGATCCAAATCTTTATTCCAAATGGATCTGTTATTAATGCTTCTAACTGCATTAGATTGATGTTGTCTTCTGTTCTATCATTGTATGGAAATTATAAGAAGTGCCCCAGGGTATAGAATCCTCTCAATTCCATACTTCTAATCCCCACTTTGTAGCATCAGCCTTCTTTTTCAATGACAATTGGAACCAGTCACTTTATCTATACAATTGTCATTTCCCTTCCCTGCCTCCCTCAGAAACAACCCTTCTACACCAACAGAGCACAAATTTGAGGGCATTAAAGCACAAAAAATTATTGATCTCTTTTCCACCCTCAGTTCCCAGACCCATATATTCTGAATATGGGAGATAAAACACCATAAACTGGATACTGTTTTAGAGAACCTAGTGAATCTTTGGGACAGCATATCAACCCCTCATGATCCATTACTAAATCTATAACCTAAGTCAGTTTTTAATATATTATGCACAGTTCTCTCATGTTAGCAGCTTCTGTTGACAGTGGATGTGGCAATACTTTTGATTCTCATGAATACGAGATTAAGAGAAGAACTTTAGTTATTTTGCTATAAAACTAGTTCTTTGATTGGAAGTAATATTGTTATTGGATACCAGGATGTTGAATAAAGCATCCAGTGAAAGTCAAATTTCTGCCATTTCCATAATGAAAGGAGAAAGGGTTAGATGGTTCTGTAGGAAATGGTGCTGCATCAGATACCCTGTGTAGGTCTTTGCTGCTGGCAAGAATGTTATTCAGCAACTGCTGAATCATCTACCCAAATTATGAATTCAGGAACCTTTGAAATAACTCTAGAGTGAACTCACGGACCTAGGGACCAATTTTGAAAGGAACTTGAACCGAAACCTCACTTATTTTCTGGCCTCCATAAATCCCCACTCTAATGAAGGATGAAGGCATTTTAGGACTTCTGGAATTCATGTCAGTTCAGAACCAGTGCCCAGTTATCCCTGAAATTCCTACATATTTCCCCTTCTGCATTGCATAGTCACCTGGATAAAGTTATTTTGATGAAGGCCAGGAAGAAGATTTTACTTGTGTCACTGTTGAAAGGTGTTTCTTCAAATGGACCTCAAATGTTTACTCAAGATGTAGTCATATGACCCAGATTTTGCCAATGATACATGTATGCATGTGTCCTGGATGTGGAAATGTGTATTATGTGGCCAAAGTTGTGTTGAGGAAGGTTGATTTTCTGGCTAATATGACACAGGCACTGGTTTGTTGAAAAAAGCACTACCAGAGGTTCTGGTGCTCAATTCTGAGTGTCACAGAAAGCATATAGCAGTAGGAGATGACATTTTAGCTACCTATGTCTACAATATGGTTGGACGTTTTGTCTGGCTGTTTAGCTTCTCTGTCTTATCAGGAGATTCTGATCGATTAGATAGATTCTGTGATGGATCTAATATCATTTTTTGTTTTTTTTTGAGATGGAGTCTCACTCTGTTGCCCAAGCTTGAGTGCCATGGCACAATCTTGTCTCACTGCAACTTCTGCCTCCTGGGTTCAAGCAATCCTCCCCCCTCAGCCTCCCAAGAAGCTGGGATTACAAGCATGTGCCACCATGCCTGGTTAATTTTTGCATTTTTAGTAGAGATGGGGTTTTGCCATGTTGGTCAAGCTGGTTTCAAACTCTTGACCTCAAGTGATCTGCCCACCTCAGCCTCCCAAAGTGATGGGATTACAGGCATGAGCCACCGCGCCCAGTCTATCTAATACCATTTAAATAAATTCTTTCTTTGTGGAGGTGATAGGAGTAGATTCTGTTGTTGGAGCAAAAATAACTTACTGAATCATTTATATGGAACACTATAGGAAATTAAAAGTGCTCAGGAATAGAGCTTAGCCCACATTTGAACAAGTGTCCTCCATAAATATGGGAAGATTAGGAGGACATAATGATCAATACAGAATACCATGCTAAGGAGAGATCAGTCAAAGATTTATTATCTCTGTAGATAAGTGCAATTACTGAGCTAGTAGCAAATCAGTATCATCATGCCCTCTCAGTAGAGGAGAGTGAGGGCTGAATGAGAGCTGCAGATCTGAGGCTAAATCATGGCCCCAAACACTTACTAGCTGTGAAACCTTTGAAAAATTGCTTAATCTCTTGTAGTCAACTTTCACATCTTTCAAGTAGGAATGGTAACACTTGACTTTCAGAGTCATTAGGATTTAATGAGAAAATGAAAGTGCCTACCATAGAGGTTGATACACAATAGATGTTATGTATCTATGAATTTCTTTACTCCATTCTTCTTTGCTCACTCAAAAGCAACAGTCTTAAAATTTGGCATATAGTTAGTGATAGTAACAGTGTTATAAAATATGCAAACACAAATCTGATTAATTTCTGAATGAGTTATTACTTTTGACTTTAAAAATCTAGAATAAATTCATCACATTTTATAGAACAGAACACCTTCAGCTGGAAGCTATTAATTCATTCACTGTATTGACTCTGATTTACCAACAAGTTATATAAATGCAATCAAAGTTCTTTTTTACCAAAAGTGGTTTAGTACCTACTTAGTGTTTGGGTGAGGGAGAAAGGACAAGATGGAGGAAGGTGAACAAGAAGGCACAATCCATGTTGCTTCCGGGTTCTTCCTCACCAACTTTCCCGTGCGCGGGAAAATGCAGCCCATGCCCGGGAAGATGCAGATGAACCGAGCATGCGCCAAGTGATGTCAATCTGAAGAGATCGAAACTTACCTGACCACGCTTATGGAGATGCCCCTATCACACCCTTATCCCGCCCACTGCCCTCCCCCTTCCATACCAATGCATAAAAGTCCACCACCGGCAGGAGCCGGCATGACTTCTTGGGCCCCTCTTACTTGTGGACCAGAGAACTTCACCCGAGAGTGCCAGCGCGACTTCCCTGGCCCCCCACACCTGAGGACCAGAGAATCTCACCCGAGAGTGTGTGCATATTTGCAATAAAAGACTGCCACTTTCTTATGTACTTTGGCCTCATGTTTAATTATTTAGCTCTCCTAAATTAAATTAAATTAAACAAAACAGTTGGTGCTGAAACCTGGGAGGAGACCCTTCCTCCTATCCCTCGGGGGATCCTAGAAACCTCCTCTCTCATGAACCAACTACTCCAGCTCCAGAGACCTTCCTGGGTACATCAAGCGTTCCGGCTCCTTTGTGCTGCCATTCTGAAGTCGCCATCTTCCGTGAGTCTTCCCCTTCCCTAGTTCGTCCTGTCGGTAGTCCCCTCGGCCTGAAGTCGTGCGCATGCCTGAGGCTTAGACCACCTGGTGGCTGCCGGGAGAACTTCAACCCAGAGACATCCGTCTTGAAGTTTCTCTCTCTCTTTTCCTAAGTGGCTCCAGGAGTCCCCGAAGTCTCCAGCGTCCCCAAAGGACGCTTTGCCACTGCCCAAGACCGGCTTCTGTTTCTGTTAGCTAGGGCAATGGGAACCTCACAGTCAAAAATCCCTAGGAACACCCCTTTGGGTTGTCTCCTCCAAAATTTACAAACCTTACATTTGGCTCAGGATCTAAAATGAAAAAGACTAATTTTCCTCTCCACAGTGGCCTGGCCACAATACAAGTTAGATAATCAATCTCAATGGCCACCAGAGGGAACCCTTGACTATAATATTTTACTTGATTTGTGTAATTTCTGCCAAAGGCTAGGAAAGTGGTCAGAAATCAATTATGTCCAAGGCTTTTGGGACTTGTGCTCTTGCCCAGACCCGTGCGCCCAATGTTCAATGGCCCAGGTTTTGTTAGCCAAAACCCAGCCCTCCGCCCCCACCTCAACAATAGAGGAGGACTCCACCTCCATTTCAGATGGGGCCTACGGGGGGCACCTCCCTCCCGACCTTCCAACCGCCCTCCCTATGGACTTCCCACCCCCCCACACACATTCCTCCCTCAGCCACTTCTCTTACCTCTCCCATTCCACCCACACTGGCTCCAAGACTGTGGTAGCAGCCCCCACTAGTCAGCCCTCTACCAGTCAGCCTGCTCCAACCCCCTCTACCAGTCAGCCTGTCTTAACCTACACTACTGGTCAGTCTGGTCCAACCTCCCCTGCTAGTTTGTTGGCCCCCCTCGGAGAAGTTGCCGGAGCCGAGGGCATGGTTAGAGTCCACGTCCCATTTTCCCTGGCTGACCTTTCCAAAATTGAAAAACGACTTGGCGACTTCTCAGCCAACCCCACGCAGTATTCCAAAGAATTTAGGTACATTTGCCAGGCATATGATCTAACCTGGCATGACTTACAGGTCATTTTGTCCTCCTCCCTTAACCAAGAGGAAAGAGAGCGCATTCTCGCAGCCGCCAGGCAACAAGCAGATCAATGGCATTTAACCGACGCCACCATCCCGTTAGGGGAGATGGCTGTCCCATCCATAGAACCAGATTGGGATTACCAACCGCAGCAGCCTGGCTGCCTTGTAGGAGGGACATTATGATTCAATGTCTCTTGGCCGGTATGCAGGTAGCCTCTAACAAAGTGGTAAATTTTGATAAATTAAGGGAAATTATCCAACACCCAGATGAGAATCTGGCTTCCTTCCTAAATCGCCTTACAGAGGCACTGGCCCAATTTACCCGGCCTGACCCCACTTTCCCAGCCGGGGCAGCTGTCCTAGCCTTTTATTTTATGTCCAGTAAGCCTCAGATATTTGAAAAAAGCTAAAAAAGGTTGAAGATGGGCCTCAGACTCCCATACAGGACTTAGTAAAATTGGCCTTCAAAGTTTTTAACTCCAGAGAGGAAGCAGCTGAGGCCGCAGAGCTATTATGTGCTTTAGGCGCAAGCTTTAGTGGCTGCCCTCCAACCCGTGTTGTCCACTTTGCCAGCAGGGAAAACCAAAGATAAGTCTCTTAAGGGATCCTGCTATAAATGTGGAGACCCAGGACACTGGGCAAACCAGTGTCCCCAGGCCAAGCTGGTCACTCCATCTGGTCCATGCTTTAAGTGTGGCACAACTGGGCATTGGGCAAAAAGGTGTCCAAATCCTCGCCTGCCTACCACGCCGTGCCCAACCTGCCAACAGGAGAAACATTGGAAGTCTGATTGCCCCGCCAGCAGGGCAGGCATTGCGCCTCAACGTGGTGCCTCTCCTCAAAGGCCGGAAGGCTCCTTCCAGCTCCTACACCTGGACAACGACTGACGGTGCCCACACTCGGAGACCCCGGTCAACCTCGCTGAGCCTAGGGTAACTCTACAGATAGCGGGTAAGCCTATTTCTTTTCTCATTACGGAGGCTACCTACTCAGTTTTGCCATCCTATAGTGGACCTAGCCAAGTCTCCACTATTTCAGTAGTAGAAGTAGACAGTAAGCCATCTAACCCTCGCCAGAGCTCAATGTTACACTGTTGCCTAGACTCAATGTTAAACTGTTGCCTGGACTGTGCATGTTTTGCCCACTCTTTCCTCATCATGCCCTCATGTCCCACCCCCCTCTTAAGACAAGACATCTTAACCAAACTCTCCATAGAGACATGTCAATCGTGGGTAACCCTACTTCCCCTTGCCCTTACCAGACTACGGGCGACACCTAGAAGCCCTACAGGCCTTAGCCCATTTGAACTAGTTTACGGGCGCCCTCTTGCATTATGAGAACTTCCTATTCTTCCCACACTGTTGGCACCCTACTTGCTCTATCTCTCTCTCTTAAAACAATTACTTAGAGAACACGCTGAAAGGTCACTTCCCCCACCTACATAAGGAAATCCAGACACTCCCTCGGCCCTTTCTCCAGATGACCAGGTTCTACTCAAGGATCTACACGCAAAGGGCCTTTTTCCTAAGTGGAAGAACCCATATACAGTAATTCTTACCACTTCTACAGCAGCCAAGCTTTTAGGTCACAGTTTCTGGGTCCATTTTACCCAGTTGAAGAGAGCCTAGCCCCCTCAGGCTAAGTGGCAAGCCACCCAACTGTTGCTCACCCATCTAAAAATAACCAAGATAGAAACAAGCTAGATGAGCCACACCCTCCTCAAATTTTCCTGTTTCCTCACTATTCTTCATCTTAACTGACTTTCCCTCACAAACCCCATAGATACCCTCCTCCCCAACCCATCCCCCAACCAGTGGGTCTCCCAACTTTTTACTCTCATAGAAGACCTAGCTTGGCAGGGTGCCCTTTGTGATTTCAGCAATGTTGAACTTACTCTCTACACTTTTGCCACCATTATTATGGTTCACTCTAATCCCCCTAGTTACTCCTACTAATCCTAACTTTGTATGGAAATTTTCTATAACTGAAACCTGATCTACAGACAACCAGGTACACTCAGTCATGCAGGGCACCGCAGAATGTCTCCCCGCCCCGGGCTGTCAATCTGCCCTCTCCCTAAACTTTTCCCTAAGTTCCATCACTGGATGCCTCCCGGCCATATGTTTCTTATATGACCAAACAGAATATAATTATAAGAAGTACTGGCAAGAAACCAACCTCGGGTGTCCATACAATTATGACTTCAATGCACAATCCCAACATGAGAATATGTTTCAAAGCCCTTTGCCAGGAACATATAGTCTTATTATTAATGATCCCTGGGACCCTCAGTAGGCCCAGGGAGTAAAAGGTGGACTATATGCATCATCTTCTTCCTCATATCCCACTGCAACCATCCAGGTAAAGAGAAGTACAGCAAGTACAACTCCCTAACGGTGTACAGACCCTACAAAATTTAACCTCAGCCGTAAAATCTCATGAACAAAAAATACAGGAGCTGTTAAGCCCCCCAAAACCCCCCTAACAATGAGGACCCATTCTCATGGCTAACACTTATTCACCAGGGACTTAACTTAACCCAGGCTGCTGGAGTAAGGAACCTCTCCCACTGCTTCCTTTTTGCTGCACTCGGAAAAGCTCCCTCAGTGGCAGTCCCACTACCAACTGCTTTCAATATCACCACCGACCCTACCAGCTCCTCTCAAGCAACATCCTTGCCTCAAGTCCCACTATACCGTAATCCACAGAGTCAAACCCTTCCTTTTTGCTACTCTACTCCCAACTTTTCATGATGTAATCACACCCAAGCTCCCAAGGGAATCCAGACGGCCCCCGTTGGTGGCTACTTCTGGTGTAACCAAACTTTATCTAAAACTCTTAACCCCACCTCCATCACCCAATCCCTTTGCATTCCGGTGTCTTTAGTGCCTAGTTTAACCCTATATGGTGAAGCAGAATTGTCCAAGCTAGCTTCACAGCTTACCACTTCCAGCAATAAAATTCAAAAATGGGCTGTTTTTCTTCCCTTAGTCATCAGGGTTTCCCTAGCATTGTCCCTAATAGCCTCAGGACTTAGGACAGGGACACCCGCCCACTCAATTCAGTCCACACGGGCTCTCTCCACTCAGGTCCAGGAAGCCATAGAGGCTTCAGCTGAAAGCCTGGCCTCTTTACAGCATCAGATTACCTCAGTGGCCCAGGTAGCAGCACAAAATAGGCGAGCATTAGATCTTCTTACTGCCAAAAAAGGAGGAACATGCCTCTTCCTAGGAGAAGAGTGTTGCTATTATATAAATGAATCAGGCCTGGTTGACACCAACGTCCAAACTTTAAACAAAATCAAAAAGGAGCTTCAACAATTTAATGCCCTCTTAACCCCCGGACCACCGATATGGCTGCTGCCTGTAGTACAGCAGATGCTTCCATTCCTAATTCCCATACTAATCCTCTGTCTTATGTTATGTCTTGCTCCCATTCTAATAAAATTTCTCTGAGCCAGGGTCCAAGAGATCACCCGAGTCACCTTCAACCAAATGCTCCTGCATCCCTACACCCAACTGCCAACCTCAGACCCTAACTACGCCCCCTAACAGCAGGAAGCAGCCAGACAGACAACAGCGCCCCAAATTCTTATAATCAATAAGAGGTTGGGCTGTTTGGGTGAGGGAGAAAGGACAAGAGGGAGGAAGGTGAACAAGAAGGCACAATCCACGTTGCTTCCGGGTTCTTCCTCACCAACTTTCCCGTGCATGGGAAAATGCAGCCCGTGCCCAGGAAGATGCAGATCAATCGAGCATGCGCCACGTGACGTCAATCCAAAGAGATCGAAACTTACCCGGCCACGCCTATGCAGACGCCCCTATCACCCTTATCTCACCCACTGCCCTCCGCCTTCCAGTACCAATGCATAAAAGTCCGCCGCCGGCAGGAGCCGGCGTGACTTATTTGGCCCCTCTTACTTGTGGACCGGAGAACTTCACCCAAGAGTGCCAGCGCGACTTCCCTGGCCCCCCACACCTGAGGACCAGAGAACCTCGCCCGAGAGTGTGTGCATATTTGCAATAAAAGACTGCCACTTTCTTATGTACTTTGGCCTCATGTTTAATTATTTAGTTCTCCTAAATTAAATTAAATTAAACAAAACACTTAGAGTAATGTGATCAAGTCATGATAATATATTCTAACCATCTCTAAAGTGAAATACCATCAGTATATGCTAAAAGAATCACTCTTTTTTTTCTTCTTCTTTTATAGTGAAGATGAGGTTTCCTTATGTTGCCCAGGCTGGTTTCAACCAACCAGCCCCACGTGATCCTTCTACCTCAGCCTCCCAAAGTGCTAGGAGGTGTGAGCCACTGCACCCAGCCTAAGCCTAAAAGAATAGTTATAACTAATTCTGTAAACCTAGCATAAACTGATAGAATAAATCAACAACAATAACAAAGTACAGGCATCTTCCACATAATATTCTCAGTTAATGCCTTTTTAAAAATACACTTTATTTTTGTGGGGAAAAGAAAGAAAGATCAGACTGCTACTGTGTCTATATAGAAAGAAGTAGACATAAGAGACTCCATTTTGTTCTGTATTTGAGATGCTGTTAATCTGTGGCCCTACCCCCAACCTTGTCCTTGGAAGAAACATGTGCTGTGGTGACTCAAGGTTTAAAGGATTTTGGGCTGTGCAGGGTGTGCTTTGTTAAACAAGTGCCTGAAGGCAGCTTGCTGGTTAAAAGTCATAACCATTCTCTTCATCTCAAGTACCCAGGGACACGTACATTGCCAAAGGTTGTAGGGACCTCTGCCTAGGAAAGCTAGGTATTGTCCAAGGTTTCTCCCCATGTGATAGTCTGAAATATGGCCTCATGGGAAGGGAAAGACCTGATCGTCCCCCAGCCTGACACCCGTGAAGGGTCTGTGCTGAGGAGGACTAGTACAAGAGGAAAGAAGGCCTCTTGGCGGTTGTTGGAGGTAGAGATAGAGAAAAGCATCTCTCTCCTGCCTGTCCTTGGGCAATGGAACATCTCGGTGTAAAACTTGATTGTATATTCTGTTTACTGAGAAAGGAGAAAAACCGCCTTAGGGTGAAAGGTCGGACTTGCTGGCGCAATGCTGCCTTTATGCACTAAAAAGGTTTATGAAGATGTTTGTGTATACATATCAAGGCACAGCACTTTTCCTTAAACTTATGTCACAGAGATCTTTATTCATATGTCTTACTACTGACCTTCTCCCTATGATGATCCTATTATCCTGCTACTTCCCTTTTTTGTAAGATGGTAAAGGTAATTATCAATAAATACTAAGGGAACTCAGAGACCGGTGCCGGCGTGGCTCCTCTGTATCCTGAATGCCCGTCCCCTGGGCCCACTTTTTCTTTCTCTATACTTTGTCTCTGTGTCTCGTTTCTTTTCTCAAGTCTCTCATTCCACCTAATGAGAAATGCCCACAGGTGTGGAGGGGCAGGCCACCCCTTCAATTTTGAAATAGTTTTGGATTCATAAGAAGTTGCCAAAAAATAGTACAGAGTCCCCATGTACCCTTTACTCTGCTTCCCCCATGGAAATAATCCTATAATACATTGTCAAAACCAGGAAATCAATACTGATACAATATTGGTATTGTACTTTGGCACAATACCATTGAATCAAATATAAATCCTTACTCACATTTCACCTGTTTTTTCATGCTTCTTAGTTTTTAGTATGCAAATGTATAGAATGCAAGTATCTATCAATCCATGTCTTATCATACAATATTTATTTAGAAAAAGTACAATAATTTCTTCCAAATTCAATACAACATATAACGATGTGCAAAAACTGTTTAAATTACATTCTGTATACAATTGGGTACATTATTGGAATCATATGCTAGACATTTTGAAAAGGATACTGAGTGAATATGCATTTAAACTCCCCTCCATTTATAAGTTTAAAGTGTCTGTCTTACTTGGCAAATAAAGTTTATCACAAAAAATTTTCCTGTTTTTGGTTGTTACTCTTTGTGCACATTATCTCAATAAATTTATTTTTTTCTGTGTGTTTACCATAGTATAGCATGCAAAATCTATATTGCCGTATAAAAAGCAAGAGTTGTGTTTTTTAAAAACAATGACTGATAGTCTGTAGAAACTATGTTTAAAGCACTATAGATACTAACACTATAGTTTCATATTATATTTGTATTTACTAGGTTTTAGTTGAATTTCAGAAAATTTGCTGGTGAATTTGGGATGAAGTATAATGCATTTTTTTTCTTTAAAATAATAAGCAATAGGCTCTTGGTTAGTTGGTTTTTTTTGTTGTTGTTCATTTGTTTGCTTTTTGAGATGGAGTTTAACTCTTGTTGTCCAGGCTGGAGTATAATGGGGAGATCTCAGTTCACTGCAACCTCTGCCGCTCAGGTTCAAGTGATTCTCCTGCCTCAGCCTCCTGATTGCCTGGGATTACAGGTGTGTGCCACCATGCCCAGATAATTTTTGTATTTTTAGTGGAGACAGGGTTTCACCATGTTGGCCAGGCTTGTCTCGAACTCCTGACCTCTGGTGATCCTCCCACCTCAGTCTCCCAAAGTGCTGGGATTACAGGTGTAAGCCACCATGCCAGGCCTAGGCTATTGGTTAGTTTTCTCAGACAAAATTTTGATTCCCAAAAACAGATAACTAACATGTGGAGATGCTATTAATAGCATATGGATTTAGTAATGCAGAGGTTCTCTAAAGCAAATAGACAAATATGTGGAATGGGATAATTTAGATATCACATTTGATAAACTGGTCCATCTAAGAAGTTAAAATATGACTAAAATAATACTAAACATCAGTGAGAAAGGAAGATTTTATTCAATAACATGATGCTAAGGAAAAACTTTCTGAAAACCAAAAACTTTAAACATCTTAGCCTATAATCTTTGTTTCTACTCATTCTCTTCCCTTTCCTGGAAATTTTATTTTTCCTATTTTCTAACTTGTAATAGTCTACTCTTCTCTCAAATGATAATTCCACTGGCCCCTCCATAGCTCTTTCTTTTCCTCACTATCGCTACCCCCACTTCCATTCCCCCAAGAGTTCCCTGGATGTTTTTCATTGGAATGAGTTGGGCTCTCGCTGGTTCCCCTAAAGCACATGGGTCTCTGTTTGCCTTATAGCACACATTTAATTCTGTTTTGCATTGTAAATGGTATGTTAGTGTTGGTCTCTCTAGTTCTAAGACTGAGTGTTGAGGGGAATTTGATTCAAGGCATATCAAGCAATTCTTTCTGATTTGCCACAGTGGGGAAATTTATAGTGCCAGAAAGACAAGATTAGGTCTGTCGAAGAGGGACTAAGAAATGTGGCCACACCTGCTTTTCTTTCTTTTTGGATTTGAGGATACTATCCGTGGATGCAGATAGGTGTTTTCCACCTGGTGAATCCTAGTGCTCTACTCAACCCTTTTCCCCTGTCTCCATTGAATTCCAGTAGTGCCATTACTTATCTTCTGTTTCAGTACAGATTCGTACCTTTATACAAAGCCTAAGACATAGATTGCCTATTACTATAAGTAAATAGATTGCCTCAAATTAAAGGCATCTTTGTATCCTCCACTTGAGAAGTCCTATTTCTGCCCTACTTTTAATTATGCCTAAGAAGATGCAGATAAATTATCTTTATTTCTACAAGATATTGGTTATGTGATTCATCCAAGCTTGTAGATGAGAGCCAAAGTTATATTTGAGTTTGGCGTTGAAATAAAAATCAAGGCTCTGAGGAGAAAAGGATTTTATTTATAGGTTATTTTTATCCTATAAGCATCTTTGCCTGGTAGCATTTAAATCAAAGAATTTAAATGTTAATGCAGTTTTGTATTTCTCTTTCAATAATATTTTTCTTTGGAAAATTCTGATCATGTTATTTGCAGTTATAACACTCAGCTTAAAATTCATGCTTCAAATTTTGCAATCAAGGAATTTTACTCAGAATGTGGCAGTTAGAGTACATGAATGTGCAATAATCTCATTTGATTTTCTTTTCAAGAGATTAACACATTTCATGAGTTATTAGGTTATTTTAATAAGTCCATCTGCTCAGTATCACCTTTGTATGTTTTATTTAGCATTGGTTGTGAGAGCTAACTGAATGCTCCGTATATACTGATAAAAATCTATGTGGAAGGGATCTGGCATCTCTCTCTCTCTTTCTCTCTCTCTCTCTCTCTCTGTCTCTCTCTCTCTCTCTCTCTCTCTGTTGTGTGTATTAGATTCTGATTAAAATAGATGACTTGTTATTCAAAAAGCAATAGAGGCTTCAAATACTGTTCTTGGCTTCTAAATTGGTTTGTTTCCTTCAATTAAATTCAATATTTTTAGGTTTTGCCAGAAAATTGTCCAAAAAAAAAAAGAAAAGAAAGAAAGAAAGAAAAATCCTTTATAGCAGCTTGTTTTTTTCCCAAATGAAGAATGTGGAGATAATTGCAGTTGATTTAATTATTAGTTTTGTCACAGTGGATTCATATTAAATATTACAAACTGCAAATTCAGCATTGCCCATTCTGATGAATAACCAGAATGCAGTTATTTTGCTCTTAGGGTAGACCATCGTAGAGATTGTTTAACTCTTTGCAAAAGGAGAATGCAAAATATCTATGAGCTTTTATCTGTCTATAAAAAGAGCAAGTGTATGCACATGTAGATGTCTCTTGTCTTCCCTCTTTTCTCCTCCACCAAAACTGCTTAGAAGAATCTTTCTCAGCCCACTCAGCTTCCTCTTCCTTAAGGAGGCTTTTAGGTATTAGTCCTTGGGCTGTTGTGATGGAAATATGGAGAACTGGTAGGGAAAGTCTAGAGATGTGAGCAATGGGGGAGGCAACAGAGCAAAGACCAGAGCCGCTCTAGTTTCTTGATGGGTTTGGGAAGTTGGAGGAGAATTGAAGGTACTCTACGAGCTCAGCTGCAGAGGGTAACAGAATTAGATTTTAGAAAGAGCTATTGTGGATTAGAAATTGTACCTTTTAATGGTAATGGAAAATTGAAAGTATTTTATAATTAGATTAGAATTGATTAGTGGATTAGATTAGTAGATTAGTAAGAACTGAATTTCTATAGTATTTGATTTCTTTCACTCTAGCAATTTGGGGCTGCTTTAACAGCAACGTGGGAAAACTCTCTCCTCTCTGGTCCCCTGCCCTGCAGATTTTAGCTGCCTTGGCCTCCTCAGACTCCAAACTGTCTCTTAATCTGCGGAGTCGGCTGGTCTATTCCTGGGTTCCCTCTCTGCACAATGGATTGGGAGCTCTTTCCAGACAGGAAACTGGGACACGCTGTTACCTCATTTGTTACAGCCTCTCATTGTACTATACTCTTTACTACCTGATATCCACTGCCAGAAAACTCTTGCTTCCTACGTTCTTGTTCTGTTTTTTTGTTGTTGCTGCTGCTGTTGTTGTTTGGTTTGGTTTTAGTTGTTTAAGGTGGGAGGGTAAATGCAATCCTGGTGATCCCATTCTATCCAGAAACAATCTTATTTTTTATTTTTTTTGAGACGGAGTCTCGCTCTGTCGCCCAGGCTGGAGAGCAGTGGCCGGATCTCAGCTCACTGCAAGCTCCGCCTCCCAGGTTCCCGCCATTCTCCTGCCTTAGCCTCCCAAGTAGCTGGGACTACAGGCGCCCGCCACCTCGCCCGGCTAGTTTTTTGTATTTTTAGTAGAGACGGGGTTTCACTGTGTTCGCCAGGATGGTCTCGATCTCCTGACCTTGTGATCCGCCCGTCTCGGCCTCCCAAAGTGCTGGGATTACAGGCTTGAACAATCTTATTTTTTTATTTACCTTCAGTAGAAGAGGAATGCCTTCATCGCACTTTTAATCTGATTTGAAACAACCTCCTAAGAGGCAGCATTTACCATGATCAAAGACTCACTCTTGACTTTACTCCCAGGCTTATTCCATGCTGTGATACTTCTTCACCAGGATGCTGCTTCGAGCACAGTGAGAAGACACCTTTGATTTCCCTACATTCTATTTTACATTACTTTCCATTTTGCTTTATGTTCACACCTACATTATCTTTTTTAGAGATTCCACAAGCTAAAAGTACATGATATTTAGTCCACCAGATTTATCACTGAATATCTCCATTTGTGTGTGCATTGTATGGGTGGGGGAGTGAATTGTGTATGTAGCTCTACACTCCCACATACCCAGAAAGACACACAGACTTACACATACCTCCAACATAAACAATGGCATACAACATATTGTGATATTTATCCAGCTATAATGATTTGTCTGCAGATTAACTTTCTCTATTTCTGGGTTTGAGTGTGGTCTACATCTCAGTTCACTGTGATCCTTCATGTTCAGCATCATAGTAAGGTTTGTAACTAAGAAACTTAACTCATCTGCTGTTAAATAAATTACAGTATTTTTCCTGTTTTATTAGAAATACTATCTAATTTTCCAAGTCATCTTGGACTCCCTTGTTTCCTTTCCTTCTCTATGGTCAGCCAATTTCCCTCCTTTTGAAAAGCTTTTTAATGCTTTCCACTTTGAATCTTTCAAAGGCATCTTTGAATCTAAGAAAGGCATTTTGAAGGGACACACAAGGACACTCACTTTGTGTTTCCCCTCAAAATACCTTTCTTAGGTTTAACAAGATTGCTTTCTTTCCTCATTTGGAAACATCTGAAATCTTTGTTATGTACAAAATCTTCTACCAACCAGAGGAACTCCCTTATATTAACATAGGCTTCCACAAAAACCTGTATGCTCCCTCAAGAAATGTTGACGATACTATACTTCTATAGAATATGAATATTTCATTTCATATCTATTTACTCAGTGTTTGGGAGCCTCTTTGCTTGTATGTCTGTAAGTCACCTACAAATTCATTTACAAATGTCTGAGGATGTAGGCTGTTGCTACTAACATTATTGTGTCTGCCTAGTTCTGAACGCTGTACTATCGCATACAAGAAAGCCCAGAAAGAGTAAAATTGTGAAGCCCTTGATGGTGACAACCCATTCACAGTTGAGTTTTCTCTTGTACACAATTAACACTTCAAGAAATAATCTATTTTAACATGTACAGATTTCTCACAGAAAAAAAAAAAAAGACAGATGGAATGGGGAATGCACATGGAAAAATGTGATGGCACAATGAAACTTCCAGCATGCATTTTATGTAATTTACACAAATATGCTCTAATTTTTGAGCCACAATAGAAATAGCATCATTTGAAAATAAAAGTTAAAACTTTGTTGAAAATTACAAGCTTTGATTTAGACATCACATTGTTAGATTTTCCATTAGTAAGCATACCATAAGGGCAGCAATCTAAGTATAAACATGCCCCTTTTCACAGTTGCACAATTGTTTTAATTGGCACTAATTTCCTTCAAATTTCAGTATCATTTGTTTTCCTTGTGTGGAAAAGCTGAGTGAATTTGCTTTCTGTATCAATACACTGAGGAAAGTAAGAAGAGGGCTTTGATTTGCTTGCAAATAAGATAAATTGATCCATAATCAATATATGAAATACATTTTGTGAGAAAGCTTCCATCTTGCCCACTTGTTACATATACTGCATCTGAAACTGGAATGAGGTAATATTATTTTGATATAGGCTTTGAGTTTACATGTTCTGTTAGAAATAGGCAGAAATTTGGTCTTTAGATTATGTTTGAAAATAAATGTTTCCCGAGTAGTATGAATTGACAGCCATAATATAGTCATTGAACTCTGGTTTTTTTTTTGAATATTGTTTATTCTCATAAAATAATTCCACTAGCTATGAAGAATTAAAAAAACAAGGAAATTATATATAGCTTTTTATTTTTTTAATGTCAAATTTTTATATTTTGTAGTGATGGGGTCTCACTATATTGTCCAGGCTGATCTAAAACTCCCAGCTTCAGCAATCCTCTCCCTTCCCCCAGGCTCCCAGAGTGCTGGGATTACAGGCATAAGCCATCATGCTTGGTCCAATATATAGCTTTTTGTTGTTGGATGCTGCATGAGGATTTTCTGTCTTAGTTCTAAAAGATCCCAGGCTTTAAAAGTTCAAAATATTGGCTTAAGAAAATGTTAAGAAATATCTTCAAGGTGATAGTCAAGTGATTAGTTTCAATATGCTTTGAAATCATTCTCTTTATAAAATCACATGTGTTTTAAAAACTCCTGCATGAAAGATCCTGGATAGTATCAAAGTGCTAAGAATTAATGGAGTCACTTGAAAGATCCTTACTGCAGAAGAGGCCCACTGACAGGGAGAGTCATGATATTTGGATGGGGTGGGACACATTGCCATGTAATGAGAGCTATCTCTCCCGAAAAGGAACACTTGTTTTATGTAGCTCTTAAAAAGTTCATTTGAAAATTTCAAACATCTCTGGGGATCAAGTTATAGGGTAAGATATTCCTCAATAGCGAGAAATGTTTCATGCCTCTTTCTTTGGTCATTAAAGACAAAGAGTACAGTTTTGGAAAAATCTCCTACTGTCTCTCCTGACCTACAGGAGTCCCTGCAAGGGGCTTTGGGACATTTTATTCTGTCTTATGGAGATAGACCTAGGGATGTGGGCTCAGTATCGACATCCAGGACTTTAAAACAGTTTGGCAAGATGCTTGGTCTTTGCCACAATTTATTCTCTCCCAGTTGCCCCTGACATAGCTCCTTAAAGAAGGATGTCAATGTCAGAGGCCCAAGATGATGTCTTGCTCTTTCATGGCATCCCAGTGGGTAGCACAATGCTTGTCACACAGGAGGCCCACAACAGACATTTATTCAATAAAGACATAAGTTTATTTGTCTCATGCTGATAATACTAGGGGTCACAAACTGTAAAAATCATTAAGTATATCCATGTAATATTTATTGCATCTCTCTGTTCCTGGGTCGACCATAAATTTAAGACTGGGAGCGATCTGGATTTTAACAATGTTTTCATTAGAATAGTGTACATGGCTGGAAGCTCTTGAAATTAAAAAGATGTTTATATTTCCATAATTGTTTTACATTGTATACAGGCTTAAGATAACCAGCCCATTTGTTTCAAGTACCATAATGGTATCACAGCAACTTTCTTTGGAGTAAGTCATAATGAATGGGAAGTTGAAATGGTGATGACCTGAAAAGATAATTTAACAGTGACTGCAATGACTCCTACTGGGAAGACAATGCTAAATTTCAGGCGAAAATATGGACCCTTATGAAGCTCCATATGCTTTCTTTTTCATAAACTTTTTTGGGTTAGAACAATTTTAGACTTACAGAAAAGTTTCAAGGATAGTACAGAGTTTCCACATACCTTGCATCCACTTTCTCCTATTGTTAACATCTTGGTAACAGTATGCTAACATACTGCTATGGTATATTTGTCAATAATTAATTAACCAATATTTATATATGATTATAAACTAAATTCAACACTGTATTTAGATTTCATTAGTTTTTTTCCATAATGGCCTCCTGATCCAGAATCCTGTTAAACGTATCACGTTATAATTAATCATCATGTCTCATCAGGTTCCTATCAACTGTAACAGTTTTTCAGGCATTCCTTGATTTTAATAACTTTGACAGTTTTTAAGAGTATTGGTCAGGTATTTTGTAGAATATCCTTCAATTTGAGTTTGTCTGATGTTTTTCTTGTAGTTAGACTGGGGTTATGAGTTTTTTGAGAGGAAGCTCATAATGGGTGAAGTGTCATTTTCAACACCACAGACTAAGACTATATACTATCAACACAATCTATCACTTATGATACTAACCTTGACCATCAGTCTGAGGCAGTGTTTGTCAGGTTTCTCCACTGTATGGTTACTTTTTTATTTCTCCCCTGTTCTAAAATGTGCTCTTTGGAAGGAAGTCACCAAGTGTAGCCCAGAGTTGAGAGCGAAGTCTTTTTATAAGTCATTTAGAATTCTTCTTTAAGGGAGATGTGTCTCTTTCCCCACATTGACTTATTTTCAATCATTTAGTCATATCATTTAGGTCTATAGACATTTATTTTATCCTTAGGGTAAAATCGAATTCCAGCTTCAGCCATTGGGAACCTTTTATGTTGGCTCCTGTGTCCCTTTGGCATATTCCCATCATGTCATTTTTGAACACTTCCATAAATTTTGGAACTATGTTATGCTCCAGACTCATCTTGTGTATTTCCTGTCTCATCCCTAAAAACAGACATTTCTCCAGGGATCCCTGGCCTAGTTCCTTATATTGAAGAATGTTTTTAGACATCAAGATCTGAGTGCTAAGTGTGCTTGTTGCTACTGGGGTGTCATTACTATATGTATTCACCTATTCAAGGACATCTTGGTTGCTTCCAGCTTTTAGCAATTATGAATAATCCACTATAAATATTTGTGTGCTGGTTTTTATATAGGCATAAGGCATGGTAACTCTGTTTACTTTTATGAAAAACTGCTAAACTGTCTTCCAAAGTGGCTGTACTATTTTGCATTCCTGAATGAGAGTCCCTATTGTCCTGCATCCTCAACAGCACTTGGTATTGCCAGGTTTTTAGAAGATTTTAGCCATTCTAATAGGTGTATAGAAGGTTTTGACTCAGTCTTTTCAAGCTCAGAGAGTACCTCTAAACATAGATTTTAGACATCACCAAATTATTGCCTGCACTTTATTTTTAAATCATATATTTTAAAATCAAACCAAACATACATTTATAAGTGGTAGTCATTGAACAGACACTGCCTACATAAAGTTAATTTCAAGAATCCCACTCCCCTGCTGCCAACTTCCCAACCCTCTCCCTCTCTCCAGCAATTCTTCCAGCTCACTGAGACTTCTGATCTATTGACCCTATCAATTTTTTTTGTCCCTCTAATCCTGCATGTCATTTCTTTTCTTGCTTAACTCAAATTCCAGGTTCCATCATTATAATTATTCTCTTTTATCCTTCCATGTCTTTTCCACTCTCTCCCTCCTTTGTATTCTCATGGCCAAATTCCCAACTTGACTAAATTCTACTCTCCATCTAATTCCCACTTGCACCAAAACAGCTGAAACCGGTTGGAGAAATCACAAATCATGCTAACTGATGTAACTTTAAATGGGCCTTTGGTACTAAATAACAATTACATTAATCTCTCTCGTCAATTCATTTTTCTTCTTCTCCCATCTTCTTCTCTTTCCTCAAATTTCTAACACTTCTTTATTTATCCTCATTCTCAGATGATAACATTGTTTATTTCATTGAAAAAAGATAAGCCATTAAAAAGGAAATTCCACCTTCCCACCACCAAATTTACAAATCAGCTCATATCTCTACCAACACACATTTATTTTCTATCCCATTGGGATGAATGAACTCTCTGTGCTTTTATCTAATGCCAAATCTTTTTTTTTTTTTTTTTTTGAGACAGAGTCTCGCTTTGTCACCCAGGCTGGAGTGCAGTGGCACGATCTTGGCTCACTGCAAACTCCGCCTCCCAGGTTCACGCCATTCTCCTGCCTCAGCTTCCCAAGTAGCTGGGACTACAGGCCCCCGCCACCATGCCCGGCTGATTTTTTTGTATTTTCAGTAGAGATGGGGTTTCACCATGTTAGCCAGGATGGTCTCGATCTCCTGACCTCATGATCCGCCCGCCTCAGCCTCCCAAAGTGCTGGGATTACAGGCGTGAGCTGCTGCGCCCGACTCTAATGCCAAATCTTTATTTGTGCATTAGATTCCTTCCACTCACACTTTTTTAAATGACTTAGTCCCTGAAGTTTTTACCTCTCTTATCCCTTTCATCAGTTTTTATCTGTATTTATCCATCTTATTTTTCATACCCAGCCATGCTGTAAAATCTCTCATCTTAAAAACAAAAACAAAGCAAACTTTAACTCTGTACCCACATTTCCTCCAACAACTACTCAATTTCTGTTGCCCCTTACAGCTAAGTTCCACTAAAGAGTGTTCTCGGCCGGGCGCGGTGGCTCAAGCCTGTAATCCCAGCACTTTGGGAGGCCGAGACGGGCGGATCACAAGGTCAGGAGATCGAGACCATCCTGGCTAACACGGTGAAACCCCGTCTCTACTAAAAAATACAAAAAACTAGCCGGGCGAGGTGGCAGGCGCCTGTAGTCCCAGCTACTCGGGAGGCTGAGGCAGGAGAATGGCGTGAACCCAGGAGGTGGAGCTTGCAGTGAGCTGAGATCCGGCCACTGCACTCTAGCCTGGGCGACAGAGCGAGACTCTGTCTCAAAAAAAAAAAAAATAAATAAAAAAAATAAAAAATAAATAAATAAAATAAAATAAAAAGAGTGTTCTCTAGTCACTCTTTTTCCCCATTCTCTCTTAGAGCTGCTCCAGTTTACCTTATCCCCTCTTGACATGTTCATTAATAACACTCACTGTGACCAACCTGATGGTCACTTCTCAGTGCCTATTTACTTGACCTACCCATAGCATTTTACCTAGAGGTCTTACTTCATGAAAGACTAGTTCTTGAACCCTTACTTTCTCTTGGTTTCCTCCTACTTCATGGCCGCTCCTCAATACCCTAGTTATCATTTAATAGTTAATTTGGTGCAATAAATACTTAAGCCACTGTTTTGAAAAGATAAATGAATAATTTCTTTAAATGCCTGACTCTTACTAGGAAACTTGGGCTTAGAGATATCTTTAAGTCACAAAAATCAGAAATTGTGTTTTCTTATTTTACTCCTAAGAAATAATTCCGGTAATATAAAATGAAAATCAGGTATATTCCCATTTTTTTAAAAGCATTTTCTGCTGAAAAGTTAATACAAAATGCCACTTTTTGCCAGAGATTTACCAAGTTTCATTGGGTTCACAAGCCTTTGACTGAACTAAAAACTCTCCAAAGTATTTTTAGAGGCTTGCTTTGAGAACCAAGAAACAATCTTATTTATCAGCTCAGCATTTTACCATCTATTAGTTCACATAAGGCAGATAAAATTTATTCAGCAGTTTTACCAGCATTTGTAAGAGACACTGTCAGATAATTTGAGTAATAAACACAGACAACACACAAGATTGAATTATTTTAATTGTATTGCTATTTAAATTAAATAATTTCCATATTACTCAAATAATTTTTAGCTGTTATAAATAACTGTTATAGATAATTTTTCACTACTATTTTGGTTATTTTGAAAACTTTTCAACCTTTTATTTTATGAAAGAAAATGGTCAGCTCCTGGGAAAGGGGTGCAAATATCCATAAAATAATTTTCTGTTATGGATGAGAAAGGAAATAAATTAATGAAAGTAAACTGATGTAAAGAAATTTAATTACAGTTGAAGTCATCAGAATTAACTTATGATGCCATAAAGACAATCAAATGTTATCAAGGGTCAAGGGAAAACTTTTACACATTTATATGTAATAATGTGTATATGGCATGAAATATGCATATAATACATATGTATTCACACACACACATTCACACATTGGACTAAATTATTTACAGACCCTAAGATGATAAGTCTATGGACCCCTCCAATTCAATAGCTTATTTCATTAGAAAGTGACTTTTGTATCCTACAGAACTTTATCAAGTTTTTTCTTGTTTTTGTTTTTTGTTTCTTTAATTCAAGATCAGCCACACACATACATGAAACAAAAGTTTGTGAAAATAGTTTCCCAGAAGTATTTTTGTTTTCTTGACCTCAACAACCAGCTTTAGTTTGTCAGGTAACTTAGAAAAAAGAATGAACACAGAGAGCAGGGAAGGCAGACCAAGTTTCCTACCCCTCCATTACTAATGGCAAGATCATTCTAAGACATCAT
This sequence comes from Trachypithecus francoisi, assembly GCF_009764315.1. NCBI lineage: Eukaryota > Metazoa > Chordata > Mammalia > Primates > Cercopithecidae > Trachypithecus > Trachypithecus francoisi. Next base: position 96,533,388 of record NW_022681456.1, on the reverse strand, counting down.
TTCTTTCTCTCTAAAATCTCCATGATAATGTCAGCTATACAGATCTATCTCTCAGGAACATAGTGAGAATCAAATGGAGTCATGTTGCTAAAAATTCTTTGTAAATTATAAAACTTCAAGTAAAGAATTACTGTTAAGACTAGGATATCAAACTGACTAAAAAAAATCCCAATTAGAGAGAAATGCATTTAGATAGAGAAGGGCATATTTTGCATAGATTATTCATCAAGCAACCTTGTTATCAATTATTTTTTGATTAAAAAAAGTAAATCTAGTATTTTGAGCTCTATGACACTTCTCTATTTATAGAGACAATCATGCTGTATTGTGTGACAAGGTATTAGACACAGAGGCTTCGGAGACGCTGAAATCTCTAGATCTCTCCTCATATTGTAGGGAAGTGATGGCTATTCAGCATACTATTCATTGAGTTCTTCAGGAGTGGGAACCATGTCTTGTATCCATAAACATGCATCTATACCATAACTTTCTTTTTTTTTTTTTTTTTTTTTTTTGAGACGGAGTCTCGCTGTGTCGCCCAAGCTGGAGTGCAGTGGCGCGATCTCGGCTCACTGCAAGCTCCGCCTGCTGAGTTCCCGCCATTCTCCCGCCTCAGCCTCCGAGTAGCTGGGACTACAGGCGCCCGCCACCGCGCCCGGCTAGTTTTTTGTATTTTTAGTAGAGACGGGGTTTCACCATGTTAGCCAGGAGGGTCTCGATCTCCTGACCTCGTGATCCACCCGCCTCGGCCTCTCAAAGTGCTGGGATTACAGGCTTGAGCCACCGCGCCCGGCCTATACCATAACTTTCAAACTCTCAGCAGGAGCTCACTAAATATGCTTAATTTCCAGATAGAACAGAGTAGAAGGAAAGAGGCATGAGCTGTCAGGAGTTTCAAGATCAAGACCCAGTTTTGTCAGTTATTATGGGTATATGACTTTGAGAAGTCACTTCACCTCCCTGGGTGCTCAGTTAAATGAATATCTGTTAGATGAAAAAATTTAAATCAAACTTTCCACTTTCAATTTTCTATAAACTTAATTCTCATTTACTTTAGATCCCCATTTATCCTTCCTTAATGTTATACTTGCCAGAGAATGCACCAGCCTTGCATGATACTGCCTGTGACATTTAATCCAACAAAATTTCTAGTCCTGATATGGGAACAGTTTTGTCTGGAAATATAACTCTATGCTATTGTCTTCCTTGTGCTTCAGAAATATGCAATCTGTTATTTAAGAAATGTGATTTACTGTGGTTTTTGCAAAGAGACAGTATTCAGGGAAAATTCAATTATTAGCATGTACATGACTTAATTAAGGAAACTTTGCCATTTAAGTCAATAGTTTTTAAACTTTTCCCTATTATTAGACTTATACGGTAGTCTGTTGCTTGGAATGTTTCTCCATTTACAGTAATACTATTTGACTTTGAAGTCAGACCAAGGATCTGAATTGTGCCATATGCCAGATTGTTGATTCCAAGGTAGCCATTTTTAATCACAGTGGTTTTCACCATTCTCTGTTGTTAGGAGAGAGAAACATTTTTAAATAAATGATGACATATACAGAAATGTACAATGAAAAATAATTTGGGGAACTGCCAATACTTTGAAACACTTATTTTTAAGATCTCTTGGTACATAGTTTTCTACAGAAAAATGAACTATTATGTCACAAATACTGAATGCCTAAACTTACATCACTGAATGTGTATTGGACATAAAGTACTCCCTTCTTTCAATAGAATCTACAAAACAAACATTAACTTCAGAAAATAAAGGTCAATGTTATCTTTATTTTTTTTTATTTAGATTTTGAGCAACGAAGCTCCAAGCCCACAAATTGTCCTAGGTTGTTTACTTAGAATCCTCTGGGGGAAACTTTTTCTAATTGATTAGCCACTGGCCTCCAACTTACATTTTTCAAGATGTTCTTTGGAAAATAAAACACTAAAGTTTATCTGGTGAGGTAGACCTCATCACCTTACCGTGCCTTCTACTTTTTCCTCATTTCTTCATTCATCTTATATGGAAAAATAAGAGACAAGGAACTTTGTTTTAGACATGTTTCTAACACTTTCATTTAGCAAGGAGGGATATGGTATAATGTCATTGTGGACAACCTCCTCCTGAATCTCTCTATGTTGTCCATATATGCAAACACACAATCGTAGACAGACATAGGCATATCTCTCTCCCACTGCCAGTATTCTTCTGATTTCAATTCTTGCCTCTAAAATTCAGAAACAATCTCTTTCAAGTGTTAGATATTTAATCAGTTTATCCTGAGGTAATTCGCTGAGAGAAAAGAAAATAAAGAAAACTAAAAGGGACATAAAAGAGTTGTAGTTATCATGAAAATCCAGGCCCTGGCAGGGGACTTCTGTACCTTCCCTTAATTTCCCTTAATTTCTATCCGGAAGCAACCAGCCATATTATCTATATGTAAGACTAGGAGAGTATCATCCCATTTGGCTTCACATTCTGTTGTTCTATCTTTTCATCTTTTTTATTAAAATGATTCTTCTTCTTGCCTGTCTTACTCACTGATGAAAGAGAGACAAGAAAAAAAAGACAGATGTGATCTAAATGTGGAGAAAGAAGAAATGTGCTGAGCAGTAACCTCAGAAGCATTATTGTCTGTGATGAGTCCCTGAAAACTCATTTCTGATTTGTAAAATGGAGTCTCTTTGAATATACTTATCCATGTATATAGTAAGTATGCCTCATTCTTTTCATGGGAGTCATTTCTATTGTTCTGAGGAAATCCTTTTCTTGAGACAGGGTCTCACTCTGTCACCCAAGCTGGAATATAGCCATGCAATCATAGCTCACTATAGCCTCAACTTCTGGGTTCAAGCAATCCTCCTGCCTCAACTTCCTGAGTAGCTGGGACTACAGGCATGTGCTGCCGCATATGGCTAAATATTTAAAAACATTCTGTAGAGATAAGATCTCACTATGTTGCCCAGGCTGGTCCTGAACCTGGGCCCAAGTGATCCTACTGTCTTGGCCTCTCAAAGCATTGGGATTACAGGTATGAGCCACCATGCTGGGCCTAAAAGTCTTTCCTAATAATTTACTGATCCATGACATTAGATCAAAGGAAAACATAGGGATTAAAAAAAAGAGAAATAAATAAACAAAACACTGATGCTGTGCTTTTGATAGCTATATCTTGACCTGTTTGCTTGGGTCAAGTCATACCTTTTTCCTCTACTACACAACATTCTTCAACGAAGGGTTCAGGTCTATTCACCACAGAACCTCAGTAGTGTCTTCTTTCTCTGACTTAACAGCTATACAACTTTCCATTCAAATCCCTGCTCCTTAAGACTGGTGTCCCCATTCTTCCCAAAATGTCAGTGTATTCATGAGAAGAAATTTTATTTCAGCACACTAGTAAAATAGAGAAATATGTTCTTCTCTCAGGTAACCATAGTGTATTTTGTTAGCACCTTCCTGGAGATAATGTCTCACCTGTGTTGCTTAATCCAGAGGAGTGTCAGAGATAAGGAAAATTTCATGTTCCTGTACAGTAATGTTGAAAAAAAGCAGAATTTTGCTATTATGTTGATTACATCATATTTACTTTGTGGGCCTAGGTCTCCAATAATGTTAAATAAATTTATATTGAAATTCAGAACATTTCAACTATCGTGCTGTTAGTCTGTTTACCAATAGAATCACCATCATCCCAGAAAATGGAGCAAGATACTTCTCCCTGTTTGTCTAGAACAATTCTGAGGCCAAAAGGATTCAGACGGCTATAGAGGAAGAGTGAAAATTGATACTAATTTTCTTTCATAAGTGTGTATTTTCAGGGTTAGAAAAGACTATCTCCAGTCATCTTATAGAACTAGTCAGAAAATTGCTGAGTTTTTTTCTGAAACATCTTTACCAAATCTTCACCTATTATCTTTACCAAATGTTCAAGTTTATCTTTGAAGACCTCCAGTGATAAGAAACTTAAAATATCCCTAAGCATCCTATTCTACCTCTGAATAGTTCAATCTGAAAAAAGAAAAAAATGTTATAGCAATAGTACAGACATCTCATCAAATGCAATTAACAAAGAGCCTTCCACTGGAAAAAGAGGAAATATTTTTATGATTAACGAAATGATACAATTATTCTAGCATGCTGATTGAAGGCAAATCCCTCAGTTCCTTTGGCTTATCTACAACAAAAAGAAAGTTGTAACAAAGTTGTCGGATTAGAGATCCTGGGAACTGATTTTAAGGTATGAGCAATGGAATTCCAGGGAGAATGAGGCCTGAATAATAACTTAGTAAGTCTGCACAGCTGGGAGTCTTATTAACATCTCAGGAGCAAAAATGTCAGAATCCATGAGCCCCATTTTTGTTTTTCCACAATGGAGACAAGACTCAAGGATTTAATTTTAACCACTTGGCAATAGAAACGTGCATAACAAGAAAAGAACTACACAATGCAAGCAATAAAACAAACTTACTTTTGGAGAACTTGAATTACAGTGAAAGTTCCTTTAAAAAAATGTTTTGGCCAGGCGTGGTGGCTCACGCCTGTAATCCCAGCACTTTGAGAGGCCAAGGCGGACGGATCACGAGGTCAAGATATTGAGACCATCCTGGCTAACACGGTGAAACCAGTCTCTACAAAAAATTCAAAAAATTTGCTGGGCCTGGTGGCAAGTGGCTGTAGTCCCAGCTACTCAGGAGGCTGAGGCGGGAGAATGGCGTGAACCCGGGAGGCGGAGCTTGCAATGAGCAGAGATCTCGCCACTGCACTCCAGTCGGGATGACACAGCAAGACTCCATCTCAAAAAAGAAAAAAAATAAAAGAAAAATGTTCTGGTTTCATATAAAATACACATATGTCATTATATGCTTCCTATTGAAATGAAAGTTAGACATGAGACCTGCTCTTCTTGGCAATGAATAATATAATAACTTGAAGTTCAAATGGATTTATTATTCAAGTTAGTCTTTAGAAGCTATGGATTTACTTCAGTACCTGGTTCTGGGCTCCTCTGAGCACTTTTTTTTAAAGACAGGGTCTCGCTCTGTCACTCAGACTGGAGTGCAGTGGTGTGATCATAGAATCCCAAGCTCAAGTGATACTCCCACATCAGCCTCCCAAGTACCCCAAGTAGCTGGGACTACAGGAGAGCACCACCATGCCCAGCTAATTTTTTGTATGTTTTGTAGGGACGGGATTTTGCCATGCTGCCCAGGCTGGACAGTGTGCGTTCAATATTTTTAAATATCTGGTCAAAACTCTCTAATGATGTATAATTTTAACTGATTTTTATTTTTAATTAATGTTGATTAAAAGTTCTGAGTTGCTACTATGTATTGTTGATGTAAAATAGAAGTATGAGCAAATTATTGCTTTTTTAAAAAATCTGCTTATTTGCTTGACAAAGTCTTTGATTACATGATATCTATGCAACAAAAATGATTAATCGAATATAACCTAGGTGGGAAAATAAAAGCTCTGGGACCTAACCTAGTCTACATATAAAATCTTGGAGAGACTTTGTGTATCTGAAGTCACTAGTAACTTAAAAATGATGATAGGCATATATTTAGAGAAGGATAGCTTAAAACTGAATCAAATGCTCAAACAGAAAATTATCTACTGATTTCTCTCACTCCTTTTTCTCTTCCTCTTTGCTTTCTCTCTCTCACATACACACACATATGCACAGACACAGGTATAAACTCACACATAGGCAACTAATTGCACTACTGATTACTCCAGTCTCTTGTTGCTGGACCCCTACTCACAACACCCACTCCTTGGACACTCTGCAAGCAGGAGGGTTGTTCATATTCCCTGTGAAGTCTCCAGACAGGATGTGCCTGTTACCTGAGCCTTGTTGTTCTGACTGGAAATTGTGTAAGCAGAATGTATACTCCACGAAGGAAAAGAGGAATTGGTGGCTCACGCCTGTAATCCCAGCACTTTGGGAGGTGGAGGCAGGTGGATCACAAGGTCAGGAGCTCAAGACCAGCCTGGCCAACATGGGGAAACCTTGTCTCTACTAAAAATACAAAAAACAGCTGGGCGTGGTGGTGGGTGCCTGTAATCCCAGCTACTGGGGAGGCTGAGGCAGGAGAATCACTTGAACCCGGGAGATAGAGGTTGTAGTGAATGGAGATCATGCCACTGTACTCCAGGTTGGAAGTTTCATTCCTTTTTCATTTTCCTTAAAAGAAAAAAAAAAAGAAAAGAGGAATTGCATTTAGTGGAGCAGGAACTTCAACAAACTTCTTCTGCCAAGAAGGTAGTATTTGACTCCCACTAGCATAGAACAAGCCAGAGTTAACTGTTCCAATTCTATAACTGGTAAGAAGTCATACATTTCAGGAGACATGGGAAGCTGAAATCCAAACTTCCACTTAAATTCCACAGAGCATCCATAGAACTCACTAAGAGGAAGGGTGATTTGAAATGTCTAATTCATTGCTTCAAAAAAAGTACAAACTCCAATATGTAAACCACGTAACAGTAGCATTTATTATAATAGTACACACTTATTTCAAAAATTTAACTTTATAACCACACTTATACACTAAAAAGTGTTAAAATTTAATATAATAATATTATAATTAGTCATGACTAATTGGTAGTTTAAAAATAGGTCATGGCTGGGTGTGGTGGCTCACAACTGTAATCCCAGCGCTTTGGGAGGCCAAGGTAGGTGGATCACCTGAGGTCAGGAGGTTGAGACCAGCCTGGCCAACATGGTAAAACCCCATCTCTACTATAAATACAAAAATTAGCCAGGCGTGGTGGCTCACGCCTGTAGTGCCAGTGACTCTGGAGGCTGAGGCATGAGAATCACCTGAACCCAGGAGGCGGAGGTTGCAATGAGCCAAAATCACGCCACTGCACTCCAGCATGGGTAACAAAAAAAAAAAAAAAAAGTCACATACCTTTGCTCCCAATTTGAGATTACATTTATAGTCAAAACTCATTCCCATAAAAATTTGTTGAAAAATTTTTGGGAAAGATTAGTCAATGTTCATCAAACCACACTAAAAGAATGGGGGAAATGAACTCATTAGTTCAAATGAAAGTTCCATGGTAGAGATGACACATTGCTTCTCTCTCACAGTCCACACCCTCCTTGATCATCACAACTATAACTCCCACTGCCTAAGAGACTAGGTATATCTTAGATGAAAAGATGAGTTAGATTGATAATATTATATTTTGGGAGTAATTTGAACTACAAAATATGGAGAGAGCCTGCCACTTATCACAGAAGCACAAAGACTATATAAATATAAGTCTCTTGTTAGTGTAACTGATAGAGGGTCCCGACTGTGAGTTGTGCAGGTTCTTGGTGTTTTGAACAAAAAATTGGACAAAATACCCGGCAAAGCAAAAACAGAATGAAGCAACAAAAGAATGAAAGCAGGGATTTATTGAAAACAAAAATACACTCCACAGTGTGGATGCAGACCCAAGCAGCGGCTCGGGTCAGAATCTTCTTAGGTTCAAATGCCCCCTAGAAGTTCTGTTACCCTAGAAATTTCCTATTGGCCACTTCTTACTTCTGTGACCCTAGTAACTTCTTACTTCTGTTACCCTACTTCTGTTAGTCCTCAAGGGCCCAGATACAGAATTTTCTTGTGCTCAAATGCCCCCTACAAGTTCTGTTACCCTGTAAGTTTCCTATTGGCCACCTTCCTACTTCTGTTACCCTAGAAGTTTCCTATTGGCCACTTCATGCTCACCTCATGTAAATTAAGTAGTAGCCCACAATCAGTCTGATTGGTTACAGAAAGCGGACAACCAGAGGCTGAAGTGAATTTACAAAGGTCACACTCCTGTGCAAATATCTGATTAGTCACAAAAAGCAACCAATCAGAGGCTAGAGGGAAGTTACAAAGTTATAATTCTATGCAAACGAAGATGTGGCCCACAATCAATCTGATTGGTTGTGGACAGCAACCATTCAGAGACTGGAGTGAAGCTACTAAGTTGCAAATGAAGACTGGACCTGCAATCAGTCTGATTTGTTGCAGACAGCCTATCTTTCATCTGCTGGCAGAAAAGGTCAAAGGGAGTAGTAGCCTCTGGTCCTTTTGTTACTTAGGCATGGAAAGTTAGGGCTCTCTTTTCAATTTAGTTCTAATAAGTCAGCATGAACAGCTTTAGGGTCCCTGCCTCCAGACCATATTTCACCTGCCTCATCCAAAGAGTTCATGACAAGCTGAGTCCCCTTTGCAAAGCAGTTATTAGTAAAACAAAACAGTCCAATGGAATGCTGAGCCCTGGGAATGGCACAACACCAGGCTGAAATTTCACCAACTCTAGCAACTGACCCTGGAATTCTCCATAAAATCCAGTACTGTTGTAGTTGCTATTCTTGAATTTCCATGAGATTTCTTAGGTCAGTTCACCTATATCCCTACTATAAACCTCATACTCAAGCTAGTCAGAATGGATTTCTGTTTTTCTGCAAGATAAAGTACCTGTCTTATGGATTATATGTAATCTCTATGACACTTTACTATAAAGAAACCTCACTGCAGGGATTAATTTGTTCTTAAGAATTTATTTATTTATTTTAGAATTGGGGTCTCACTCCAGACTCCAGTCCAGGTTGGAGTTCAGTGGCATGATAATAGCTCACTAGCAGCCTCAAACACCTCAGCCTCCTGAGTAGCTAGGACTAAAGGTGAATGCCACCATGCCTGGCTAATGTTTGGGTTTTTGGGTTTTTGTTTTGTTTTGTTTTGTTTTATTTTTTAATTTTGTAGACTCAGTATCTCACTAAGTTGCTTAGGTTGGTCGTGAACTCCTGGCATCAAGCAATCCGCCTGCCTTGACCTCAGTCACTGGGATTACAGGCATGAGCCACTGTGTCTGGCCCCATTTGCTCTTAAGAATTTAAATGTTTGCATGAAAAATGCTTCCAAAAAAAAAATCACATTTTTATCTTAAATATTTGCTGATCTATATATGATCAATTCCACTATTTTGAGAAGAGTAAGCAATTCTAAACATAAGGCTTCACAAATAACTAAGTCATAAGAAGTACACAGCCCAAGGTTCTAGAAGTCATATAAAAACAATAAAAAATCTCCAAGTTAATGAATTTATTTTTTTCTATAAAATATCTATAAAGCATATACTGTATGAACGTCGAAGCAAGTTGCTTCAGGAAAATACACATACACAGATCTTTCCCCTTTGGAAAAAAGAAAATATTTGACTTTTAAAATTATTGTGTTGAATTAAAATATTCCAGTTAAAATGAATTAAGCTGTATACATATTTAATCTTATATTAGTTGGCATTCAAACCAAGTCCTTGTGAATTCATATAAGATTATGCAGTAGGGCTAGAGAATCTACATGAAACATTTATGTTGTATCAGAAAACACATTTCATGTCTAGATTATGGAATTTTAATGTATAATATTCATCATTTTTCTAAAACACTATATTTGCTATGTTTCAAAATATTAATGTCTCACTATAATGTAGATATAGATTATTACATACCATGTAATTACTTTGTGGCATTTTAACTCAATGACAAATGTCATACAGTTATGGAAAAATATAAAATATGAAATGCTTATTGATATAGTTTGAATGTTTGTCCCCTCTAAATCTCATGCTGAAATGTGCTCCCCAGTATTGGAGGTGGGATTTAGTGGGAGGTGTTTGGGTTGTGGGGGCAGATCCCTTAGGAATGGAGAGGCCACTAGAATCTGTCCATGCTGATGGGTGAGGGCCTACAGAAGGCCAGTCACATGATGAATAAGAAAGATGACCATTTTGTCTGATGTGCAGACACCAACACAGAAAGTCAAAAGAGAAAAAAGAAACAGAGAAACATGTTTTAAATAACAAGACAAATTTCTAGAAATCAACCATAATAAAAAAGAATTCTTATAAAGAGGCTTGCCAAGATCAGGAGAACAGTGCATGCAGAAAGTGAGAATTTCAACAAAGAAATAAAAAATATAAAAAGTGCCAAATAGAAATAATAAAGCTGGAGAATATTAGAAGTAACTCAAATATTCATTAAAGGGGTTCAACAGGAGACTATATCAAGCAGAAGAAATAATTAGTAAATATGAAAACAGATCATTGGAACACATTCAGTCAGGGAAGCAAAGAGAATGAAGAATGAAAAAGAGTAAGAAAGCTTAAGAGACTTATGGAATACCATTGAGCAACCAATATATGCATAATGCGAGTCTTAGAAGTGTGAGAAAGAAAGGATCAGAAAGCATGACCAAAAAAATAATTGCTGAAACTTCTTATCTAGGAAAGGAAGTGGAAATACAGATCCAGAAAGCCTAAGAAATCCCAAAGAAGATGGACCTAAAGTAACCCACATCAACACACTTTATAATGAAATTATCAAAAGTAAAGGGCAGAATGTTGTAAATAGCAAGAGAAAAGCAACTTGCCACATATAAGTGAATACCTGTAAAACTATCAGCAGATTTTTCAGCAGAAATGTAGGACAAAAAAGAGTGGAATGAATTATTTAAACTACTGAAAGAAAAAAAATTTTAAAAAGCTGACAACCAAGAATACTATACTCAGCAAAACCATTCTTCAAAAAATAAAGGAGACATAGATGTTTCCATATACACAAAAGATGAAGAAATTCACTATCACTACGTGTGCCTTAGAAGAAATGCTAAAGAGATGTCTTCTAGTTGAAATAAAAAGACACTGAAAAGCAACACAGCATAATAAATTTAAAAACTTGTCAGTAAAGGTAAATATATAGACGAATATAGAAAACTATTATTGTAATGGTGCTGAGGAAATTATTTGTTAGTATGAGAGTCAAAAGACAAAAGTATTAAAAGTAACTACAACTAGAAAGTATGTTTATGCATTCACAATATAAATGGATGTAAACTGTAGTATCAATAGCATGAAGTGTGGATGGGAATTAATAACAACAGACTCTATGTGAATGAACTTAAGTTGTTAGCTTAAAATAGACTATTACATTTTATGTAAGGCCTATGATAATCAAAAGTAAAATACCTATAAAAGTAACAAAAAAAGGACAGGTATGAGAGAGAAAATAATTTTTTAAAACAGAAAGATCAAAACAAAAAAAAAGAGGGGCCAAATAACTGTAAGACAAACAAAAGACTATTAAAATGTCAATAGTAAATTTTTCCCTATCAATAATTAATCAGAAGACAGAGTGACTGAATGAATAAAGAAACAAGATCTAACTAGATGCTAGCTACAAGAAACTTACTTCAGATTTAAGGAAATCAATCAAAGATTGAAAATGAAGGGATGGAAAAACATATTTCATACAAATGCAACAAAAAGAGTGCAGAGGTAGCTATGCTTGTATCAGACAAAATAGACTTTGAAGTCAAAAGCTCTCACAAGAGACAAAGAAGAACATTATATAATAGTAAAAAGTCAATTCAACAGGAAGATATAACAATTATAAATATATTTGCATGCAGAATCAGAACATCTAAATAAATAAAGCAAACATTGACAGAACTGAAGGGAGAAACAGATAACAATATAATAATAATAGAAGACCTCAATACCCCCCCTTTTTATAATACATAAAACAATTAGACAGAAAATCAAGAAACAAAAAATTTAACAACATTACAGACAACATGAACCTAACAGACATTTACAGAACATTCTACCCATCAGCTGGGGGAATATTCATTATTCTCAAGCATACTCTAGGATAGATTACATGTTAGGTTACAAAACAAATATTAACAAATTTAAGAAGACTGAAATTTTTACCATATCTTAAGATATCTTCTAATTTGCCCTTTGATTTCTTATTTGATCCACTGATTGTTAAAAAATGTGCTGTTTAATTTTCACATATTTACAATTTTCCAATTTTCCTTCTGCTATTAATTTCTAGTTTCATTCCATTGTAGTACAAGAAGATACTTGGTGCAATTTCGATCTTCTTAAATTTGTTAATACTTGTTTTGTGACCTAACATGATCTGTATGCTCCTTTGCGATTAAAGAATGGATAAGACAACTATCTAGAGGAGATGAAAAAAGCAATATTGAATCAGGAATTTTGGTTTTGATTACAATAGGCTATATGAAGCTACTGATGTTCTTCATGTAGACTTCCTTGCTATTAAATTGGCATAAGTGAAAAAGGGACTTCTACCACCACTCTTTTTAATGCAGTATATACTTTGGGATCAATATTCTACTTCCATGAATTATCTTGAGACCAATCTCAGCATTTCTGAATGGGAAAAACATATCTTTCATTTTTGTGCAGATTTACTTGATGTGAAGTATATTTTGCATGAGTATGTATGTGTGTATATATTGAGTATGTATCTTCTTTATTATTCTTTAAGTTCTGGGGTAGATATGTACAACATGCAGGTTTGTTACACATGCCATGGTGGTTTGTTGCAGCCATCAACCCGTCACCTACAGTAGGTATTTCTCCTAACGCTATCCCTCCCCTGACAGTCCCTGGTGTGTGATGCTCCCCTCCCTGTGTCCATGTGTTTTCATTGTTCAAATCCCACTTACGAGTAAGAACATGTGGTTGGTTTTCTTTTCTTGTGTTAGTTTGCTGAGAATGATGGTTTCAAGTTTCATCCATGTCCCTGCAAAGGACATGAACTCATCATTTTTTATGGCTGCATAGTATTCCACGATGTATATGGGCCACATTTTCTTTATCCAGTCTATCATTGATGGACATTTGGGTTGGTTCCAAGTCTTTATTATTATGAACAGTGCCACAGTCAACATACTTGTACATGTGTCTTTATAGTAGAATGGTTTATAATCCTTTGAGTATATATCCAGTAATGAGATGGCTGGGTCAAATGGTATTTCTATTTCCAGATTCTCGGGGAATCGCCACACGGTCTTCCACAATGGTTGAACTAATTTACACTCCCATCAACAGTGTAAAAGTGTGCCTATTTCTCCACATCTTCTCCAGCATCTGTTGTTTCCTAACTGGCATGAGATGGTATCTCATTGTGGATTTGATTTGCATTTCTCTAATGACCAGTGATGATGAGCACTTTTTTTCATATGTTTGTTGGCCACACAAATGTCTTCTTTTGAGAAGTCTCTGTTCATATCCTTTGCCCACTTTTTGATGGGGTTGTTTCTTTTTTTCTTGTGAAGTTATTTAAGTTCTTTATATATTCTGGATATTAGCCATTTGTCAGATGGATAGATTGCAAAAATTTACTCCCATTCTGCAGGTCACCTGTTCACTCTGATAATAGTCTCTTTTGCTATGCAGAAGCTCTTTAGTTTAATTAGATCCCAAGTGTCAATTTTCGCTTTTGTTGCCATTGCTTTTGGTGTTTCAGACATGAAGTCTTTGCCCATGCCTATGTCCTGAATGGTATTGCCTAAGTTTTCTTCTAGGGTTTTTATGGTTTTAGGTCTTACATTTAAGACTTTAATCCACCTTAGGTTAATTTTTATATGAGGAGTAAGCAAGGGTCCAGTTTCAGTTTTCTGCATATGGCTAGCCAGTTTTCCAAACACCATTTATTAAATAGGGAATCCTAAATGAAGGCAGAAATAAAGATGTTCTTTGAAACCAATGAGAACAAAGACACAACGTACAAGAATCTCTGGGGACATATTCAAAGCACTGTGTGGAGGGAAATTTGTAGTACTAAATGCCCACAAGAGAAAGCAGGAAAGATCTAAAATCAACACCCTAACATCAAAATTAAAAGAACTAAAGAAACAAGAATAAACAAATTCAAAAGCGAGCAGAAGATGTGAAATAACAGATCAGAGCGGAAGTGAAGGAGATAGACACACGAAACCCTTCAAAAAAAATCAATGAATCCAGGAGCTGCATTTTTGAAAAGATCAACAAAATAGAACGTTAGCCAGACTAATAAGGAAGAAAAGAGAGAAGAATCAAATAGATGCAATAAAAAACGATACAGGGGATATCACCCCTCATCCTACAGAAATACAAACTACCAGCAAAGAATACTATAAACACCTCTATGCAAATAAACTAGAAAATCTAGAAGAAATGAATAAATTCCTGGACACATATGCCCTCCCAAGTCTAAACCAGGAAGGAGTCAAATCCCTGAATACACCAATAACAAGTTCTGAAATTGAGGCAGTAATTAATAGCCTACCAACTAAAAAAAGTCTAGGACCAGACAGAGTCACAGCTGAATTCTACCAGAGGTACAGAGAGGAGCTGGTACCATTTCTTCTGAAACTATTCCGGACAATAGAAAAAGAGGGAATTCTCTCTGACTCATTTTATGAGGCCAGCATCATCCTCATACCAAAACCTGGCAGAGACATAACAAAAAAAGAAAATTTCAAGCCAATATCCTTGATGAACGTCAAAATCCTATCCAACACGATCAGGTTGGCTTCACACCTGGGATGCAAGGCTGGTTCAACATATGCAAATCAATTAAATGTAATCCATCACATTTATGTGAACCAATGACAAAAACCACATGACTATCTCAATAGATGCAGGAAGGGCCTGTGACAAAATTCAACTCCCTTTCATGTTAAAAACTCTCAATAAGCTAGGTATCAATTTAATGTACCTCAAAATAATAAGAGTTATTTATGACAAACCCACAGCCAATATCATACTGAATGGGCAAAAACTGGAAGCATTCCCTTTGAAAACCTGCACAAGACCAGGATGCCCTCTCTCACCACGCCTATTCAACACAGTATTGGAAGTTCTGGCCATGGCAATCAGGCAAGAGAAAGAAATAAAGGGTACTCAAATAGGAAAAGAGAGGGGCGGAGCAAGATGGCCAAATAGGAGCAGCTCCAGTCTCCAACTCCCAGCGTGAGCGACACAGAAGACCGGTGATTTCTGCATTTTCAACTGAGGTACTGGGGTCATCTCACTAGGGAGTGCTGGACAATCAGTGCTGGTCAGCTGCTGCAGCCTGACCAGCAAGAGCTGAAGCAGGGCGAGGCATCGCCCCACCTGGGAAGCGCAAGGGGGAAGGGAATCCCTTGTCCTAGCCAGGGGAACTGAGACACACAACACCTGGAAAATCGGGTAACACCCACCCCAATACTGCGCTTTAAGAAAACGGGCACACCAGGAGAATATATCCCACACCTGGCCAGGAGGGTCCCATGCCCACGGAGCCTCCCTCATTGCTAACACAGCAGTCTGTGGCGATCTATCCGCAAGGCAGCAGCGAGGCTGGGGGAGGGGTGCCCGCCATTGCTGAGGCTTAAGTAGGTAAACAAAGCCGCTGGGAAGCTCGAACTGGGTGGAGCTCTCAGCAGCTCAAGGAAACCTGCCTGTCTCTGTAGACTCCACTTCTGGGGACAGGGTACAGCTAAAAAAACAACAGGGGAAGCAGCAGAGGCCTGGGCAGACGCGAATGACTCTGGCTGACAGCTTTGAAGAGAGCAGTGGATCTCCCAACAGAGAGGTTGAGATCTGAGAAGGGCCAGACTGCCTGCTCAAGTGGGTGCCTGACCCCTGAGTAGCCTAACTGGGAGACATCCCCCACTAGGGGCAGTCTGACACCCCACACCTCACAGGGTGGAGTACACCCCTGAGAAGAAACTTCCAAAGGAAGAATCAGACAGGTACACTCGCTGTTCAGCAATATTCTATCTTCGGCAACCTCTGCTGCTGATACCCAGGCAAACAGGGTCTGGAGTGGACCTCAAGCAATCTCCAACAGACCTACAGCTGAGGGTCCTGACTGTCAGAAGGAAAACTATCAAACAGGAAGGACACCTATACCAAAACCCCAACAGTATGTCACCATCACCAAAGACCAGAGACAGATAAAACCACAAAGATGGGGAAAAAGCAGGGCAGAAAAGCTGGAAATTCAAAAAATAAGAGCGTATCTCCCCCCACAAAGGAGGGCAGCCCATCGCCAGCAATGGATCAAAGCTGGTGAGAGAATGACTTTGACGAGATGAGAGAAGAAGGCTTCAGTCCATCAAATTTCTCAGAGCTAAAGGAGGAATTACGTACCCAGCGCAAAGAAACTAAAAATCTTGAAAAAAGAGTGGAAGAATTGACAGCTAGACTAATTAATGCAGAGAAGGTTATAAATGAAATGACAGAGATGAAAACCATGACACGAGAAATACGTGACAAATGCACAAGCTTCAGTAACCGACTCGATCAACTGGAAGAAAGAGTATCAGCGATTGAGGATCAAATGAATGAAACAAAGTGAGAAGAGAAACCAAAAGAAAAAGAAGAAAAAGAAATGAACAAAGCTTGCAAGAAGTATGGGATTATGTAAAAAGACCAAATCTACGTCTGATTGGGGTGCCTGAAAGTGAGGGAGAAAATGGAACCAAGTTGGAAAACACTCTTCAGGATATCATCCAGGAGAACTTCCCCAACCTAGTAGGGCAGGCCAACATTCACATTCAGGAAATACAGAGAACACCACAAAGATACTCCTCCAGAAGAGCAACTCCAAGACACATAATTGCCAGATTCACCAAAGTTGAAATGAAGGAAAAAATCTTAAGGGCAGCCAGAGAGAAAGGTCGGGTTACCCACAAAGGGAAGCCCATTAGACTAACAGCAGATCCCTCGGCAGAAACTCTACAAGCCAGAAGAGAGTGGGGGCTAATATTCAACGTTCTTAAAGAAAATAATTTTCAACCCAGAATTTCATATCCAGCCAAACTAAGTTTCATCAGTGAAGGAGAAATAAAATCCTTTACAGATAAGCAAATGCTTAGAGATTTTGTGACCACCAGGCCTGCCTTACAAGAGACCCTGAAGGAAGCCCGAAACATGGAAAGGAACAACCGGTACCAGCCATTGCAAAAACATGCCAAAATGTAAAGACCATCAAGGCTAGGAAGAAACTGCATCAACTAACAAGCAAAATAACCAGTTAATATCATAATGGCAGGATAAGTTCACACATAACAGTATTAACCTTAAATGTAAATGGACTAAATGCTCCAATTAAAAGACACAGACTGGCAAACTGGATATAGAGTCAAGACCCATCAGTCTGCTGTATTCAGGAGACCCATTTCACATGCAGAGACATATATAGGCTCAAAATAAAGGGATGGAGGAAGATCTACCAAGCAAATGGAGAACAAAAAAAAGCAGGGGTTGCAATCCTAGTCTCTGATAAAACAGACTTTAAACCGTCAAAGATCAAAAGAGACAAAGAAGGCCATTACATAATGGTAAAGGGATCAATTCCACAGGAAGAGCTAACTCTCCTAAATATATATGCACCCAATACAGGAGCACCCAGATTCATAAAGCAAGTCCTTAGAGACTTACAAAGAGACTTAGACTCCCATACAATAATAATGGGAGACTTCAACACTCCACTGTCAACATTAGACAGATCAACGAGACAGAAAGTTAACAAGGATATCGAGGAATTGAACTCATCTCTGCACCAAGCGGACCTAATACACATCTAAAGAACTCTCCACCCCAAATCAACAGAATATACATTCTTCTCAGCACCACATCGCACTTATTCCAAAAATGACCACATAATTGGAAGTAAAGCACTCCTCAGCAAATGACAAAGAACAGAAATTATAACAAACTGTCTCTCAGACCACAGTGCAATCAAACTAGAACTCAGGACTAAGAAACTCAATCAAAACCGCTCAACTACTTGGAAACTGAACACCCTGCTCCTGAATGACTACTGGGTACATAACGAAATGAAAGCAGAAATAAAGATGTTCTTTGAAACCAATGAGAACAAAGATGCAACATACCAGAATCTCTGGGACACATTTAAAGCAGTGTGTAGAAGGAAATTTATAGCACTAAATGCCCACAAGAGAAAGCAGGAAAGATCTAAAATTGACACTCTAACATCACAATTAAAAGAAGTGGAGAGGCAAGAGCAAACACATTCAAAAGCTAGCAGAAGGCAAGAAATAACTAAGATCAGAGCAGAACTGAAGGAGATAGAGACACAAAAAACTCTCCAAAAAATCAATGAATCCAGGAGTTGGTTTTTTGAAAAGATCAACAAAATTGACAGGCTGCTAGCAAGACTAATAAAGAAGAAAAGAGAGAGGAATCAAATAGACACAATAAAAAATGATAAAGGGGATATCACCACCGACCCCACAGAAATACAAACGACCATCAGAGAATACTATAAACACCTCTACCCAAATCAACTAGAAAATCTAGAAGAAATGGATAATTTCCTGGACACTTACACTCTCCCAAGACTAAACCAGGAAGAAGTTGAATCCCTGAATAGACCAATAGCAGGCTCTGAAATTGAGACAACAGTTAATAGCCTACCCACCAAAAAAAATCCAGGACCAGATGGATTCACAGCTGAATTCTACCAGAGGTACAAGGAGGAGCTGGTACCATTCCTTCTGAAACTATTCCATTCAATAGAAAAAGAGGGAATCCTCCCTAACTCATTTTATGAGGCCAACATCATCCTGATACCAAAGCCTGACAGAGACACACACAAAAAAGAGAATTTTAGACCAATATCCCTGATGAACATCGATGCAAAAATGCTCAATAAAATACTGGCAAACCGGATTCAGCAGCACATCAAAAAGCTTATCCACCATGATCAAGTGGGCTTCATTCCTGGGATGCAAGGCTGGTTCAACATTCGCAAATCAATAAACGTAATCCAGCATATAAACAGAACCAAAGACAAGAACCACATGATTATCTCAATAGATGCAGAAAGGGCTTTTGAAAAAATTCAACAGCCCTTCATGCTAAAAACGCTCAATAAATTCGGTACTGATGGAACGTACCTCAAAATAATAAGAGCTATTTATGACAAACCCACAGCCAATATCATACTGAATGGGCAAAAACTGGAAAAATTTCCTTTGAAAACTGGCACAAGACAAGGATGCCCTCTCTCACCACTCCTATTCAACATAGTGTTGGAAGTTCTGGCTAGGGCAATCAGGCAAGAGAAAGAAATCAAGGGTATCCAGTTAGGAAAAGAAGAAGTCAAATTGTCCTGTTTGCAGATGACATGATTGTATATTTAGAAAACCCCATCGTCTCAGCCCAAAATCTCCTTAAGCTGATAAGCAACTTCAGCAAAGTCTCAGGATACAAAATTAATGTGCAAAAATCACAGGCATTCTTATACACCAGTAACAGACAAACAGAGAGCCAAATCAGGAATGAACTTCCATTCACAATTGCTTCAAAGAGAATAAAATACCTAGGAATCCAACTTACAAGGGATGTAAAGGACCTCTTCAAGGAGAACTACAAACCACTGCTCAGTGAAATCAAAGAGGACACAAACAAATGGAAGAACATACCATGCTCATGGATAGGAAGAATCAATATCGTGAAAATGGCCATACTGCCCAAGGATATTTATAGATTCAATGCCATCCCCATCAAGCTACCAATGACTTTCTTCACAGAATTTGAAAAAACGGCTTTAAAGTTCATATGGAACCAAAAAAGAGCCCGCATTGCCAAGACAATCCTAAGTCAAAAGGACAAAGCTGGAGGCGTCACGCTACCTGACTTCAAACTATACTACAAGGCTACAGTAACTAAAACAGCATGGTACTGGTACCAAAACTGAGATATTGACCAATGGAGCAGAACAGAGTCCTCGGAAATAATACCACACATCTACAGCCATCTGATCTTTGACAAACCTGAGAGAAACAAGAAATGGGGGAAGGATTCCCTATTTAATAAATGGTGCTGGGAAAATTGGCTAGCCATAAGTAGAAAGCTGAAACTGGATCCTTTCCTTACTCCTTATACGAAGATTAATTCAAGATGGATTAGAGACTTAAATGTTAGACCTAATACCATAAAAACATTAGAAGAAAATCTAGGTAGTACCATTCAGGACATAGGCATGGGCAAGGACTTCATGTCTAAAACACCAAAAGCAATGGCAGCAAAAGCCAAAATTGACAAATGGGATCTAATTAAACTAAAGAGCTTCTGCACAGCAAAAGAAACTACCATCAGAGTGAACAGGCAACCTACAGAATGGGAGAAAGTTTTTGCAACCTACTCATCTGACAAAAGGCTAATATCCAGAATCTACAAAGAACACCAACAAATTTACAAGAAAAAAACAAACAACCCCATCAAAAAGTGGGCAAAGTATATGAACAGACATTTCTCTGAAGAAGACATTCATACAGCCAACAGACACATGAAAAATGCTCATCATCACTTGCCATCAGAGAAATGCAAATCAAAACCACAATGAGATACCATTTCACACCAGTTAGAATGGCAATCATTAAAAAATCAGGAAACAACAGGTGTTGCAGAGGATGTGGAGAAATAGGAACACTTTTACACTGTTGGTGGCATTGTAAACTAGTTCAACCATTATGGAAAACAGTATGGCAATTCCTCAAGGATCTAGAACTAGATGTACCATATGACCCAGCCTTCCCACTACTGGGTATATACCCAAAGGATTATAAATTATTCTACTACAAAGACACATGCACACGTATGTTTATTGTGGCACTATTCACAATAGCAAAGACTTGGAATCAACCCAAATGTCCATCTGTGACAGACTGGATTAAGAAAATGTGGCACATATACACCATGGAATACTATGCAGCCATAAAAAAGGATGACTTTGCATCCTTTGTAGGGACATGGATGCAGCTGGAAACCATCATTCTTAGCAAACTATCACAAGAAGAGAAAACCAAACACCGCATGCTCTCACTCATAGGTGGGAACTGAACAATGAGGAAACTTGGACTCGGGAAGGGGAACATCACACACTGGGGCCTATCATGGGGAGGGGGAGGGAGGAGGGGTTGCATTGGGGAGTTATACATGATATAAATGATGACTTGATGGGTGCTGACGAGTTGATGGGTGCAGCACACCAACATGGCACAAGTATACATATGTAACAAACCTGCACGTTGTGCACATGTACCCTAGAACTTAAATTATAATAAAAAAATTAAACAAACAAACAAACAAAAACAAATAGAAAAGAGAAAGTCAAATTGTCTCTGTTTGCAGATGACATGATTGTATATTTCGAAAACCCCATCATCTCAGCCCAAAATCTCCTTAAGCTGATAAACAACTTCAGCAAAGTCTCAGGATACAAAATCAATGTGCAAAAATCACAACCATTTCTGTACACCAATAACAGACAGAGAGCTAAATCATGAGTGAACTCCCATTTACAACTGCTACTAAGAGAATAAAATACCTAGGAATGCAACTTACATGGGATGCAAAGGACCTCTTCAAGGAGAACTACAAACCACTGCTCAAGGAAATAAAAGAAGACACAAACAAATGGAAAAACATTCCATGTTCATGGATAGGAAGAATCAATATCATAAAAATGGCCATACTTCCCAAAGTAATTTATATATTCAATGTTATCCCTATCAAACTACCATTGACTTTCTTCACAGAACTGGAAAAAACTACTTTAAACTTCGTATGGACCCAAAAATGAGCCCACATAGCCAAGAAAATCCTAAGCAAAAAGAACAAAGCTGAAGCAATCATGCTTCCTGACTTCAAACTGTACTACAAGGCTACAGTAACCAAACAGTATGGTACTGGTACCAAAACATACATAGACCAATGGAACAGAACAGAGGCTTCAGAAATAACACTACACATCTACAATCATCTGATCTTTGACATACATGAGTATATTTTACATTGTTTTCAAATATAAGGTAAAATGCATTTATGAAGTAAAATGCATTGTTTTCAAATATAAGAACAAAAATAATGTAAGAAAGGCAGAGAAATGTGATAAGACTAGACTTGTTTTAAGTAAAAAATGGTCACTGTGTAAATTGCTTTAAATAACTATATTGTGCTGAAATAAAATTCTAGTACTTACCTCTGTAAGACATGGACAGTCATCAACGCTGGCCCCCAGAGAAATGCTCTGTTGATTTCATGGGTTTTAGGATCTGATGGAAATCTAGACATTTAGAATGAAAACCCATTACTTTAATCAAACTTATGTCTTTGTATAAATAATTAGTTTTACTCAACCAACTTTTGTTCATAGTGATCAATACCAAATTGACCAAAATGGTAAAAACAGGGAAAGTTTGGGAGTACAAGCAGTGCTTTAGAAATAAAAATCTAGTCATCAAGTGAAGTAATTGACATCAATTATCTTCCCTCACCCAAAGATAATTAGGTATTAAAGCTAAAGTCAAAATAGTGTCAAGTAATCAAATTGTCTATGATTTTTTTGTTGTTGTTGCACCTTTTTGCATCCTGAACATCCTTCAAGTTGCATCAACCCCCACCTTCTACACAGAGCTGTTCCTATGCCATTCATGTTAACCTTACCTTTCTTTGAATTTTTACCGCATTCTATAGCTTATGCCACACACTCAGGATATAAATATATAATGTTCTATATTGTAATCAATTTTTTTCAAATTTATCATAATCTTCCTAGTTTTCTATGGAAAAGAATCATTTCATCCTTTTTATATATTACACACACTATTTAGACAAGATACAGCTTTCCCTTTTTGATAATTGATTGTTTTCTTAACTAAATTCTCCAAATTTGTAAATTATTTCTAATCATAGTCAGAAAAGAGAAAAACTGATTTTATTATTTTTAACGTCCAAAACAATTGCCTTAGTAGAAAAACTCAGACTTACAGGATCTAAATGGTAGAACATCTAAGACCTGAGTAACTACTAAATATTACTTACTCATGCATCAATCCTCTGACCACTCTGTGTCCCCTGACATGAGAATGATAGAAGAGGGTGTATTAATAAGGCTGCAATAGGCTGGGCGCAGTGGGCTCATGCCTGCAATCATAGCACTTTGGGAGGCTGAGGTGGGCAGATCGCGAAGTCAGGAGTTCGAGATCAGCCTGATCAACATGGTGAAACCCTGTCTCTACTAAAAATAAAAAAATTCACCTGGCATGGTTGTGCACACCTGTAATCTCAGCTACTCAGGAGGTTGTGGCAGAAGAATGGCTTGAACCCAGGAGATGGAGGTTGCAGTGAGCCAAGATGGCACCACTGCACTTCAGCCTGGACAACAGAGTGAGACTTCATCTCAAAAAAAAAAAAAAAAAAAAAAGTAAGGCAGCAATAAATATCTAATCCCTAATGGAGAATGAGAAATTGCAGCAAACTCTTCTCCTAACACTCCAGGATCTTGTTCCTATTAAAAAGAAACATTTTAACACACTTATTAACTAAAGCGTGAATTTGTAAAACATTTTTTTTCTTTTTGAGGTTGTTAAGGTGAGGCAGACAATTTTTGAATATTATTTATCTGTACTTGAAAGCCTTTCACCACGGTGGATTATTACAGAGTTGTTTTTCAATTAAATGTACTCTATGAAGTTCATATACTGTAGTGTGTACTATATAGTCTCTACGACTAGCTCCCAGCAAAGTCTCAAATAATTTCTCAATAGAATTACTATAACTTCTTTTTAAACGAGTGGACAACTTCACAGTCATTTAACTGAGAAATAATTCTGCCTTCAGACTGAAGAGAGAATCTTGCACAAGATCACACTACAATCTGCCTGCCCTCAAAACAAAGTCTTGTAATTTGGTCAATTACTGAGCTGCTAAGGATAGTTTCAAATATGATATATTTGTATGCTGCTACCTGTGTCATAAAGCGAAAGATTTTTCACAGCTTATTTAAAATGATATAGTATGCTCCCTCTCTTAGAAATTATAAACAATGCATTTTCAAAAACAATTTTAGAAAAGCTGTTTCTCCAAAATGTACTTCTTGGCATTCCCTCTCACAGTTCTTGATAAAATGAATGATGTGCAAATTTTTTTTTTTAAATCATATATTTTTGAAAGCTGTCAAAGAACAGTTTGATTTTTATTCATATTTTAATGATTGTATACCTTTTTTTCTAACCGAAGTTTCTAATTACAGATTAATACTAATCATGGCAGTCATTTTAAATTGACTCTCACTTGCCTTATTTCCAATGGCCTTATTGTTTCTGGAAAAGGGATAGAAGGCCCCAAATTGCATCCACTGCAGGCAAAGTTCATAAGTTGTCTCTTCATTAAACCCACATATATCAGCTCTAACCTGGGGAAAAATTTATCGACTTCAAAATATATCAGTTATTAATTTTGTCATGTAAACCACTATGAAATCTTTCAGGTTACACTATTTTGAATTGACAAATGTGTTTAAGATCACAAGGATATCATATTCAGGTAGAATCTGACAGTGTAAATGTGTTCTTTGAGAAGAGCATATGGAATAAAATAGTGACAAGTCCCGCTTATCTTGCGTTGATTGAAAGAAAACTGTGGGCTACATCATGGTATAAGCAGGAAGTCTTTTGAGTAATCCAATTGACATTAAAATGCTTATTTTCAAGTGCAGGGCTGTAAATTTCCTGTCTCAATATAAATTAAAAGACACAGAATTTTCACAATGTATTTAGCTAATACAAGAGCCTTAGTAGTTGACTACTGAAGCTGGGACTAAAGGGCACAGGAATATTGCACCTGACTATACTCTCTTTGTAAATCATAAATTACAGATACTTTGCTTCCTGACATATAGTGATGGCCTCTCACAGTGCTCAAATTGTTTTATTTCAGAACTCTTCTTGTTCTCTCAGAAAACAACCTTTAACCCCAAAGCTGTGGTTAATGCCAAGGCTTGCAGGTTAAAAAGTTATCAAGAAGTACAGCATGGAGTCATAAAATACGTTGATTGCAATAAAAATATTCTTCAAACCACAGAGATTGTACTGTATGCTCCACTAAATTATAAGGCCTTCCCTGGAGAAAAAAACAGTTCATGTTACCTTTCTCTCTGAAGCTGCTTACTAAAAGTTTGGCTTCTGTCATTTTCTGATCTAGATACAACTTCAAGCTATATTTCTTTTTCAATACTTAGCATTCTTCTTTGAATGTAGCTAACTCATCACTTGAACAACAATGCAATTCTTGCTAAATTTCAGAGTAGATCATTATATTTGTAGCTTTCCAAAATAAGGCAAATAATGCTCTATACTTTTATTTTAAAATGTCATTGAGATATGGAAAAACTGCTATGATAAAATGTTCTGATTTAGTAACATAGCAGCAAATTTTTTAATAGTTCAATTGTTTATTTAGCACTAGGGCTCAGATAAGGGAATATTTTACTGTGTATTTAAAGCATTTTGTTAGCTTTTTTGCAATTCCTCCATTCATAGGAGATGTAGACTCCTGGCATGAATTTTCTATCCAAATTATCTGTCCCTTCTTTTTTCCCCATTATCTATGAGTTTTAAAATAATAGGTTGTAGAATAGTCATGAATATAGTAGGGTGAGAAATAAGTGGCAGAGGAAATAAACTTCACCAGTTTTACCATGACCAAGTACTTTAGTGACTTAAGACAAAAAGAATGAAAAATAATTTAGAAAGACGTGGTACTCCTGAGATCTACACAGGTTAAGCGAATTTCTACAGTGACAAAATGAAGTGTGTTATATGCAATGTTCTGAAAATATGTAATCTACTCATTTAATTTTAAAACTTACACATGGGCTGGGTGTGGTGGCTCACGCCTGTAATCCCAGCACTTTGGAAGGCCAAGGAGGGAAGATCATGAGGTCAGGAGATCGAGACAATCCTGACTTACATGGTGAAACCCCATCTGTACTAAAAATACAAAAAATTAGCTGGGTGTGGTGGTGCGCGCCTGTAATCCCAGCTACTCGGGAGGCTGAGGCAGGAGAATCGCTTGAACCCGTGAGGCAGAGGTTGCAGTGAGCCAAGATCATGCCACTGCACTCTAGCCTGGGCAACAAAGAGAGACTCCATCTGAAAAAAACAAACAAAAAAGCTTACATATGGAATTCCAAAGAGATTACATTCTAGCATTCCAATAATTGGCAAATGCATGTCTCTCCAACATGAGAAGTTATCACCCAGCCAATGGCCAGGGTACTTCCCACTCCCAACAAATGTTGAATGACTCAAAAAAATGCTTGCTTTTTTTGTAGCATTCTGAGAAACCCTGGAGGAAACATCAGAAAAGTTGTCTTCAATATTATTCTAAAATGATCCTTTTTTTCTCTAAAGAAACTCATGGTTTTAAAATATATTAATGATTCCCTAATATTCATGTAATTCAAATATTTTATCAAAAGTATAAATCTGTGTGAACATGAAATGGAAGAAATAAATAAAAAAGAAATTATGTTTATTATACACATTTGATGGAGTGAAAAAAAGCTGTTAAAAGCCAATGATAAGTATCCAAACCAAATTTTCTTGTTCTAAGTTCTTCTTTTAAGTTATCCTATTGTTCAGGGGTTTTCAACCATGATTTTATGTTAGAAACTTCTAGAAGCTTAAAAAAAAAAAAAAAAAAACCAAGGTTCCATTCCTAATCAATTAAATCAAAATATCTAGGGCTAGGACTTGGAAATGAGCATTTTAAAAAATTCTGTGTGATTCTAATATGGCATCCATGGTGGAAATGCTAGTAATTTTCTTTTGATAATTGATTATATTTACCTAGTGAATCTTTACATGTATGTGAAAAAGAATGTTTACCTATTTTAGCAACATTATTTTAAGTTTTTATTTTGGTTATTTTTTGTTTGAATTTAACCTGTATATTTGGCCATTTTTTAATCAAACCAATAAATCAAGAAAAAATTGAAATAGGCATTGCAATCTACAGATTGAGTTTAAACTCCATTATCTCTTTCATGAAAAATATTTGTAACTTTGAGCAAGTTACTTAACAACCATAAAACGAAGCTAATACTACTTAACTTCACAAGACTGTTGCAATGTTTAAAAGAATGTATACATATCACAACAGCACTTAGCAAGTAAATTGTGCTGAGCAGTTACAGTTGCAAATCCACTTCATCTTAGCTAAAAAACTTGAATCTCATTTTTAGCCATTATTTACCAAAACTTCAGAATCAATTATTCTGTCTTTCAAGGATAAAATAATGAGACAAAAAGAAAAGTTGAACTGATTGTTTGATGACATTGAATGATAGAAGCTCTGCTAATAAATTCAGTAGACAGTCCTATTGCCTTATCAAGGTGAATCTTGCTAGTGCTTCCATTTAAAATGGTTATGTCCTTCAGGAAAAGTGTTCATTGTTTGATTTTAGTGAAGTTCAGAGTTTGGAAGCCATGTTCACTTTATCTCAGAGATATGAAAAGTGTTCAGATATGTATCTCTCAACACTGAAAAGGAATACATGTCTAAACTTCTTCCCCTCTATCCCTCCCCTTTCCTCTTCTCCCCCTTGTTTAAACTTCTTTATGAGTTAAACACAAGTAGCAGTTTCTTGGGCAACCGAGGACCTAGGTGTGTGTAGTACATTCTAAAGTCTGAAGAACTGATTAGACATCTAGGATCCTTATTAAAATAGGATAAATGAACCTAAAATAGCTATAAACCACTCTCTGTTTTATAGCCTTGACATATGATTCTATTTTTAAAATATATTGTTACTTTTATATTTAAAGGTAACTTCTTTTTTACCAGTCCATGAGTAATATTTTGGCAGATATATTTAATTGTCATATTTTAAAAATATATGTTCAGAACTTTGTCTGTCAAGTTTACTTGGTAGTCTGTTTATTTTGTTTTTGGTCAAATCAAAACCTAAGAATTTTTCAGTAGTAGTTAAGAGAGCCCTGTTAAATGTCTCATGTTCATCTTTAGCTCTGTAATTATCTATTATTTTACCAAACAAATTTCATTACATTTCCTGAATGCAATGGTCTAGAAAAATGGCTCTATTCCAAAACATTAAAATGTTATATACTTGGATATGACCTAAATAAGCAGTTCTATCTTGATTCTCATACCTTAAAACTAGTATTTCTGAGAACTCAGTCTGTAAATCAGACAGGCTGATTCTATCAATCATATATATTTTACCCATGTTTATGACATCTTGTCAAAGTACTGTAATAAACCTGAATTGAAATGAAAACTGCTTTAAACAGACAAGGATGCAGTAAATGGAAACACAGTGTTCTATCCCTGAGCCCATAAACCCATTTTTACTAATGCAGGCTAGGAGAGTCTCCTAATAGACACACACAGGAAAAGACAGAAATAATGCAACACAGTAAACCCTCATTAGAGGAACAGCATGAATCAGGTGATCACGGAGAAGGTGCTTCAAGATCTGGGATTGTTAACTCCAGGAGAGAAAAGATTTTGTCTGCCAAGCTTGAAGTATACTGCACTCAGTGTAACAACATGCATAAATACTGACTTATGATTCTAATGGTAGGGACTTTACACATCAATATTTAATCAGGTTTAAAAATGTCTCTATTCAGAGCTAATAGTATAATTTAGTCGAAGCAAGATAAAGGCAACATTAGTGTACATAACCTTTAAAATTGTAACATTTGTTAACGATTACATCCTACATTATAAAATTGTTCCAAAATTCTGTTTCCTCCACCATTTATCTGAAGTTTAGATTTGATTTTTGCCTTAGACAAGTTTTTGGGCTTCTACTAAGGCCATTATACTCTGCTTTTGTGCTGTTTAAATGCGTTGTTAGAAATACTTGTAAAATCAGCAAGATAAAACCTTAGAAAAGGAAGATTGTTGACTAGTCCTTAACAAGTTAAGAAATGATATAACAAAATGTAACATCTGCTGTAAACAGTTTTTTTCCCTATTTCTTAAATGGTATTTTAATAATAATTTTTTGGGTATTAAAACATCAAGAACATTTCAAGATTTACAAGCTACACACTAGAAAGTAAGTGCTGCTCGTGACCAGTCAGAGAATGTGTGTCATAATGATATCCCAGATATCCTAGGAATCAGGGCATAATGTTTCTAATCCAAAAGTCTACCTGTGATATCTAAGGATGAAACAAAATAAATATGCGTGCTTAACATAATCTAAATATCATTGTATTTTATTCGTCTATTTGCACGTTGGTTACCTTCACTAGTCTTTGGGAACATTGAATGTCTTTTTAATTGATGAAAACAGTGTTACCTTGACATGACAAAAATTTTAAGCTGTATCCTGAATTTGAGACATAGTTGAATATTAGTATTGAGACCAAGGTGCATTTATCTCAGAAATATAAAACTAATTTATCATTAAAAATCAAGCAACATGATTCATATATTAACACATTTTAAAAGAAGAATATAATTATCTCAAGAGATATAAAAAAGTGTTTGATAAATTCAAATTCTTTATTGATAAAAATTTCTTAAATAGTAATAAAATAAAATAAATTTTCTTAATTTTATTAAGATTAGCTACAAAAATATCTATAGTACATTTCATACATAACTGTGAAATATTAAAAACACTTCAGCTAGGTGCAGTGGCTCACATCTGTAATCCCAACCCTGGGATGCCAAGATGGGAGAATTTCTTGAGCCCAGGAACTCAAGGCTGCAGTTAGCTATGATCACTCCACTGCACTCCAGCCTAGGCAGTAGAGTGACACTCTGTCTCTAAAATGTAAACAAAACAAAACCAAAAAACAGTTAACTGAGATTGGGAACAAGAGATTGTCTGCTGTCACCACTTTTATTCAATCCTGAACTGGAGTTCTCATCTAGGAATAAGTCAAGGAAAAAAAAAAAAAAGTGAAAAAATTAGAATGGGAACCAATGCTATGGATCATTCACAGATAAGACTGTCTACACAGAAAATCCTAAAATGTCAACAGATAAATTATGAGAATTAATATGACAGTATAGCAAGTTTTCCTAGTAAAAAATCAATATAAAAACACAAACAATTACATTTCATAAATCAGCAACAAATAGTCAGTGAAAGCCTTAAAAGAGGGCCTTTAAAATAGCATCCAAATATAGAGAACCTAGAAATATGATTAACCAAATGAGTCGAAAATTTCATAAAGAAATTATAAATTTTTATGAAAAGTAATTTTAAAGACAAATACAGCATGAACAATACCATATCTCTGGAAACTCTGAAGAAGATATTGATTCTTTCCAAATTGTTATATGGTTTTAATGGCAACAATAGCCAAAATACTCTTAAAGAAGGCCAAGGTGGGAAGATCTATTTTCTACCCTGTTTGATGACTTATTATAAATTGATAGAAATTAAGGCAGTGTCAAATTGGTTAAGGGAAAGGAAAATGAACCAATGAACAGAAAAAGTAGTGTAGAAGCCACACATAGTATACATGGATATCTATCACAAGAAAAAATAAGTAGTGCAGATCACTGGGGGAAAGGATAGGCTTTTCATTGGTTCTGGGACAATTCTTTCTCCACATAGAAAAAAATGAATTTATATTGTTATCACATACTTCTCAAAATCAACTTGAAGTAGATTAAAGGCCCAAACATGAAAGGGCAAAATTATAAAATATTTTTAAATAATATGTCTTTATGGCCACAGCTTCAAAAATATTTTTACAAATTGTTAAAGAAAAGGATTGGTAAATTTGACAATATTTTAGTTAAGAACCTATGTTCAACAAGAGATTCTAAAAAGAGTGTGAAAACATAAGCCAGAAATTATTGGAGATACTTTAATACATGTAATCAAAAAGTCAGTATAATAAAGCTCAAGTCCCAGTAGAAAAATGGGGAAAACCCTTGAACCAGTCAATAAAACCTAAAAAGCTAACAAAGAGAAAAAATGCTTAGTCTCCTTTATAATCAGAGATATGCAAATTAAATACATACAGAGTTGACATTTCACACTCACCACTTTGATAAAAATTGAGATGACTGAGCAACAGGTTAACATGCCACCTTGCATTTGGTTCCTTTTTTCCCAGCCTCATTTCCCTCTCTTCCTTACCCTTCTGCTTAGCATTGATTCCTTCCCGATCAAAACATCATTTACCAGATAAACATTGCCTCAGTCTCTACTTTCTAAAGAATCCACGCAGTGATATCCTCTGCCACTTTTGAAGGTAAAGGCTTAAGAAGGAATTATCTTTCCTTTTTTGGTTGCTACTGATAAATTTTGCTTTTTCCCAATTTAAAAAATTTCAGTAATTAATGAGGATGGGAGATTCTGAATGAATGGGAGATTGCCATTATCACCTGGAAATCTCTGATTATATTTGTATGTTTATATGTTGGTCACCTTCACTAGACTGTCGGCTTCCTAGAGACAGCTGTCTTTTAGGTATGTTTGTCCTGCCCCATTGATAGTGAGGGTAGATGGTAGGTGTCTAGCATCTTGTACTGTGCATAACAGATAGCAAATGATCAAGAAATATTTTCCAAATGAATGATTCTTTAGCAAGCATATAAAGGATTCTTACACAGAGCACAATAACTAGGAAATTATCTCCCATTCCTACAAATAACTGAATGAGAGGAAATAGGTGTATAGTAACAAAGATTAGGTTAAGTATAAGAAAAATATTACTAGGACAAATAATGATTTTCTTCCTGAAAATTCATAAGAATAGAAGACTTTGCAACTGTAGAAAAGAAATTACAGCAGTGTTATTGCAATGTAGGAAAAATGCTAGATACCATTAATGTTTCCTTCCTGCTGTAAGAATCTTTGCTTCTGGGAATAGAAGAAATACACACAGAAGGGAATGAAGGTTTTATCTACTGTTGGCAGAACATGGAACTTTCTGGAAAGGAGAGATGAGGACAAGAAGGGACTTTTCCCTCTAAATTAACTGAGTGTTGAAACAAATAAGATAAAGGACTGGAGATTAATCCTTGCTTCCTAAAAACTATTCACAGTAGGGATT
Source organism: Trachypithecus francoisi (assembly GCF_009764315.1). Classification (NCBI taxonomy): domain Eukaryota; kingdom Metazoa; phylum Chordata; class Mammalia; order Primates; family Cercopithecidae; genus Trachypithecus; species Trachypithecus francoisi. Next base: position 96,501,672 of record NW_022681456.1, on the reverse strand, counting down.
AGCCCATCCCCTTCTGCTTTTCCATTTCTCTCGAAAGTGAAAGAGATGTAAATAATCAAGAATAGTGTCTTGTACCCTGTGGGCACAGCACCTTCCAAAATATATATAGATTTGTAATATCATAACAAATCGCACACATAAAAATACAATACCTATCTCTTAAATATATTTGCATTATATAGCTGAAGCAAGATGAGTAAGAAAAAAAATGCTGCATAAAAGTCTAAAACATGAGAAGTAGGGGAATAATTCAGAAAGGTTATTAAAAGAGATACTCTTAAGAATATATTCTTCAAGGTCCTTGTAAAAAGAAAGTTATTTTTAAATGTAGCAACTTTTATCATTTTACTTAAGTTTAGAGAAAACTTTGCCTTGGATTAGAAAATTATTTTTCCCCATGCCTTAGGCTGTATAGAATGTTAATTCAACAATAGTCACTGTAATGCAAAGGGAAGCATGAAAAGGATTTTCTTTTTTGTCCTGCTTTATAATCTTCCACATTATTTGAATAAAATAAAATGGCAATGAGTTTGAGAGATTTTCAAACTGACTACAGATTACAGACAAACGCAAGACTGGCATGTATGTACCTCTCTGCCTGCTAGTGTTGAATTCTGTCAAACAAACTCCAAAGATGAAAGTTCAATTTTCAGTGTCAGTTTTAAACCTAAACTCCTATTTATGTGACAGTTCTACTCAGATTGGACCTCCAGATAGAAGTCCACTGGTTAGTACACTGCATTATGAGCAGCACAGCATGGCGGTAAAAGCCCAGATCCTCATAGAGCTCTTAAGTCCAGGCACAGCCATTTACTAGCACTGTGACCTTGAGTAAGGTATTTCATGAGCCTCAGTTTCTTCATCTGGAAAATGGTTCTAGCAATTCTTACTTTAGTGGTATGTTGTGGGAATTAAATGAAATAATTAGTATAAATAATAGGTCTTTTCATATCATTACTTGTTTATTGTATTAATAATAAAGATATTATTTATATTTATATTAAAGATAAATATTAATATGAATTATTCTATGAAATAAAAATATTTCCTAATTTACACAGTCTTGTACAATATAGACCTTTTAAGTATAGTCTCAACCTATCTACTAGGACTCTAATTTTTTTTATCCTAAAATTATGAAGTCTAACCTTGAGGCATTTATTGCAACTTGGAGGGAAGCTGCTGTGCACATCTAGCTAGAGAACTGATAAGATCAGTCCTGGAGGAACATTAATCTGGACTAGCAAGTAAACTGTAGCATGAAGAAATCATTTATGAAATTATTAATTTGTGTTTCATTTGAGCAGTATTTTTTCTCCCCATTGGTTCAAGATATTTCAGGATGTCCCCTTTATTTCAACAGATGTTTGTGAAGGCTTTCTGAAAAGCAGTAGGTCTCAGCAGACTAATTTATCTCCAAGTTTTACCTCCAGAAATCTAATCTTTTTAAGGAAATTATGTGAGGGGGTAAAAGACAAAGGTGCTTGCATATGAAGGCAATGATGGAAAAGAGGCAAATTCACCAAGGCTAGAGTAAGGGATATTAGCTTTAAGGCATTAGGAGGGGATAGAGATTTGGTGCTCAGTCTTGGGTCTACACTCACAATACCCTAGAGAAGAGAAAAGACATTTAAAGGAAAATGAGTATGTAGAGCACCTCAGGAGACTATCTGTATCTGTAGACACCAAGGTTCTTGAGCCCTGCAAAGACCTCCCACATGTACGCAAATAAATAATAGAAGGACAAGAATTTTGGCAGACTTTGGGTTTGAACAATTGGGCTTCCATCTCCACAGAAACAAAAGACCAAAACGCCTTTCTCAATAGCTTTTCTCTGCCTGAAACAATTAGGGTCTTGGCATGACACTGAGAGTAGAAAGAGGACAACTGCAGTAGCAACTGAGAAAGGTTCTTACACCTGAGATGGGGTGTAACAGCCATTTGATTTAACAGATTTGATTTGTTTTAAAAGAAATAAAGTAATGCAATACTTACCATATAGCCATGATTTAGATTCGAATGGAGTCTTAAGAAATCCACAGAGTTTAACGAGTAATAAAGTGATCAGACTTAGTAGGAAAAGATTGAGGGAGGAGTTTGGTAAACATTATCAAATCTAAAAAATGTGGTAAACGGATTGAGAAAAGGTTTGTGTACAATTTGGAACCAAAGTGAGAATAAAGTCTACTGAGTCAAAATTAAGCAAAAGAAGACTAGATAGTAATAAAACTTTGTAGTCATGGTATGGTATGCAGAACAATAGTTCTCAAAATTGTTCATGTCCAATCCTTGGGATCTGTGAATGTTACTTTCTATGGCAAAAGGAATTTTACAGATGTGATAAAGATTAAGAACTTTGATAAATTTTGATAAACACTGCATGCTTTCACTCACATGCTAAGAAAAGGTAGATCTCACAGAAGTAAAAAGTAAAACAGAGGTTACCAGAGGCTGAGAAGAGTAGGAAGTAGGTGATAAGGAGAGATCTGTTAAAGGACACAAAATTGCAGCTGGATAGGATGAATGGGTTCTAGTGTTTCATAGCGCTGTAGGATGACTAGAGTTAACAATAATATATTACACATTTTCAAACAGCTGGAAGAGCATATTGAATGTTTCCAACACAAAGAAATAATACATGTTTGAGATGATGGATATGTTAATTATGCTGATCTAATCGCTATGAATTGTAGGTATTGAAACATCACTTTATACCCTATAAATATGTATAATTATTATGTGTCAATTTTTTTAAAAAAAATTAAGACCTTTGAGATAGGAAGAATATCCTGGGTTACCCAGGTGGGTGCAATCCAAAAACATGAATCCTTAAAAGAATGAAACCTTTCCCAGTTATGTTCAGAAAGATGTGAAGCTGAAAGAAGGTCAGAGAGAGATACAAAAAACATTGCTGACTTTGAAGTCAGAGGAAAGGGGCCATGAGCCAAGCAGTGTGGGAGCTGGAAAGGAAAGTGAAGGGTTTCTTCCCCAGAGCTTCCAGAAAGGAAGGCAGTCCTGCCAATACCTTGATTTTCATCCAGTGAGCCTCATGTCAGATTCCTAACTTACACAACTGTGTGATAATAATAAATTCATGCTGTTGTTCAGCCACTACATTTGTGGTAAATTTGTTATGGCAGAAACAGAAAACTAACCTGCATGATTAACCTGCAAGAGTTCTAAGTATTCCTACTGATGTAATTCCTACTCATTCCTATAATTACTTCTAAGTATTCCTACTGAGTAATCTACAAGAATTCTAAGTATTCTTATTGATAGCATGGTACCAATTACAGGGCTTGTGGTTACCCCCTCTCAAAGTTGGGAAGCACCCTTCTCAAGTGAAAAGAATCTGGATGACATTGTGTTAACTGAAATAAGACAGGCACAGGAAAATAAATACCACATGATTTCACTTTAAAGCAGAATCTTAATAAGTCAAACTCATAGAAGCAGAGAGTAGAATGGTGATTCCCAGGGGCTGGTGGGGAATTGAGATGTTTTTCAAATGACACAAAATTTTAGTTAGACAAGAAGAATAAATTCGGAAGATCTATTGCAGAACATGCTGAATATAGTTAATAACAATGTATTATCTACTTTAAATTACTGAGAGATTTTAAACGTTTTCACTACAAAAAATAAGTATGTGGGATAATGGACATGTTAATTATTGTGACTTAGTTATTCCACAATGTACAGATATATCAAAACATCATGTTCTGTATCAAATATATACAATTTTGACTATAAAAATTTTGAAAAAAATCTTTGCATTCAGTATAACTTTTTTTTTCCTGTTTTTCTTTTCTTTCCTTTTTTTTTTTTTTTGAGATGGAGTCTCACTCTATTACCAGGCTGGAGTGTAGTGATATCATCTTGGCTGACTGCAACCTCTGCCTCCTGGGTTCAAGTGATTCTCCTGCCTCAGCCTCCCAAGTAGCTGGGACTACAGGTGTGCACCACCACACTGTGTTAATTTTTGTATTTTTAGTAGAGACAGGGTTTCACCATGTTGGCCAGGATGGTCTTGATCTCTTGACTTCGTGATTCGCCCACCTCAGCCTCCCACAGTGCTGTGATTACAGGCATGAACCACTGCACCCGGCCTAACTTCTTTTAAAATAGTTTGCTAAACATACAAAGACGTACTATTTTCTCTGGAATTTAATACTATTACCTTATATGTATACCTTATTCTATTGCACTTTGCTTTGTAGATACTGCATTTTTTACAATTGAAGGTTTATGGCAACCTTGCATGGAGCAAGTCTACTGGTGCCATTTTTCCAACAGCATGTGCTCATGTCATGTCTCAGTCACATTTTGGTAATTCTCACAATATTTCAAACACTTTCATTATTATTACATTTGTTATGGTGATTCGTGATCAGGGATCTTTGAGGTTAGTATTGTAATTGTTTGGGAGTACCACGAGTCATGCCTATATGCCTATATAAGACAGCAAACTTAATCGATAAATGTTGTGGGTGTTCTGACCCACTGACCAGCTATTCCCCCTTTTCTCTCCCTCTTCTTAGGTCTCCCTTTTCCTTGAGACACAGTAATATTGAAATTTGGCCAATGAATGGCCCTACAATGGCCTCTAAGTATTCAAGTGGAAGGGTGAGTCACACACCTCTCACTTTAAGTCAAAGCTTGAAATGATTTAGCTTAATGAGGAAGGCAAGTCAAATGCTGATACAGGCCAAAAGCTAGGCCTCTTGTGCCAAACAGATAGCCAATGTGTAAATGCAAAGGAAAAGTTTATGAAGGAAATTAAAATTGCTACTCCAGTGAACAAATGAATGATAAGAAAGCTAAACAGCTTTATTGCTGATATTTGAGAAAGATTTGAGAAATCTGGATAGAAGATCTAACCAGCTACAACATTCCCTTAAGCCAAACCCTATTCTAGAGCAAGGCCCTAACTCTCTTCAATTCTCTGAAGGCTGAGTGAGGTGAAGAAGGTGCAGAAGAAAAGTTTGAAGCCAGCAGAGGCTGGTTCATAAGGTTTAAGGAAATAAGTCATCTTCACAACATAAAAGTGTAAAGTGAAGCATCAAGTTCTCATGGAGAAGCTGTAGCAAGTTATACAGAAGATATACCTAAGGTAATTGATAAAGGGAGATTCATCAAACAATAGATTTTCAGTCTTCTATTTTCCAATTTTCTATTGGAAGAAGATGTCATCTAAGACTTCCATAGCTAAAGAGGAGAAATCAATGCTTGGCTTCAAAGCTTCAAAGCAAAGGCTGACACTTGTTAGGACTTAATGAGCTGGTGACTTTAAGTTGAAGCTAATGCTCATTTCCCATTTCAAAAATCCTAGGGCCCTTAAGAATTTTGCTAAATATACTCTTCTAAATCTACTCTGCTAAATCTACTCTAAAACTACTCTAAGCTAAATCTGCTCTGTAAATGGAACAACAAAGCCTTGATGACAGCACATCTGTTTACAGCATGACTAACTATTTCAAGCTCACTGTTGAGACCAACTTCTCAGAAAAAAACATTTCTTTCAAAATATTACTGCTCATTGATAATGCACCTGGTCAACCAAGAACTCTGATGAAGATATACAAGAAGATTAATGTTGTTTCATGCCTGCTAACACATCTATTCTTGAGTCCATGGATCAAGGAGTCATTTCGGCTTTCAAATTTTCTTATTGAAGGAGTACATTTCATAGTTATAGCTGCTATAGATTGTGATTCCTCTGATGAATCTGAGCAAAGTAAACTGAAAGACTTCTGGACCTCCCATTCTAGATGCCAGTAAGAATATTTGTGATTCATGGGAAAAGGTCAAGATGTCAACATTAACAGGAGTTTGGAATAAGTTGATTCCAGTCCTCACGGATGACATTGAGGGGTTCAAGACATCACTGGCAGAAATAACTGCAGATATGGTGCTAACAACAAGAACTAGAATTAGAGGTGGAGCCTGAAGGTGTGACTAAATTGTTGCAATCCCATGATCAAACGTGAATGGATGAGATGTTGCTTCTTATGGATGAGCAAAGAAAGTAGTTTATTGAGATGTAATCTACTCTTGGTGAAGATGCTGGAAACATTGTTAGCATGACAAGAAAGGATTTAGAATATTACATAAACCTAGTTGATAAAGCAATAGCAGGATTTGAGAGGGTTGACTACTCCAATTTTGAAAGAAGTTCTAGTGTGGGTAAAATGTTATCAAACAGTATCACAGGTTACAGAGAAATATTTTGTGAAAGGAAGAATAAATTAATATGGAAAACTTCATTGTCGTCTTATTTAAGAAACTGCCACAGCCACCCCAACCTTCAGCAACCACCACCCTGATCAGTCAGCAGCCATCAACATTGAAGCAAGACCAGCAAAAAGATTACAACCTGATGAAGTTTCAGATAATAGCAATTTTTAGCAATAAAATATATTTTTTTTTAATTTTCTGAACTTTAGTTATATATTAGATTTTCTTAGCAAGAATTACAGACAAATTTGTTTATTAAGAAAACACTGTTGAGAGGAACATGTCTTTGGAATTACGAAAATGATCTTTCAGAGTACATGGAAAGTAAAAACATTCTGATGAAATGTCCATGATAAATATCCAAGTGACTATGCTTAAACCACTATAAGCATAGATCTGGTTGCTTGATGCTATAATTCAGTTATCTTCTGACTACTTTACCTCTCATCTGAGAGTGAAAAGCAGCCTTATTTTTTTCTCCAGTATGTATTCAACTATTTTTCCAAGTATGACACAGTGACTTTATCTCCTCAGTCAGTTGTCATTCTTGAGGTATGTAGACTCATCAACCAGTAAACCACTGTGGCGAGGACCCTGGTCCATTTGGCCAAAAATTCTGTCCTTGTTCTCCTTGTTCTTTATCCCATTAACTGTAAATATATTAGGAATCTAGCTAGAAGATGTCCCAATTTATTTTATTACTCATTATAGCTCTAACAATATTAATGTTAACTATTAAGTATGAGGATGATTCTTTTTCTTTATTTTCCATTAAGTCATTTATTGAGTCACTTGCATTACGCCTATAGTTTAGGTATGATTAATCCACAATTTCTTCCCAAATTCCCCTGTGATTGGATTCCTTGCAGAGGACAATTAATAACTTACACTTTTGGCATAATACTATTGCACACTTCATAACCTATAGTATAAGTGTAAACATAACTTTTGTATGCTCTGGAAAGCAAAAATTCACATGGCTCTCTTTATTGTGATATTTGCTTTATTGCAGTGGTTTGAAACTTAACCCATGATATCTCCAAGGCCTACCTATATGTCGTGAACTGTTTCTTAGTGTATGCCCAGTGTCCCTAACTGTTGTACTTTTTTGAAGTTGAAATTCAACTCCTCTTCATGATAACCCACCATTCTTCATCTCTGTGCTAAACACTTGAAATGAGTTGGATGTAGATTAGATTATACATGGGACTAAATCATATTCTGTAGGATCTTTTTTTTTTTTTTTTTGAGACACAGTCTCGCTCTGTCGCCCAGGCTGGAGTGCAGTGGCCAGATCTCAGCTCACTGCAAGCTCCACCTCCTGGGTTCCCGCTATTCTCCTGCCTCAGCCTCCTGAGTAGCTGGGACTACAGGCGCCCGTCACCACGCCCGGCTAGATTTTTGTATTTTTTTTTTAGTAGAGACGGGGTTTCACCATGTTAGCCAGGATGGTCTCGATCTTCTGACCTCGTGATCCACCCGTCTCGGCCTCCCAAAGTGCTGGGATTACAGGCTTGAGCCACCGCGCCCGGCCTGTAGGATCTTAATCACACTAATAGCATCGTACTACATACAAGGTCTGAAGACATTTCTCACATATTTTCAACAGTCCTTCAAGATTACTACGGGTATAAAAACTGCAGTGTGGGAAAGGAGAGGCTGCAGAAAGACCAAGATGAAAAGGGTATGTTGGGCTGGATGCAGTGGCTCATGCCTGTAATCCCAGTAGTTAGGGAGGCTGAGTTGGTGAGTGAATCTCTTGAGCCTAGGAGTTCTAGATCAGCCTGGGCAGTACAGTAAAACCCCATCTCTACAAAATAATAATAATAATAATAATAATAATAATAATAATACAAAAGTTAGCCAGGTATGGTGGTGTGTGGGCCTGTGGGCCTGTGGTCCCAGCTACTTGGGAGGCTGAGGTGGAAGGATTATTTGAGCCCAGGAGATCGAGGCTGCAGTGAGCTATGATTATGCCTCTGCACTCCAAGCCTGTGTGACAGAGTGAAACCCTGCCTCAAAAATAGAAAAAAAAAAGATATGTTCTGTGCCAAAATCCATAAAACATGCAGCACTGAAGCAAAAGTTGCAACCTCTGGTCAAACACTTGTCTTTCAATAGACCCACTCTTACCTTGCAGTGGAGGAGATCAATTACTGTGTGTGGCTAGAGATGATATGCCTCCAGCAGCTGTGCTGCTAGGAAAGCATGAGCTGTGGCCATGTGCCTCATATTCAAACAAGAGTGGCAGAATTCCAAAAGCCTCTCATCCATGCATCTCCTTTGTACCTAGATCCAAAGATTCCCAATGTTAAATCATATCTCTCAAAACATATCCAGTACATATCACAAAAGCGTGACCTAAACAAGTCTACTCAAAGACATCTCTTCATACACCACTTTTAATGTGTTCTGTTGTAGGGATTCACACTGGAAGCTGCCCTCCCCTTATTTTTCCATTTCTTGGCTTTTTCCTTGGAATCATGAACTTCAGCTTTAGTGACTTTTTAAACTGCATTTTTTTCAACATGGTAGCAAGGATTAGAGTCTAATAGACAAGATAATCTAATTCTAGTACTGGTTTTGCTGCTTTGAAATGTTTGTCTCTCTTTTAGATATGTATCAGTAATATTGAGACATTAATATCATTTTAAGCTGAATTTATGAAACATTCTGAAGACATGTAAGATCATACATGCCAAAGGGCTGGTCTCCTTGGGAACAGGAGAAGGGAGAATTTTGTCCATTTCAAGCATTACTGTTTCTACCATAAACTTTTCCCCCAACCTGTTATAATTTAGAAGAGAGCATGTTTCTAAAGAGCTGTAGGGCCTCTTGACATTTGACCTCCAAATCTACATATTTGAGAATAACTCTAATGAAACTCTTCATGATTTTTTGATATGTCAAGAACACTTGAATCACCTTACCTTAGTTATCAGTTGTGGCTTAAATTTAACTACATTCTTAGCTCAGTTCATGTTAAAGCCATTTGTAGTACATGTAAAACCATGACACAGGAATCCAGACATTGTGTAATAATTTTCTTCTCCCCTGCAGATGTAGGCAGCTACCTCATCATATTCTTTCACTTCTGAGAAAACATTTTAAACATCAACTATATCATAATAGAGCCAGCCTGATCAGCCAGGAAGAAAAAATTTATAAATGTAGATAATTACCCACTGAAATACCATGGATAATTATAGAACTCCTGTACTTTAACCAGAATATAACTCCTAATTATCTCAAATGCCTAACTTTATACAATTAGAAACAGTTACCAATCAAAGAGATTATACAAAACAGTAAAAACCTTAGATTGTTGAATTATAAAAGAGATAAAAAAATTTAATATTGTTTAAAAATAGCACAGGGAATAGGAATATTCATGGGAGGTGGCATCAGATCTTTATAGTCTTTAGGTTCAGTGTCTTGGTGACACTCACCCTGACTGCAAACAGATTTCTTCAGAACTTTTTACAATAATCTGTTTTAGAAATAATGCATATGGGAGCTTAACTGGCCTTGTTTTGTGGCATTAACATTCTCTTTCTTCTTTGATTCACCCTCTTTCCTTTTGTTTTTTTTTTAAGCTTCACATAGTGACAGATTTGTTCCTTAAAAGAATACGAACCAGAAACAAGGTGGCTAAGTACTGGGCCATCACTTGTGAAAGAATTGTTCCAATCAGGGCAAAAATAAGGACGCGCTTTGATAGACAATTCTGTCTTCATACTCTGGAGACTGAAGATGGTGGACAATTGTTACAATAATAATTGGCTATATTAGTTGCTTTTTTCAATGTTTTTCCAACTATTGGGAGTTACATGTGAGTTCTCCCAAATTGTTTGTAATAGCTTTTATTTAAATTGTTAGTAGTAGCTATCTTATGTACATGCACTGTATGTCAGTTGCTCTGACATATATTTTTAATCCTTAACTTGTAAATAGTATTCATATTCCCTATTCTACAGTCAAAAGAAGTGAAAGAACTTTTCTTAATTCATAAGACAAGAAAGTGCTTGAGCCAGGACTGAGAGCCATTGTGACACTAACGCCCACACTTGTTCTCTGTATCATGTTGTCATCTTCCTGTGTAATGCGAGCTGACTTTCTGGGCAAATGTTTCTATACTATTGTGTACTACAGAACACAGATGTCTTATTGCTGAAGTTATTGTGTGTGACTTCATGGACTCCCTGACATTTTGATCAAATGCAGTTCAGAGAGCAACACTGACATTTTCATATCCAAAAAACCCAAATTTCCTTCTCTCTATTCTTCATCCTTTGCTTCAAGAATGCAAACCTCAAATGAATTCTCAGTACCACCTGAGAATCCCACTATGCTTCTTTCAAAAATTCACTTTGCCACTCCCGGATATGACTGTGGCATATCCCCTTCATATTTTCCCCTCTCTTCAAACTTCTTACTCCCCAAATTCAATCACATTCCCCATATCACTCCCCCAATGAAAAATTTTAAAAACTGAATCCTTCCATCTATATGCATCTGTACACATTTTCTTCTTCTTCCAGCAACAATTAGAACCTCTGTCTCTACTTTCTCACCTTCCTTTCACTTTTGAACTGACTTCAGTTTGGTATCCATTCCCACTACTCAATTGAAACTAATATTGTCGGTCTTTATATTGCTGAACTCTACACACAGTCTCCACTCATTGTATTTGGCTGTTTGGCAGCATCTGATAGAAATGACTATGTAGTCTTCTCAGCTGAGTCATGTATTCCTGCCATTCTTCCTCCCTATCCAATTGCATCAATTTGGTTTTCCAGGCTGTATTTTATTTTATACAAAGTCTTAATGTTGGGGCTCAGGTTCACTTAGAACTCAGAGTTGGGAGGCCCGCTTGTCGATTTTACTTTTTATACTCTGCCAGTCTTAGTACATTGAATCACCCATCCCTTTGGGTTTAAAATGCCATTTTTTATGCACCTAATTCCCAGTGGGTTTTTTTTTTTATCTCAAGCCCATATGACTTCTCTCCAGACCTATGTATTTTGCTGCCTACTTGATATTTTCATTTAGATATTTCAGACAATGATAAAAGAGGAAATAATTATTGCACACCATTTCTTTTGCCTAACAAGTAAAACGTGGAGGAGGGGTCCGTGTCTCCAGGATTCAAGCAAGGTAAGCAGGACTTTATGGAACACCAGTTCTCTGAACCTAATTTTATCCTATTTTGCTTTTTTCTCTCTCTCTCTCTTTTTTTTTTTTTTTTTTTTTTTAGGTTTCACTAGGAACTGAATCACTGCAGATGAAAATGGCTATATTGTAAAGGAAATGTAAATGAAGGACTATAATCACTCAAAGTTGAAATCCTCAGCCAAGGGTAAGCCCCTTTTACTCTGACTGCAAAACTGTACTTCTCAATTAAATTTTCACAACTTTTCCACCTTGTAGCATTTTTGAATGTAGATTAGTTACAGAAATAGCAAAAATTATGGAAACTGTAAAGTGAACACACCTTGTAGCCAAAGGGAAGAATTCAGTCATCTAAGAGTCAACTGCAACACCATAATCTGCCTCCTTGGAATGACAGCCTATGAAGAGAATCTCTGGTTCCTCCCTAGACAAGTAAGGACACAATTCTCAGACATTCCAAGCCCTTCCCACTGAAGGAGTACAGTAGGTACACATATGTATTCTGAGTTTTCTGGATTGGTTTTAGATTGGTGAGCTATGAACTACTTATTTCTACATTGGTGAGTTTATATTTTCCTAAGACAAACGAACAACAGTAAGGAGACTTTTCCTTACAGGATATGAAAATGCTTAAAAACCATTTGGAATTTTCAGTCTATTTACCAGGTACATAGGATGAGCAGTTTAGAGTATTCTCTTCACATCTTGGGTGCTGGCGTGTCCCAAAATTGGCTGGTTCATTCATATCCTTACATAAAAATAGAAACTCAATGATTAATAATGGGTATAGTTTTCTTACTTCTCATTGAGGTAACAGAACACATAAAGATCACTCATTCAACAGATATATTTTGGGCATCTAAATGTGTGAGATGGTAAGTTAGAAGTTCTATGAGGCATGGCAATAAACAACATTGTGTCCCTGGTCTCGAGTAGCATACACTGGCAAATTAGCAATGGTTTCACAAACCTATAAATGTCATTGCACAAGAATAGATACTACCCATTTCTGTTCTGTGAATGGCAAATTCAAATTTTCCAGTGGCTATGGACATAAATCATTTTTAATTTCTTTTCTTGAAACTCACCATCTAATCTGTCAACCAATACTGTTAATTATATTTTCAAAATACATGCAGAATCTGACCACATGTCATTCACTCTATTGCCACTATCTCGGGCCACCACTATTTTCTTTTGCCTGAACTGTTGTAATAGTGTCTTCTTAATTTGCCTCTCTTTTCAATAGCAACCTGAAGTGGATTTATCTGGAAGCTAATAAAATTGAAGTTTCATGGCTGCTTTTTGCATGACCTCCTCCATAATTGTATGCCTAATTTTCTGTTTGTAATTTTTAACTATTTTTTCCTAAAGACAGTTCAATTTGTAGAAAGCTTTACAAAATCTGGATTCACCTCTGTCTTCACACTGTTTTTGCTTCCTATAGTCTATTCTCAATATAGCAACCAGAACGATCCTTTTAAAACTTCTGCTTAAAACTCACCAGTGGTTTTCCATTTCACTCAGAGAAAAGTCAAAGATCTTGCAATGGTCTACAATGCTGCCTCTATATCTCTGCGATCTTTTCCTCTATGGTTGTCCCCCCCTGAGTACTCTGCTGTAACTACACTGGCTTTTTTTTGCCATTCCTAGAAAATGCCAGGCATGTTCTGCTTTGGATTTTTGTATTTGCTCTTTCCTTTCGTGAATACTCTTCCCTCAAATATCTCCATGGCCCAGTCTCTGGCCTTTGTCAGTAATTATCACCTTCTCTGACCACCCTATTTAAATTTCAATCTTTTTTTAAGTTCTCAAACTTCCTACTCCACCTAGTAGATAATTTTTCTTTTGGGCAGTTAATATCATCCAACATATTCTATGTTTTACTTACTTATTTTGTTTATTTTCTATATCTCCCACTAAAATGTCAGCTCTGTGAAGGCAAGAGTTTTTCTAAGTGTATCCCCAATGCCTCCTGGCACAGAGTAGGTGCTCAATAAATACTTATTTGTTGTACTAAAAGAAGAGAGGAGTTACTTTTAGTAAGAGTGCCAGTGAAGGCTCCATGGAGAAGTTGGTATACAGGCTGCATGTTGACAGGCTCATAGAAGTGGAAGGGTTAGGGGGAAAAAAAGCTGAAAAAAGACAAGTGGATGAACACTCCACTTTTTCACCAAGGACAAATATTTTTAAATAATAAGGTTAGACTTACAGTCCAGATCCTATCATAATCAAGGATGTTCTTAAATTCCTTGCACATCTGGATCCACTAATCTACCTTTTGGGGTTTGGAGTAGTCTGCAAACACTGATCCTCCTGGTGGCCAGTAATACAATAGACATGTAAGTCAAACTAAAAAATGCAACTTAGCTAATATGGTATAGAAATCTCTGTAGTTGGGTCTCATTTTGCATTTTGAGACACACAAACAAAAATTGAGAGCTGGTAAAATTAAATAACTTTAGCAAGAACATAATATAAGCATATAGTAAGTTCACTGTTGAATGGTAATAGAATCCCACATCTCAGTCCAGTGCTCTGTCAGCCATGAAATTGTCCAGGAAATAGTATTTTTATTATTCTGTTACAATTTTAGCATTTTTTCTCCACATATACATCTATATTAATACAAATAGGAGGATTAGAAAATGTAAGAATTACATTTACAGTAACAACAAAACTGTAATATAGCCATGATGCCAACAAGAGCCTTAAGAATAATGTAATGGGGTCAGGGGGCACCCAAGATGGCCAAATAGGAACAGCTCCTGCCTCCAGCTCCCAGCGTGAGTGACACAGAAGATGGATGACTTCTGCATTTTCAACTGATGTACCAGGTTCATCTCACTGGGGCATGTTGGAGAGTTGGGGCTGGTCCGCGGGTGCAGCCTGAGCAGTGAGAACTGAAGCAGGATGAGGCATCGCCTCACCTGGGAAGTGCAAGGGGGAAGAGAATTCCTTTTCCTAGCCAAAGGAAAGTGAGACACACAATACCTGGAAAATCGGGTAACTCCCACCCTAATACTGTGCTTTACCAAGGGTCTTAGCAAATGGCACACCAGGAGATTATATCCCACACCCGGCCCAGAGGGTCCCATGCCCATGGAGCCTCCGTCATTGCTAGCACAGCAATTTGAGATCTAACTGCAAGGCAGCAGCGAGGCTGGGGGAGGGGACCCCACCATTGCTGAGGCTTAAGTAGGTAAACAAAGCTGCCAGGAAGCTCGAACTTGGTGGAGCCCACCACAGCTCAAGGAGACCAGCCTACCTCTACAGACTCCTCCTCTGGGGACAGAGCATAGATAAACAAAAAGCAGCAGAAACCTCGGCAGAGGTAAATGCCCCCTCTGACAGCTTTTAAGAGAACAGTGGATCTCCCAAAACAGAGGTTGAGATCTGAGAAGGCACAGACTGCCTGCTCAAGTGGGTCCCTGACCCCTGAGTAGCCTAACTGGGAGACATCCCACACTAGGTGCAGACCGACACCTCACACCTCCCATGGCGGGGTACACCCCTGAGACGAAGCTTCCAGAGCAAGAATCAGACAGCAACACTCGCTGTTCAGCAATATTCTATCTTCCACAGCCTCTGCTGCTGATACCCAGGAAAACAGCATCTGGAGTGGACCTCAAGCAAACTCCAGCAGACCTACAGCTGAGGGTCCTGACTGTGAAAAGAAAAATTAACAAACAGAAAGGACAACCATCCCAAAACCCGATCAGTACATCACCATCATCAAAGACTAAAGGCAAATAAAACAACAAAGATGGGGGGAATAAAAAACAAAGATGGGGGAAAAAAAAATTTCCAGTGCAGAAAAGCTGGAAATTCAAAAACTCACAGTGCATCTCTCCCTCCAAAGAAACACAGCTCATTGCCAGCAATGGGACAAAGCTGGACGGAAAATGACTTTGACGAGTTGAGAGAAGAAGGCTTCAGTCAATCAAACTTCTCAGAGCTAACGGAGGAACTCTGTAACCAGTGCAAAGAAATTAAAAATCTTGAAAAAAGAATGGATGAATGGATAACTAGAATAATCAATGCAGAGAAGATCTTAAAAGAACTGATAGAGATGAAAACCACAACAAGAGAACTACGTGACAAATGCACAAGCTTCAGTAACCGACTCGATCAACTGGAAGAAAGAGTATCAGCGACTGAAGATCAAATGAATCAAATGAAGTGAGAAGCGAAGTGTAGAGAAAAAAGAGTAAAAAGAAATGAACAAAGCCTCCAAGAAATATGAGATTATGTGAAAGGACCAAATCTACATCTGATTGGTGTGCCTGAAAGTGACGGGGAAAATGGAACCAAGTTGGAAAACACTCTGCAGGATATCATCCAGGAGAATTTCCCCAACCCAGTAAGGCAGCCCAACATTCAAATTCAAGAAATACAGAGAATGCCACAAAGATACTCCTTGAGAAGAGCAACTCCAAGACACAGAATTGTCAGATTCACCAAAGTTGAAATGAAGGGAAAAATATTAAGGGCAGCCAGAGAGAAAGATCAGGTTACACACAAAGGGAAGCCCATCAGACTAACAGCAGATATCTCAGCAGAAAGTCTCCAAGCCAGAAGAGAGTGGGAGCCAATATTCAACATTCTTAAAGAAAAGAATTTTCAATCCAGAATTTCATATCCAGCGAAACTAAGTTTCATCAGTGAAGGAGAAATAAAATCCTTTACAGATAGGCAAATGCTTAGAGATTTTTGCCACCACCAGGCCTGCCTTACAAGAGATCCTGAAGGAAGCAGGAACTAAACATGGAACTAAACATGGAAAGGAACAACAGGTACCAGCCATTGCAAAAACATGTCAACATATAAAGTCCATTGAGGCTAGGAAGAAACTGCATCAACTAGTGAGCAAAATAACCAGCTAATATCATAATGACAGGATCAAGTTCACACATAACAATATTAACCTTAAATGTTAATGGATTAAATGGTCCAATTAAAAGACACAGACTGGCAAACTGGATAAAGAGTCAAGACACATCAGTTTGCTGTATTCAGGAGACCCATCTCATATGCAGAGACACATATAGGCTCAAAATAAAGGGATGGAGGAAGATCTACCAAGCAAATGCAAAACAAAAAAAAGTAGGGGTTGCAATCCTAGTCTCTGATAAAACAGACTTTAAACCATCAAAGACCAAAAGAGACAAAGAAGGCCATTACATAATAGAAAAGGGATCAATTCAACAGGAAGAGCTAACTCTCCTAAATATATATGCACCCAATACAGGAGCGCCCACATTCATAAAACAAGTCCTTAGATACTTACAAAGAGACTTAGACTCCCATACAATAATAATGGGAGACTTTAAACACCTCACTGTCAACATTAGATCAACGAGAGAGAAATTTAACAAGGATATCCAGAAATTGACCTCAACTCTGCACAAAGCGGACCTAATAGACATCTATAGAACTCTCCACCCAAAATCAACAGAATATACATTCTTCTCAGCACCACATCGCACTTATTCCAAAATTGACCACATAGTTGGAAGTAAAGCACTCCTCAGCAAATGCGAAAGAACAGAAATAATAACAAACTGTCTCTCAGACCACGGTCAATCAAACTAGAACTCAGGACTAAGAAACTCAATCAAGACTGCTCAACTACATGGAAACTGAACAACCTGCTTCTCAATGACTACTGGGTACATAACGAAATGAAGGCAGAAATAAGGATGTTCTTTGAAACCAATGAGAACAAAGATACAACATACCAGAATCTCTGGGACAATTTTAAAGCAGTGTGTAGAGGGAAATTTATAGCACTAAAAGCCCACAAAAGAAAGCAGGAAAGATCTAAAATTGACACACTAACATCACAATTAAAAGAACTAGAGAAGCAAGAGCAAACACATTCAAAAGCTAGCAGAAAGCAAGAAATAACTAAGATCAGAGCAGAACTGAAGGAGATAGAGACACAAAAAACCCTCCAAAAAAATCAATGAATCCAGGAGCTGGTTATTGATAGACCGCTAGCAAGACTAATAAAGAAGAAAAGAGAGAAGAATCAAATAGACGCAACAAAAAATGATAAAGGGGATATCACCACCAACCCCACAGAAATACAAACTACCATCAGAGAATACTGTAAACACCTCTACACAAATCAACTAGAAAATCTAGAAGAAATGGATAATTTCCTGGACACTTACACAACTCCCAAGAAGTTGAATCCCTGAATAGACCAATAGCAGGCTCTGAAATTGAGGCAACAATTAATAGCCTACCAACCAAAAAAAGTTCAGGACAAGACAGATTCACAGCTGAATTCTACGAGAAGTACAAAGAGGAGTTGGTACCAATCCTTCTGAAACTATTCCAATCAATAGAAAAAGAGGGAATCCCCCCTAAATCATTTTCTGAGGCAAACATCATCCTGATATCAAAGCCTGACAGAGATACAACAAAAAAAGAGAATTTTAGACCAATATCTCTGATGAACATCGATGCAAAAATCCTCCATAAAATACTGGCAAATCGAATCCAGCAGCACAGCAAAAAGGTTATCCACCATGATCAAGTGGGCTTCACCCCTGGGATGCAAGGCTGGTTCAACATACGCAAATCAATAAACGTAATTCAGCATATAAACAGAACCAAAAACAAAAACCACATGATTATCTCAACAGATGCAGAAAAGAACTTTGACAAAATTCAACAGCCCTTCATGCTAAAAACGTTCAATAAATTCAGTATTGATGGAATGTATCTCAAAATAATGAGTTATTTATGACAAACCCACAGCTAATATCATACTGAATGGGAAAAAACTGGAAAAATTTCCTTTGAAAACTGGCACAAGACAGGGATGCCCTCTCTCACCACTCCTATTCAACATAGTGTTGGAAGTTCTGGCTAGGGCAATCAGGCAAGAGAAAGAAATCAAGCGTATTCTCTTAGGAAAAGAAGAAGTCAAATTGTCCCTGTTTGCAGATGACATGATTGTATATTTAGAAAACCCCATCGTCTCAGCCCAAAATCTCCTTAAGCTGATAAGCAACTTCAGCAAAGTCTCAGGATACAAAATCAATGTGCAAATATCACAAGCATTCTTATACACCAGTAACAGACAAACAGAGAGCCAAATCATGAATGAAGTCCCATTCACAATTGCTTCAAAGAGAATAAAATACCTAGGAATCCAACTTACAAGGGATGTAAAGGACCTCTTCAAGGAGAACTACAAACCACTGCTCAGTGAAATCAAAGAGGACACCAACAAATGGAAGAGCATACCATGTTCATGGATAGGAAGAATCAATATCGTGAAAATGGCCATACTGCCCAAGGTAATTTATAGATTCAATGCCATCTCCACTAAGCTACCAATGACTTTCTTCACAGAATTGGAAAAAACTGCTTTAAAGTTCATGTGGAACCAAAAAGGACCCTGCATTGCCAAGACAATCCTAAGCCAAAAGAAAAAAGCTGGAGGCGTCATGCTACCTGACTTCAAACTATACTACAAGGCTACAGTAACCAAAACAGCATGGTACTGGTACCAAAACAGAGATATAGACCAATGGAACAGAACAGAGCCCTCAGAAATAATACCACACATCTACAGACATGTGATATTTGACAAACCTGAGAAAAACAAGAAATGGGGAAAGGATTCCCTATTGAAATGGTGCTGGGAAAATTGGCTAGCCATAAGTAGAAAGCTGAAACTGGATCCTTACCTTACTCCTTATACAAAAACTAATTCAAGATGGATTAGAGACTTAAATATTAGACCTAAAACCATAAAAACCCTAGATGAGGCTGGGGCACAGCAAGATGGCCGAATAGGAACAGTTCCAGTCTCCAACACTCAGAGCAAGTGACACAGAACACCGGTGATTTCTGCATTTTCAACTGAGGTACTGGGGTCATCTCACTAGGGAGTGACGGACAATCGGTGCTGGTCAGCTGTTGCAGCCCGACCAGCGAGAGCTGAAGCAGGGCGAGGCATTGCCTCACCTGGGAAGCGCAAGGGGGAAGGGAATCCCTTTTCCTAGCCAGGGGAACTGAGACATACAACACCTGGAAAAATGGGTAACTCCCACCCCAATATTGCGCTTTAAGCAAACGGGAGCACCAGGAGAATATATCCCACACCTGGCCGGGAGAGTCCCACGCCCACGGAGCCTCCCTCACTGCTAGCACAGCAGTCTGCAATATAACCGAAATGGCAGCAGCGAGGCTGGGGGAGGGGCACCCGCCATTGCTGAGGCTTAAGTAGGTAAACAAAGCCGCTGGGAAACTCGAACTGGGTAGAGCTCACAGCAGCTCAAGGAAACCTGCCTGTCTCTGTAGACTCCACCTCTGGGGACAGGGCAGAGCTAAAAAAAAAACAACAACAAAAAGGCAGCAGAACCTCTGCAGACGCAAACGACTCTGACAGCTTTGAAGAGAGCAGTGGATCTCCCAACACAGAGGTTGAGATCTGAGAAGGGCCAGACGGCCTGCTCAAGTGGGTGCCTGACCCCTGAGTAGCCTAACTGGGGGACATTCCCCACTAGGGGCAGTCTGACACCCCACACCTCACAGGGTGGAGTACACCCCTGAGAGGAAGCTTCCAAAGTAAGAATCAGACAGGTACACTCACTGTTCAGCAATATTCTATCTTCTACAACCTCTGCTGCTGATACCCAGGCAAACAGGGTCTGGAGTGGACCTCAAGAAATCTCCAACAGACCTACAGCTGAGGGTCCTGACTGTCAGAAGGAAAACTATCAAAGAGGAAGAACACCTATACCAAAACCCCATCAGTCGTCACCATCATCAAAGACCAGCAACAGATAAAACCACAAAGATGGGGAAGAAGCAGGGCAGAGGAGCTGGAAATTCAAAAAATAAGAGTGCATCTCCCCCTGCAAAGGAGCGCAACCCATCGCCAGCAACGGATCAAAGCTGGTCAGAGAATGACTTTGATGAGATGAGAGAAGAAGGCTTCAGTCCATCAAACTTCTCAGAGCTAAAGGAGGAATTACATAGCCAGCGCAAAGAAACTAAAAATCTTGAAAAAAGAGTGGAAGAATTGACAGCTAAACTAATTAATGCAGAGAAGGTCATACACGAAATGACAGAGATGAAAACCATGACACAAGAAATACGTGACAAATCCACAAGCTTCAGTAACCAACTCGATCAACTGGAAGAAAGAGTATCAGCGATTGAGGATCAAATGAATGAAATGAAGCGAGAAGAGAAACCAAAAGAAAAAAGAAGAAAAAGAAATGAACAAAGCCTGCAAGAAGTATGGGATTATGTAAAAAGACCAAATCTACGTCTGACTGGGGTGCCTGAAAGTGAGGGGGAAAATGGAACCAAGTTGGAAAACACTCTTCAGGATATCATCCAGGAGAACTTCCCCAACCTAGCAGGGCAGGCCAACATTCAAATTCAGGAAATACAGAGAACACCACAAAGATACTCCTCCAGAAGAGCAACTCCAAGACACATAATTGCCAGATTCACCAAAGTTGAAATGAAGGAAAAAATCTTAAGGGCAGCCACAGAGAAAGGTCGGGTTACCCACAAAGGGAAGTCCATCAGACTAACAGCAGACCTCTCGGCAGAAACTCTACAAGCCAGAAGAGAGTGGGGGCCAATATTCAACATTCTTAAACAAAAGAATTTTCAACCCAGAATTTCATATCCAGCCAAACTAAGTTTCATCAGTGAAGGAGAAATAAAATCCTTTACAGATAAGCAAATGCTTAGAGATTTTGTCACCACCAGGCCTGCCTTACAAGAGACCCTGAAGGAAGCCCGAAACATGGAAAGGAACAACCGGTACCAGCCATTGCAAAAACATGCCAAAATGTAAAGACCATCGAGGCTAGGAAGAAACTGCATCAACTAACAAGCAAAATAACCGGTTAATATCATAATGGCAGGATCAAGTTCACACATAACAATATTAACCTTAAATGTAAATGGACTAAATGCTCCAATTAAAAGACACAGACTGGCAAACTGGGTAAAGAGTCAAGACCCATCAGTCTGCTGTATTCAGGAGACCCATCTCACATGCAGAGACACACATAGGCTCAAAATAAAGGGATGGAGGAAGATCTACCAAGCAAATGGAGAACAAAAAAAAGCAGGGGTTGCAATCCTAGTCTCTGATAAAACAGACTTTAAACCGTCAAAGATCAAAAGAGACAAAGAAGGCCATTACATAATGGTAAAGGGATCAATTCCACAGGAAGAGCTAACTCTCCTAAATATATATGCACCAATACAGGAGCACCCAGATTCATAAAGCAAGTCCTTAGAGACTTACAAAGAGACTTAGACTCCCATACAAGAATAATGGGAGACTTCAACACTCCACTGTCAACATTAGACAGATCAACGAGACAGAAAGTTAACAAGGATATCCAGGAATTGAACTCATCTCTGCACCAAGCGGACCTAATAGACATCTACAGAACTCTCCACCCCAAATCAACAGAATATACATTCTTCTCAGCACCACATCGCACTTATTCCAAAATTGACCACATCATTGGAAGTAAAGCACTCCTCAGCAAATGTAAAAGAACAGAAATTATAACAAACTGTCTCTCAGACCACAGTGCAATCAAACTAGAACTCAGGACTAAGAAACTCAATCAAAACCGCTCAACTACATGGAAACTGAACAATCTGCTCCTGAATGACTACTGGGTACATAACGAAATGAAAGCAGAAATAAAGATGTTCTTTGAAACCAATGAGAACAAAGATACAACATACCAGAATCTCTGGGACACATTTAAAGCAGTGTGTAGAGGGAAATTTATAGCACTAAATGCCCACAAGAGAAAGCAGGAAAGATCTAAAATTGACACTCTAACATCACAATTAAAAGAAGTGGAGAGGCAAGAGCAAACACATTCAAAAGCTAGCAGAAGGCAAGAAATAACTAAGATCAGAGCAGAACAGAAGGAGATAGAGACACAAAAAATACTCCAAACAATCAATGAATTCAGGAGTTGGTTTTTTGAAAAGATCAACAAAATTGACAGACCGCTAGCAAGACTAATAAAGAAGAAAAGAGAGAGGAATCAAATAGATGCAATAAAAAATGATAAAGGGGATATCACCACCGACCCCACAGAAATACAAACGACCATCAGAGAATACTATAAACACCTCTACCCAAATCAACTAGAAAATCTAGAAGAAATGGATAATTTCCTGGACACTTACACTCTCCCAAGACTAAACCAGGAAGAAGTTGAATCCCTGAATAGACCAATAGCAGGCTCTGAAATTGAGACAACAGTTAATAGCCTACCCACCAAAAAAAGTCCAGGACCAGATGGATTCACAGCTGAATTCTACCAGATGTACAAGGAGGAGCTGGAACCATTCCTTCTGAAACTATTCCAATCAACAGAAAAAGAGGGAATCCTCCCTAACTCATTTTATGAGGCCAACATCATCCTGTTACCAAAGCCTGGCAGAGACACAACAAAAAAAGAGAATTTTAGACGAATATCCCTGATGAACATCGATGCAAAAATCCTCAATAAAATACTGGCAAACCGGATTCAGCAGCACATCAAAAAGCTTATCCACCATGATCAAGTGGGCTTCATCCCTGGGATGCAAGACTGTTTCAACCTTCGCAAATCAGTAAACGTAATCCAGCATATAAACAGAACCAAAGACAAGGACCACATGATTATCTCAATAGATGCAGAAAAGGCTTTTGAAAAAATTCAACAGCCTTTCATGCTAAAAACGTTCAATAAATTCGGTACTGATGGAACGTACCTCAAAATAATAAGAGCTATTTATGACAAACCCACAGCTAATATCATACTGAATGGGCAAAAACTGGAAAAATTCCTTTGAAAACTGGCACAAGACAGGGATGCCCTCTCTCACCACTCCTATTCAACATAGTGTTGGAAGTTCTGGCTAGGGCAATCAGGCAAGAGAAAGAAATCAAGGGTATCCAGTTAGGAAAAGAAGAAGTCAAATTGTCCCTGTTTGCAGATGACATGATTGTATATTTAGAAAACCCCATTGTCTCAGCCCAAAATCTCCTTAAGCTGATAAGCAACTTCAGCAAAGTCTCAGGATACAAAATAATGTGCAAAAATCACAGGCATTCTTATACACCAGTAACAGACAAACAGAGAGCCAAATCAGGAATGAACTTCCATTCACAATTGCTTCAAAGAGAATAAATACCTAGGAATCCAACTTACAAGGGATGTAAAGGACCTCTTCAAGGAGAACTACAAACCACTGCTCAGTGAAATCAAAGGGGACACAAACAAATGGAAGAACATACCATGCTCATGGATAGAAAGAATCAATATCGTGAAAATGGCCATGCTGCCCAAGGTTATTTATAGATTCAATGCCATCCCCATCAAGCTACCAATGAGTTCTTCACAGAATTGGAAAAAACGGCTTTAAAGTTCATATGGAACCAAAAAAGAGCCCGCATTGCCTAGACAATCCTAAGTCAAAAGGACAAAGCTGGAGGCGTCACGCTACCTGACTTCAAACTATACTACAAGGCTACAGTAACCAAAACAGCATGGCACTGGTACCAAAACAGAGATATAGACCAATGGAACAGAACAGATTCCTCAGAAATAATGCTGCACATCTACAGCCATCTGATCTTTGACAAACCTGAGAGAAACAAGAAATGGGGAAAGGATTCCCTATTTAATAAATGGTGCTGGGAAAATTGGCTAGCCAGAAGTAGAAAGCTGAAACTGGATCCTTTCCTTACTCCTTATACGAAGATTAATTCAAGATGGATTAGAGACTTAAATGTTAGACCTAATACCATAAAAACCCTAGAAGAAAACCTAGGTAGTACCATTCAGGACATAGGAATAGGCAAGGACTTCATGTCTAAAACACCAAAAGCAATGGCAGCAAAAGCAAAAATTGACACATGGGATCTAATTAAACTAAAGAGCTTCTGCACAGCAAAAGAAACTACCATCAGAGTGAACAGGCAACCTACAGAATGGGAGAAAATTTTTGCAATCTACTCATCTGACAAAGGGCTAATATCCCAAACCTATAAAGTACTCAATCAAATTTACAAGAAAAAAACAAACAACCCCATCAAAAAGTGGGCAAAGGATATGAACAGACATTTCTCAAAAGAAGACAACCATACAGCCAACAGACACATGAAAAAATGCTCATCATCACTCGCCATCAGAGAAATGCAAATGAAAACCACAATGAGATACCGTCTCACACCAGTTAGAATGGCAATCATTAAAAAATCAGGAAACAACAGGTGCTGGAGAGGATGTGGAGAAATAGGAACACTTTTACACTGTTGGTGGGACTGTAAACTAGTTCAACCATTATGGAAAACAGTGTGGCAATTCCTCAAGGATCTAGAACTAGAAATACCATTTGACCCAGCCATCCCATTACTGAGGATATACCCAAAGGATTATAAATCATGCTGCTATAAAGACACATGCACATGTATGTTTATTGCGGCACTATTCACAATAACAAAGACTTGGAATCAACCCAAATGTCCACCAATGACAGACTGGATTAAGAAAATGTGGCACATATACGCCATGGAATACTATGCAGCCATAAAAAAGGATGAGTTCGTGTCCTTTGTAGGGACATGAATGCAGCTGGAAACCATCATGCTCAGCAAACTATCAGAAGATCAGAAAACCAAATGCCATATGTTCTCACTCTTAGGTGGGAATTGAACAATGATATCACTTGGACACAGGAAGGGGAACATCACACACTGGGGCCTATTGTGGGGAGGAGGGAGTGAGGATGGATAGCATTAGGAGATATACCTAATGTAAATGAGGAGTTAATGGGTGCAGCACACCAACATGGCACATGTATACATATGTAACAAACCTGCCGTTGTGCACATGTACCGTAGAACTTAAAGTATAATAAAAAAAGAATAATGTAATGAAAGCTATAGAATGTTCATGAAGTGTACAAAAGATGACATACAAGTTAAGAGATATGGAATGAATAGAAAGACTGTGAATGGAAAGACTCATTGTTGTATAAATGTCAAGTTGCTCCAAATTGATTTATAAATTCAAAGTATTTCCAACCCAAATTCCAACGGTATGTTTTTTAACTTGATTCTGTAATCATCTGGAAGTATAAGTGAATGGTACTGGCTAAAAATTATAGAAAAATAAGAAGCCTACTTAAACATACCCTAAGCTCGTATTAAGTAAAACAAAACTGAATATAGGAATGGATAAATGGAACAATGCAAGGAAACTGAGATAAGCTACAGATATACATCTATATGGAAATTTGCTCTGTGATAAAGATCATATCTCAAAGGTATGAAGAAATGTGGAATTATTTAATAGGTGACGTTAGGTCTATTATCTACCCACTTGGAAAAAAAATTAAGTCATATTCCAGCTATGGATTGAGTTGTGTTTATCCAAAATTCCGATGTCAAAGCCCTAAGCCTCAGTATGATGGTATTTAGAGATTGGGCTTTTGGGAGATGGTTAGGTTTAGATGAGATCAGAAGGGTGAGGCTCTCATGATAAGATTAGTACCCCTATTAAAGACCTTTCTTGTCTGTCTATTTCTCTCTCTCTCTCTCTCTCTCTCTCTCTCTCTCTCTCTGCCTTGTGAGGACACAATGAGAAGGTGGCTATCTGCAAGCCAGGAAGAGGGCTCACACCAGAAACCAGACCCTGCCAGAACCTTGGTCTTGGACTTTCTAGCCACCGGAACTGTAAGACATAAAATTTTGCTGTTTATGTCACTCAGTTTTTGTTATGGTGGCTCAAGCACATTAAGACAACATTGTACACAAAATTAAAGCAGATTCATAATTTATGTGTTTAGGAAACTTAAAAATTCTCTAAGAATATGTAGATTCTACTTTTACAAATTTTAGTTAAGGAAAGCCCTTTGAAACATCATACCAAAGGCAGAAACCACAAAGAAAAAAGTAGATTTGGCTATGAAAAGTTTAAAACTGTTTAGCAAAAGACAGAATAAACTGTTTAAAAAACCATAATTAATATTTTACAAATGAATAAGAAAAAGAAAGAATTCCCCAATAGGAAAATGACAAAAAGAGTAGTGATTTTTTACAATGAAATAGAAACAGCAAGAAATATTATGAAAAAGATGCTTAACTTCACTCATAATAGAAAAACTGCAGTTAATACAAGAAAATACCTTTCACCTTTTTGGTTGCCCTGTATTGGTGAATGAGTAAAGAGACCTGTTTGGTAAGAGTTCAAATTGGTACATTTTGAGGACATTGAGGAATTATCTTTATAGATTTGAAATGTATATTTTTAAATATAATTATTCCATTTTAAAAATATATGGTAATAGTGAGACAAGAATATATACAATAATCTGTAATAAAATGTTTACTGCAACATTCATATTAATATAATATTAAGATACTAGAAACAAGAAAATGTTCATCACTAGGGATTGGTTACACTAGTTTTCTTACCTGGGAACGATGGAATGTCATGTAACTATTTAAAAAGATGAGATAGCTTCATACATATTAACATGAAAATATATATACATAATATTGTTATTGTTTTTAAAGGTTTTAAATGACATATAGTTTATTTCCCATTTAAAAATATAATCACATATATTTAAAAATCAGGAGGAATATTCACTAAAATGATAAAAGTGATATTTTAGGGAGTTGAAGAAGGACTGTCACTTTCTACTTCATAAAAATCAGTATTACATAATATTTTTTATGATGTTGTACTACTTTGATAAACAGGCAAAAGCATTTTAAGGATATTTCTATTGTGCAAAAGAAAAAATTAAAAACTTCTTTTTACTTTATAAATATTTTATATGTCTCATTACTCAATCTACAAAAACCGAAATTTCCAATATAATATCAATCAACATTATCTGCAATTTTATCATAATTATAAAAGAGTGCCTTTTCAAAAGATGTTACACAGTGTACTAATATTTCTTTTGAATTTCTTGACAATTCTGTGGGATTTAAATGATTTCTTAAAAAGTCTTATTATGTAGGCCAATGATCCAAACACTCAGGATTTAACACAGCTGGAGAAGCTGCATACAATTTTCTTGAACTGAACTCAGGCAATATCAATTCACTGAGCCCCGTGAACTGTACTTGCTTATCATATATTCAACACAGAAAGGAGGTTGTCATTTATTCTTTAACATGCTTACCTTGCCAATAGCTGGTGTGACTCCAGCAGAGTTATTGATTCAAATTCCCATTTCCTGTCCAAGCTCACAGGGTTTATAAGTGCCTTGTGGTTCATTTTTGGTCAAAAAGGGATCCTGCTAATTCCCAAGAACATTATCACTGGTAAGAGTCTGCCTGGTAATTGATATTTAAGTGTAAACATTACAAAAATGTTTGAAGTAAGAATCTCCAATATTCATATAAACAATGTCTAATATTGTACACTTTAAAATCTTCCTACCTATTAAGTACAGTTACAAATATAAGAACTCTTTCTATGAATGTTTTAGTGTGCAAAATGTGGACCCAAGCAATGTTAATTTAGCAGTAGAATCAGTTGCTTCTAATTAAAATATCCATTTTCTTTACTAAAAATGTTATAGGAGCAAGAGGCAGAGCAAGATGCTAAATAGAAACCTTCAAGGATTATCTTCCCTGCAGGAACACCAAATTGAACAACCATCCACACAAAAAAGCACCTTCATAAGAACCAAAAATCAGTTAAGTAATGAAAGTACTTGGTTCTAACTTCATATTACAGAAAAAGGCCCTGAAGAGGGTACGAAAGACAGTCTTGAACTGCTGACACCATCCCCCAGCAGCAACCTCTTTGCACAGAGACAGAATGTGTGGGACTTTGCATTGGAACTCAGTGCTGCTGTCACAGTGGAAAGCAACACTTGATAGAACTCAGCTGGAACCCACCGAGGGAGCATTTATACCAGCCCTAGCCAAAATCATCCATTCTAGCCATTGGTACCTGAGTTCCAGCAAACCTCAGCCCTGCAGACTAAAGTGCTTTGGGGTCCTAAACAAATCTAAAAGGCTGTCTAGGTCACAAGGATTGCAATTCCTAGGCAATTCCTAGGCTCAGAACCAGCAAATTTTGGGAGCATGCAGACAAGAAAGTGCTTGCATTACACATCCCTCAACCCCAGGCAGTGCAGCTCACAGTTCCAAGACAGATTCCTTCTCCCTGCTTGAGGAGAAGAGAGGAAAGAGTAAAGAGAACATTGTATTTGCAACTTGGATATCAGCTCAACCACAGTAGAATAGGGCAATGGACAGAGTCCTGCGGCACCCATTCTAGGCCCTAGCTCCCAGACATTTCTAGACACACCCAGGGCCTGAAGGGAATCCATTGCCTTGAAGGGGAGGACCCATTCCTGGAAAGATTCATCACCTACTGACTAAAGAGTGCTTGACCCTGAATTATCAGCAGTGGTGCCAAGGCAGTGCTTGCCATGGGACTTGGGTGAGACACAGAGATGTGCTGGCTTCTGGTGTGACCCTGGACATTCCCAGCTGTGGTGGCTATGGTGAGAGACTGCTTTTGAGAAAAAGAGAGGGAAGTGTAAAAGAGACTTTGTCTTGCAGCTTAGGTACTAGCTCTGCTACAGTGGGGTAGAGCACTCAGTGGGTTCTTAGGGTTCCTGATTCTAGACTTTGGCTCTTGAGCAGCACTTCTGGACCTGCCCTGGGCAAAAGAAGAGCAACTTCACTTGAAGAAAGGTCCCAGGCCTGGCAGCATTTACCACAAGTTGATTGAAGAGCCCTTAGGCCTTGATTGAACATCGGTAATACCCAGGCCATACTCGCTTTGGGCCTGGTGGTGGTGATGGTCACCAGCAGAGAGACTCCTCTGTTTGAGGAAAGGAAAGAGTAGCAAGGACTTTGTCTTGTGGCTGGAGTGCCTGTTCAGCCACAGTAGAATGGAGCACCAGGTATATTCTTAAGATTGCTGATTCCAGGCCCTGGCTCCCAGAGGGCATCTCTGTACACATCCAGAGCTAGGAGAAGCTTACCACTCTGAAGAGAAGCACATAAGCCTATCTGGCTTTGACACCTGCTAACTGTAGAACCCTAGGGTGTTGAGTGAACATCGGTGGTAGCTAGGTGGTGATTACAGTAGGCATTGGGCAAGACCCAGTACCATGCTGGCTTTAGGTCTGAGCCAGCACAGTCCCAGGGATGGTGGCCACAGGGGGCTTGCACCACCCCTCCAGCTCCAGGCAGCTCAGCAGAGAGAGGGAGGGCGGGAAATGAA
This sequence comes from Trachypithecus francoisi, assembly GCF_009764315.1. Classification (NCBI taxonomy): domain Eukaryota; kingdom Metazoa; phylum Chordata; class Mammalia; order Primates; family Cercopithecidae; genus Trachypithecus; species Trachypithecus francoisi. Next base: position 96,471,985 of record NW_022681456.1, on the reverse strand, counting down.
GGAGGGCATAGTGGGTGGAGATGGGGAAAAAGTAAGGAAAAAGAACAAGAGTCTTTGCCTGGTAATCCAGAGAATTCTTCTGGATCTTATCCTAGACAAGCAAGGTGGTACTTTTATGAGTCAGCAAAAGCCACAGTGTTACTGGGCTTGGGGTGCCCCCTAATGCAGATTCGGCTGCAGAGATCAAAACTGTAGATTACAATACCCAAGTCCCTTAAAATATCTGGAAATCCTTCTCAGGAAGAATGGGTACAAAATAGCTCAAACTGTGAAGACTATAATAAACCTAACTCTTCAATGCCCTTACACTGGCAAATATCCACAAGCATCAAGATCATCCATAATCTCACAAAATGAACAAAATAAGCTACCAAGGACAAATCCTGGAAAGACAGAGACACATGAGTTTTCAGACAGAAACTTCAACATAACTGTTTTGAGGAAACTTGGGGAAACTCAAGGTAACACAGAGAAGGAATTAAGAGTCCTACCAGACAAATTTTAAAAAAAGATAGAAATCATTAAAAAGAAAAAATTCTGGAGTTGAACAATGCAATTGACATATTGAAGAATGCATCAGAGTCTCCTAACAGCCAAACTGACTAAGTAAAATTAAGAATTAGTGATCTTGAAGACAGGGTGTTTGAAAATAGACAGTCAGAGGAGACAAAAGGAGAAAGAATGAAGCATGCATACAGGATCTAGAAAACAGGCTTTAAAGGTCAAGTCTAAGTTAATGGCCTAAAGAGAAGGTAGAGAGAGAGATGGGGTAGAAAGTTTATTCAAATGGACAATAACAGAGAACATCCCAACCTTAGAGAAAGATATCAATATTCAAGTATAAAAAGGTTATAGAACACCAAGCAGATTTAGTCCACATAAGACTACCTCAAGACATCCAATCATCAAACTCTCAAAGGTCAAGGATAAAGAAAAAAATCCTAAAAGTAGCAAGGGAAAAGAAAAAAATAATATACAGTGCAGCTCCAATAAGTCTGGCAGCAGACTTCTCAGTGGAAACTTTACAGGCCAGAAGAGAGTGGCATGACATATTTAAAGTGTTGAAGGAAAAAAAAAAACTTTCATTCTAGAATAGTATATTCAGTGAAAATGTCCTTCAGACATAAAGGAGAAATAAAGATTTTTCCAGACAAACAAAAGATGAGGAATTTCATAACACCAGACCTGTCTTACAAGAAATGCTAAAGGGAGTTCTTCAATCTGAAAGAAAAGGATACAAATGAGCCATAAGAAATCATCTGAAGGTACAAAACTCACCGGTAATAAGTACACAGAAAAACACAGAATGCTATAACACTGTAAAGGTGGAGTATAAACTACTCTTAAGTAGAAAGATGAAAAGCAAACCAATTAAAAATAATTACTACAACAACTTTTCAAGACACAGTACAATAAGATACAAACAGAAACAAGAAAAAGTTAAAACTGAGGGAGAAAAAGTTAAAGCATAGATTTTTTACTAGTTTTCCCTTTGCCTGATTTTTTATGCAATCAATGTCAAGTGGTCATCTCCTTGAAAAAATGGGTTATAAGATATTATTTGCAAGCTTCTTGCTAAGTTCAACTGAAAAATATATACAACAGATATACTAAAAATAAAAAGCAAGACATTAAAACATACCACCAGAGAAAAATCAAATTCAATAAAAGGAAGACAGAAAGGAAAGAAAGAAGAGAAGACAACAGAACAACTGGAAAACAAATAACAAAATGACAGAAGTAAGTCATTACTTATCAATAATAACATTGAATGTAAATGGGCTAAGCTGTCCAATCAAAAAACATGGAGTGGCTGAACGGATTAAAAACAAAAAAAAAAGAAAAAAAAAAACCAACAATCTCTTGCCTACAAGAAACAGGTTTCAATTATAAAGACACTAATAGAGTGAAAAGAAAGAAATGGAAAAAGATAGTCCATGCAAATGGAAACAAGAAAAGAGCAGAAGTAGCTATACCTATATCAGACAAAATAGATTTCAAGACAAAAACTATAAAAGAAGACAAAGAAGATGATTAAATCATGATAAAGCATTTATTCAGCAAGAGTACACAACACTTACAAATGTATAGGCACAACACTGCAGCACCCAGACATATACAGCAAATATTATTAGAGCTAAAGGGGGAGTAGACCCCAATACAGTAACAGCTGGAGACTTCAACAGCTAGTACTGGAAGTCCTAGCTAGAGCAATCAGAAAAGAGAAAGAAATATACATTGGAAAGGAAAAAGTCAAATTTCCATTGTTTGCAGAAGATATAATCTTGTATTTGGAACAACCTAAAGACTCCAACAAAAATCTATTCGAACTGATACAAAAGTTCAGTAAATCTGCAGGATACAAACTCGACATACAAAAATCAATAGCATGTCTATATACCGACAGCTAACAATCTGAAAAAGAAATCAAAAAAGTAATCCCATTTGCAGTAGCCACAAATAAAATAAAATACCTAGGAATTAAGTTACCCAAAGAAGTGAAAGGTCTCTACAATGAAAACTATAAACATTGATGAAAGAAATTGAAGAGGATATAAAAGAATGCAAAGATATTCTATGTTCATGGAATGGAAGAATGAATATTGTTTAAATGTCCATACTACCGAAAGCATTCTACAGTTTCAATGGAATCTCTATCATAATACCAATGAGATTCTTCATAGAAACAGAAAAAGCAATCCTAAAACTTACATGGAACCAAAAAAGACACAGAATAGCCAAAGCTATTCTGAGCAAAAAGAACAAAACTGGAGGAATCACATTACCTGACTTCAAAGTATGCTACTGAGCCATCATAACCAAAGCAGCATGGTACTGTCATAAACACAGAAATATTGACCACTGGGACAGAATAGGGAACCCAGAAACAAATCTATACATTTACAGTGAACTCATTTTTGACAAAGGTGCCAAGAACATACACTGGGGAAAGACTGTCTCTTCAATCAATAGTACTGGAAAAGTTGGATATCTATATGTAGAAGAATGAAACTAGAGCCTTATTTCATACCATACACAAAAATCAAGCTGAACTGGATTAAATATTTTAACCTATGACCTGAATCTCTGCAACTACTAGAAGAAAACATTGGGGAAACTCTCCAGGACATTGGAGTAGGCAAAGGTTTCTTCAGTGATATCCCACAAATATAGGCAACCAAAGTAAAAATGGAGAAATCTCATCTAGTTAAAAAGGTTCTGCAGAGGAAAGGAAACAATCAACAAAGTAAAGAGACAACCCACAGAATGGGAGAAAATATTTGCAAACTACCCATCTGACAACGGATTAATAACCAGAATATATACGGAGCTCAAACAACTTTACAGGAAAAATCAAATTAGAAATGGGCAAAAGGTCTGGATAAACATTTCTCAAATGAAGACATACAAATGGCAAACAAGTATATGAAAAGGTGCATACTATTGATCATCAGAGAAATGCAAATCAAAACTACAATGAGATATCATCTCACCCCAGTCAAAAAGGCTTATATCCAAAAAACAAACAATAACAAATGCTGGCGAGGATGTGGAGAAACAGGAACCCTCATACCTAGTTGGTGGGAATGTATGTTAGTGCAACCACTGTGGAGAACAAGTTAGACGTTCCTCAGAAAACTAAAATAGAGCTACCATATGATCCAGCAATCCCACTGCTGTGTACATACCCCAAAGAAAGGAAATCAGTGTGTTGAAGAGATAACTGCAATCTCTTCAATATTATAGCACTATTCACAATAGCCAAGATTTGGAAGCAGCCTAAGTATTCAACAAATGAGCAGATAATGAAAATGTGGTACTTAGATGCAACGAAGATGGAGTACTATTCAGCCATAAAAAAGAACGAGATCCTGTCTTTTGCAACAAAATGGATAAAACTGGAGATCATTATGTTAAGAGAAATAAGCCAGGCACAGAAAGATGAAGATCACATGGTGCGACTGATTTGTGACTTCTAAACATTAAAACAATTCAACTAATGGAGATAAAAATAGAAGTAAGTTTATCAGAGGCTGGGGTGCATAGTGTGGGGTGGGGGGAATGGGGATGGTTAATGGATACAAAAAAATAGAAAGAATAAAGAATAGTACTTGATAACACAATAGGGTGACTGTAGTCAATAATAATTTGTGTATTCAAAAATAATTTAAAGAGTATAATGGGATTGTTTGTAACACAAAGGATAAATGCTTGAGGTGATGGGTTCCTCATTTAGCCTAAAGTGATTATTATACATAGCATGCTTGTATCAAAGCATCTCATATACCTTATAAATATATACACCTACTATGTACCCACAAAAATTTTAAAAAATAATAAACATTTTTGAAAGCTATATGAATAGGTAAAGGAAATATTCCTGCTATTTTGGCATGCAACCTTTCCTGGTTTTTTTGTTTATTGCTTCTTATTTGAGATAAAGTTGTGAAATGGTGGAAATAACCTTGATGGAGAAATCAATATGTTAATTTTCTTTTAGACCACTGAGTTTTAAAAACTTAACTGAACTCCTTCATCACTTGATGACAGTCTATGTCGTTAAATAGCATAAAATGTACTTATAATCTATCATCCTTTAATGAAACATAACATTTATCATTAAATATTAGAAAATTTTATTCCTCAAGAATATACTAGTGTTGGGACTTCTACTGTTTGATAAATTAATTATAATATATATATGTGTGTATTTAGAAATGCTTAGAGAATATAAATTAAAATATTTTGTTTGATCTTCAAAAGAAATTTACCAAAGTAATGATATAATGCATTCCATCATTTTCAGTTCCTTAATGTACTCAGGCAGACCATCAAATTTGTCTTCATCATATATGAAGTCTATCTGACGTTCCTTGCAGTCAATACTGAACATCCTGTACCAAGGAGCACTGCAGATACGAGATTCCAACATCAGGAAAACAGACAACCAAATATTGTTGAAGAATCACAAGTAGCTTATAAGTGACTGCATTCAATTAGAAATTTAAATATTGGTGTGAGTTTTGGGTTATCTTTTTTTTTTTTTTATGGACATTTTCTTTTATTTATATCTTTGTTGGTGACATGGATATAATCATTTGTCAAAACTCATCAAATTGTGTACTTAAAATGGATGCATTTTATTGTATGTGAGTTATACATGAATGAAAAAGACATTAAAAAGAAAAAAACTGTTAGATGGGTAAAAGGTATGAATAGATAATTTTTAAAAAGATACAAATCTCCAAGAAGCTCATGAAAAGTACTCCATTAGTCATCAGGAATATGCAAATTATAACCACTGTGAGATGTTATTCCATATGTATCACAAACGTCTACTCTATCACTCATTAGTTTCGCTCCTAGGTCCGAATCCAAAATAAATAAGGACATATATCTACTAAGACTTGTGCAGGCTTCCTTTTCCCCCCACATATAAGTGAGATCACATAGTGTTTCTCTTCCTTATCTGGCTTATTTCACTTAGTATAATGTCCTCAAGATTCATCCATGTTGTTGAAAATAGCAGAATTTTCTTCTTTTTTAAGGTTCAATAATATTCTATTGTATGTTTATACCACATTTTCTTTATCCATTTATCTGTTGATAGATAATTTGTTCCCATATATTGACCGTTGTAAATAATGCTGCAGTTAACAAAGGAGTGTAGATATCTTTTATATACTAATTTCATTTTCTTTGGATGTATACCCAGCAGTCTAAGAAAAAGAGAACGAAAATGATTATTTTGTTGGAACTGAGAAGATAATATATGACAATGATTACCGTTACACATCTCTCTCTCTTATACGCACACACATCCACATCCACACACATATATATTACAATATAATTACTACACTTTCTGATTTCCTTATTCCTCTCAATTCCCTCCATACTGTTTGAGTACACTTATATGGGGAATACTATATTGTCTTAAATGCCCAACTGTGGTTTTCAGCATATCTAGGCTATTATAACCCCATCGACACAGCTGAAATCCCAGAGACCAGTAGGGAGGCAAATAGGGATGCCCAATAGCCTGTGGAAAAAAAAATATTAAATCCAGAAAAGTTATTTAAGTGTTGACAAATGTTGATGTTTAGGATTGGATAACATAATGCTTTAGTCAGCAAGCAGTTTAAAATTTTCATACTGTATTGAGCCTCTAACATTGTAAGTTGCCATGATAGCAACCAAAGAGACAATGATTAAAATTTGGGGGCTCAAGAACTCCTTTGAGAATCTAATAAAAGTCATGGAATTTCTTCCTAAGTCAGTATAGCTACAAAGACAATTCTTTCAGTTTTATGGGGAATTATGCTCTGCCTCTGTCCTCCGTTAGTTTATTCTAGCAGAAAATTATACAGTAGAGTTTTAAAGGGCTCCTAAATCAGAAAAACTTGGGTTCGCATCTCAGTTCTGCCTCTTAATATCTGTGACATTAGGAAAAAGTATTTAATTTTTACAGTCTTGGTTTTCTCAATTTTAAAACGGAATAAAAAGTAATGCCCAATTCCTGAATTTACAAATATTTATTGAATACCCACTATGCACCATCTTAGAACCAAGTTTCTGATTCATGCTGCTTAAATTCTAGTAGAGAAAAGAAATAATAAACATGTAAACAAAGTCAACTAATTTTTAAAAATAGAGTGTATGGAGGCTCGGCGCGGTGGCTCACGCCTGTAATCCCAGCACTTTGGGAGGCACAGGCTGGCAGATCACGAGATCAGGAGATCGAGACCATCCTGGCTAATACGGTGAAAACCCATCTCTACTAAAAATCCACAAAAGATTAGCCAGGCGAGGTGGCGGGCGCCTGTAGTCCCAGCTACTTAGGAGGCTGAAGCAGGAGAATGGCGGGAACCCGGGAGGCGGAGCTTGCAGCGAGCAGAGATTGTGCCACTGCACGCCAGCCTGGGTCACAGAGCAAGACTCCGTCTCAAAAATTATATGTATATATTTATTATATAGAGAGAGAGAAAGAGAGAGTGTGTATGGAGCTGGTGGGGATGGGAAGTTTTATAGGGAAGCAGAAGAGAGATGGGCAAAAGTTAGGGGAAACGTCTCTGGCAGTAAGACCTAAATAAGCCAGTTCTGTGAAGTGTCCCAGGCAGAGCGACCAAAAAGTGCAAAGGCTTGAAGTGTTCGGAAAAAGAAAGCCAGGTGAATGTGGCTCAACTACAGCCAACCAAAGAGAGACTGAAAGAAAAGGCCAGGGAAGCAGCCAAACATTCAGTCCCATAGGGCCATGGCAAAGGGCTGAAACTTTACCTCTCCTTCTTCAACTTTATATGAATTAATGAAAACTGTTAAACATATATAAAAGTAGAACAAGATTGACTATAATCCCTTAAAATTCTCAAATACTCATTCAAATTTCCCTAATTCTCTCTCAAAAAAAAGGTCTTTTTAGAGTTGAATTGTTTAAAGGGGATGGATTATATTAAAATTACAATTGAAGCCATTAAAGTGAGCAACATAATCTGATTTTTAAAAATCACTCTGACAAATCTGTCAAATAAATTACAAGAAGGCAAAGGCGGTAGCAATGAAACCACTTAGGTGCCTGATGCACTGTCGAGGCAGAGATGAAAGTAGCTTGAACAAAAGATGTAAAGTGATGATGTCAAAAAGTGGTCAGAGTGGAATACATTTTGGGTATCTTGCTAACAGAACTTCCTGACAGATTTGATGTGGTAGAATGAAGAAAGGAATGAAGGTTGGTATTTAGGGTTTAGAGGTGAAAAGCAGGGACAATTAGTTTTATTTAATGAGTTGGGTAAGATTGAAGGAGGAGCAAGTGCAGGTTTGTGCAGAGAGAGTTCAAGGGATAAGACAGATGGATATATACACCTGCTGGTTATTCCTTAGTAGACTAAATATGTTAATATCTAAATATGTTAATAGTTTATCCTTTGATAGACTACAAGTTATGGAACCAGAAGAGATGACAAGAGTTCTGATAGAGGCCAAAGGATGACCTAGGAGTAACTTCTGGGAGGCTCAACATTTGAGGACATGATCAAAAGAGACTACAAACAAGTAACTGGTTATGTAACAGGATAACCAAGACAATGTGGTAGATACCAAAGGAAGAGAAGAGAGTGTTTCTAAAAGTGGCTGCCTGTGTTCAAATACCATCTAGAGGCTGACTTAGAGGAGAACAGAGACTTGACCACAGTCTCTTCTGATTTGATAAGGCATTTACAAGGAGTGTATATATGTGTATGTGTAGTTTAAGGAGAAAAAGACATTTTCAGAGAATATATAGATATAATTAATGACTCAGTTGGAATGTGGTAAGGTGAGGAAGTAGAGACAGCCTATACAGATACTTTCAATAAGTTTTACAGAGAAGTAGAAGAGAGATGAGATTAAGAGCTGGAGGAGGCTGTAGGTTCCTTGGATGGTAGTCTTGTTTAGTTTATCTCAGGTAGGTGCCATTAGTGCATATTTGTTGATGGGAAAGATCTGACAGGCAGGGATAAATTGATGATGCAGGTGAGAGCAGAGACAATTGTAGAAGTGCTTTGACAGCTGAAAATACAGATTTATAACACAGAAAGAATTAGACTTAGACATAAGCAGGAACAACTGTAACAGAAAGAAAGGCAAAACATAGATATGTATGTTGGTAAACTGATAAATGTAATGTTTTAAAAATAATGTGATTCTTTGTTAATTGCTTCTGATTTTCTCAGTAAAATAAACAATGTCAGCAACTGACAGTTGACTAGAGGTGATGTTGGAGGTTTTGGAAAGAGTGTGAAACACTAGTTTCTGCAAGTAGGATTTTAAATCACTAAACTAGCACATTTAGTAAGATTACCAGTCAGCTACATGTGCTTGCGATTAAATTAAATGAAAACTGGCCAACACAAGCAGGAGATTTTTTCCCAGAAGCTTTCAACTGCTCAGGTACAGGAACTGATTTGATCAATCAATTAATTCAAAGTTCCTGTCTTCTCTGCTGTATACAGACTTGATGTCAAAAGCCACGAACAAATTTGCTTTTCAGGTTTATAGTTTTACTTCAAATTTTCTTCTTACACTCACCTTTACAATAGACACTGTAACTTGCCTCTCTCTTTGACATATCACAATGTCTGACACAAAATATGAATGCCATAAATGTTTATGACATAAATGAATAAAGAGCAGATGATATCATCCATGTTTCATAGATAGGTAGGCTAGAAGTATATTTTGAGACTTGCCTGATTTCGTAGTATATGAAAGAATAAAACCAGAACTGTTAGATAAAATGATGTAGGGAGCAGTTAAAACTACGCACTTCTCCAGGGCCCACTATGGAAGAATTCAGTCAGGATTTCTAAGGATTGAACACAGGCATCTGTGTTTTTAAAGGCCTCTAGGTGAGTGGTACAGAGTGAGGCTTGAGAATTACTACACTCTATTGTGAGTTTTTGGGAATAAGGACTATGCTTATGCACTGTAACTCCATCTCCAGACCCAAGCTTGTCTTATCTTCACTTCTCACCAGATACCTTTTTGATTGAATCTCCTAATCCTTAACCAACTGATTCTTGTACCACTACATTTAATGTTAGTCTCAGCCGCTATCTTTTAAATCCATTTTCTTTCATTATCACCTTGTAATAAGTGATGAGTGTTTTATCTCCACATTTTCAATGGCACAGCAAACACCTCCCCTAAAAGACAGCTGAAGAAACTAAAGAAGAAGAAGGCAGCTGGGATACAAGGCCTGACAACAAGAAAATATGCTTTAAGGATGACAAGCCACAGCCATACAAAACATGGACTTCAGACTGGTGATGAAGCTCAAATAAAAAGGAAGAAAAACAGCATATTGACAGTGTAAAGCTGTACATAACATATAAGGAAATGTGAATTTCATTGTTCCACAGTAGCTGAAATTATGTGTACCAGCCTCCCTGTCTCATAAGTTCTAATATTAAACTAAGGATTAGAGCAGCCACATTACTATGTACTTTTCCAGAATTCTTTAGACAACGTGAAAGTTTTCAGAATCAAAATGGAGTCACAGTCACTTGGGTTTAAAACTGTGACAAATAGAGCCAGGAAGACTATGAAGGGAGGATTCTCATATACACATGCCTGATCACAAGAACTATCACAAAAGACTTGCAAAAACCACTACCTTGCACAAACGCCATCACAACTTTATGCAAAAAAATTTATTTCTAGGAGGACATCTTCTCAGAAACTGCCTGTCTAACCTCTAACTGGCACCACCCTTGTTATTGCTCCTTGTAGTCAAGGACAATTGTTTCAAAATGATTATATAATCCTCCTCATTTAAAGAAAAAAAAAGCCTTTGGTCTTCTTTTATCTCCCTGAATATGCACGTAGTTTACTATGGCACACATACTCCCATTGCAATGCCCTATACCCAAATAAACATCATTTTTTTTTAGAGAGCCTCTCTGTTTGTTATTTAGATTGACAACCTCTAGGGCCTGAAATTTGAAGCATGCCATCATAATTAACATTATTATAAATAATATTTTTTACTTGGCATATAATATATAAAGAATACTAAAGAAAATGATTAAATCCGTTAGCCATATGCAATAAATGTTGACCTAACAAATGACAGCCCTAAAATTATTCAAAATTTACTTCAAGGCATATTCTAGCTCTTTGGTTCTATTATTTTTCTTCACTGGTAGTTTGGTAATAAAGTAGTGGCATCTCTATTATCAAAAAACATAATGAAACATTATACATTATACATACTTGTGTATAATGTTTCATTATGATACTTAATCTTTCCAACAATACTATATAGTATACAGAACAAATGCTATCATCCCTGTTTTATTGTGGATAAATCTGTAGTCCAAGATCATAAGTACCAAGCTAAAGAAAATAGCAGGTGGCAAAACTATAGCTCAAACAGATCTTCAGACTCCAAGTCTAATAAATTTCAATACCATTGAAGTCATTCTATATTTTCAAATACATCTTTATTTATATCTTATGAGAATTGCTGAGAAAGTAAGGGATAAAATTCTCTGCCTTATCATCACCTCCTTTATGCTGTATGGTCCTATACTCTCAGAATGCCTGCATATAAGAATAAGGTTTATTCAGTCTATTTTTATCCTAAGTCTACATTTGTTTTGAAGAGTAGAATGGCTTTCCTAAAATAGATGTTGTTGACAGAGAGAGAGGGATTTAAGTTCATCCTCATATCTGAAAACACCACACAAGCAAAATATTTCTTCAGCAGGCAGATGAAACAAACCCACTGAGGATTACAAATTACCACTTTCACCCATTTTATAGGATAGAGCCAGAATAAATTTCCTTGCCCTTTTTACTTCCTGCTACAAATAATTACAATTCCTGCAGCCGGAGGAGTGAAGGAAAGTCAGTCTTACCTAAAAACATTTTATACATTTCCCCTAATTGCATTTGCTTATTATTTGGCTTCAGGATCTCAACCATCTGCAAATAAAGCAGATTTGTACAGGAATGACAAGGACAAGAAAAGTGTGTCTCAACAGAGGAGTTTTCTCCTGCTGCACCACTTACCAGATGCTTTTCTCTGCTGCCCACTGGCTTCAAAACAAGTCAGCCCTGAAGCAAATGAGTGACAGCAGAAAGCTCATTTCAGCACTAGGGATTTAAAATTCACAAACCTGAAAAATCAATGAGGTACCAAGAATGCACCTTAGAATATTCACCTTTTGATAGAGTACTGTCAGGAATTTCATTTAACCAAAATAGGGTCAAAGCTATCAATCACTGTTTTACAAATAAAAGCCAAAAAATATTTTAAAAATAATGGTGAACACTTTATTAAAAATAACTATGGTTATAATTTTTTAGTGGTTACTATGTCCCAGGCACTATGCTAGCAGCTAGATGAAAGAAGGTATGTAATACATTATCAAAACTAACCTCCAAGCAATCCTAAGATTTAGGTATTGTCTTCATTTTGTGTATGAGAAAGTGCTGGTTTAGCAGCTTACAAGTGTTAGCACTCACATTTTTCCAAGTGTCAGATTTCAAAGATCTTGCTCTTGTTCATTATATTATCCAGGCATAGCTTGTGTCATTGTGTATTACATTATTGCCCTTCCCAGATACTGCATTTTTACAAATTGAAGGTTTATGGTAACCTTGCATCAAGTAAGTCTATTTGTGCCTTTTTTCTAACAGCATATGCTCACTTTGTGTCTCTGTTTCAGCATTCTATAGCGATAAAGTATTTCTTTTTTTTTTTTTTTTTTTTTTTTTTTTTTTTTTTGAGGCGGAGTCTTGCTCTGTCGCCCGGACTGGAGCGCAGTGGCCGGATCTCAGCTCACTGCAAGCTCCGCCTCCCGGGTTTACGCCATTCCCCTGTCTCAGCCTCCCGAGTAGCTGGGACTACAGGCGCCCGCCACCTCGCCCGGCTAGTTTTTTTTTTTTGTATTTTTAGTAGAGACGGGGTTTCACCGTGTTAGCCAACATGGTCTCGATCTCCTGACCTCGTGATCCGCCCGTCTCGGCCTCCCAAAGTGCTGGGATTACAGGCTTGAGCCACCGCGATAAAGTATTTCTAAATTAAGGTGTGTACATGGGTTTCTTAGACATACACTATTACACACTTAACAGTATACTGTAAGCATAACCTGTATATGCACAGGGAAACCAAAAATAGTGTGACTCAATTTATTGCAATATTTGTTTTATTTCAGAGGTCTGGAACAGAAACAGAAATAACCCTGAGGTGTGCCTGCTCTGCATAAAACAACAAGCAATATCTGTGTGATTTATATTGACATATGGTTACTCGATTATTATTTTTTAAGACGCAATACTTTGTTTGGCAAAAGTTAGTGTCATTTCCCACTTTGTGTTATTTACAGTTCTAATGATTGATTTTTAAAATCAGGTTTTAAAAGACCATTTGCAAGAAGCTTGAGGTAGATTGGGGCATTTTACATTTTTTTTAATCTCTGAAGATTCAAAGGAAGTACAGTCTTGTACCACATGACGACATTTTGGCCACTGATAGACCACATAGGCAATGATGGTCCCACAAGATTATAACAGAGTTGAAATATTGCTATTGCCTAGTGACACTGTAGCTATTCTAACATCATAGCACCGTGCATTACTCACTTGTTTGTTGTGATGCTGGTGTGAACAAACCTACTGTGTTCTCCATCATATAAAGGGATAGCACATACAATTATGTAAGTAATACTTGATAATGGTAATAAATGGCTGTTACTCGTTTATATATTTTATATGCTACACTTTTTATGGTTATTTTAGAGTATACTCCTTCTACTTACAAAAAAGAAATGTTCACTGTAAACAACCTCAGACAGGTCCTTTAGGAGGTATTCCAGAAAAAAAAAGCATTGTTCTCATAGATGACAGCTCTATGCATGTTACTTCCCCTGAAGACCTTACAGTGGGACAAGATGTGGAGGTGGAAGAGAATGATATTGATGATTTTGACTGACTCTGTGTAGGCCTAGGCTAGTGTGTGTCTTTGTGTCTTAGGTTTTAACAGAAAAACATAAAAGGTTAAAATTAAAAATAAAAACTTTAAAAATGGAAAAAAGTTTATAGAAGAGGATATAAGGAAAATATTTTTGTATAGTTGTTCATTGTGCTTGTGTTTTAAGCTAAGTGTTATTACAAGCATCAAAAGGTTTTTAAACATTTAGAAGTTTATAAGGTAAAAAATGTTATAGTAAGCTATGGTTAATTTATTCTTGAAGAAATAATTTTTAAAAATGAATTTACTGTAGCCTTAGTGTACAGTGTTCATATATAAAGTCTACAATAGTTTGCAATGTCCTAGGCCTTTGCATTCACTTGCCACTCACTCACTGATTCACTTAGAGCAACTTCTACTCTGGTAAACTCCATTAAGGTAAGTGCCCCATAGGGTGTATCATTTTTTATCTCTTACACTGTATTTTTTTTTTTTTTTCTTGAGATGGAGTCTCACTCTGTCACCAGGCTGGAGTGGCGCTATCTCAGCTCACTGCAACCTCTGCCTCCCAGGTTCAAGCGATTTTCCTGCCTCAGCCTCCCTTGTGGCTGGCACTACAGGTGTGTGCCACCATGCCCAGCTAATTTTTGTATTTTTAGTAGAGATGGTTTTCACCATGTTGGCCAGGATGGTCTCAATCTCCTGACCTTGTGATCAGCCTGCCTTGGCCTCCCAAAGTACTGGGATTACAGGCGTGAGCCACTGCACTCAACTTACACTGTATTTTTACTGAACCTTTTCTATGTTTAGATACACAAATACCACGGTGATACAATTGCCTACAGTATTTAATACAGTTGTACGCTGTACAGGTTTGTAGCCTAGAAGCAACAGTATACCACATAGCCTAGGCCTGTAGTAAGCTTCTAGGTTTGTGTAACGACACTTGATGATGTTTGCACAACAATGAAATCACTGAATGATGCATTTCCCAGAGTATATCACCATCATTATGTGACATGTGATTGGATTTAAATCTCAAACCACATGTGGTACTTTTGTCATGTAACGACTTGGCTAGATAAACTACATTTCCCAGAATTCTCCATTAGACCATAATGGAGATTTTTATGGGATCATTGGAGAGCCAAGAAGCTTACACATATGGATATGATAAAGTCCCTGCAACAAATATATACCACCTACTGGTTCTGCTTCTCTGATGGAACCCTGATTAATCCCATAAAATTGATTGAATACAATGGGTTGAATTCTTTAAATTATTTATCATATATAAGAACTAGAGCTCTATTACCAGGTTCCATTTTATACCAGTAAAGATGACTCATGGTTGGACCAAAATTTGGATGAATAAATTCAAATGGTCAATGAAGGAGAGGGATAATACAAATCTTTTTTCAATTATGTTGATTGTCTCAGATGTTAATAGGCAGCATCAAAGAGTTTGGTTATGGTTTTTTGACCAAATATTTTTTCTCAAAGGAAGAAAAATTGACCTGTTTCTTAGCATACTGAAGTTTTACATTAGTGAATTATTCTCTATAAATATATACCTGAAATGTTTTACTTTATTGAAGTATATTCTGCTTCAAATATCATTATAATTACAGACAACTGTAAGAATAAATCTAGCAACTAAAGAAAGGTACTTTTAGAATAGTTAGATACTTATCATTTACTGTACATAAAATAACAACAGAACAAGATTTGCTCTTCAGGATTTTAGAAATCACTTTGAATAAAATTATTTTAACACTCTATTTTTCTCTTTGGGAATAATCAGAAGAAAAAAAGTTAGAAGAGACAATAAAGTGGGTCTAGGGAGGGAAATACAGAAATTCTGAATCCATGTTTTTTTTTTTTTTTTGTGGTATGGGATTGTAAAAAAAAAAAAAAAAAAAAAAGGAGTTTGAATATTATTCAATATATTTCCTAATCTGGACTTATTTTGAGAAATAGCTGTTCTCAAAATAAAACAGCCATAGAAGGGAAGAGGAAACCAGTTCATGGACAGCCTCCACCTTCTAATCCTAGTCAGAAGGCCCTGGCCTTTCAGGAAGTCTTGAGAAATTCTCATCTAGACACCATAAAATCCCTATAAAACCACTCGACACCTATTTTGAAAGGACTTTATTTCTAAAATTGGGCTGCTTTTTGCTAAATTAATTCAGAAGGGCATAAAGAACAGAGGATGCATTAAGAAACTGCCATTGCTATAGCAACTGAAGGGAGAATTATAATTAATTATTTTTATCTCATACATATATTTTGTAGGAACTTTGAAAGGAAGGAAGTGGAACTCAGGAAAGTAAGCAATGGACTGGAAGTCACATATGACTTGAAACTCTCTTCCTGTTTTATGAATCTGATAAATACTCCACTATCGTTTCTCCATCAATTCTTCCTTCTCACCAACAGGAGGAAATGGTTCTGGCCCAATTTATGGGATTTCTTGAGGAAGTTTCAATAGACTAATGGACTCCAATAGAAAAGTTTGTTCAAACTGAGATCTTTCACAAAATGTTTCATAGTAAATATAGGTCTTATTGTCATACATTCTAAACTCATCAAGTTCTTAAACTTGATGGCAAAATCATCCTCTGAGCTATTTCAAGACATTCTCTTATGAAAAAACAAAAACAAAAAAAATCTTAACAGACACTGAATGCTAAATAAACTGAAGACACACAGCTTGGGACTCTAACTGCTTTCCTTTCTACTAACAGATACCTTCACTCTTACCCAGTTCTGAATCCAATCAAAACCTAGTAAAACATTTTATTTCATCCATTAATGACAGAATGGAATAAAAGAGAAAGACCTTATAATTATACACCAAATCTAGCAGAATGTAAGTCTTAAATTAAGTTGTAACGACTCTGAACTTTTCAAACAAAACCATACTGTCTTCCAGACTCATACTGTGTATGTATATTGGCCTGCCAGAACTGATATTTATTATGAGCTATTTGAATTTCAATCATTTATTCACATCCCTTATGTCAGTTTCTCATTAAAATTCATTCACAAGCAACTGGTAGGTAATACTGGCAACCCAATGTGTACCTCCTGCTTTTAACCAGACACTAAAACCCAGTGATGGTTCACTCTTACAAAGTTGCACTTAGCCTGTGGGTGAAGTCAGAAACTTGCTTTACATAACTTTTTTACGACATACAAAGTATCATTCTCTGATGTGCAAATTGCACTGAGGTGACTCTTTCTGAGGTTAAGTTACATGCCTTGAACAAACTAATTTTCCCCCTTACAATATGTACATAAAATTTAGAGCCAGGTGGTAGAGGTCATAGCACCAATGTATGCAGTAATCATATCTAGGGCCAAGATACTAGGATTATAAAAACCTCTCAGCTTTGACAGGGTGGATGCTACTTGTTCTCACTGTGGGTACATGCTATCTCCCTGCTCTCCTAATGCTTGAATGTTGAGTCCACTCTGAACCTTGATCTTATAAGGGCCCACCCACTGGATCCAATCTACAATGTAGCCTAAGCAAGCCTTTGGAAAGTAATACAAAATCTACACCCACAACTAATGGACAACTAATGGACCATTACAGATACAAACTCAGAAATTCTTCTGACATAATGCCAGGAAGTGTGTGTGTGGAAAAGGTGTGGCTATATGGATGTGTGTGTGTGGTGTGTAATAATAGATTAATTTTGATAGATTATATAGTTTTATGTTGGATATTCTTTCATTATATTGAATGATTGTATAAGAAATAAGAAATTTGCAAATGTCATTTCCACTTACTAGAGTCAATAAAGAAAATGTAACATGGCTCACTTTGGATCTCACTTCAGTCCTACCTCACAGATTGCCAAATCTTATTTCTCACATTCATCTTTTAATTATTCCCTTCAGATCAGGTGCAGTCATAAAGGTGAAAAATAACACCAACGAAAGACAGACATGACTGGTCACCATACACTAACCAAGAATTCAGTGATATTGAGTGACTTGCTTTCCTAACACTGGGTCTTTCATTTTTTTTATGCTCAAGCAAATGGCTTAATTTGGAAGACAGAGTGAATGGTGGTCTTTCAAGTGAATACCTGTGTTCCACATTTATATCACATGCCAATACTGAAGGAAGGAACTGTGTATCTTTAGTTCCGTAACTGTAAAATGTCCACACCTAAGCTGCAAACTTCCTAACCTTATTTCAAGCTTATACAGCGAGACAGGTCTGTGACAACCCAGCATCCAACTTGAGAGGCCATTAATCATTTTAAGGATCTGTAAGTATTTCTTTTGAATTACCCTCCCTCAAACAGGAGTAATGAACCTCCATTTTTCTGAGAGGTGAAGGTTGTCTGGGATTGCTGCCAAAGAAGCTCTGAAAAGAAAGGCCACGTCAACTATGCTGAACAGAAAGAGGGAACTATGCTGTAAAATCATCGAGAGACCCAAATAAAATGATACAGCGAATCTTCAGAAAGGATTAAAAAGCTCTTTACCTTAGAATCTCTGCCCGTGGGCCTGGGAAGCTTTCTCTGTTCTCAATTTCTCTCAGCTATTTCCTGTCCTGAGATGAAGCAGGGACCCCCTTTTTTTAGGGGCCTGTGCACCTCCACGGATGGAAATAAAGTAAAATCCTGAATTCCTTCAAGGGAAATTCCAGGTACCTAGCCAGCTAATCACAGAAGCAACTAAGTGACTTGTTAAAGACTTGTTACAGCCAAGTGGTAGAGTTTGTGCTGCCAAGATGGGTGGATCACCTGAGGTCAGCAGTTCAGGACCATCCTGGTTAATATGGTGAAACCTCATCTCTACTAAAAATACAAAAATTAGCTGGGCGTGGTGGTGGGTGCCTGTAATCCCAGCTACTCGGGAGTCTGAGACAGGAGAATCGCTTGAACCTGGGAAACAGAGGTTGCAGTGAGCCAAGATCACGCTATTGATTGCACTCCAGCCTGGGTGATAAGAGTGAGTCTGTCTAAAAAAAAATAAAAAAAAAAAAGGTAATAGTAGACTAAAACTATAGTCAAGGAAGTTAGAGTTCACAGATGTTTGCTTTCCTTATAGAAACTAAAAATGACATTTTAACATATGTCCCTGAGTTGTCTTTCAGGGACTCAGACTCTAGTGAGCACACCCACCAAATGGATCCAATGGCCTGTAGACCTCAGATAAGGGGAAAGTGAAGACGAAATTTTGACCATCATTCTTTCTTCCTGACGGGCTTGGAGAAAATCACACCCCTCAGCTAAGTAACATTTTTTTGCTGACCCCAAATTTTTAAACAAAACTTCTATTCCCTAACCAATTGCAAATCAGAAAATCTCTGAAACTACCTATGACCTATAAGCCTCTGCTTCAAGATACCCCACCTTTTAGGCCAAAACCAATGTGTAACCTCCATGTATTGATTTATGATTTTATCAGTAGCTTCTGCTTTCCCGAAATTACCCCTGCCTTTCAGGGTTTGAGTGTTTAGCTGCCTGGTCCTCCTTGCTTGCCTGGTGCTCTGCAAAGGCCTTTCTTTCTTTTGTTTTTGTTTGTTTGTTTGTTTGTTTTTTGTTTTTTTTGAGATTTGAGTCTCACTCTGTTGCCCAGGCTGGAGTGCAATGGCATGATCTCAGCTCACTGTAAGCTCCGCCTCCTGGGTTCAAGCTATTCTCCTGCCTCAGACTCCTGAGTAGCTGGGACTACAGGCATGTGCCACCACACCGGGCTAATTTTTTTTTTTTTTTTTTTTTTTTGGTATTTTAAGTAGAGATAGAGTTTCACCATGTTGGTCAGGCTTGTCTTGAACTCCTAACCTTGTGATCCACCTACCTCAGCCTCCCAAAGTGCTGGGATTACAGGTGTGAGCCACCACGCCTGGCCTTTTTTTTTTTTTTTTGAGACAGAGTCTTACTCTGTCACCCAGGCTGGAGTGCAGTGGCACAGCCCCTGCTCACTGCAATCTCCACTTCCCAAGTTCAAGCTATTCTCCTGCCTCAGCCTCCCGAGTAGTTGGGATTATAGGTGCCTGCCACCATGCCCGGCCAATTTTTGTATTTTTAGTAGACACAGGGTTTCACCACGTTAGTCAGGCTGGTCTTGAACTCCTGACCTCAGGTGATCCACCCACCTCGGCCTCCCAAAGTGCTGGGATTACAGGCATGAGCCACCACGCCCAGCCATTCCTTTTATTTCTATTGCTGCAAAACCTTAGTGTAGACATCTGGTTTTACTGCACCAGGTGAGTGGACCCCAGTTCGGTTCTGTAACTGCCACAGGTACCAAACTGCATACATTTCACAAATTTCCTGTCTCAAGATTCGTAAACATGTTGTTTCCTTTTCCTGAAAGACCCTTTTCCTCAGTAGCGACATATCCAGACACCTTGCATCTTCTAAGCACAGGTCATATGTAGCTTCCTCTACAGAACCCTCCATCTGTCCTAGCCTTCTCTTCCTATGCATAAAACCTCAACCTTACTGTCAATTTATTGTCTTCCTCTTTACTCCTTCTGAGTAATAAAAAGGTATTCTGAGGAATAAAAAAGAATATTGAAAGCTTGCCAATACTACCTACTAGATTTTTAGCCCTGTCATACTTTCCTTAATTTATTATCAATTTAATTAAATTTTTTATATTAGAATAATTTTTCCCTTATTGAGTGTCAAAAATCTTTCTCATGCAACCATCTGAATAACTTTATTCAATAAGAAGTTGGCCAGGTGCAGTGGCTCACATCTGCCATCCCAGCACTTTGGGAGGCCGAAGTCAGAAGATTGCTTGAGTCCAGGAGTTGGAGACTAGCCTGGGCAACATATTGAGACCCTGTCTCTACCAAAAAGTAAAAAAATTAGCTGGACTTGGTCATATGTGCCTGTAGTCTCATCTACTTAGGAGGCTGAGGTGGGAGAATCGCTTGAGCCCAGGAGGTTGAGGCTGCAGTGAGCTGTGGTTGTGCCACTGCACTCCAGCCTGAGTAACAGATGAGGAACCCGTCTCAAAAAATTCAAAAAATAAAAATAAAATAAGAAGTTTATATCAGTTTAACAGATAATAAACTAAAGCTCAGTGAACATATGTAACTTTCTAAAGATCACTCAATCGACAAGAAATGGAATCAGCTATTCTGATTCCAAATCTATTACCCTTTTCACTGAATCATGATGTTTTCATCACATGAGATTAACATGTGACTTCAAATTTATTACCAATGAACTTCAAGTGACTTCTTAAGATTAATCTTTAAACTAGAACCACAGTCCTACATTATTTACAGAAGTCAAAATTATGTTTGAAATAAACCTCCAATATGTTTAGAAAAATTGATATGCCCAAACTTCTGTGAGCCAGATCCATGAGTAATTAGTAAATAAGGAGCTGACAATTAGTGATGGTAGTAACACATTAACTGCCTAGCAGTCAGTTGCCATGAGATGTATTTTGCTCTTATGATTTTGCATGTATTAGTTAGAAGGAAAAACTTCCTTGTCCACCAATAAGCTCATTAGTACTAAGCAAAAACTTGGGTACCAAGCAAGGGCTCAGCTAATCTCCTTACTTTTAATTCATTAGATTCTTTATTCTACCCAAAGTCATTCAGTAAGATGTCCTTAACGCAGAGGCTAAATAAGTCAGTTTTGGAGAACAGGAAGAATTAATTTGCTTTTCATAAATAAACAAATTTATATTCAGGTTGACCCATTTTTTCAACACAGTTGTTCACTGAGGTGGAAATTTTTTTTTCTTGATTTGATTTGATAACAATTTGAAAGGTTTAATTACATTTCTCCATCTGTGTTTGGACTTCAAAAAGCCTAAATTTCACAGCAGGAAGACTTAGTCACATCTCCATTGACCAACATTTCCCCAATAATCTAATAGACTGCTCTTGGTTGGAAAATGAAGTAACCAAACAGATAAAATTCTTCTATTTCTTGACTTTCTTAAGGTTTGGCACATGGAGCAGCAAAGCATATAGTAGGCACCATGAAGTAGTTGGGGGGGCGGGCATTGAACTGTGCTAGAGCCTCGCATTCTGATTCCAGCTCTGCACCCTAGAGCCAGCGGTGTGACTTTAAGGAGGTCAGCTAATCTCTGCCAATCTCTGCAAAGTTCAATCAACAAAATGTCTGGACAAAGATTCTTACTAAATTCCTCTCTCCTTTATGATTGGTTACAATAAGCTTCATATGAATTGTGTGTAGGCCTTGGCAGGGCAATGCCGTTTGATTCAAAACTCAAAAGCTCAGTAAGTGGCTTTTGCTTTTTCAGCCTAATACGTCTCAGGGAGGATTATATATATATGGATTCACCCTGAAATTTCTCTGAAATTCAAGAAAGCCCTAATGAGACACATACTTCGTGACTCAAGATGTGATATTTGTCTATTTTTCTTCTTAGTAACAATGTAGGAGGAAGCTATAAAAATCTGAGTGGGAAAAACATTCTTAAATTAGCTGCTGTAATGGTATTGGTTAGTCACAAGAAACCTAAATTACGTAGGAGTTTGAAACTTCACTCTATATATTTGTCAAAACTGGACAGAGTAGATACACCAGGCTGATTGAATGCTTTCTCATCATATGATGTAAACCATAGATTCAGGTTCAGTATGCAGGATTTGAATTAAAAGAGAACCAGAGTTTAGGTAGAAGATAGAAAATTAGTTTGTAATTTCCTTTGATTCAGAAAATAAGGGTCTATGGAAAAAAAATCACAAGAGAGTAAAAGATATACAAAATTTCAGAGTGAAATGTGATATAACCGAAGAATTCAACTCCTACCAATGTTAGAATGCTGCTGTTAAAATATTTCCTATTACTGCTAAGTTTATGAAATCATATGATCAATGACAGAAGAAATTGGAATGAAAGAAAATTGATTCCATACACACATCTGTGTTCAGCTTCAGCTGAGATAATTGACAATTCAGTCAGTTTCAATTGCAAAGGAAAATGCCTATGTAACGTAATAGTTTCCTCGTCTACACAAGATGAACAAACTTCTTAGCTGCCAGGTTTTAAGACAAACGAATAGAAACACTACTACCTCACATTCAGTATTCCTCACAGCTTTTCAGAAAAATTTTAAATGTATTTAAAATGTATGAGATGCTCACAGGAACTCTGTGATTAGACAGACCCAGTATCCTCACCTCTCTGTGCATATGGGAAATTTACAGCACAGAAAGGTTAAGGGTCTTCACCAGGTTCATGCTATTGTAGGTGGAGGTAGGACTCCTTTGGACCATGCCTTCTGAGTATGAAACCCTTCTATTCTAATTTTCCAAAATGACTTGACTAGAATATGTCCTTTAAGATCCACTTATAGGGCTGCCTTGTTTTACATTTTTATATGGTCATAATAATAAGCTATATCGTTTTTCAAGGTTCAGTCCCTTTTTAAAAAAGGATTTAATAATGACCAAAAAGTACAATGTCTCTCTGAACAGCTTCCCTTTCAGGCGACATCACTTTCCTTTCCATCCATTCACAAAAGACACCATTAAGGGCCGGGCGCAATGACTCAAACCTGTAATCTCAGCGCTTTGGGAGGCTGAGGCAGGTGGATCATTTGAGGTCAGGAGTTTGAGACCAGCCTGACCAATATGGCGAAACCCATCTCCACTAAAAATACAAAATTACCCAGGCATGTTGGCTCATGCCTGTAGTCCCAGCTACTTGGGAGGCTGAGGCAGGAGAATTGCTTGAACCTGGGAGGTATGGGTTGCAGTGAGCCAAGATTGGGCCACTGCACTCCAGCCTGGGTCACAGAGTACGACTCCATCTCAAAAAAAAAAAAAAAAAAAAAAAATCCTTGGTAACTGGTCTCTAAAAATTGAAACAAGAGCTACTCTTCCTGTTTTATCCCCTGATTTTTAAATTATAAGCCCGATTTTCCCCTAACCATTCACTCAGTTGTTCCTGTGTTGTCTGTGTGATGGTGACAGGAGCATTTTAAAGAATTTGCTTTCACAGGCAAACTCCTCAGTCTAGATAACAAAATTAAATTATTTACTAGTAGACATAGTTTGCAGAGTGCCTGTTCACTGAAGCAGGCAAAAAGATAAAGCTGCTGATGACAACCATGCTGCATCACAGGCAGCTTATTTCCTAGGAAACTCCCAGGCAAGAAAGGAAACAGCTTATTAGAGATAGGCAAAGCTCATTGTTTAAATGAGAGTTTTCTAATCCTTTCCCTTTCTCCCACTCCTAATCTCAAAAGCACTGGCAAGCATTGGTTATAAAATGTCACTGGCACTTTGCTGCTAATCTATTTGAAAATGCCTATTTGTGGCTCCCGCTTTAGAGCATTTCAGGACAAAAGTACTACTAGCTTTTCAAAATATCTTTCCTAGAATTTACTTTGAAAGGGAGGGTTTAAAGAAGCAAGCTAATTAAATGGGTCCAGTCTCAAACTGATCTCTAGCCAGGATTCAAACGCAGCACTGACAATGAGCAGTGTAAAAGTTGTGTTGCACAGATGGTAGATATGAGACTTTTACTGTTATCTCATTTATCTGGATAGTCTGCAACTCTTGGGATTTAACTAGCAGGACGACCCCACTGCCACAGGCAAGATCTGACAAAAATCTCTGAATGTGTTTGAACAGTAATCTTGATAAAGCTTGGCTCAATTTTATAGAGACGACAACCTTACATTTAGGAGTTCTGCCCTTATTAAGCATGCGAAAGCCTACCAAAGGAACAAGAAAACAAGAAGGAAAACAGAATTCAGGGTCTATGTTTCCAATTTCAATTGGGTAAATAAGAAAAAATGGTAAAACATTTTAGATCAAGATTTTGAATTGAATACCCATGTTTCTCTTTTCTCTATACTCAAATTCCACTAAAAATACAATTTAAAACTTCAAAAAGGTATCTGTTCACTAACACTACTGAGAAAGGGGTGACAAATTAACAAGCTCGTGATTTAAAGTATTTTTGTAATGCATAAAACACATGGGATTTTATTATTATTATGAACAGTCAAGGGAGGCATTACTCAGAAAGTACACGGAATGATGCAATAGAGATGAGAGATTTTTTTCTGGCTGAGTTCTCAGCAATGCAATCTCAAGGCAGGCAGTTATGAAAATGGAGAAATGTAACGGAACAGATACAAAAGTATTTAATTGAAAAGAGTTAACAGAAAACTTGTACAATTTAAGCTTCCCCTGCCCCACCTTCCTTTCATGAGCAACAACAGAGGTTGCACTTAACACAGAGTTTATCTCTAAAGGAGTAGTATCTATCCCCCAGGAGAAGACTTCCAGAACTCCCCACCCATTGTGTACCATGAATGGATTATGGGTAGCATGACAATATAACTTCTTGTTCAAATCTAAAGACTTTTAAGAGTGAAGGGGAGTGTTATTAATAACTATTCTGGGTTATGATATTACAGGTGTAAACAGACTGTCACTGGTAAACGTGCAAGTATAGACTTGCTAGTTATGTGTGTCCTGAGATACTGACCCTTTCAGCTATTGGGTAAGCTGAGGCATCCAGAGGTCCAGGGCCAGACTGAACAACCTCAATCTATTACCACAATGTACCACCAAATATTTTCTCTGTGTTATGCTAAAACAAAACAAAAGAAAAGATTGGGAGCACTATGTTGAAGAAGTCACATACCCATGGCCCTTTCTTTCATATGTTTCATTTGGCTTTTGACAATTTTTAAAAGATGGGCTCAAAATTTAGCAATCAGTAAGTTGCATATAAAAAAATCTGCATTTGCCAGTCAATAGGGTGTCCATTCATACTACAACTACATTCTTTTCTGGAAACAATCCAGTGGGGGCAGAGTAGAGGCAAAATTCTCTCACCGGGAAGCTTCACTTGTTTACCTAACTTGCTTGTCTCAAATAGTCCATGAAGCTTGTTTCCATTATTAGTAGGCACTTCAGAGTAAATCCCTCCCCATTTTGGCTTGGTGATTGGGAGCGTGTGGCCAACCCCTGTTTCACAGCTGCAGACCCTAAAGTAAAGTTGTCTTGTAGCAGGACAAGCAGCAGACAAAACTCCTCAGACACAGAGTTAAAGAAGGAAGGGGTTTATTTGGCGGGGGGGCATCAGTAAGACTTCAGTCTCAAGAGCCGAGCTCCCTGAGTGAGCAATTCTTGTCCCTTTTAGGGGCTCACAACTCTAAGGGGGTGCGTGTGAGAGGGTCGTGATTGATTGAGCAAGCAGGGGGTACGTGACTGGGGGCTGCATGCACCGGTAATTAGATCGGAACAAAACAAGATAGGGATTTTCACAGTGCATTTCTATACAATGTCTGTAATCTATAGATAACAGAACCAATTAGGTCAGGGGTGGATCTTTAACTACCAGGCCCAGGGTGCGGCGCCGGGCTGTCTGCCTGTGGATTTCATTTCTGCCTTTTAGTTTTTACTTCTTTCTTTGGAGGCAGAAATTGGGCATAAGATGATATGAGGGGTGGTCTCCTCTCTTAGTCTCACGGGCCCAGATCTGATCTTTTAAATGAGGAGGCATGAGAAGCCACCCTTAACAATCTACCTGGTCTTTCATTTAAAAATAAGATAGCCACCCAAACACCACAAGATATCTGTGTAAAAACCAGAAATAAAGAAAGAGAAGAGCTAAAATTCCAAGATAAAACAAGAAATCAACTGGATTTCCCTCACCACTTTTCCATACCATTCTATATAGTACTTCACATCATTGTCTTCATGAAGACACTGGTCACTCTGACATTACCCAGCTTATTTATTTGTTTATTGATTGCCTCCTGATTAGAGTGTTATCTCCACAAGAAGGATGATTTTAAAGAAGGCTGTTTATTCATATAAGCCTTGCCCCTAAAATAGAGGATAGTACAGAAGAAGCACTATAAATATATTATTTAATGGCATGGAAATAATCACTAAATGAAATACAGACAGAAATGGTTAAACATGCCTTCCCTTAGGCAGAGAAAGTCCAGAAGTGAGGATAAAGAATAATCTTTTATCTATTAATTGTAAACATTGTATACAACTTTGATTTTTATTATACGCATAAATTATTTTATAGCAATTCAAGAAACAAAGAATGAAAACAAACTATTCATCAAGTTAAAACAATCTTTGCTTCCTAAGCTTGGAATTCTTCTCTAACACGGTAACCTAAAATACACATCACTAAGGAACCCAGAGATTTTACCTGAACAACCCAAGTAATTAATTATTTCTTGCCTTGTTTGTTTGCAGAGTTGGTCTTGAACTTCTCAAGCACTTCTCAGTCTACTGGCTGAAAAGTAGACAAGTAACATATATCGATTCTGAAGTCAAAGAGCCTTGGGTTCAAATCCTTGCTTTATCATTTGTTACCTGTGTGTCTTCAGCTCTCTGTGCATCAGTTAGTTCCCATTCATAAAATGAGGTCTTGGTGAAAATGCAAAATGTTATCATGAAAAAGCAATCGACCATGCCTTGCACGTTAAATGCTCAATAAACAGCAGTTACTTTAGTAATTATATTTTGTATGCTTCTATATGTTCAAATAATTTAAATATCTGCAATAGACAGTAGGTCATCATCTTTTCTAGGACCATTCATTCCCCACCACCTACATACCAGGAACTGTAATGAACCTTGGGGAGAAACATAAAAATAAAATAAGGATATAAACTGTGGACACGAGATGTTTAGCTCTATGCCCTTCATTATCTCATATTCCTCAGATTCCTAAAGGTGAAAATGACAGATGGAAAATAGCTAAAGCTACTATGAGTACAGGTTTGTCACTGCCACACAACTCTTTGATTTTGTTTATATGCTTCCTTCTCAATCTCTACTTGTATTGGATACATGAGTTTTAAGATGAGTCACTCAACTGTTTTGCATCAACATGTAAGGACAAATTAATTTTATAATATTAGTCTCACACTCCACTTCTCTCAGATCTCAGGCACCCAAGTTAGGATAAGTTTAGGGGAAAAAAATCAAAAAAGAATTACTGGAAGGCATTTGAAGATGTGCTGCCCCAGGAAGAGCAATTAAAAAAAAAAATCAACCAAAAAGCTTAGGAGCTTCCTATAAGCAAATGGGTTTTTTTTGTGTTATAAAAAAACAAAATAGTCTACAGGCATTAGCTAAGAAAATGAATAAGTTATTATTTTCAAAAAATGCTAGCCTCATACTCGGTATGTTTCTATTCTTCAATAGTTTGATTATCTTCTATAAAACAGAAATAGGTGAGTTCTGACATGATGGACTTCCTGAAGTCACTATTTCACACTCCAGTGCTCTAAAAATTAAATATATTTTTTATAAATTAAATTTATGAGTTGAAAAATTACAAGGGGTGCCCCTGGTAAACAATAACGAAAGAGAAATCCTGGAAAGAGAGAAAGCAGAGGAATAGGATTCAAGAAGGAAACAAACGCATAGTAGAAGCCTCCTGCAAGAAGGAGGCACTCTGAGTGTGGATAGTCAGATACTGGGCTCTGGCACCAGCAACAAAGGAACTAACTAGGTGGATACTTCAGTGAGAGCAGCAGGTAAACATCTCTGTCCCTCACCAACAAAAACAGAGCCTCTTGTTCCCAGTTGGGAACATAGGTAGAAGTATGTCCAGTTTCAGGTGACTGAGGACATTCAAGGAATGAGGAACCTACATGCCTCAAAGGATAGTAAAAATAACTAACAGAGTATCTTATTCAGGAACACTTTCTTCCTGGCCCCATCCCATCCTCTCATTCTTGGGAGGAATATTACTCTCCAATTTGTCACAGTCTCTACCACCCACTCTATTTGTTTATTTTAGCAGTCCAGTCCCATAGGCATTTGAGTTGTGCCCAAAAAACTACTGGCCATTCTTTGTATAGTCTTGAAAGGAGTAGTGAATTAAAATGGGCTCTAACAAAAACATCACATATGTTTGTGTTGGTCAGGTGACAGGCTGAACTGCAAAAAGCCCCATTTGATAAAATAACTAACCTTAACAGTAGGGCTTTACTAAACCAATAATTTGATTTGCTGAGTCCAAAAATAACTGTGAACCATCTAGCAAGAAACAGAAAGAATTATGTAGGAGGACTTTCAGAGCCTCTGCAAAGATTGGTTGATCCATCTCCTGAAGGAGCTTGTGGGGTGAACAAAATATGCTATTAAACTGAAAGTACTTTAAGTTTTAGGAAATAAGATCTGGGTTATTTTAAAAGCCCTGTTGGCCAGGCAAGGTGGCTCACACCTGTAATCCCAGCACTTAGGGAGGCCGAGGTGGGCGGATCATCTGAGGTCAGGAATTTGAGACCAGCCTGGCCAACATGGTGAAACACCATCTCTACTAAAAATACAAAAAATTAGCCAGGTGCGGTGGTGCACACTTGTAATCCCAGCTACTCAGAAAGGTGAGGCAGGAGAATCACTTGAACCCAGGAGGTGAAGGTTGCAGTGAGCCAAGATCGTGCCACCACACTCCAGTCTGGGCAATAAGAGCGAAAATCCATCTCAAATAAAAAAAGAAAGAAAGAAAGAAAAGCCCTGCTGTCTAAGTCCCCTTTGTTTCTTTGCTCATGTGGTTTCTGAGCAATGACTTAGCAACCGAAGTGCTCTCTTTCAACAAATTATTATAAATGGTTGTGTGTGTAAGAGATAAAACCTTATTTCAAACTCAAATGGTAACCAAAGATCAGGAAGCCCCTGCCATCTGGCTGTACAGAACCAATGTTGTGAGTTCAAACTACAGTAGCCAAATATCTTATGATCTAGAGACTGATAACTAGACAGACTCAAAGTAAATCAAATAAATGAAATAATATTCTGAAATTATGCCCAAATTAGAACACTACACAGGCAATACATTAAATGTCTGATATTTGAGTTATTACATACACTTAAAGACTGTAAACTTAACATAAAGATTCCAAAACTTACAGAAGAGGGAATTCTTTCCTTAAAATTGTGTAATGGCTTTGTCCCCAAAGGTGAAAAGAATACTAATATGGTGCAAAGAACTATGCAAATTCTTTTTTCTTTTTCTTTTTTTTTTTTTTTGAGATGTAGTCTCACTCTTGTCCCCCAGGCTGGAGTGCAATGGCGCATCTTCACTGCATCCTCTGCCTCCCAGGTTCAAGCAATTCTCCTGCCTCAGCCTCCCGAGTAGCTGGGATTACAGGCGCCTGCCACCAGGCATAGCTAATTTTTGTATTTTTAGTAGAGACAGGGTTTTACCATGTTGGCCAGGCTGGTCTAGAACTCCTGACCTCAGATGATCCATCTGCCTCAGCCTCCCAAAGTGCTGGGATTACAGGTGTGAGCCACAACACCCGGCCTAACTATGCAAATTCTTAACTAAGGGTAAAAAGTTAAGTCACTGTTGATGTTGTACAAAAGTAAAATGTCATTTTACTTGAGGCCAATGTAGCTTTAGAATAAAGAATAACTTTTGCAATTAAGGTTTTAGAAGTACCTAGACTACATTAACATCCCAGTTATCTGAAGATTTTTTAAATGCATACTTCCAAGAGCTTTGCTTATAAAAACTTCAACGAATGAAACTGCTCCTAAGTTAGTCAAGATTAAATGCTACATGTCTGAAGAACTAAAACTTAATTGAAATATTCTCAAAGATATAATCTGTGTAGGTTGTATATACAATTGTTCCTTAGTATTCAAGGGGAATTGCTTCCTCACTGTGGATTAGTCCTCCCTGTGGATACCAAAATCCACAGATGCTCAAATCCTGGATATAAAATTGTGTAGTTATTTGCATATAACCTATGTACATCCTCCATATACTGTAAACTATCTCTATTTTACTCCTAATACCTGGTGCAATGTAAATGCCATGTAAATAGTTGTTGTACTGAATTATTTCAGGAATAATGATAAGGAAAAAAAGTCTGTACATGTTTAGTACAGACACAATCATCCTTTCTTTTTTTTTTTTTTTCCCAAATATTTTCAGTCTGCAGTTGGTTGAATCCATGGATGCTGGAGCCTTTGGATATGGAGAGCTGACTGTACACAAATGTAAGCTTCCCTGAGGGAAAGTTCTCTTGAGGAAGATTCCTTCAGAAAGGGATTAAAAGGGTAAAATTAAATGAACTTATAGGAAAATCTAGAAAATACTTATCATCATTTACCAGCAGCATTTCCTATATAGACAAGGTGACACAATCATAATGATAAAAATAACCAAAATGGGGAGGTAAATGTCATAATTTTGTAGCTTTCTTCTGTTTTTTTGTTCCTGGGCAAATTGATTCAATTTCTTCAAGTTTTAGTTTTTTTAAAATAGGGATGATAATGTCTGTCCTGAATCTGTTTCAAGTTTTATAATAAATAACTGATAAAATACATGTAAAAGTATCTGGAAAATGCAAGTTGGATTATTTCCATAATTTCGATAATACACACTCATCTTTCTAATCCATGTATTAATAGCATTGGTCTCTCAAAAACTAATATACATTTTGATATTCTAGAGAAATTCAGAAGTCTTTGTTCTTTTTTCCCCAAACTCCCACTCCCACCTGAGAGTCAGAGCTGTCTTTGCCCGTGATGCAATTATATAAGAGCACATTTATTGAGTACCTAGAATGTGCCAGGATGAATATATAACTACAAAGTTTTTTTTTAATTTTTTGAGATGGACTTTCACTCTTGTTGTCCAGGCTGGAGTGCAATGGCGTGATGTCAGCTCACTGAAACCTCTACCTCCTGGGTTCAAGCAATTCTCCTGCCTCAGTCTCCTTAGTAGCTGGGGTTAGAGCACCCACAGCTGCACCTGGCTAATTTTTGTAGTTTTAGTAAAGATGGTGTTTCACCATGTTGGCCAGGCTGGTCTCTAACTCCTGACCTGCAGTGATCCACCTGCCTCCGCATCCCAAAGTGCTGGGATTAGAGTATACTTACAAAGTTTTTCTGGGTGCCAAGAATTGTTGCTCTAGGGTCTTCATATGTACTAACTCATTTAATATCTGCAATAATCTTATAAAGTAGTATGAGTAAATCATTTTATAGATGAGGAAAATCGAGATGAGATTAAAAATCCTGCCCAAGGTTTTACAAATAGTGGTTGACAGAAATGGGATTTGAATTTAGGCAGTGGGCTTGAGAGTCAGTGTCCTACATTAAACTGCCTCTTAGACAGTACAGTATTATTCAGCCAAAAAATACAAACTCAGTATCTTCTATGTTTCTGACAGACTTTAACTAATTATAATAAGAACAAAAGTTACCACTCATTGACCTACTACATATATAACCCTAACTAGACACTGGTAAGTACTTTTAATGTTGAAAAGAATTACGTAAGGGAGTGCTACAACCTGAATTTTAAAGGTGAAGAAAGTTGGAGCCTAAAACAGTTGGATAAATACATACAAGTCATATATAGGAAAGGAAAGATTAAGTAAGTAATCAATTTCAGTCTGAGCCCAACATTTGCCTTCTCAGAAAATTCTATATACCCATTGCAAAGTCATGCAAAACTGAGGAAAGTGAGAGACCAAAGTCTTCTTGAGCTATACACCAAATAATAACAAAAAGGATGAAGAACTATTGAGCATTTAGAGTAGCAACTGTAAACATGCCAAAAAATAAAGCTCCCTAGTAAGTGTATGCCCAGAGTTTATTACTTTCCATGTAGCATCACATCCCATTTAAAGCAAAGTTCAAAAGGAATTTTTGGAGTACAATTTTACTAAAACTCCAAAACTTTTGAAATCTAAGATTTCCAAAGCTCACAGTCTATAAAGGGAAAAAAGATTTCAAATCAAACATATTTGGAGTCCCAAGCCTCCAAATAAAGTACTGTCCTGTTCTTTCCTTTGGCTTTCTATATCCTGAATAATGTCCTTAAGGACTATTTTCTTAGTGACCGTGGAGAAAAGTGGATTATTTCATATAATCTCTGTAAGGGTTTTTCCTTTGTGTCACAAAATTCAACTATTTCATGGACCTTTAAGTCTATACACAAACTCAACCTATAGCTTCTGATATGGTTTGGCTCTGTGTCCCCACCCAAATCTTATGCTGAATTGTGATCTTCAGTGTTGGAGGTGGGGTCTGGTGGGAGGTGATTGCCTCATGGGTGCGGATTTCCCCCTTGCTGTTCTCATACTAGTGAGTGAGTTCTCACAAGATCTGGTTGTTTGAAAGTGTGTGCACTTCCTCCTTCGTACTCTCTCTCTGCTTCTCTGCCATGGTAAGACCTGTTTGCTTCCCCTTCACCTTCCACCATGACTGTCAGTTTCCTGAGGCCTCCCAGCCACACTTGCTCTACAGCCTGTGGAACTGTGAGTCAATGAAACTTCTTTTCTTCATAAATTACCCAGTCTCAGGTAGTTATTTGTAGTAGTGTGAGAACGGACTAATGCAGCTTCCATTTTATAATAATAGGAAGTTTTTAGAACTATAAAATTGATAACAAAGATAATAGTGGGCCAGGCGCGGTAGCTCATGTCTGTAATCCCAGCACTTTGGGAGTTTGAGGTGGGCAGATCACGAGGTCAGGAGATCGCGACCATCGTGGCCAACATGATGAAACCCCGTCTCTACTAAAACTACAAAAATTAGCTGGGTGTGGTGGCAGCGTGTGCCTGTAATCAGGAGGCTGAAGCAGGCTCCTGATTAGACTGGGGAGGTTGAGGTTGCAGTGAGCCGAGATTGCACCATTGCACTCCAACCTGGGCACCAAGAGTGAAACTCTGCCTAAAAATAAATAAGTAAATAAAAATAAAGGTCCATTGAGATAAGAAAAGTGCCCATAGCATAGAATTCATTGCAGCTTAAAGGGTGATTTAAAGATTTAAATGCATTTTAAGTTTATTATTTCATTTAATTATCACAGCAACCTTATGAGATTGGTGCTATAATTATCCCCATTTTACAAATGAGAAAATGGGAGATACCAGAAGGTTGAGTAACTTGTCTGAGATCACACAACAGATGAGGGGAAGAGACAGGAGTCCAACCCAGGTCACCTAGTACCCATATTCTTACTTGAAATCCTAATTATTCAGATGTATAGAACCAGCTCATCATCTTCCCTGAAATACTAAAGGAGCTAAGAGAAGTTTGTATTATCAACAAGAAGATGAAAATAAGAAACAATTTATTTCTTTTAAGCTGTCAGCTTTAGATCAGTTCTTCAGGACAGTGAAGACTACCTGAAGGACAAGGTAAATGGGAGTAACTTTTGCTTGATCTCTGTCACCACTCTTGCTAGCTATTCTAAAGGATTTTAGAATCAAACAAGCCTGTCCTAGACAGAGGTGCCGGGTGGGTGGTGACACCCAATCCCCTATTGCCCTGAAGTAGATGTCAGCAGTTAGACAAGGACAGGAAGGATTGACCCAGAAAGCAACAAGATTCAGAAGGACAGCTGTCACTCCTTTTTCTAGCCCTCTCTGCAACCTCCTCATGTCCCCGCTCTCAGTTCCATCTTTTCTAAATCCTGTGCAGAAGCTTCTGTAGCCTTTGGGAGGTGAGACAATGCACCCATTATAGAACCCCTAGAAGTAGGCCTTGTTTCTAGCTCAGCTGAGTAACCTTCATCAGTCATCATCCTCTAGTGTCTAAGAGAACTAAGAAATCTCCCATTAGGAAAGGTTGTTTTCCTCTTCCCATGATTATCGTAAAAGAGGCTTTTGGCACTATGTTTTGGTTTTGGTTTTTTGAGACAGTTTCATCCTTGTCCAGGCTGGAGTGCAATGGTGCAATCTCAGCTCACTGCAACCTCCACCTCCTGGGTTCAAGCGATTCTCTCCTGCTTCAGCCTCCTGAGTAGCTGGAATTAGGTGTGCACCATCACGCCTGGATAATTTTGCATTTTTAGTAGAGACGGGGTTTCGCCATGTTGTCCAGGGTGGTCTGAAACTCCTGGTCTCAGGTTATCCACCAGCCTTGGCTTCAAAAAGTGCTAGGATGAGCCACCACGCCAGGCCTTGGCATTATGTTTTGATGACAAAATTCTGACCAGTCAGATTCAGTGAGAATCTAACAAAAGTCATTCTAGTAATTATTATTTAATAGCTCTGCCAAGGCCTGCCCCGGCCCAAAACATTTCTTCTCATTTCTCACCCACCTAGAATAAAGCCTGGAATAATTTTTGTTAGAGAGTTTCTCATTTGAGTCTCCAAGTATCTTATTTTGAACAGCAAAAATCCCTGTGAATTTTGGTATTTGACTAACTTACCCCAGAAAGAAGAGATCATTTATGGCATGGTGATTTGATGGGATATGAACACTACATTAGCAGCGTATTTTGGGTACTGTCTATGTACAGAATGCTTGATAGATACACAGGAAGGGTACAGGGTAGCAGAGGCTCCCTAAGGAAACACCTAGAAATTGGGTAGGAAAAGAGAAGAACAGAGAATAAACCATCGTCGCTACTGCATTTTCCATGAATTATTTCCTATCAGAAGGTTTTCCTCCAAACATTGACTCTTCAAAACCCACTTCTGATGGACCTCGCTGAACTGACTGACTGGGATTTGAATCCTTCTGGGAGAGTTTTCAAGTACCACAGAACATGACAGACCAGACGTAATAAAATTGAGGTTTGTGGCTGTGACTAGAGGGGAAAAAATTCTTCAGTCTAGAAGTCTAGGATACTTTTTGAAGGTATAATTTTATTTCAGGTAAATTCTGGCTAAATTATTCCAACAGGATTTAAAACCCTTATTTAATAAAGTTACAATTAAGTCAGGAGTCTTGACCTTAATGTAGGCACAATTAGTCTTGAGATTAGAGGGCTGAAGAATGGGTAATTTATAGACTCATAAATTGCTTCTCCCTCATGTGAACAAGGGCAATGGGAATGTGAGCACTACTTACAGTACTGTACTCATCTCTATGTATTGCTGGACATTTTCAGGAGTGGGGTCCAGAAACATGTAGAAGTCAAAAATTCCTCCAATAGTCTGGAATGTTAAAGAAGGATATGGGCTGAGAGTGGTTTTTGAGAAGAAAAAAGCAAAGTACAAAATAAGCACCAATAAAAGAAGTGCAAAGATTACTATTAATATTTCTAACATTGGTATGCTACCTAGGCTGGCTGCCTAATTATATTAGGCCCTATTCATAGCTGTAATAACCTGTAAGTGTGTGCCTGGATTTCCCAGTTCCACATGTTCACAACTTTCTTTTTCAAAGAGTTCATCAAGTCAGTTACTTACTGCACTTATGCATGAAGGGATTAAAATATACCGTTCTGGCATATTGACAATTGAAGTTAAGGGCACTAGAAAAAGAGCAGGTGCAAAAAGATCACTCTGACCTTTGTCCTGTTTCTTAAAAACTTGGAATCCCCATGTGAAAGATATCCACCCTATGCTAGAAAGATGCAACATTCTCATCATCAAGGACAGAACATTGTGACTAGGAAAATACTGTGCAGACTTTGTTAAAATAACTATTGTCCTTTAAGCCTCCCCCAAATAATTTAATTGTGTTCTTCACAATTTACTATTCTTTGTCCAATTCAGTATATAAGTATCTGACTCTGCTTCTTCAGGTCTTTATTTCTTTATGAGGGCTCCCATGCTACGTAAAACACGTGTTAAATAAATCTGTATACTTCTTTCCCATTAGTTTATCTAAGACCAATTTCATTATCAAATCAAGCTGGGAGCGTTAAGAGAGTGGAGGTAGAATTTTTCCACCCCCACTACACACACACACACACACACACACACACACACACGCCCCTGAGAGAGGGAGTTAGTTTAAACCCAAGCACACAAATAAGGAAAGCCACTGCCGAAGAAATGCATTTCAAATATTTCTAGACTAATTTAATGCAGAAATGTGGCCTTGGCCTTGCTGAGATGATAAGGCAGAGCCAAAGACATTACATTACCATGAAATTTCTAATACTGTTTGTTCAAGTGGCTTCTGATTTCTCCAGTTATGTGTCTTTAGTGTTATGTGTCTTAATGGTATTTTGCAATAAATTAGAATGAATGTGTATCTTTCTTTAAAAAAATTTCCATTTTGAAATCAAAATATTAAATTGTAGACAATCTCTCAATCTATTTGCTTCTAATTAATAAGCATTTTTAAAGGAGAAAAGACAAAATTAGCATTTAAATTGTGCATTTGCTTCTTTATAATTTAACCAGACAATCACATTACCTTGGGCTTGGAATTCAGAAGAACACCATAAGCATTAAAATCACTCTCTATGCAATTATAAAAAGGATGAACTCCATAGAGATTGCTAAAAGGCTACAACAGCAAGAAGAAATATTATGTTTTCTGATGGTTTAGTATCATTTTATTATTCTACTAAAAGAGACACAGTAGAAATTAATGACCTGCCAAAAATATATAATTTCTATTGTGAGGGTAAAGGCAAACTGGTGAAAACCAGAGTGGATGTAAAATTTTGAACTTGTCTTTATGACTAAGTATAAACCAATATGATTACTGAGAGTAAGTCATATTTACAGTTATAGAGTAAATAACATGTATACTCTAAGAATAGAGTAAATCATATTTATATTTATGAGAGTAAATCATATTATATTTATAGGATCTTATAGAAGCTCATTATTATTCATGGTCCCTGCTTCTTTCAGTAAACAAATTTCTAGTATTAACAATCTATACTCGCATATTATTGTTGATGAGTGAGCTCTGGAAAACATTCCATATTTAATAAAATTCATGTCATGCTTAAAGGATAGATGTTCGTGTTCATCAAATCCATAGACTGAAGTGGATGGGACCGCGGTCGTCATTTGTATAAACTGATTAGAAAAAATCAGGCCTCCAAGAAATGTTTCCCACCTGTGCCAGACAAGAAGCAAGAAGACAGTAACCAGACAGCTCTTACAGAGAAAGTGTTTTTTCCATTAGATTCTGATTTTAGTAAGTCCTGTAAAGTTAGCTCAAATAGAGGATGACAAAACAAAAACAGGTATGAGGGGATCTGAGGCAATGGTAGGAAATTCATGTCCATTGAGTATTTACTAAATGCTAGCCCATACACTGATTATAAATTCTATGGTGTTCATTCCATCCTTATAATGGCCCTGTGGGAAAGCATTATTATTCCATTTTATAAAGGAAGAAAATGAGACTCAGAAAGAGTAAGTGTCAGGCCTCTAAACCCAAGCTAAGCCATCACATCCCTGTGACTTGCATCTATACATCCAGATGGCATGAAGCACTGAAGAACCACAAAACAAGTGAAAATAGTGAGTTCCTGCCTTAACTGATGACATTCCACCATTGTGAT
Source organism: Trachypithecus francoisi (assembly GCF_009764315.1). Classification (NCBI taxonomy): domain Eukaryota; kingdom Metazoa; phylum Chordata; class Mammalia; order Primates; family Cercopithecidae; genus Trachypithecus; species Trachypithecus francoisi. Next base: position 96,434,332 of record NW_022681456.1, on the reverse strand, counting down.
TTGTTCCTGCCCCACCCTAACTGATCAGTTAACCTTGTGACATTCCTTCTCCTGGGCAATGAATCTCAGGAGCTGCCTACAGAGGACCTTGTGACTTCCGCTCCTGCCCACAAGAGAACAACCCCCTTTAACTGTAATTTTCCACTACCTACCCAAATCCTATAAAACTGCCCCACACCTATATCCCTTTGCTGACTCTTTTTTCGGACTCAGCCCACCTGCACCCAGGTGATTAAAAAGCTTTGTTGCTCACACAAAGCCTGTTTGTGGTCTCTTCACATGGATGTGCATAACATAAAGTCCCATAACTTGCCTAAAATTTTGCAAATAATAGTACCAAAATTCAGTGAGTTTTGCCTGCTCAAATTTTAGCAAAGCATTTTATCTGTGGAGATGGAAGTAGGTCTTTCTTGAAATAAAAATAGTCCATGTTCAAACAAAGGTTGGAAAATATTGAGTTACCCAAACCTGGCTAGATTCCTTTTGCAGAATTTTTTGTTTGTTTGTTTTGTTTTGTTTTGTTTGGAGCAGAGTCTCGCTGTGTCGCCCAGGCTGTAGTGCAGTGACGCGATCTCAGCTCACTGCAAGCTCCGCCTCCCGGGTTGACGCCATTCTCCTGTCTCAGCCTCCGGAGTAGCTGGGACCACAGGCGCCCGGCACCACGCCCAGATAATTTTTTGTATTTTCAGTAGAGACGAGGTTTCACCGTGTTAGCCAGGATGGTCTCGATCTCCTGACCTCATGACCTGCCCTCCTCTGCCTCCCAAAGTGCTGGGATTACAGGCGTGAGCCACCGTGCCCAGCCTCCTTTTTCAGAATTCTTACTGAGGAACATTATGATTCCCCAAGAACGCTTGATTGTCGCAAGCATGATTCTCCAAGAGGTGACTCTCACATATGACATTTTTCAAAGGTAGCAGATTATAGAAACCTATATAGAATGCCTGTGGACATTGTGGAAGCCTATCTTAAATCCCTTCAGGGAAAGAGGGAGAGCAGCGGTGGTGTTGGTGACATTACAGAGTCGCAGTAATGGTAGCCCCATGCTGCTGCCCAACTCATACCTCCCACCGCCGTTCAATGCCTGCTCCTAGTCCACAAGACCGACAGGTGCACCTAAGTCCACTGTAAGAGGAGTTGCTCACACACTTGAGGAGACTGCTACTAAGTAACAGCATGGTATGGCCAGTGATGTTACTTAATACGTTTGGTAGAAATCATTGCTTTTAGTCCCTCTCTCTTCATTCAAGGAAATTTTTCCGAGTGTCATAAGCTGGAGAAATACACAGAGGAATATGAAGCAGGAACAGTGGACCATTATAACACAATGGGCTATGTGGAGACAAGCTCTTGTTAATAAGGGCGCAGAACAGAAGCATGCACTTACCATAGCCTGAGAAGGTAAAAGATCAGGGAAATCTATTATGAGCAGGTCAGGTACTGTATAGGAAGAGGAACAGTCTGTATCAACTCTGTTTCCCATAGGAAAAAAACTTTAATTAACTTTTTCTTGTGTTTTTAGTTGGATACAGGTTTCTCAGACCCTAATAAATAAGAAAACTCATTTAATCTTTCAAGTCATCAGGAGCCTCTGAACAAGAGTTATCTTTCATTTTTTTTCTCTGACAAGCATCCAAGCCTCTATGTATAACTTTCTAATAGTTCATTAAAAAGTCACTTTGGCGGCCGGGCGCGGTGGCTCAAGCCTGTAATCCCAGCACTTTGGGAGGCTGAGACGGGCGGATCATGAGGTCAGGAGATCGAGACCATCCTGGCTAACATTGTGAAACCCCGTCTCTACTAAAAAATACAAAAAAATAGCCGGGCGAGGTGGCGGGCACCTGTAGTCCCAGATACTCGGGAGGCTGAGGCAGGAGAATGGCGTGAACCCGGGAGGCAGAGCTTGCAGTGAGCTGAGATCCGGCCACTGCACTCCAGCCCGGGCGACAGAGTGAGACTCCGTCTCAAAAAAAAAAAAAAAAAAAGTCACTTTGCCAAAAAACTTGAAATAAACACCAAAATGCTACTGGAGTCCTTTCTGATTAATTAATAATATTAATAGTAATCATTTGCCTCAAAGATTGCATAAGTATATCTATATATAGATCTATATATATATAGATCTCGGCCTCCCAAAGTGCTGGGATTACAGGCGTGAGCCGCTGTGCCCAGCATGGAATTATTTTCTAATTCATTTTACCTCTAAAGTTTAAAGATATATAGATCTATATATAGATATACTTACACTATATAGATCTATTTATAGATCTATATAGATATATAGATAAATATATTTGACACAGAATCTCACTCTGTGGCCCAGGCTGGAGAGCAGTGACATGATTACTACTCACTGCAGTCTCAATCTCCCACGTTCAGGCAATTCTCCCACCTCAGCCTCTCAAGTAGCTGGGACTACAGTTGTGTACCACCATGCCTGGCTAATTAAACAAAAAAAAAAAAAATTGTAGAGACAGGGTCTCACTATGTTGCCCAGGCTGGTGGCAAATTCCTGGCCTCAAGCAATCCTTCTGCCTCCAGTTTCCCAAAGCACTGGAATTATAGGTATGGGCCACCACGCTCGGTCATGAATATTAATGAGAGAAAGATGTGCTCTTAGTTAATCATCTGTCTCAAAGGTTGTATAAGAATATCAACAGTACTTAAGAAATTACCTTGAGTTTGAGCTCCAAAGAAATCATTCATAAAAGGTGTACTAAAAGGTTACGTTCAAAATATTGAAAATCAGCTCAGCACATGCTGACCAATCAGAATCCATAGGGGCCATAGCCTGAAGCGGGAACCTGAATGCCCCAGAAGATGACAGGCACTGGCCCTGTGCTAGAAAGAGATTTCAGGTATTGGCCCTTAGCCGGAATTAGGGAAGCTGTAAAGTGGCTGAGGGGCTGCAGGACAACAGAGGAGGGTGGAGACGTGAGACTAGCCTAGGGCAGCAGCTACTCTCTATTATGGAAATACTTTAACATGTTAGCAACAACTATGACCATGCTGGTGTCTGTCTCTAAGAACAGTCAGCATGCCTCTAAGGAAGTATTTCCTATTTTGTGTGTGTGTGTGTGTGTGTGTGTGTGCGCGCCACCATGCCCCAGCTAATTATTTTCTTTCCTTTTTCTTTTTTTTGAGACAGAGTCTCGCTCTGTCGCCCAGGCTGGAGTGAAGTGGTGCGATCTGGGTTCACTGCAAGCTCTGCCTCCCGGGGTCAGGCCATTCTCCTGCCTCAGCTTCCCAACTAGCTGGGACTACAGGTGCCCGCCACCATGCCCGGGTAATGTTTTGTATTTTCAGTAGAGACGAGGTTTCACCGTGTTGGCCGAGATGGTCTCGATCTCCTGACCTTGTGATCCGCCCACCTCGGCCTCCAAAGTGCTGGGATTACAGGCGTGAGCCGCTGTGCCCAGCATGGAATTATTTTCTAATTCAATTTACCTCTAAAGTTTAAAGATAACTTTAGCTTACAGACAATGTCACTTAAGAGAAAATCTTTGGCCTTGACTTTTCTATGTAAAGAATAGTATCAATTAAGCTTTAGTAGTATACTATCAATGAATGATCCTTCATAAGGCAATTTATGCTCCTGTTTATAGAAGAACCTGATTTCCTTGGAATTATCTAAAGTGTTATTTACTTAGAGAAAGCAAGCAGAAGCAAAGACAACATGCTGTGTGTCTCATTAGTTTCAACCACAAACTTGAAATGCATCCCCCTAGATATATTTTGTTAAGTACACACTTTTGGACTCTACTTTCCTTAGCAGAAAATGAATCTAATCATTATCCATAAAATTCACATTAGTTGTTCTGAAACAGCTGGGTTGCCATAGTTTGTGGCATATTGTGAGTTGTTATTGCCAGTTCACTAGGGAATAATTGATATAAGAGGCACAAGCTGTGTCAGTCCTCTCTCTCTCTCGCACTTCTTTTTATAACTTCCAATGTTCTAAAATGGTTAGCACCATTACAGAGAGCCCACAGTCTCTTGAGATTTTCCTAAGCCATATTGACAAATGTTCTCTTCTATTTCTCCTTTCCTTTCATGAACAGTGATTGTATACAAAGAAAAGAAAATCATATAAAGGAAAGGAAAATAATGCTTGAATAAGAAACCAGATTTCATTGTTTATTTTGAAATTACCTACATTTGACATTTAAAAATGAGGGCTTTATCAGTCTACAAACTAGACCCTAATAAGTCAAAAAAAAAAAAAAGAGGAGGAAAAAAATAGTATGATGTCAACAATGCTGAGTTTTAAAATGATATTGAAATAAAGCATTCTCGTTGTTCAAGTGAAACTTAATTTGAGTGCAATTAAAATAATACCACAAACAAAATAATTTCACACTACTTTTAAGTATTTTATAAATGAAATAAAACTGACTAGTTCAGATGAAATTTATTTATTAAAAGTGAAATAAAATTTCCTTAGCATTTTACTTATTGTTTCAAAAAAGATAGCTCTCCATATCTGTTTATTATTATAAGGAATTCCCCATATTTATCCATTCTTTATATTTAACCTCCTTTTTCAACTAAGCAGAGGTACACACACTGTGGCTTATATAAATAAATATTATCTTTTTAGAATGTGAGGGGAAAGGGTTCATCTAGGCAAACTATATATTTTGTATATATGAATAGATGATGGAATTCTAACACATGCGTTCCAACATTTATTATATGAGCTATGTACTGACAGGAATGATAAAACCATTTTATATTTCCTCCTTTTACTTCCTGTCATACTGTTACTTTTATAACTAGAAAATATCTAGAGTCTTTTTCTTTTGTGCCTTTTTTATGTAGTTCTTTTAAACAAAATAAGGCCTCAGTGCAACTACCTCCTCCCTGAAGTCTTACCTAATTCTTGTCAGAATTAAAATCTCCTTTTGCATTCCTCACACCTCCATTTGGCTTTTTTTTTTTTTTTTTCATTCTCTTAGCTGTCATAGTTAGCCCTTTTGAGAACAGGTAGTATGTCCTTTATTCCTTTTTATTCCCAATAATAAACACCAAGTGAATATTGAGCAAATGTAATTTTCCTATATACTTGGAGAAAACATAAGGTGCAACAGAATTTGTTGAGTATCTAGTATAGCAATACATAGTAATAGAAAACTGAGCCCTTCCACTCTCTACTTTGGGTACATGGTAATTCACAAATCACTGGAGAAAGTCCTACAAATCTGCTTAATGGGAGCGGAGTGAGGAGACAGAGGATGTGTTTACCAAGATTCCTGAACTGCAGCACACACGGGAGCATTGAATGTCAGAGCAAACATGACTCCACAGGCTCGCGCTCAGTCAGAGAGGATGTCAAGCCAACAACACTCATACCTCAGCCTTAACAATCAGACTTGCAGGCAGCTGGAATATTTTTCTTAAAGGGCGAAAGTCATCTTAGACAATGCAATACAGGGGAAATGCCTTCTGAGAAAATCTGAATTCTAGTCTCATTTCTATTATTAAATGATACAGACAAGTTTCTTCAGGTTTCTGTGATTTGTTTCCCTAAAAAGACAGATTGAAAAGGATAGAACCTGATGGCCTTTTTTAGCCCTTCAATCTCAATGTATTATCCCTCCGTGTGTTGCTCAGTCATTCGAAAGAACTTGGTTATAAACCTAGCTGAGCCACCAAGTCGACTGTTTCTGCGCTCATGTGCTCTAACTTGACCTTTTCATCTGTTATGGTCGATGAACTGCCTGTGCTCCTGAGAGGAACTCTTTCAGCAACTCATTGGACTCCAGCCTTCCTCCCCTTTTTCTTATACCATCTTTCATATCATCATACAACACATATTTTTATCTCATCTTCAAAAAATAACAACTTACATTCCCTTTTTTGACCTCATTTCATCCATTTCTCTCTTCCTTAAAATTAACTTTTCCAAAAGAATTGTTTACTCTCAATCTTTTCCCTTTCTGTCTCTGATCTCTCTTGAAGATACTCATCTCAGGCCTTAACCTCCACAAAACCCTACTGGAACTGCTCTTATCAAGATGAACAAAGAACTGCAGGTTGCTATAACCCATGTTCAATTCTGAGTCCTCATCTTGTCAGCACAGTTAATGGAATTTTTTCACATCCTCTTTTTCTGAGACATTTTCTGCATTCTTTTCAGTTCGGGTGAAGAAACTCCATATTTCTATAATTTCAGTCCAATTGTGTCTTGCTATTTCTTTGCATCCCAAAAAGGTATTTACAGAGCAATGGACAAGTACTCACCGGTATTTACTTATTGAATATTTATTATGCTTGGAGATGTGCAACATGCAAAACTGAGGCAGACATTAGTTTTGCCATAAGGAGGTTAAAATATGGAGGGAGAAATAAGACAGTGAAGTTAATGAATATGATGCAAGATAGAAAACTTAATTTTCTTAATATAACTAAATATTTATATTGTAAATATAAATATTATTTTATACTTTTTAAATACACATGTTGTAAATATTTACAAATAAGACTTTAAAGAAAAGTATATATTTGGTGCTCCTGGAGTTCAGAAGAAAGAGAGATTATTTCTATATATGGTTTTCAGGCAGGCTTCATGAAGAAGGTAGATGAAGCATTGGAAGAATTTGGATGTAAAGAGACAGCAGAGAAAGGAATTCAAGAAATGGAAGAAAGAGGAAACAGTTTGAATAAATGTAGAAAAGAGCAAAAGTATAGGACAGGCCCCAGAAATAGCAGGCCAGTAGCCCAATTTGGCTGGAAGTAGGCTATACAAAGAACATTGGAAAATTTGGATGGGATGTGAGGTATAAACTAAGTTTTTGATATGTAAAGTTGAAAGAGTAGAAGGACAATAAAGTGGAGTTGTCCAACAGGAAGCTGAAAGTATGAAACTGGAGCAAGTCAAAATTTAAGATGCAGATTTAAAGATCTGCAGAATAGGAGTGGCCAGAAAAGCAATGACATGATCAAGGGTGAAAGTGCAGAGAGAAGAGAGGAAGAGCAAAGTGAAATTGTCAAGGATTGTTTTTATGTGTGGCTTTCTCAGCACAAATGAATAAGAAAATTAGATTCAAGCTCACAATTAGTCAACAAATATTTACTGAGTACCAATATGTTGGGGATGCTGAAACAAAACTTGAGTCCCCACCATGAGGGATCATTTGCTCTAACAGAAGATAATAAACACATAAAACAACTAAAAACACTCAGAAGAAACTTTCAAATATTGATAAGAAGATAAAATATGTACCTGTGACACAGAGTGAAGGAGAGAAAATACAGTAACAATTACCATTTATAGAGAACATAGCTTTGCCTGTATTGTTTCACTCTAGCCTTAATGAAAAACAATTTTACAGAAAAAGGAGTTACATTTCAAGATTTTTAATTACTTCCTCAAGTTAACACAGCAACCCAAGTGGCGAAGTAGAAATTTGGACCCAAGTTCCTCTGACCTAAAGACTATACAGTTATTCCTGGGTATCCATAGGTTCGACATCCACAGATTCAACCATTTTTGGATGAAAATAAAATATTGTATTCGCAGGAGGTGAGGGAATGGTCCTGAAACCAATTCCCCACGGATACCTAGGGACGACTGTACAATTGACTATGGTGAATTTCTTCTGTCTGAATATCCGTTTAATTCCAAAAAAGGTTATATTACCACTTCCATGTTCTGTAAAGTGTGCTTTAAGCTTCTTTTCCTTCTATGACGATGAAATTGCTACCCACTGCATTCTCTTTTATTCTGCCCACTGTGACCAAGGACACATAGCTGCAAGACTGATGTTCAATGCTTTTGTATCAATTTGCTATTGCTATGCATCATGCCACCCCAAAGCTAAGTAAATTAGAATATCAACACTGCAATTCCTCACAATGGCCTGCGAAGCTCTTCCACTGGTCTTACTTGGGATTATATATGTGGCTACAGTCAGCTGATGACTAGGTTGGCAGTTCAGCTAAGATGGTCAGACTAGGTGGGCTAATCGAGCTTCTCTTTCCAGATGACCTTTCATCCCAAACTTCTGCACATGAAGCAGAAGTGTTCCAAGGGCATCAGATGGAACCTATCAGGCCTCTTGAGGCTGGGACTCAGAAATCATACATCTCTTCTTTCACATTCTATTAGTTCTAGAAAGTGATAGGGCCAGCTCAAAGTCCAGGGATGATAAATTAGACCTCATCTTTTTGTAGGAGGAAATGAAAAGGATTTCTTGGCCGTTTTGAATTCACTATAGATTATTCTCTATATACAAATTATTTGCGCTCTTTCCACATGCAAATATAGTTGCTTCCTCCTAAAATCTTTAAAAGGATCCACCCATAACAACATCTAGTTAAACATCCGCAATCTCATACTCATGGTAAGTCTCCTCAGGTCCAGTCATCTTGGTCCAAAGGTAAAATATCTGCCCCTGCACACCCAACATACACAAAGGTTGAACAAGGATAGGAGAATTGCAATTATCATTCCCAATTAAAAAGAGAAATGGTAGGAAATACATAGCAATATTTGGTCCATAGCAATTCTGAAATCCATCCAGCACACGTTAGGGTCCCCTACTCTGGAGGTAGAAAACGTTTCTGTATTAAGGTCCAGTTTTGTCCTTTAAAATTGATCCCTAATACATTGTTCTTTTACTCTTCGCTCCCTCTTATGGCTCCAGGTTCCATTTTTTAGAGGTCCTTCCTTTCTCAGAAAAAAAAGGCAATGTTTATAGCTGAGTAGCTTTCTAATCCTACTTGCTATCCATAGAGAGTGGAGTCTCAGAGGCTCTAATGTAATGCCCTTAAAATCTTGTAAATTTTTTATAAATATGATTGAAGTTCATTCCATGCTCCAAAAGCCTTCATAATTATTGTTGAGACAGAAGTCCCTTCCTTGTGTTCAGGGTGCTGTGAGAAAATGTCCTTAATATTTTTTACAGCCCTTTGTCTGGTTTAGTAGGCCTATCAGACAACATGCTAAATTGTTCTGTGGTCTCAACAAAGGCTTTTATAGCCACACACTTGTTGATCTTTACCTACAGCCATTTCTTTCTTTGGGAATATTTTGCTGGCTGGAGAGACAGAGGATGAGAAACAGTTTGATATTCCAACTCAGCCAGTCCAAGACCTTCTATTTTCTTTCTAAATTCTTTTTTTTAAACTGTACTTTTCCTTGTTTAGTTTATTTCTCTTCTACTATAACTTTATACACAATGTAAAGAGGTCAATATATTCAGTATTCTGCCCAGAAATCTCCTTTGTCAGATACACAAGTTCATTAGGTACATTTTCTACCTTCCAAATTATCGTAGGTAATTGTACAAAACACGTGTGGCCATCTTTTTAGCATCCATTAACAATTTGTTCACCATCCCACAATATTTTACTAACTTTTTACTATTTTTACAGCCTCTGCACATCACTGGGTCTCAAAGCCAATGATAAATGATTTATATTTATGTCACCAATGGCATTGCATTTCTAATGTATGCCATTGTAACACATTTTATATATTAGTTATTAGTTTCTGATACTAAAAACCACTCAAAAATTTAGTGATTTTAAAAAGCATTATTTCTTATGATTCTGTGAGCTGACTAGGCAATGATTCTGGTTGGTCTTACCACTAATACAACCCCCCTAGTTCAAGCGATTCTCCTGCCTCAGCCTCCCGAGTAGCTGGGAACACAGGCGTGCACCACCACACCCAGCTACTGTTTGCATTGTTAGTAGATACAGGGTTTCACCATGTTGGCCAGGATGTTCTCGATCTCCTGACCTTGTGATCCGCCCACCTCAGCCTCCCAAAGTGCTGGGATCACAGGCGTGAGCCACTGCACGTGGCAGCCTTTTTTCTTATGACTCAGAATTGAGATAACCTGTCATTTACCAATTCCACATTATGTTTTGCATCAGCAGCCTCATTTAAGGGAAAATCAATATTGAGTGGAACTTGAAATCATTTACTACTAGAATCATAAATCTAAAATATATTTGAAAAGCAAAAATTGTATTAATTTTTAAAAAATGATCTAATTCTAATGTTATATTCAGTTTTAATGTAACCAATAAGTAAAATGGGAAATTTATAATTATTGTCAGCATGAGATATCATGAAGTACTTAATCAAATGATGTTATGATATTTGAAAACTTCCATTAATAAACACTACATTCATGAAAAATATAGACCATCAGTTCTACCTACCTTAAATTGGAGCCGATCTGAAGTATGAAATTCTGTATCCATTGCAACTGGGGAAATATAATTGCAAAGCAGAGATGTAGTGCCACATTTGCTTAATATTATCCTATAAGATAAACTGATTTTATTAGCTCAAATGAAACATATTTATGTTTTACAAGTGAATGTTGTTCCTTAAGTTAAAAGAATGTTGATAAACAGAGAAATAAACAATTTATTCTAATGAGGAAAGGAAATTAAAATAAAAATGCCTAAGTAAAAGCAAAAACATTGAGCAGTAGATGTTAGATATTGAAATGGTAATAAGAAAAATCTAATTCCCTTCACAGTATATCTCCAAGAATAGGAAAAACTGCAACAATTAAAAAATTGGTCATTCAACTCTGACTTAATTGATTACAATACAGTCTTTTCTGTAGTAGAATGAAATAATGAACAGGGGGCTTTCCTCTAGTCATATTCAGTCAGCTGTCAACGACTTCTAAAAACTTGCCATGAAAGTCATCAAACGGCAGCCACGGGTGATCGCTGAAGTCCCAGGCACAGCGGCTCTCCTCGTGGTGCTATCCTTCTTCCTCACCCTGCACAACTGTGTGTGAAACGGTCACTCACAGCTCAGCTGCTGGAACCTCCAATTAACACCACCATCACCACTGTCACCATCATCACCGCCACCCACTCACCCATTCCAACTAAGCCTTTCATTTTCAGGTTCAAGGACAGAGGCCCATTTCCTCAGGTAAATTCTTAGTGATGGCCACAAGTTTTAGTCCAGTGTGGCAAAGCTCCTCCTATATTGTTTTGCTCTGGAAGATTATTTCCAAAGACCTGATTCACAAGGAATCCATTACAATTTGGGAGCTGTCTAAAATCAGTAAGCAAAATGATCCAGTGGTAAAATTGGGGCATGATGAGCTCTCCCAGGTCCAGAATTAAGTGCCAGTCTAGGTATCCATTACAAATAAGCCAAAGGCAGCCCAAACTATGAAGACACTAACAATCTGTCTTAGTGAATTGCTCAAAGTCCTTCTACCTCTTAGGCAATTCTGTTCCATTTAACCTCTGTTCCCAGTCAGAATTTAATTTGTTAATGATTCAATTTATCTGATTTTTATTTATTTTATTCAGTTTTATGGTTCACTGCTCTTACTTTTCCTGAAATCTTTCTTTTAACTTCAAATTTTAATCAGTATTCAAAATGTTTCCCATAATGGTCTCTGCTAAAATCTGTAAAGCTCAGCCCAATGGCAAATTTAGAATAACAGAAAATAGCATATAATGTAAGTTAGCTCAATCAAGTTCTATTTTCAAGCCTGTAAAATAGGCTAGTTTCCTCAAAGCAGAGGACTTTCAAGGTCCAGAAGCAATAAAAATGAAATGTAATGGTATTTTTCTTCTCTTCTTTCAATTTGGAATTCATTGTATTCCTGAGACTACCCTGTTCTTTCCTATTATAAATCAGCTTCTCTCAGCCCAGATTTTACTCTTCTGCTTCTTGCCTGTGTCTCTATAGTCATTTTTTGCCTTTGTCCTTAAAGAGGATGGTCCTCCAAATCCCTTCTCCTAAGCATCATAATTCAATTTTGCATTACTGCCCGGTAAGAAATGTAACTTATAAACAGATTTTGACACAGTTCTCAAGCCCTGGTCATGCAATGTGAAGAGAAAATAGTTCATAGATTCCAAACAGAAATTGACGTAAAGTTAGCTTTCAGAACACTCTGCTCAGCTCCAAGCAAATGCCAAAATTTTATATGTTCCATACATTTCCCAGAAAAATATCCAACACATCGAAATCAAGAATCTAGTCTCCAAATATCAGTGCATGGACAAACGTTTTAAGTGGCATTCGACATTAAATCCGGCTTTTCTCTTGAAAATCTTAATAAAAAATGAGTATTTTTTTTGTTACGAAATTAAGCATAACATTTGTAATTGAGTTATTTTTGTACTTATTGATTAGGATAAGTATTCTGATTACTTTAGAGTATGATTTCAGATGTTATGAAATAGTTGCTGTTAAGGGTATTTTTTCATTCTTAAGTTTTTTTTTTTTTTTTTTTTTTTTTTTGAGACGGAGTCTCACTCTGTCGCCGGGGCTGGAGTGCAGTGGCCGGATCTCAGCTCACTGCAAACTCCGCCTCCCGGGTTCACGCCATTCTCCTGCCTCAGCCTCCCGAGTAGCTGGGACTACAGGCGCCCGCCACCTCGCCCGGCTAGTTTTTTTTTTTGTATTTTTTAGTAGAGACGGGGTTTCACAGTGTTAGCCAGGATGGTCTCGATCTCCTGACCTCGTGATCCGCCCGTCTAGGCCTCCCAAAGTGCTGGGATTACAGGCTTGAGCCACCGCGCCCGGCCTCATTCTTAAGTTTTTATGTCATTTCACTGAAAATTAGATGCTGTCTCGTGCTTCACAAAAATATGCAAAAAAAAAAAAAAAAAACTTTTTTCAAAAGGTTTACATGATACCATAAACAAAAAAAATTTTACCTTAGCCTAACTCGTTTGCAGTGAATGATCTCTCTACACAAAATAATGAGTCTTTCCGGCTATTTGGCAGGGCCCAGGAAACTGATTGAGAAAGAAGAAAAAGTATAACCTCCTCTTCAACAATTGAGTGAGTTGACAATGATTTAGAAGTACAAATGATTGGGAAGCAAAAAAACATGCATTTTTGGCTTTTTCATTCACTGTGAAGGCTCTGAGTTCCCAGGCTATGGCAAATAAAACTAGAACATAATCTCTGAGGATGACAGGTCATCCTGAACCAAATAAACCCACAAGCATAGATCAGAAATTTTAGATGAGAAAAATGCTTATTAAAAGTTCTTGAAAACATATACCTCCATCCTGAATCTGTCTTTTCAGGTTGATCATTTACGGTGTAGCCGTATGAACCATCTCCTGGGTAAAACCACCAAGGAATGTTGGCAGTGGTTGTGGAACACCAGAAGCAGCCTTTAGCTTCACAGCTTTCTCGAGAGGTTCCTGGTTGAGGGTGGCAATTGATGCGTTTCTGAAAGGGAAACTGCATGGCACAAGCGGCCTCTTGTTTGGAATTAAAGAAGCAACATGGAACCTTATTGTCAGCAACACACCAGTGACATCCACAGTTGGTACAGGAAACTTCATTTGCCCCTGACTCTGGATAACAGTCAGTTCATTCAGAGGACACTACCGAAGAGCATGAGTCAGTTTTCTCAAAACACCGTGGGATGCCTGACATTTTAGATGGAGACCAGCAGCAATTCTTGGCCAAACATCTGTCTTGGGAAACTCCAGGATCAGGGTGACAGTTCTTATGTAATTAGGGCAGCTACAGATGCTGAGCATGAACTTGAACCCACTGGCTGGGCTAGAATTGAACCAAGAAGGAAAGCAGGGCAGGGTAAATGAAAAGATATCCTGAAAACTTATTATAATCAAGACACTTGTAGAACTTAAAAAAAAAAAAAGTATCTCTCAAAATGCTTAGATTGCAAGTGGAATAGCTGGTGGATACGAAGCAACTACTATAAATTTGTCAGCCTGAGTAAAACAAAAATCTATCCCTTAAAAATGCAGTATTAACATTTATTATTTAGTCACTTGTAATATTCTCAGAATGCACATATTTTATGGTTCCTCAGTCTTAGTTGTCTATTCATTATCATCTTCTAAATGTTACCAAATGGATTTCACAAAAGTCAACATAATTATTTCTTTCCTATTTGCTATGCCTTCCTTCATTTACAGACTAGATACCAGTTGTCAGGCTTCCAATAATAATACTGCTGAAATGTCTATACATGCTTTCTCAAAGCTAACAGATACCAGGTCTTCAAAAAAGCCGTAATACTGATACATTTTTTCATCCCTTTTCTTCTGTGGCTTTCATTTTTTAAAAATCCTAGGTTTATGCTGCCAATGCTGATTATTTTCTCACCTTTGATATTTAGGGGACTTTTATTCTACTAATGTAATCAATTTCATGGATTACTAATCTTTGTCCCCATAAATTGAATACGTTGGAATACAGATGCAATTCACTTATGCTCCAAAATCACAAATTGAACATAGTCATGATTTAATTAATATTTTAATAGTAGTCACAAGCAACATTTGATCCCTTTTTGGTTCTGTTATAAATGATTTCTAAACTGTGTTTTCTGCAATTAAGGTCCATGAAACACCTACCTCAGAATTGGCTATCAAATTGATCAACATACCTTTTTGGTAAATGGGCACTCTTATATGTACGTTGCTGATGGAGACAAAATATTGCACAATCCCTATTAAGGGGAATTTAACAGTATCTATCAAACTACATGTAACACACATGCCCATAAATGTATACATGCTCTACAAAGCTGTCTGTAGCCATCTACCCCTATGAAAAACATCACATATCCCAAGGAGTATGAAAATTGGAGTAAAAAGACCACTACTCCATATTACATGATTGAATTGGAAACGCTTATTTTTACAATACTCCAAAAACAAAATGCCAACTCCAACTAATAGAAAGCTTCATTCTCTCACTTCTGTTTCTCAAAATTCAAACCAACCAACTATTAACATTAAATGAATAGCTGCATGCATAAACATCTAGCCCTCATCCTAACTTACCCTTATTATTGCATCAGTTCAGTCTGTACTCAGGTTATTGTGTTTTCTATCCTTTGTCCACATGAGCTTCTCATTCAGTTTCTCCTGTGTGTTACCAAGTCTCCTTACTGCCTCACTGCCCTTTTCCAGTTCTCCTTCCCTATTCTGTACCAACTGCAGGGATGTGTTCCTGGGGTCAACATGGCTCTGGGACTTTCAAGCTGTATGACTTTAGATAAGCCACTCAAACTTTCCAAGCTTTGGTTTGATCATATTTAAAACAGTAATGGTAAAGCTTAGCTTGTAAGTTTGATTATTGTCTAAGCTAACATAGAGCATATAGTAATATATTAAGGACTAAGTGTTAGATAGGTGATTTACCAGTTCTTTTTATTATTATTATTATTATTTTCAAGATGGAGTTTCTCTCTGTCGCCCAGGCTGGAGTGCAGTGGCGTGATCTTGTCTGACTGCAACCTTCGCCTCCCGGGTTCTGGGATTACAGGTGCACGCCAACACGTCCAGCTAAATTTTGTATTTTTAGTAGAGACGGAATTTCACCATATTAGTCAAGCTGGTCATGAACTCCTGACCTCGTGATCCTCCCACCTCAGACTCCCAAAGTGGTGGGATTACAGGCGTGAGCCACAGCGCACAGCCTACTAGTTCTTTTAAATTTTGTACTAATTTTGATTTTAAAAGTGTTAAAAATTATCAAAAGATAAATTACTCACCTGCCAGAACCATGGAACAAAAATGGAGGAGTCTTACGGCCTTCACTGTCCCAGGAAAGTGATATTTGTTCATGGAATGTGATGTATTTATAGAGAACAATTTGAATAAATTGTTTTGGCCTTGAATTTTTTCTACAGAGCCATGAAGTATAACCCAGGCCAAGAAGGACTCCTTGAAGTTTTTCTCACAACATTACCAGTGGCTGGCACTACCATTTAATGGAAAGACATGAGATTAGTATACAGGTGGCCTAGGGTTTAATCTAGCTCTCCCTTGGCTGTGACAGTCTGGGTGTGTCATTTAATCTCTATGAGTCAAGTATTGTTCTCTGTAAAATGGATATAATACCTGCCCTGCCTATTTCAGGGGAGTGAGATGAGGATCATTGTTATAACAATAGCCTAAGAATGCAAACATCAATCAGACACTTTTTCATCTGACATGATCTAGGTCCCTTGAGCTACTAAGGGATTTAAGAACAAGGTAAACGAAGTTGCAAATGGATTATAATTTTTTCTTTCAAAACTTTGAAAATTCCAATTCTTAGGGTATTTTAAGATATTTCTTGTTGACAATTCAGTCACTGTACTTTGGCTTGGAATGTGGGAGCCATATAGTTAGGGTTAGAAGAGTTTACTTAGAGGGCCACTCAAGCTAACCAAAGTCACAAGATGATAAACTTTTTTGTTGTTGTTTATTATTGTTTGTTTGTTTTTGTCTTCCAGTGTCCTTCCCTCACACTAACAGGCCATAGCAAAAAATGTTTTCTCCCAACCAGGGAGTCTCAGCTTTAGGATTACAAGGACGAGGAGTTGTATTTTACTAGAAGTAATTTTTAAATTAAGAAAGGGAAAAGGAAAAGTTTAAATTTTTCCCTAAGTGGAAAGGAAGGATCCTCGGAGAAGTAAAAGGACCCTCTGCTAGTTCATTCACACTAGCTGATTGGATTTTTAATAATCTGTACAGGAAGCCTGGAATCTGGTCATGAGGGAAGGGAAGGGGGCAGTGAACATCAAACATTAGTGAAAAGTACAAGAGAAGTTTTTCAAAGCCAAACTTGTTGTCTCTCAGAATTTTACATAAAAATCTCTTAATCACCTTAAGTGGGAAACTGAGTCTGTTGGCAAATATATTGATACTTCCACTGGTAGCTTCCTGAGAACTTGGTTCCTTATGGCAAATTCTGCCTGGACACAGCAGAATTCAGAATAGAATAGAGAAGCTCAGAATCCCAGTGATTTCAATGGGGTTGTTGAAATGTGGGTAGGAAGACATCTGCATGTTTGCTGTGTCATAGCACTGTCTCTGTTTCTAGCTCAAGTTACAATGATTTTGACAGGAACATGCCTTGAGAACACAGAGTCCTTGGTTACAGAGACAACAGTGTATCACCTAATCCCTCTCCCTCTATAACATGAGGACATACAAGAGAGCTTCTGTAAAGGAAGTATACATCCCATAGGGTAGAGATATTTTAAAATTCAGTAAGTAGAGCACCACATTTATCATCCTGTTGAACATTATTGTTGGCAAACCAATCATCCAGGTTTTATCATCTGAATGACCCAACCAGGGCTCTTGAAAAGCACGACCCACATGTCTATCATACACTGCCACTTTACAGCACTACTTTTCAAGTGAATAATGTGAAATGTTCATGTAAATAGTACAAATGAAATAAAGAAACTTGATTTTTAGCCACTTTTCAATTAGATATTTTGGAAATGTAGTAAACTATTTAATTTAAAAAGTTCTACATATTTAAAACTTGTCAAACTCATATATATATAGTATCCATATTTTTAAATTAAAAAGTGAGACATAATATATAAGAAATTAATTTATTTTATGGGGAAAATGAGATAGAATATTTAAGATTCAGACAGAATGGGAAAACCTTAGACACAAGAAAATCTTAGATTATTTATACGCAGTATGACAAAGTAGGAAATGGTCAGGAATATTAACTACAACAATTATTCACAGTGTATATTTTATTAAAATTTTAAATATGTGTTAGAGTCAAATTCAGTGTGTTTGCAAAAAAGAATTTTTGAAAATCTTCATTATTCGTTGAAAGTTAGGAATATTCCTAGGAATGTGCTTTTATCTATGATATTATATATGTAATTATAATTGTTTTTTAAGTTAAAATAAGAGATGACGCGCAATAAGAGTTTGTTCAAATTTCCTGTCATAAACTTAACATTTTCATAAATGTCTAGCTCCCGTGCTATTTCCCACTGGATAAGAAAAATTTACATATGTACACGTATACTAATGTATCCATATCCTAGATGTATGCTTAACATTCCCAGCTGTACTTATATATTTTAACTATTTATTTTTTATTTACTTAATACATTCAAAGAAAGGAACAGATGCATAAAAAGAAATCTATGCTGTGATCCACCTTAATTAATTGCAATACCCTCTCTAATTCCTAAGGATAAAGAATTATATGGTTTTGCAATCTTTGTAGACTGTGTTATATCACTGTTGATAATTTGAAACCCTAAGGACAAATCAGGTTCCTCCTCAAAAGTTTATTAAAATAATTTATCTTAAAACTCCAATTACAATAAAAATTCAATTTCTTAAATATTTACTGTGGTACATATTTACTAACTTGATTATAATCACCCCTTTTTGACAATCTCATTAACAGATTATGCTGATTATAGAAGGCACCATATTTTTCAAACATGTTAACAGTGAACTGCTCTTTTAAGCTTATATAAGTAGAAATCCTAATATGCTGTGCCACTCATTTTTCACATTGACATACAGATCACAAGCATCCATCAATTTCTAGGGTTCAGCATATTTAAGTAGAAAAACTGCTTGTGAGAGCATTCTGGATATTAAATCTAAATAAGAAAGATATTGAAATGGAATATTCAGGAGGCTGTCTAATAAGGAAAATGGCTAGATCTCATAATACAACAGATATAGGGAAAGAAGGTCAGAGCTAAATCAGTAACTGCTTCAATGTCATCCTTAATATACCAGTGGTTAGTTGATGGAGAAATGGGGAGGGAGAGAGGTGACAGGTATTTTTTTATTTATCATGTGCATTTGAACAATATAATAAATCTGGGAGGGATGTATATGCACACACACACACACACACACACACACACACATATGTGTACACATAAGTTTCTCTTTTTCCAAATCCTTACATAATTCAAAAAACTTTTTCATCACATTTATGTATACTTCCATTATAGATATTTCTTAGTTATAATTTCTGCTCAGGAAATATATTTTTAAAAGGTAGTAAATCTATTCATTGAATAAATGTGTACTGAGCACTACTATAGACTAGATGCTGCCTAGGTACTGGTGACATAACATGAACAGGACAGACACAAATCCTGTCCTCCCAGAAAAAGCAGGGTGATAAGTGTCATGAACAGAAATCCCCAGGAGCAGCGGGAGGACACAGGAGATCCACGCCAACAAGATACAGCTTTGCCAAGCCACAGGGGGTTTAATTGGGTTATAGTAACATGAAATCAATGCATTTCTAGCCAGACTCAAATTCCATTTCATGCCTGGGATTTTCCTATTACCTCTACATCTAATAGTAGGTTAAAGCTGTTGGTATTTTTAAAATATTCGTTGAATTTTTTTCAGAAAAAGGTCAATATTTTAGCAAATAAGAAATGACAGTGACTGAAAGTAAGCTAGGTCGTCATTTGCCAACTCCTAATGAAATAAGGGACTGTATTTTAACATAAATTACAATTTCCATTACAAATTTCCAATGTAGGGGGGAAAGATAGAGGAACAGATATAGCGGAACATGCTTAGAAGCATGTGTAGGCCGGGCGTGGTGGCTCAAGCCTGTAATCCCAGCACTTTGGGAGGCCTAGACGGGCGGATCACGAGGTCAGGAGATCGAGACCATCCTGGCTAACACGGTGAAACCCCGTCTCTACTAAAAATACAAGAAAACTAGCCGGGTGAGGTGGCGGGCGCCTGTAGTCCCAGCTACTCCGGAGGCTGAGGCAGGAGAATGGCGTAAACCCGGGAGGCGGAGCTTGCAGTGAGCTGAGATCCGGCCACTGCACTCCAGTCAGGGTGACAGAGCGAGACTCCGCCTCAAAAAAAAAAAAAAAAAAGATGCATGTGTAAATGCATATCCTACTGAACAAAAGGGACAATCCACAAAATCTAACTTCCAACGAAGAATCCACTGCAATATTTGCTGTTTTTTTCTTTTAATACTTTTTCTGAAACGTCATATAAGTCAGTCACTCTCACACTTTCCCAGGGGGGAGCATAAACAGAAGTCCATAGATCCGAGAGTCTTCAGTAAGTATAGCAAATTCAACAGCTGCCTAGCCTCAGTATTTACGTCCTCCTGCCCCCACCCCACAATCCCTATTGCTACTTAGTGATGAGTGATGAGCAGCTCTTTATGCTGAGATTGAGAAAGCCTGTGTCTCTCATAAATTCCACCCTCTGAGGGCAGCAGAAAGATAAAGGTGTCAACTTAACACTTTATTGAACTTAAATATTTTACCTAGAGAAATAATCAAACTGGAAAAATGACTTAACTATCCACTGATCTATACCCACACCTCAATATATGGGAGTATTGACAAAGGAGGGAAGGGAGAAAGGAAGGAGGGAGAAAGAGAGGGACCTCAAATTGCTTCAATCACTACCACGGCTTAAGGCTTCTTTTGAAAATTGTCCTGCAGGATCTCAGTAAACATGTTTTACTTCACTTCTCCAAACTTAGCAATGTTCTTTCCAGACTTATCTTTCAATATACTGTCTACTCCTCTCTGGCCACTAAATTTGTTTTAATTGATTTTTAACTGACAAATAACTGTATATCTTTACGGGGTACAATGTGATCAACAATGAGATACCACCTCACACCTGTTTGAATGGCCATTGTCAAAAAGATAAAAGGTAGCAAATGTTGGTGAGGATGTGGTGAGGATGCGGTGCATTTCCCCTGGGGAAATGTGAAACATAAATTAATACAGCCTTCATAGAAAACAATATAGAGGTTCCTCAGAAAACTAAAAATAGAATTACTATGTGATCCATTACTTCCCCTTCTGGGTATATATTCAAATGCATTGAAATCAGAATACCAAAGAGATATTTGCACTCCTATGTTCACTGCAGCATTATTCAGAACAGCTAAGATAGGAAAGCAACCTACGTGTCTGTCATTGGATGAATAAAGAAATTCAGGGATATAACCACAATGGAATACTGTTCAGCCTTAAAAACAAGGGAAATCTTGTCATTTGTGATATCATAGTTGAACCTGGAGGACATTATGCTAAGTGAAATAAGCCAGGCTGACCCAGAAAGGCACATTTTTCACAATGGATCTTTTATTCTACTCCCCAGTCACAGATATAAATAATAAACTTTACTAAACTTCAAGTCAAACTTTAACCAACAACTCTAGTATTCCCCTTTTCCAAGTCAAATTATTCACAGAACTCATTGACAGTCATTCCCCACATAATACTCTACATACCAAAAAGTCAAATCTTTTTTTGAGTCAAAATATATTCGATGATGCCAGGACCAACAAGCTAAGAACACCTATTTGACAGAGTTCCTCCTATCAAAGCCACCTTGCACCTTACTCATATATGGTTGCAAACTGAGTATATATGTAATTTCTTAAATATATATGTAATTATATATATTTATGTATAATTTATATATTTGTAAATTATATACATGTAAAATAATATATATGACATATTTTATACATATTATATTTAAATATATGTTTATTTATTTGAGTGGGAAGAGGTCTTGGTCCATTTAGGCTGTTATAACAAAATAACTTACACTAGGTAATTTATTAAAAAACAGATTTACTGCTCAGTTCCGGAGGTTAGAAAACCAAGAACAAGGTTCCCGCAGATATGATGTCTGGTAAGGACTTCATAGACGGTGCCCTGGTGCGTATCCTCACATGGGGGAGGGATCTGGGGAGCTCTGTGGGGCCTCTTTTATAAGGGCACAATCCCACTTTCTTGACTAGAGGGTAGAGCCCTTATGACTTAATGAATTTGGGGGAACAAAGCCCCACAATCACAATGGATTTAGGCTCCAAAGTATGAATTTTAAGAAGACAACAACGTTCAGACCATAGCTAACATCTGACAAACCGAACAAATATTTATTACACCGGCAAGGTGACTTAATCCTAAAAATTAATTAGGGCCATAATATTACCAACTTACAATATTGAAAGTTACTAATGTTTAAGTTAAAAGCCTCTTTGATTTTCCAATCATTCACAAAGTAGTTTTTATTATGATGTGATTTATTTATACATGTGGTTTATGATGTACATTTATCTTCCAAAAGTGCTCCTCTAATCCTCCATTTCAGTCATTTACTTCTCCTGTGTCTGCCTAAAGTCCCAATTTGAGGACTTAATTGACCTATCTACCTTGGGGCAACCAATGTTCCAGAACTTTCTTCCAGTCATAATTACCAGTTCCATGTCCTGCTACCTCATTCTTGCTAGGAAGTAATAAGAGATAGATTGATTAATGATTTCTTGCAAAATTACAAATGAGTCTGAATGGGTATATGTACTATGTCTATCAATAATGTTTCACCTTAAACCAATGAAGTACTAGCTTCCTTGTAACTATTAAATATTGTAGTTACATGCTATAGCTACAATTACAATTAGAAACACGGTCTCCCATTCCCACAAATAGTGCACATTTCAGGTTGTTCTTTGTTTTTTGTGTTTGTTTGTTTGTTTTGTTTTGTTTTGTTTTTTGAGACAGAGTCTCACTCTGTTGCCCAGGCTAGAGTGCAGTGGCGTGATCTCAGCTCACAACAATCTCTGCCTCCCAGGTTCAAGTGATTCTCCTGCCTCAGCCTCCTGAGTAGCTGGGACTACAGGCTCCCACCATCACGCCTGGCTAATTTTTGAAATTTTAGTAGACGGGGTTTCACCATATGGACCAGGCTGGCCTCGAACTCCTGACTTTATGATCCGCCCGCCTCAGCCTCCCAGAGTTCTGGGATTATAGGTGTAAGCCACCACATCCAGCCTGCAGTTTGTTCTTTTGTTCACCTCAGTAAAGAGGCCATAAAGAAACATTTTCATTGTTTGTTACAACATTAATTACAAGAGTAAAAAAATAGCTAAATCGTTTCCAGTCTCAGGTGATCCTCCTATCTCAGCCTCCTGAGTAGCTCCCACCTCCAAGTAGCTCCCACCTCCGAATATCACCAAAACTAGATTTTGTTTGTTTGTTTGCTTAAATTTTTAGTACAACTAGGTCTCACTATGTTGCCTAGGCTGGCCTGGAACTCCTGAGCTCATGTGATCCTCCTGCCTTGGCCTCCCAAAGCACTGGGATTACAGGTGTGAACCACGGCACCTGGCCTGAACACTTTTAATAACATGGAAAAATATTTATAATACATTGTGGAATACTTTACAACATCTCAAATTCATAAATTTGTGTGTGATTTTTACTGAATGCACTTTTTTTTTTCTCTTTTTTTCCACTTTGTCGCCCAGGCTGGATTGCAGTGGCACAAGTATAGCTCATTAAACCCCAACTCCTGAGCTCAAGTGATTTTCCCACCTTAGCCTCCCTAGCAGCTAGGACTACAGTTGCACACTGCCATGCCCACTTTATTTTTATTTTTATTTTTATTTTTTAGAGATGTTGTCTCACTGTACTACCCCAGCTTCTCAAACTTCTGGCCTCAAGCAATCCTCCTGCCTCGACCTCCCAAAGTATTAGGATTACAGGTGTGAGTCACTGTGTCCAACCCGAATGCCCATTCTAAAAACATAATAGTAAGTATATATTTCTGATTTCTAATCAGAAAAATAGAAAGGAAGGCTTTCTATTGAGAAAGTTACTTTGTTTTATATTTCTTCCACAATCTTTAGTTAGAAATCCTAGAAGCAGTACTGTCACTGTATATGAAGTACAATTTGAATCACAAAATAATCCCTGGTTAAAAGAAAAAGGACTCCACAAAGGCTATTATTTCAGTGACCTTCAGCCAGGAACTATGAAGGCAAAGAATTTCAAATGGTGGACTTATTTGTTGAGGAGAATGGGTTCCAGTGCAAAAAAAAGCAAGGTTATTTTCTAGCGCGGTTAATGGTCTAACAGCATACAATGCTTTACAAAAAGAAATTGCTATTGGCAGCTTCATTAATTAAGCACTTCATTAGTTTAGGTGAGAACTTGATACTTCAGGGGACATCACTCAGTGAAATTTCTCACTTAGAGTAGGTCCTAGTTAGCAAATCAAAGCTGTGGCAATTCACACCTAAATGTGAAAGTCAAGCTTGTCACTGTTTAATGAGGTGAAAACAGAGGTACAGTAAACTAAGTAGACCTCAGTCCAAACCAAAGATACTTTATTAGTTTAGCTAAGGAAATACGGGCACCATACAAGCTGATTCTTGTGACCAAAATAGTATTTGCCTAATTAGAACAGCTGAAAGTTCTTCAGAGCTCATGCTATGACTGTAAGTTGAGGTGCATGTAAAGTTATCTCTTTTCCATTATGTTTAACATATCACATCTAAAAGCTTCTAGTGAACCGGTTTTCTTAAAATACTCTTAAAACCTTTAGGTGCTTCTTTCAGGCAAAACCATATTATTATATTTTACTATTTATATATGTATATGATATGCATATATATAGTGCAGAAAAAAAGAAAGGGCAACTTGGGAGGGCAAGCTTGTACATTCCTTCTTAAAGACAACTTAGTTCATGGATATGTATCCTTCCAAATAAACTTGAGAGGGTCTTCATTAAGTTCTTCAAAAATCCAACAGAAAAGTTTATAATTGCACTTAACTTATAGATTAATTTGGGGAGAAGTGACATTTTTATAATATTGTCATTCCATCTAAGTGCATGGGATGTCACTCCATTTTTCCAGATTGTTTTCCATGTCCTTGATTAGAGCTTCAAATTTCCATGCCTAAAGTATTCGTGTATTTTTAGTTAACTTAGTGTATACATTATGGTGTTATTAAGATTATACTTACATAAAATTAAATTTTATGACTTATTTTTAAAACATATTTTGAAAAATATTTCTGAAGAGAGGATTGTAGGCTTTTTAAAAATAACATTTATGTTCAAGTAATGCATTGCAGTTACAGAAAATATTTATTCCCATATAACCCAAAAAAACCCAAATCATCTATTAACAATACATTTTCTCTTTTTAGCATTGTTCCTTGAAGTGTAAGAGATTTATTGAAGTTTGAATAATTTGATCTGATACATGCAAGACACAGATCTGGGAAATATCCTCTTTAGGTGAATTTAAAGAATTATCACCTTTTCAGTCTTCATTGATTTTGTTTTCCATTCTAGCATCTGCATTCCTTTTGCTTCTGACTTGAACTAGTAACCATTAGTGGCTATAAACAATATGTGATAATTTAAATATTAAAAACTTTAAAATACTAATGCTACTCTTTAGCTGAGTAGTAACTTGGAACATCCAAGTCTTTAGCATGCCACCTCCTCTCCTCTGATCTTGACTTCCTTCCAACTCATGGTGTACATTCAGTCAATACAGAGACTTCAGCATTGTTCCAATTTAAAATGGTACAAAATTATTAGCAACTTGTTTATTTGTTAATTTTTATTGCCAGAAATTAAGTAGATGCTATTGTCACCTTTGATTGATGAACCAATGGGAACCCCTTTTTACACCCTTGTGTATTTATGAATCACCAAATGAAAACTCTAAGGCTTCCGGATGTTCATAGGCATCACTCTGCATGTTAGGGCCTTTGAGTCTGCTAAAGACAGTGCTTAGATTTGGGCCTCAGATGGGAAACAGATGCCTTGACTATCATGAATTTTCCAACTCAGTATTTGTAATTCAATTAGCAAAATCCCTCCAATTAGTACAATTTAGAATTTGGGCACTATAAAAATGATACATACACATTGCAAGGAGATTGCAAAATGAAAGCTTTATATTATTTGGTTTGTGAGATAAATGACGTGTTTATTATTATTAATTATGTTGACAATAGCAACTTTTCAAGAAGTCAAGAATGCACAGGGAGGTAATGGGTTCAATATATATATATTGAATATCTAGATCAATCTTGAATATTGGTGGTACTAGATATGGTGAAAGGCTCTTATCTAATTTGAGTGCTACAAAAGTAGAAGGTAAAAAATAGACAGTAGGCCGGGCGCAGTGGCTCAAGCCTGTAATCCCAGCACTTTGGGAGGCCGAGGCAGGCGGATCACGAGGTCAGGAGTTCGAGACCATCCTGGCTAACACTGTGAAACCCCGTCTCTACTAAAAAATACAAAAAACTAGCCGGGCGAGGTGGCGGGCGCCTGTAGTCCCAGCTACTCCGGAGGCTGAGGCAGGAGAATGGCGTAAACCCGGGAGGCGGAGCTTGCAGTGAGCTGAGATCCGGCCACTGCACTCCAGCCCGGGCTACAGAGCGAGACTGTGTCTCAAAAAAAAAAAAAAAAAAAAAAAAAAATAGACAGTAGAAGAAGTAAATGTACCATGAAGTATATAGTTCTAATTGAATATTGCTAAATAAGTGCTATTAAACTTTGCTTACATAGAGCTAAAAATCTAGGCATTTGTTTATTGCCCATCCTTTTCAAACTATTCTTCATGGTTATTAATGTTGTGAGTACATTTTTACTTCCAGGAATGGCCTGCAAGTGTATTAGTACGTTTTCACACTGCTATAAAGCAATACCGCAGACTGGGTAATTTACAAAGGAAAGAGGTTTAATGGACTCAGAGTTCTACATAGCTTGGGAGGCCTCAGGAGACTTAAATAAAATGGAAGGTGAAGGGGAAGCAGGCACTTTCTTCACAAGGTGGCAGAAGAGAGAAGCATGAGTTAAGGAGAAACTACCAAACAGTCATAAAGCCATCAGATTCCATGAGACTCACTCACTTTTATAAGAACAGCATGGGGGAAAGGACCCTCATAATTCAATCACCTCCCACCAGGTCCCTCCCTCAACACAAGGGAATTACAATTCAAGATGAGATTAGGGTGAGAACCCAGAGCTAAATCATATCAACAAGATACCAAGGAAACCTCAGAACTAAGAAATTCTATAAAGAAAAGAAGAACTCTCTCATCTGTCTCCTCTCCTCTCCTTCCTTCCCATTTCTTTCCACTCTTTCCTTATCCCATCCCACCCTCTCCCTTCTCATCTCTCCCTTCCTGTCTCTCTCTGTCACTCCTAAAAAGAAAAAAGAATTAACTAATTGATCTCTAGCTTTTGAGGCTTCATTATTTTCTGAAAATCCTAACATAATAAACTAGAAAAAAAATGTTTAAGGGATGGGCTCTAATACCACAAAATGACAAGGATGTGGAGCAACAGCAACATGTTACTGATATTAAGAATTTTTTTCTATATCTCTTAGGAATTTGCATGTCTTTTTATAAGAAATACTTATTCAAGCCTTTTTCTCATTTTTAAAATTAATTTTTTTCTTTTTTTTAAGACAAAGTCTTGCTCTGTCACCCAGGCTACAGTGCAGTGGTGCGATTTCAGCTCACTGCAACCTCCACCTTCCGGTCTCAAGCAATTCTCCTGCCTCAGCCTCCCCGAGTAGCTGGGATTACAGGCACCTACTACCCTGCTCAGCTAATTTTTGTATTTTTAGTAGAGACGGGGTTTCACCACCCTGGCCAGGCTGGTCTCGAACTCCTGACCTTGTGATCCACCTGCCTTGGCTTCCCAAAGTGCTGGGATTATGGGAGTGAGCCACCGTGCCCTGCCTAAAAACAAATTATTTGCTATTTGCTGTTGCATTGTTTGAAGTCCTTTTATATTCTGGATATTAACTCCTCTTAGGCAAATGCATAGTTTGCAAATATTTTCTCCCATTTTTAGGTTGTCTCTTCACTCTCTTGATTGTTTCCTTTGTTGTACAGAAACTTTTTCATTTAATGTAATTCCATTTGTCTGTGTTTTCTTTTGTTGCCTGTGCTTTCGAATTCTTATCCAAAAAATCCTTACCCAGATCAATGTCATGAAGCATTACCTCTATGTTTATGTTTTCTTCTAGTAGTTTTATAGTTTTTGGGTCATACATTTATGTCTTTAATCCATTTTGAGTTGATTTTTATAGATTGTGAGATATAGGGATCTAGCTTCATTCTTTTACAGGTGGATATTTAGGTTTTTTAGCAACACTTATCGAAGAGACTGTCTTTTCCTCAATGTGTGTTCTTGGTGCCTTGTCAAAAATCAGTTGGCTATAAGTCAGTGTGTTTATTTCTGAGTTTTCTCTCCTATTCCATTGGTCCATGTGTCTATTTTTATGTTTATAGCAGGATGTTTGGTTACTATAGCTTTGTAGTGCATTTTGACATCAGGTAGTGTGATGCCTCCAGGTTTTTATCCTTTTGCCCAACATTACTTTGGCAATTTGGAGTCTTTTGTGTTTTCATATAAATTTTAGGATTGTATTTTCTATTTCCATGAAGAATGTCATTGGTATTTTGATAGATATTGCATTAAATCTGTAGATTATTTGAGTGATATGGACATTCTAGCAATATTAATTTTTTCAATTCTTGTACATAAAATATCTTTTCATTTATTTGTGCCCTATTCAATTTCTTCCATCAATGTTTTATAATTTTCATTGTAGAGATCTTTCACCTCCTTGGTTGAATTTACTCCTATGTATTTTTTATAGGTGTTATAAATGGGATTGCCTTCTTGCTTTCTTTTTCATATAGTTCACTTTTGGTGTATATAATGCTACTGATTTCGGTATGTTGATTTTGTATCCTGTACCTTTATCAAATTTGTTCTAATAGTTTTTGGAAGAGTCTTTTGGGTTTTTTTTTTTAATAAGATTATGTTGTCTGCAAACAGGGACAATCTGACTTCCTCCTTTCCAATTTGGATGCCCTTTATTTCTTTCTCTTGTCTAATTGCTTTGGCTAGGGCTCCCAGTACCATGTTGAATGAAAGTGGTAAAAGTAGGTATCTTTGTCTTGTTCTAGATCTTAGAGGTAGAGTTTTCAACTTTTCCCTGTTCAGTATGATGTTAGCTATGGTACTATGTTGAGGTACATTTTTTTCTATACCTAATTTTTTGAGAGTTCTTATCATAAAGGGAGACTGAATTTTCCCAAATGCTTTTTCTATGCCTACTGAAATAACCACATGGGTTTTGTGTTTGATTTTGTTAATGTGATATATCAAGTTTATTGGTTTCCATATTCTTTTTTTTTTTTTTTTTTTTTTTGAGACAGAGTTTCACTCTTGTTGTCCAGGCTGGAGTGCACCACCACACCCACCTAATTTTGTATTTTTAGTAGAGACGGGGTTTCTCCATGTTGGTCAGGGTGGTCTCAAACTCCCAACCTCAGGTGATCTACCCTCCTCGGCCTCCCAGAGTGCTGGGATTACAGGCATGAGCCACCCCACCTGGCCAGGTTTCCATAGTCTCGAATCATTCTTGCATACCTGGGATGAATCCTACTTGATCATGGTTAATGGCATTTTTAATGTGCTGTTGAATTTGGCTTGCTAATATTTTGTTGAGATTTTCGCATCTATGTACATCAGGGATATTGGCCTGTAGGTTTCTTCTTTAGTTGTGTCCTTGTCTGATTTTGTATTAGGGTAATACTGTCCTCATAGATTGAGTTTGGAAGTATTCCTTCCTCTTCAATTTTTGGAATAGTTTACAGAGTGTTGGTATTAGTTTGTTAAATGTTTGAGACAATGTGGCAGTGAAGGCATCAGGTCCTGGGCTTTTCTTTGATGGGAGGTATTTTATTGCTTATTCAGTTTTGTTACTGGATATGATCTGTTCAGATTGTTCTTCTTTAAATGTTTGATAGAATTCAGCAGTGATGGCATCAGGTCCTGGAGTTTTCTTTGATGGAAGATATTTCACTACTGATTCAATTTTGTTACTTGACATTGATCTGTTAAGATTCTCTGTTTCTTCATGATTCGATTTTGGTAGACTGTATGTATCTAGGAATTTATCCATTTCTTCTAGGTTTTCCAGTTTATTGGCTTATAGTTGTTCAGGGCAGGGCATCTCGATGGTGAGGCAGACTGTGTATTATAGGGATGGGGTAGGGGAAGGGGAAGAAGTTGCAGTATGTGGCAACTCCGTACTTTTTGCTTAATTTCACTGTAAACCTAAAACCACTCTAACCTAGTAATTTAAAAAGGCAGTGGGCTGAACTGCAAAACTCTAAAGCCACTGAAGTATATACAGAAAACACTGGCTAACACATCCTATTAACTAAGTAGGCCTGACAGCAATGTAAAATAGGCTTATGCCAGTGACAGAAAGCAAATCAGGAGGTAGTAAACACATACCAATTATTTCATTTTTAATATGACCAAAATGTTGTATATGTACACAAAACCAAAACCACAAAAAAATTTAACATGCTAATAAACTATAAATAAAATTCAGAAATAACCTAAGAAATTGAGAGAGCAAATCAGGTTAAAGTCAATTCATAATATCAAAGAGGAGCTATGACAGTGCTTTTGTATTTTAGTGCTAATTTCTGTAGGAGTGTTCTTCTAATTTTCTATCAATTGGGAAAAATATCAGACAGAAATAGAATGTTTTAATAGCAAAAATAGATATTGTTTATCTCAACTCAGGATATTTTAAAAATAAAGGTGAGTGGATTTTTTCTTACATGAAAGAGCAAAATTCATTTTCTTTATAAGACTGTTGACAGTCTTTATTTTTCATGTAGTCTACTTAACTCAACCATACCCAACCGTGCCTCTGAGCTTTACTTCTCCAGCTTTTTTCTTTTCTTTTTCCAGAGAAAGGAAAGTACATGCTGACTCTTAGTCATAGTTCAAATTCATATTTCTATTCTTCCTGTATATCCCTTGGAGTATAGAGGAAAGTTTTCTATTTCTTTGGAGAAAAGAAAAATCTGTTTTCTATTTTCTAAGCCAGTGTCATCAAACAGCATTGTGAGGCAGCATACTGTATGAAAAGTATAAGGGGACACAAAAGGGACAAATAAAAATGATAAAAGTCAATTAAAAAGAAATTCTGAATAAAAATGTGGAGCATGAAAGTAGTCCATGTAATTTTCAAGAACCATTTCATTCAAGGCTTAGAAAAAAAAGAAGAAGAAAGAAAGAAAAGCTCTTGACTGGCCAATCTAGACAGAAATGTGTGCTTCGGCCCACTGAGACATAAAGGAAGCAATTGTCATGGCTTTGGGAATTTAGGAAACTTTTAAGATTTTTGAACCAATTCAAGTCAGTTCTTTGATATTAAAAAATGAGATATTTGAGGCCACAGAGGAGACTTACTGAAGGAGATTCATAAAAATAAAATTTATTCATTCAAGAAGTAACTTATTGAGCATATTTTATACACTGGGCTGTTAGGATCATCACTGAACAAAATAGACCACCCTCTTCCTCCTAAATCTCTGCCATGGTGGAAATTATGTTCTGTTTCATGGACCACAGAAGATGAACATTAAACATAAAAGTAATTATATGTCAGAATTTGAAAATATTATGGGAAAAAATGGAGCAGGGTAATAGTGATTGAGATACAGGTTACTGGGGTGAGAGAAGGAAGGTGTGTCAGGATCTTCTTGTATTTCTATAAAGGCATACTTGAGACTGGGTAATTTAAAAGAGGTTTGATTGGCTCATGGTTCTGTAGGCCATGCAAGCATGGCGCTGGCATTGCTCAGCTTCTGGGGAGGCCTCAGGGAGCTTTTACTAGTGGCAGAAGGTGAAGTGGAAGCAGGCACATCACATGACAAGAGTGGGAACAAGAGAGAGAGAAGGGGGAGATGCCACTCACTTTCAAACTACCAGATCTCCAGAGAACTCTCTCATTACCAAGCGGGTGGCACTAAGCCATTTATGAGGGTTTTGCCCCCACAATCCAAACACCTCCAACTAGGCCCCACCTTCAACACTGGTGATTACATTTTGACATGAGATTAGGAGGGGACATCAAAAGCATATCAGACAGGTTGCAATTTAAATCAGTGTGCCTAGGACAGGCCTCTTTATGAAGGGGACATTTGAACACAGATCTGAAGCAAAGAAGAAGGGCGTCTTTATAAGCAGCCCGTGCAAGAATCTGAGGATAGCGCATTCCTGATGGATGCCAGGAGGGTCAAAGTTCAGAATGTTTACAGCTATTGGAAAGGGCAGGCTTACACTTTGAAATTAAGAGATCAGTAAAAGACTGAATGCAAAAACAAAATTACAAATTCTCAAAAAGAAATGAATGAAAGTGTAAATCTCAGAGGACTTCTGAAACCTCTGAGGAAGAGATGAGAGTTTAAATGGGCCTTGAAATGTTTTTGAGGTTTTCTTCCCACAGGAATAAATTCAATGATCGTAAGTGCTTATAAAAGTTACAAAGTAGTTACAAAGATGAGCAATAGCATTACAGTAAATGCTTAAGAAAAAAATGTTAGGTGATTCTCAAGTGTGAGATACATTTTCAGATAATTCAGCCTGCTTACATGCAACGCTTTCTAGCATGTGCCCCACTCATTTCCTTTACGATGAACTAGTTGCCTCTATTTCTTCTTTACATGCCTCAACTATAAATGGTAGCTTAATAATCCCCATAGGTCGACAAAGACTGTTCTTGTCTTTCTTGCAAATCCTATGGATACATTTCAATTGTTTTATCTTGTTTGCTTTTAGCATTTGATACCATCAAATATGACAGCCTTGCAATTTTCCTCTCTTTTGGTTTGTCTCTTGCTTCTTTCCTATCATTTTGCTCTTTATTCCTCCATCAGCTCCATAAATACTAGGCTGTGTTCTCAACTCTCAGTTTGCTTCAGTACTCATTGTCTTCAACTTCTCTTTTCTCATTCATTCTTAAAGCCACTCAAATAAGGTTCTTACCCCACCTTTCCACCTAAGTTACTAGGTAGTCAATAGTTCCAGTTTTCCCCAACAATCTGAGTTACTTTAGATATCACACTTAATAATGCTAGTGCACCCTTTCATTTTCACATGTGCTATCCCTATTTGAACGAGAAGATATATGGTCTACCTATCTATGAATCCGGCTGCAAAACTCAGTGGTCAATTCTCGGCACCTCAGTTCTCCTTCTAGGTTCCAAGGCTCTCTAAATAGCCAGCAAACTCACTGGACCCCTCAGGATGTTTTAAAATGTCAAGGAAAACATATCTCTCAAATTCTGCACAAGCTACTAGCTCAAGTTAACTCACAATTACAATGTTAGATTGAACTGCATTCCTTTCAATGAAATCGTATTGTTGCAGATCTGAGTTTCTGGAGTTTGCTGTCTGTCATAAAAAGTTAAGGACTGTACAAAAACCAGGGTGGAACAGGAAATTAATTTGGCAGTTCTCAAAGAGGTTCCAAGATTTAGCATTATTCGTAACTATATCCACCAGGTACACACATCTCATTAAAAGTAATTATGGTTATTTTAGAATAAAATTAAATATTAATTTTTTTTTTAAATTTGTATGTTTTAGGTTTCCAAATGGCTACTAAGTTGATAGGACAAAAATACTTATGAAATGTTTGGGGTAAGGCCACTTAATAAACAAAATTGTTATGTATTTCTTTTGGCCTAGGAGACCCATAAAAAACTACCGAAACAGCCAGGGTGACATAAACCATAAACCAAGAAAGGCTGGGAACCTTCGCTTCAGTCCTTTTTTTTTTTTTTTTTTTTTGAGTCGGATTCTCGCTCTGTTGCCCAGGCTGGAGCACCCTGGTGCTATCTCTGATCACTGCAAGTTCCGCCTCCCGGGTGTGTAGGCCATTCTCCTGCCGCAGCTTCCTGCGTAGCTGGGACTACAGGCACTCACTACCACACCCGGCTAAATTTTTTTGTACTTTTTTAGTAGAGACAGGGTTTCACCATGTTAGCCAAGATGGTCTTGATCTCCTGACCTCATTATATGCCTGCCTTGGCCTCACAAAGTGCTGGGATTACAGGCGTGAGCCACTGCGCCCAGCCTAGTTCTTATTGTATAAGTGACTATCAGGAGTATTTGACATAGCTGATCCCCCATCCTTTTTCTGCTTCCTCCACTCAGCTTCCAGGACCCACACTTTCTTGGGGTTTTTTTTTTTTCTACTTTGGTTTTCTTTCTACCTCACTGGTCACACTTTCTCAATCTCTTCTGTTTTACACTTCTCTCTTCAATCTCTTAATATTAGAGTGCCCCAGGACTCATGACTGAGCTCTCTTCTTTTCTCAGTCTGTAATATCTTCTTAAGGGGTTGCATTCAGTCTCATGGCTTTAAATAGCATCTATGTACTGATAATTTTCAAATTTGTAACTTGAGAACAGACTCCTTCCTTGAATTCAAACTCAAACAATCCAACTACCTTCACCACATTTGCACTTCAATATGCATTGGACATGCAAATTTAACATAACAAAAAGAAGCTTCCCTTACCTCCCTGTCTCTGCACTGCTCCCCAAACCTCCACTGAAACCAAAAAGAAAACAAAAAGAGAAATCTGCTCCATTTCAGTACAAGCTAACTCCATCCTTCCCAATACTAAGGCTGAAAAGCTTGGTTTCATGCTTGACTCTTTCTCTTAAACTCTACCAATCCAGAAACAAATCCTCCTAGCTCTACCTTCAAAATGTATGCAGAATTCTATCACTTCTCTCCCTCACAGCAGTCAGCAAGTGCATCAAGCTACCACCATCTATCTTTCTTCTGGGACTCCAAAATAGTCTTCTAGCCAGTCTTTCTGCTTCAGCACTTGCCCCACTGCTGTCTATGTTCTCATAACGTAGCCAGAGTGATGTGTTTAAAACATAAGGCAGAGTCTATCATCACTCTCTACTTAAAATCCCCAATTACATCACATTTGACTCAAAGTCAAAGTCCTTAGCCTACACGGAGCCTTGATCTGAACACCTACCCTACTGTGAATTCTCCGACTTCATCTACCATCACTCTTCTCACTCACTCCACTCAAGCCACACTGACCACCTGGTCAACACATCCCAGCCATGAACCTTTGCAGCGCCTGTTCCCTCTGTTTGGAATGCTTTTCACTGAGACAAATCCTTGTGTTCTCCCACCCTCCTTCAAATCATTTTTATCTGACTATCTTGTAAAACAGTGCAACCTTCACCTTGCCCCAATCCAGCACTCCCAATTCCTCTTGCCCTAGCTAACTTTATCTTATTCTACATCATTTATTCTATTCTAACGTTCTGTATAATATGCTTTCATATCACAGTTACTGTATACTGTCTTTCTCCAAGTTCTAGATGCTCAGGGATTACTGTTTTATTCAGTCTCTAAGTGCACAGAATTTCTGGAATATGGTAAATATTTGTTAGATATTTGCTAAATAGATGAAGGAATCAGCCTGTTCACTGGAAGCCATCATAACCATTTTAAAGGCTTCCACTACTATGTATATTTCCCAGTAACTTACAAAATTATATCTCCAACCCAGAACTCTCCTGACTGAAAGAGATATATTCATCTGCTTACTTGACATCTTTCCTTAGTTGTTCCAAAAGAACTTCTAATTCAAAAGTTTCAGAAAGACATCTTACCCTTAAACTTGCCACATGCCCTGTGTATTAGCCAGGTCCCGCTGTCATAACAAGATACCACAGACTGGGTGGCTTGATTATAAACATCTATGTATCACAATTCAGAAAGCTTGAGGTCCTAGCCTTTCCTGTGAGGAGAGAGAAAGAGAGGGAGTATTGGGGGAAGAATGAGGAAGAGAAAGAGGGAAAGAGAAAAATGTGGTGTCTCTTCCTCTTATATGTCCTACCAGATTAGGAGCCCACACTTATGATCTCATTTAACTTTACTTACCTCCTTAAAGGTCCTGTCTCCAAACCCAGGGATGTTGAGGGTTGGGGTTCCAACACATGAATACAGATGGACAAAGTTCAGTCTACAACACCCTGCATTTCTTATTGCTTTGAGTGAAAACACTGAGAATACAATTAGCCAAGCCGGACACCTGACATTTATCCTCGACTCCTTTTCCTTCCTCATTGATTATATCTAATGAGGTACTAAATCCACTCAATTCTATCTCCTGAATACTTCATATCTTCCTCCCTTTCTGTGTTTCTCTATGGCCCTCCCCTAGTCAGTCCCTCATTTTGTACATGGACTATGCTAGTGAGAGACAGGAGTAGCTGGATTTCCTAGGCCGACTAAGAATCCCTAAGCCTAGCTGGGAAGGTGACTGCATCCACCTTTAAACACGGGGTTTGCAACTTAGCTCACACCTGACCAATCAGGTAGTAAAGAGAGCTCACTAAAATGCTAATTAGGCAACAACAGGAGATAAAGAAATAGTCAATCATCTATCACCTGAGAGTACAGTGGGAGGGACAATGATCGGGGTATAAAGCCAGGCATTCGAGCCAGCTACTCTCTTCAGGTCCCCTCCCTTTGTATAGGAGCTCTGTTTTCATTCTAGTAAATCTTGCAACTGCACTCTCTTCTGGTCTGTGTTTGTTATGGCTCCAGCTGAGCTTTCGTTCACCATCCACCACTGGTGTTTGCCGCTGTCACAGACCCGCCATTGACTCCCATCCCTCAGGATCCGGCAGGGTGTTTGCTCTACTCCTGATCCAGCGAGGAGCCCATTGCCACTCCCAATTGGGCTAAATACTTGCCATTGTTCCTGCAGGGCTAAGTGCTCAGGCTCATCCTAATCAAGCTGAATACTAGTCACTGGGTTCCATGATTCTCTTCTGTGATCCATGGCTTCTAATAGAGCTGTAACACTCAATGCATGGCCCAAGATTCCATTCCTTGAAATCTGTGAGACCAAAAACCCCAGGTCAGAGAGCACATGGTTTGCCACCATCTTGGAAGCGCCCCACCACCATCTTGGAAGTGACTTGCCACCATCTTGGGAGCTCTGGGAGCAAGGACCCCTGGTAACACTAGTTGGCCCCTAAGCTACCCTCCAGCTATCATCCTCGGCAACTTCTTGCATCCTGCAAACCACTGACAGATGATCTTCCTAAAACACAACTTTGATCCTGTGACTCCCTGATTTAAAATCACACAATAACATACTATTTCCTAAGGATAAACTTATATTCCAGTAGTATTGCCTACTAAGTCTTTTTTTGTCATCTCCTCCTTCACCCTTCCCATCCAACATCCTATCCACTTCTCACTTTATTCCCCAAGCACACCAAATCGTTTGCAATTTCCCAAGCACTCATTGCTTTCCCTGTGTTTATCCAGAGCTGTTCATAGTACCTTACCAGTATTGGATGCCCTGGTCTCTCCACCAAGTCCCATTAGTCCTTGCATTATTGGCCCATCCTGGATGAAGTGTTCCTGTTTTCCCAAGGAGGTCAAATGTTTGTTCTTTGTACAAGGCTTGCTCTATTAGGGAAATTAAGTATTGTATTGTAATTGCCTGTCTGCATACCTACCTCTCACTGACTCCATACTCTATACATAAATACCTTGATCAACACATAATACAGATCTTTGTATTGCCAGTGCCTAGCACAGAGTGGCAGTTTACTCAATGACTGCATGAAATGAATTAAGTCAGTGGAGTTTACTCTGGAAACTTTCTCTTCTGACAATTACTCTTCCAGAATATCTGTAATTCCTTTATTTTCCTGCCTTATTAAGAATCAAAGTAAGTGAAATTGTAGTTTCCAATGTTTTGCAGTTTTTTGCTGTTTTTTATTTCTTCTTCATATATTAATTTCAGAGGACTTGTTGAAGAACCAATTAAAATCCAAATTCTTATCTTTTTCCAAGATTCAGCTCAGTTTTCAGATGATCACATCTACCAATGAAAAGGCAAGTTCCCAGTGATAATATGAAAAATTATAAAACTTGACACTGTCAAGTAAAAAAAATTGAATGCATTTCTGAGAATGTATTGGCTTAATATTTTAAATTAATTTTGGGACATGCTAAGCATGTAATATTAAACATGTGTCACTGATTTTGAACTTAATACAATGCATTAAAGGGCTTATTAAAATGTGAGTTTCAGAGTGTTTGTGTAGTCAGTAAAAAATTGTGTGCATTGTTAAACATTTACCTAATGAAAGTCTTAAAGATGTAAGGAAGATAATACTGAAAAAAATCATAAAGAGTAAAGAAACATTTCAGGAAAGACCAAAGAGACTACTAGACTAGAAATTACTATTATACTAAACACTAAAACAATTGAGAGTACAGAGAGATAGAAAGAGCAAACTGATTAGAAATGAGAAGACCAAAGTTCTGTACATAGTACAAACAGAATAAAAGTATCAGGTTAAAATAAATGAAGAAACACACCCTGAATAATACACAGGGCATGTGGTTTAATCTCCAAGTAAACATATCACATAGCAAATATGTGAGAACTGTGAGTACTACAATAAGCTGTCATACAGTCCCATCGTCATAACCACACCATCTCAAATGTTTTAGTCACATTAGAAGGAAAAAATTCCATATATTAATTTTTTCAACATTTGAAGTCACAAGGACAGACATGACCAATACTTTTGCATTAGTCAGGTGTGGGTTGTTATAAAAAACAAAAACCAAAAACAAACAACTAAGAAATCTCAGTGGCTTAAGAAATAAAAGGTTATTTCCTTCTTATACAATGCAGTCCAATGTAAGGCATATATACACTGGAGTGTTTGACACAGTATAGGCAATGAATATGTAATAAAAGATGGAATGAATAAATAGAAGGAAAAGAAAGAAGGAAAGAAAGTCCCACCTAAATTTGCTCAAACTATATAAACCATCCCAGCCCCAATTTTCATATCTATAACATAAGATAATAGTGCTATAGGTTTTTTGTTCTTGTTGTTGTTTTGGGGTTTTGTTTGTTTGTTTGTTTTTAGACAGAGTCATGCTCTGTCACTAGGCTGGAGTGCAGTGGCACAATCTCAGCTCACTGCAACATTTGCCTCCCAGATTTAAATGATTCTCCTGCCTCAGCCTCCCAAGTAGCTGAAGTAGTTGGGACTACAGGCACACACCACCATGCCCAGTTAATTTTTGTATTTTTAGTAGAGACAAGCTTTCACCATGTTGGCCAGGATGGTCTCCATCTCTTGACCTCGTGATCCTCCTGCCTCAGTCTCCGAAAATGCTGGGATTACAGGTGTGAGCCACTGCGCCTGCCCAATAGTGCTGTGATTAAGGGTAATCATCACCATCATCATCAACATCATCATCATCATCATCAAGTGTATAGCATAATAAAACTCAAAATGAGCTTAAAGGAGACCCAGAAAAAATGGGCTTAAGGAGACCTGGTTATCAGAAAAATGGCTGAGAGGAGGAAGCACTAACTTGCAGCTGCCATGTGGAGGGACAGAGCAGCATGTGGAGACCCACATCATGAACTTTTGCTCCAAGAACTACCACAGGAACATACCAGGAAAGCTGAGAGAATTCACAGACCCTTTGAAGGAGGTGGATTGCCACTGCAGGCTCCGTGGGACAGCTGAGGAGCTGTGAGTATCTTGCTTTCGCAGCTGGGAGACTTGTGGTCTAG
The DNA here is from genome assembly GCF_009764315.1 of Trachypithecus francoisi. Taxonomy (NCBI): domain Eukaryota; kingdom Metazoa; phylum Chordata; class Mammalia; order Primates; family Cercopithecidae; genus Trachypithecus; species Trachypithecus francoisi. Next base: position 96,395,288 of record NW_022681456.1, on the reverse strand, counting down.
GGCAAGTTCTCAACCCTGCTCACCAGCTGCCTGGAAATAAACTCGGTGCTGTGGCGGGGGCACAGTAGGAGTGAGACCAGTCTTTTAGGATGCAGGCTGTGTAGGAGCTGGGTGAGGCCTGTGGCTGCTGGCTTTCCTTCATTTCCCTGGTGACCTGTGTGATGCAGCAGAGAGATCCATAATCCACTTGGGAGCATAACTATATTGGCCTGGGAACAACACTCCCATCCCCCACAGCACCTGCAGCAATCCCCACCCAAGGAGAGTCTGAGCTCAGACACGTCTAACCCTGTCCCCACCTGATGGTCTTTCTCTACCCACCCTGGAAGCCAAAGACAAAGGCCATAATCTCTAGGGAGCTCTATGGCCTTACTCCCTGAGAAACTTGAATACTTATCCAATGGTGACTCTAGAGCAAGCTTGTATCCTTCTTATACAACTGCAGCTGATGCAGTCTTGAAGCACCATCTCCTGGCTGCAGGCCAGCCAACACTAAACCAGCACACTTAGCAAAAATACAACCAATGATCCTCGCAGAGTCCAATTTACTCCCCTTCTACTTCCACCAGAGCAGCTGCTGGGATCCATGGCTGAGAGACCTGATAACAGGTCACATCATAGTACTCTTTGCAGACACTCTCCAATACCAGCCTGGAGCCTGATACCTCTGCTAGGTAGCTAGATCCAGAGGAGAAATAACAATAACTGCAGTTCAGCTCTCAGGAAGCCCCATCCCTAGGGGAAAGAGGAGTGCACCACATCAAGGGAACATCCCCGTGGGACAAAAGAATCTGAGCAGCAGTCCTTGAGTCCCAGATCTTCCCTCTGAAATAGTCTACACAAATGAGAAAGAACCAGAAAAATAACTCTGGTAATGTGACAAAACAAGGTTCTTTAACACCCCCAGGAAATCATACTAGTTCACCAGCAATGGATCCAAACCAAGATGAAATCTCTGAATTGCCAGAAAAAGCATTCAAAAGTCAATTATTAAGGCAATCAAGGAGGCATCAGAGAAAGGTAGAGTGCAAATTAAAAAAAAAAAAAAGATATGGGGTATGAATGGAAAAATCTCCAGGCATCAGAGAAAGGTAGAGTGCAAATTAAAAAAAAAAAAAAAAAAGATATGGGGTATGAATGGAAAAATCTCCAGTAAGATAGATAGCATAAGTTAAAAAAAAAAAAAATCACAACTTCTGGAAATCAAGGACACACTTGGAGAAATGCAAAATACAATGGAAAGTCAGCAATAGAATCAAACAAGTAGAAGAAAGAACTTCAGAGTTCAAAGATAAGGCTTTTGAATTAACCCAATCCAACAAAAACAAAAAAATAAAGAGTGTTTAAAAAATGAACAAAGCCTCCAAGAAGTGTGGGATTATGTTAAACAAGCAAACCTAAGAATAATTGGTGTTCCTGAGGAAAATAAGAAATCTGAAAGTTTGGAAAACATATTTGAGGGAATAATTGAGGAAAACTTTCCCAGTCTTGCTAGAGATCTACACATTCAAACACAAGAAGCTCAAAGAACACCTGAGAAATTCATTGCAAAACGATCATCACCTAGGCACGTTGCCATCAGGTTATCTAAAGTCAAGACACAGGAAAGAATCTTAAGAACTGTGAGGCAAAGGCATCAATAAGCTATAAAGAAAAACTTGTCAGATTTACAGCAGATTTCCCAGCAGAAACCCTACAAGCTGGAAGGGATTGGAGTCCTATCTTTAGCCTCCTTAAACAAAACAATTATAAGATAAGAATTTTGTATCCAGTGAAACTAAGTTTCATAAATGAAGGAAAGATATAGTATTTTGCAGACAAATGAATGCTGAGAAAATTCACCACTACCAAGCCAGCACTATGAGAACTGCTAAACGGAGCTCCAAATCTTGAAACAAATCCTTGAAATACATCAAAATAGAATTTTCTTAAAGTATACATCTCACAGGACCTATAAAACAATAACACAATGAAAAAAAAACCAAAGTATTCAGGCAACAATCCCAATGAATAGAACAGTACCTCACGTTTCAATACAGATGTTGAATGTAAATGGCCTAAATACTCCACTGAAAAGATACAAAGGCCAGGTGCCGGTGTGGTGGCTTACACCTGCTATCTCAACACTTTTGGGCACTGAGTCAAGTAGATCATGAAGTCAGGAGATTGAGATCATCCTGGCTAACACAGTGAAACCCCATCTATTCTAAAAATACAAAATAACCAGGCATGGTGGCACATGTCTGTAGTCCCAGCTACTCAGCAGGGTGAGGCAGGAGAATCGCTTAAACCCAGGAGGCAGAGGTTGCAGTAAGTGCCGAGATTGTGCTCCTGCACTCCAGCCTGAGCAACAAAGCGAGACTCCATCTCAAAAAAAAAAAGATACAGAATGGCAGAGTGGATTAGAAGTCACCAACCAAGTATCTGCTGTCTTCAAGAGACTTACCTGACACAAAAGGACTCACATAAACTTAAGGTAAAGGGTGAAAAAGATATTCCATGCCAACGGACACCAAAAGCAAGCAGGAGTAGCTATTCTTATATCAGACAAAACAAACTTTAAAGCAACAGCAGTTAAAAAAGACAAAGAGGGACATTATGTAATGACAAAAGGACTCATCTGGCAGGAAAATATCACAATCCTAAATATATATGCACCTAACATTGGAGCTCCCAAATTTATAAAACAATCACTAGATCTAAGGAATGAGATAGATGGCAACACAATAATAGTGGGAGACTTCAATACTCCACTGACAGCACTAGGCAGATCATCAAGACAGAAAGTCAACAAAGGAACAATGGACTTAAAACTATATCCTAGAACAAATGGACTTAACAGATATTTACAGAATGTTCTACCCAACAACTGCAGATTATACATTCTATTCATCAGCACATGAACATTCTCCAAGATAGACCATATAATAGGCCACAAAACAAGTCTCAACAAATTTTAGAAAAATAGAAATTATATCAAGAACTCTCTCAGACCACAGTGGAATAAAATTGGAAATCAACTTTAAAAAGAATCCTCGAAACCATGCAAATACATGGAAACTAAATATCTACTCCTGAATTATTGTCAGATTAACAATGAAACTTAAAATGAAACTTAAATTTACAATGAAAACTTAAAAATTCTTTGAACTGAGCAATAACAGTGACACAATCTATCAAAACCTCTGGAATACAGCAAAAGCAATACTAAAAGGAAAGTTCACAGCATTAAATGCCTACATCAAAAAGTCTGAAAAATCACAAATAAACAATCTGAGATCACACTTCAAGGAATTAGAGAAGCAAGAACAAATGAAACCCAAACCCAGCAGATGAAAAGAAATAACCAAGACTAGAAGAAAACTAAATGAAATTGAAACAAAAAATACCAAAGACAAATGAAATAAAAGTTGGTTCTTTGAAAGGATTAGCAGGGCGCGGTGGCTCAAGCCTGTAATCCCAGCACTTTGGGAGGCCGAGACGGGCGGATCACGAGGTCAGGAGATCGAGACCATCCTGGCTAACATGGTGAAACCCCGTCTCTACTAAAAACTACAAAAAACTAGCCGGGCGACGTGGCGGCGCCTGTAGTCCCAGCTACCCGGGAGGCTGAGACAGGAGAATGGCGTGAACCTGGGAGGCGGAGCTTGCAGTGAGCTGAGATTCGGCCACAGCACTCCAGCCTGGGTGACAGCGCGAGACTCCGTCTCAAAAAAAAAAAAAAAAAAAGAAAGGATTAACCAGGAAAAGAAGAGAGAAGAGCCAAATAAGTTCAACTAGAAACAAAATTAGAGTTATTACAACTGATACCACAGAAATACAAAAGATCTTTAAAGGCTACTATGAACACCTTTACATGCACAAACAAGAAAATCTAGAGGAGATGAATAAATTCCTGGAAATATACAATCCTCCTAGGATTTATACAATTAGGAGATGTACAATCCTTCCTATTAAACCAGGAAGAAATAGAAACTGTGAACAAACCAGTAACAAGAAGCTAGATTGAAAGGATAATTTAACAGTTACTAACAGAAAAAAAAGCCAAGACCAGATGGTTTCACAAATGAATTCTGTCAGACATACAAAATAGAGTTAGTAACAATCCTCTATTGACACTATTCCAAAAGACAAAGAAAGAGAGAATCCTCCCCAAATCATTCTATGAAGCCAATATCACCCTAATACCAAAACCAGGAAAGAATATAACAAAAAAAGAAAACTACAGACCAATATTTCTGATGAATATAGATGGAAAAATCTTCAAAAAAAATTAGTTAACAGAATAAAACAGCAGATCAAACAGAAAATCCACCATGATCAAGTGGGTTTCATACCAGGAATACAGGGATGGTTTAACATCCACAAGTCAATAAATGTGATACACAACATAAAGAGAATTAAAAACAAAAATCACATGATTATCTCAAAGGATGCAGAAAACGTGTTTGAAAAAATCCAGCATCCCTGTGATTAAAGCTTTCAGCAGAATCGGCATAAAGGAAACATACCTTAAGGTAATAAAAGCCATCTACGACAAACCCACAGCCAACATTATACTGAACAGAGAAAAGCTGAAAGTATTCCTTCTGAGAACTGGAACAAAACAAGAATGCCCACTTTCACCACTTCTATTCAACATAGTACTGGAAGTCCTAGCCAGAGCAATCAGACAAGAGAAAGAAATCAAGGGCATCCAAATTGGTAATAGTTGCTAGAGATATGATCGTATATCTAGAAAACCCTAAAGACTCATCCGAAAAGACCATGGAAATGATAAATGTATTCAACAAAGTTTCAGGATACAAAATTAATATACACAAATAAGCTGCTCTACTATACACCAACACGTACCAAGCTGACAAGCAAATCAAGAACTCAAACTCTTACAATAGCTGCAAGAAATAAAATACTTAGGAATATGCTTAACCAAGGAGGTGAAAGACTTCTACAAGGAAAACCACAAAACACTGCTGAAAAAAAATCATACATTACACAAACAAATGGAAACACACCCTATGCTCATGGATAGGCAGACTCTATATTGTGAAAATGACCATACTGCCAAAAGCAATCTACAAATTCAATACGATTTCCATCAAAATACCACCATTATTCTTCACAGAATTAGAAAAAAAATCCTAAAATTCATGTGGAACATTAAAAAAGCCTGCATAGCCAAAGCAAGGCTAAGCAAAAGGAACAAATCTGGAGGCATTACAACACCTGACTTCAAATTATACTATAAGGCCATAGTCACCAAAATAGCATGGTACTGGCATAAAAATGGGCATATAGACAAATGGAACAGAATAGAGAACCCAGAAATAAAGCCAAATACTTACAATCATCTGATCTTTGACAAAGCAAACAAAAACAAAGTGTGGAAAGGCCACCCTATTTAACAAATGGTACTAGGATAAGCGGCAAGCCACAGGTAGAAGAATGAAGCTGGATCCTCATCTCTCACCCTATGCAAAAATCAACTCAATATGAATCAAAGACTTAAATCTAAAACCTGAAACCATAAAAATTGTGGAAGATAACATTTAAAAAACCCTTTTAGACATGGTTTAGGCAAAGACTTCATGACCAAGAACCAAAAAGCAAATGCAACAAAAATAAAAATAAATAGATGGGATTTCATTAAAGTAAAAAGCTTCTGACTGGACGCAGTGGCTCACACCTGTAATCCCAGCACTTTGGGAGGCCAAGGCAGGTGGATCACAAGGTCTTGAGATCAAAACCATCCTGGCCAACATGATGAAATCCATCTCTACTAAAAATACAAAAATTAGTTGGACGTGGTGGTGCATGCCTGTAGTCCCAGCTACTCAGGAGACTGACGTAGGAAAATTGCTTGAACCCAGGAGGCGGAGGTTGCAGTGAGCCAAGATCGCGTCACTGCACTCCAGCCTGGGAGGCAGAGCAAGAATCTGTCTCAAAAAAAAAAAAAAAAAAAAAAAAATTCTGCACAGCAAAAGAAACAATCAGCAGAGTAAGCAGAGAACCCACAGAGTGGGAGAAAAATCTTTGCAATCTATAACATCCAATAAAGGACTAATATCCAGAATCTACCAGGAACTCAAACAAATCAGTGAGAACAAAACAAACAATCCCATCAAAAAGTGGACAAAGGACATGAATAGACAATTCTCAAAAGAAGATATACAAATGGCCAACAAACATATAAAAAAATGTTTAACATCACTAATTATCAGGGAAATGCAAATCAGAACTGTAATGCAATACCACTTTACTCCTGCAAGAATGACCACAAAGAAAAAAGAAAAACTAATAGATGTTGGTGTGGATGTGGTAAAAAGGGACCACTTTTACATGTTGGTGGGAATGTAAACTAGTACAACCACTATGGAAAACAGTGTAGAGACTCCTTAAAGACCTAAAAGTAGAGCTACCATTTGATCCAGCAATCCCACTACTGGGTACCTAGCCAGAGGAAATGAAGTCATTATACGAAAAAGATACTTGCACATTCTTGTTTATAGCAGCACAATTCACAGTTGTGAAAATATGGAACCAGTCCAAATGCTCATCAATCAAGTGGGTAAAGAAAATGTGCTATATGCATACTGTGTAATACTACTTAGCCATAAAAAGGAATACAATGATGGCATCTGCAGCAACTTGTAAGTGGGAGCTAACCTATGCGGACATAAGAATGATATGATGGACATCAGAGACTCGAGGGAACTGGAGGGAAGGGGGTGAGGGATAAAGGACTACACGTTGGGTTCAATGTACACTGCTTGGGTGATGGGTGCATCAAAATTTCAGAAATCACCACTAAACAACTTTTATTTATATGACCGAATGCCACCTGTTCCCCAAAAATTATTGAAATCTAAAAAAAATGATAAAATACAAAAGAATCTGTGCTCTCTTCATATTAATAAATTATTGAAATAATTTTTAAAAACGGGCTTGAGTCATAACTTGAATTCTTTTTAGTTAAATACTTTATTTTCCTCCCCTCTCTTGCTCCTAGTTTTCTCATGTTTTCCCCCACCACTAATGGTACGCATGAAGAGTTTCATTAAATCTGCTTTCCATTGGCTTCCAACCAGGAAGAAACTTGAATCAACTGGTACCTCCTTCCTTACCAAGTAAAGGAAAATTCAACCAAACAGAATGGAGACAGCATTTGAACTTGGCCTTGAAAGAAAGATGTCAACAGCTAAAACTGGGGGCAGAATAGATTTCCAGATTGAGTCATCCACTGCTGAGAGAAGCTAGTATATTATTGATGTCGCTGATTACAAAAAAAAAAATCTTGGCAGTAGTGTGTGGCTAGATTGGTACATGTTGGTAAATTAGAATGAGTACTGGATTGAGTAATTTAATGAGATTTGAATTCTGACTCTGCTACTAACTTACTTGTGTAATTGCCAATAAGTTACTGAACTCTTATAGACTTCACATTCCACATTTGTAAACTGAGTAGGTTGAGATGAGTAAGCTTTTGTCATTCTTACAGCTATGTAATTTTATGGAAAAGGAAATCCATCACAATCATAGGACAAAACTATTTCTTAGAAAAATTGCAGTATGACTGCATTGAAGAAGGACTCTTTTGGAATGACAAGAAAAGAGCCCTTTGGCCCACTTTATCTTACATCCAAAAACTGAATTAATCTGTAATAAATAAGAAAAGTTCCATTTCATGTATCCACATAGCCTTCATCTCACAGCTCCTACAGAGACTTCCTCAGCCCTTCTTGGGGCAGCTCACATCCAGGACTGAGTGAGGCAGGGGTATAAAGACCTAGTCAGGTTCATGTAACACAGAACACTGGTGGGCAATTCTTGCACCAGGGCTCTTAGCCATATTGGTCAAGGCTTTGCCAGGCCTGGACCACTTTTCAATTTCATGCCCTCGCCAGTTTTGCTTTCTCCCACCTCCTTTCCCAAGTATTGGACCATTGTGAGCATTTTGCACCCCAGACTCCATCTTAGTGTCTAATTCCAGTTAAACCAATCTGCAATAGTGGAATGAGAGACAGGTGTAATTAGACACAAGAGACCTACCTCATGGCACAAGGCAAAGTGATTTAGATATTTGAGCATCTTAGAAGAAATGCTCCATCTTTATTTCTTTTTTGGTCTGAAAGATGATCTTCCTGTGGTTTCATGAGACACAAGGATTTTGCCATTATGCTCACTGAACACTGTTGATGGCATCTTCCAGGATTAATTCTACTCTGAATTTCGAATACCATCCCAATTCAATCAACTTTGACGACTGTATTATTGTTTGTACTTTTGATTTAAAAGCCTTTGCAGCTCATGTTTGTTGCTGTAATATCACTGCTCTGAATTCTATTTGGGCTTTGGTACCAAATTCACCCTCCTGTCTAAATGCAGACTGGGTAAATCACTCTCCCACTGTTCCATCCGACTGATGCATGTTCACCGCCACTCAAGATATAGCAGAGGACATTACTGCCCTCTGGTGGAAATATTGAAGACTACTCTAAGAGTGTCTCGCAAGGAATGGAATTTTCACAGAGGGGCTCATGTTGCAGCTTGAGCTGTAAATAAATACAGCCAGAAAAATTATCCTCATTTCTTGACATTTGGTTGGCTGTGTATTTGCCTAATTTCCATTTTCTTCCCTCCTCTGTTAGCCCTATCACAAACAGATTTAGCCACCTACAAATCTTTAAAACATTGATCCACTAAGATATGGATCTCATCACCCAATGTACTTACAAAAAAGCTTCCAACCTTCTTTTTAGATGGAGGAAAAATGAAAACAAAAAAACACTTGGAAAGAGTAGAGCATTAAAAATGTGTTGTAAATAGACAACTATTTCCACTTTAGCCCTCCAAATGGATTCGGTTTTCTGGGGCTATGCCAAGAGGCAAATACTTGACTTATTGTTGCTTTTTCTCCTCTCTACAAGATAATTCCATTAATATAAGAAACAAATCTTTTATTAGCATTCTTTGTCTCCGTAAGTGGCTGAGTGCATATATTTTCTTCATGTGTGGGTGAAAGAGCATGGAAGATAACGCTAATAATTCAATTTAAAATTCTTCTTCTGTTGATTTCTTCAGTCTATTCTGCCTTCTTAGTGTGACAAGAGGAAGAATACCAAGCAACTTGTCCCTTGAATTAAAGAAGAGCAGTTTATAAAAATTATACTACAGGCTAAAGAGCCAAACTTAGGTTTTAACCTGAGCTCTAGTCCTTAACTTCCTTAGCCTCAACTTCTTCATCTGCAAAATGGGGACAATGATCCTTTAAGAAGCTGTAGTGAGTATGAAATGAGATAATGTACATAGAGCTTAGGCACAGTGCCTGTTACATTGTAAATGCAGATAAATTATGGTTGACCCACAGTTTCCATGGAGAATTTGTTCCAGGACTTCCTGTGGATACCAAAATCCTGAGTCCCTGATATAAAATGGCAATAGTATTTTATATTACAGCATATTCACATTAAATACATAGCATTTAAAATATAGTATATTTTAACCATTTCTAGATTACTTATAATACCTAGTTCAATGTAAATGCTGTGTAAATAGTCATTATACTCTATCGTTAGGGGAATAACGGCAAAGAAAAAGTATATGTACATGTTCAGTACAGACACATTTTTTCCCCAATAGTTTTGATCCGTGCTTTGTTGAATCCACAGATGTGGAATCCATGGATATCGACAGCTGACTGTACCTAATATTATTTCTATTGTTATTTTTAGTCAAGTGTTAATGAGGAAGAATTTGTTTTAAATGTCTAAAAATTCTAATGCTGTTAGTCTAAGCAATATACGTCCTTTTATTTTCCTCTTACAATCTTCAAGATGGGTCATTTTCTATGGAGATCTTTAACTTAATCTGCTCCAATTCTTTTACCTTCAGGAAGTGGCTGGTGTTGCCAAGTCATTGGGACTCTCGTCTATTCTCACTTACAAGCCTCAGCTTAGAAGACTTCCCTGGCCTCCTTTATCTCTCTTGCCTTTCTACGCCACACTTGTTTCCAATCACACCATGTATACAGGGGGTCCATCTTCCTGTAACTGAAAATTGTTTAAGTGTATTTTGTCCATCTACTCTCGGCACCTAGGACATGATTGATAAATGTAGTTTCCTATTAAGTGAAAATACTTCCCTAAACCTTGTCAGTTAGGTGACAAAAATTCCAGAAAGATTCAAATATGGAGTTGAAGAGAATTGGGTTTCTTCTAAGTCACTGAGCCTCCTCAGTTCACAAAAGGAGGACTTATGAATTTGGTGATCTAATCCACAAAATCAGAATGATGGTTTAGTCAACATAAACAGATGTAATTCATACAGAACCCAAAGAGTACTACCTTGGAACAGCAATTCCATCCACTGAGATTCTGAAACTTTGCCTTACCAGGTTATTATACTTTGATTTAGTTGAGAAAAAAAGCATAGATACATCATGTCAATTCTATCACAAGGTTACTATTATTATGGTTAGCTACAATAATCACACATTATAGCATATTTTTTACAATGTATCATCAGTTTTAGGATGAGTGCAATACTGTAAAAATAAATAATTATTAAAAATGAAATAAAAATAAAGTATCCTATTATAGTAACAATAATAATAAAATTCTCACAGGTTTCTGCCTACTTGGAAATATAGTATTTCTGCATTGAAATTCCATAGACTTCTAGATCTGACATTATCACTGATGACATAAATTTAGCTTTTTAGTAAAAAGGAAAATGAATATTATTGGTGACAATTAGTTCCTTCTCTCATTGCTATAAAGAACTACCTGAGACTAGGTGATTTATAAAGAAAAGAGGTTTAATTTACTCACAGTTCCAGAGGCTGCACAGGAAGCATACATAGCTGGGGAGGCCTCAGGAAACTTACAGCCATGGCAGAAGACAAAAAGGAAGCAGACATGTCTTACATGACCAGAAAAGGAGAAAGAGAGAGTGAAGGGGGAGGTGCTACACACTTTCAAACAACCAGATCTTGTGAGAACTCACTCACTATCATGAGAACAGCAAGAGGGAAATCTGCCCCCATGATCCAATCACCTCCCACCAGGTCCCTCTTCCAACATTGGGATTTATAATTCCACATGAGATTTGGGCAGGGACACAAATCCAAACCGTATCAGTGACAAATACTGAAATATTTTAAAAGAGGAGCTTAGATAAAAATTCATAGAGCTCTAGAAATACAATAAAGGATAAAATTTTAACAGGAAAAAAATACAGCACAAGCAAAACTGTTCGTGTTCTTTCTTCTTTTATGAAAAATAGATTTCTTTGTCCCTATTTCTTTTTATTTTACTTTACTTTGTTTATTTATTTATTTTTGAGACGGAGTTTTGCTCTGTCGCCCAGGCTGGAGTGCAGTGGCGCAATTTCCTGTCACTGCAAGCTCTGCCCCTCGGTGCAGGCCATTCTGCTACCTCAGCTTCCGGAGTAGCTGGGACTACAGGCAGTCCCTATTTCTTAGCCTAATTTATACATTAAATAAAATATTTTCCCTGAACTGGCATTACTACATTTTTTTCCTGTTTACTTTTTTTTTTTTTTTTTCTATTTTTGAGACGGAGTTTTGCTCTGTCACCCCGGCTGGAGTGCAGTGGCCGGATCTCAGCTCACTGCAAGCTCCACCTCCCAGGTTCACGCCATTCTCCTGCCTCAGCCTCCCGGGTAGCTGGGACTACAGGCGCCCGCCACCTCGCCCGGCTAATTTTTTGTGTTTTTTAGTAGAGAATAAATATCCAACTTATTGTAAAACACACTTGACTTGAAAATGCATGAGAATAAAGCTGCCATTTTTGTAGTATTTTGTGTGTATCAAGTATCACGCCAAGAATTTTATAATTATTTGACTCAATACACATGACAGGATTGCTACTGTTATGTTCATTTCATTATACTGAGGAGGACAATAATGTTCAAAGTCACATCATAAGTTTTATAGTTGGACTCAAGTATATTTGATTTTAAATCTCATTTTTTTTAGTAATTAATGTAGAGCCTCCCAGAGCTAAAGTGGTGTGCCAATCTACAAATTGTACCAATGATCCAGCATTAGAATCCATCCATTTCCTCTCCAGTTTCCCTGAGTTACTCATTTCCAAACAACTGAAGTGTGCTTGCTTTTCTCATCATTTTGAATTACAGGCTTCAGAAAGAAAAATTCACAAAGTCCTAGGCAGAAAACAAGAAAACCCTCTAAATCTCAGTCCAGAATTTTTTCCTAAAGAAGTTTTCATTTAAGATCACCACTTTTTTAAGAAACAATATTCAAGATGCAGACTAAAATAGAAATTAAAATATAAACTTGCAACACCCCCCACTTCCTACCTAGAGTTGCCACGTTTTACAAACAAAAAGAATAGAATGCTTAGTTAAATTTGAATTTCATGTAAATAAGGAATAATATTTTGGTATAAATATGTCCCACACGTACATACATACTCATACTAAAAAAATCATGTGTTGTATATCTGAAATTCAAACTAACTATATATTTTATCTGGCAACCCTACTTCTACTCTACCCATTGCCTGTCTCCAGCTTCACACCTAATTGCTCAGTAGAACTGTTCACATGTAATTAGGGTCTCATTCAGTAATGTCTTACCTAATGATTCTTTGTCCTTTCCTCATCAGTAGCAAAGGGGACAATATGAAGAATATTTACAAATACAATTACAGTCTATCAGTTGCCTTACACAGCAGAACTAATCCATAGAGAGGTGGGAAGTCCTGTACTTTATAATAAATTCAAGTAAGGAGAAAAACCATTTTTGTGGTATTTAAGTTGAACTTACATATTCTCTCACATTTCACTATAAGTGTAATAAAATAAAGCTATTACTCATCAGAAAATAAAGAACTAAAGATTTGATAGGTAGCTTAAGCTACTCTTACTTTAAAAAGTAATGTTTTAAACATAAATATCAATAAGAGTTTCCAAACATTTAGTTGCAGTGTTGTTCTATACTAAAAGATGTCATTTTATCCCACCATAGTGAAATGGACATCCTGTATTTTACCTGGCCTTATTGAAAAACAACACGAAAACATTCATCAATTCTCAATTTTTTAAAATGACCAAAATTGGCATGATCTCTTTATTGAAGGAAAGGCAATTTTGCTTTTGGAAGGCAATATTAATATAAATTTATACTTATGTCTTAGCAGTAAACAATTCCCAAAGGAATCAGATTTCCTAAGTTAATGTCAAGTGTGCTCTCTAAAGCACTATTAATCAAATTATGTAATTAAATATATGCTTTGCTTTGACATATTGAATTTTGGAGCATTTTACAAACCAAAGCTTTACTACTGTAGAATATAAATGAGTTAATCAGTGTGAACGCAAAGTAACAAGGCCATTTTGATATGGTTTAATGTAAAGTGCTCTCATTGCTTTAAAGGTGCACCAGTAACATACCACTTTTCGTACTTTTTAAATGAGTCCTTGCCAGCCAGTTGAGGATTTTAGGGAGGATTTTAGGGAAGCTCCTATTAGCAAGTAGGCTAGGATGTTAACCATCGCAAGTGTCATGAGCTCTATAACTTAAAACACTTCAGCACAATATGATAATCTTCATGTATTAGTTTAAGTGACACTATAGGAGTAGTTTGTTGCCCTAATCTGGAAGTCACACTCCAGGCCTGATCAGCTAGCATTTAATCAGAAACATTCACACTCCAGTGGTTGCTACTGCAAGCCTTTCTGCTGTCATTATTTCCGATCAATACCAAAGACTTAAATTAGCATAATGAATGTTAGGAAAAATGTTGGTAAAAATTTGTGGACTGTTAATTAGATAACAGATGTTCAAAATAGAATTCTCAATGATGAAAGTCAAAATATATGAATTGACTAAAATATATTACATCTACTGCAACCCTCAAATGAATATGAGATTCTAGTAAGCCCTTTGCTTTTTGGAAAGCCTCCCAAAGATTGATTCTGTAACAAAGCTATGTCCAGCCACTTAGTTAAAGGATTTAGGTTGCCTGATATTGATTATGAATCTAACTGATTTCTGCCTTTAGAATATTATCACATTTGCCTTGAGTAAATATTTCATGCTAGGTCTTGTTAGAACACAGAATAGAAGAGAGAGCTAGGAATTCACTAAGAACACAGAATGGATTGTATGAATTGTTTTATATCTGCTTCTTAATGTTTGTTTAATGGATCTCTGTATGCATGGTCAGCATTTGGTCTCAGATTTGCTTTCTTTAACTTGATATGGAGGTTGGAAGGTGACCACCTCTCAATACTGGTATTTATCAAAGAGCTGTACTTGACAAAATTGCTTAGGTCCAGCCATAGCAACAAATGTACACTGGCATAGACCTGTGCGCTAGATTTTCTGGGATACAAAAACATTGTAATCTAATCTACCAGCACTTCCTTTCCAAGCAAGTCTGATGATCTGTCCTTGGACTATAACCAATATATCCCCTATTCTCTGCTGGGCCTTCCTTACAGCTTTAAAACAAACAAAGAAACAAGAAAACAAAACAAAACAATAACAACAAACAGGCCAGGCGCAGTGGCTCATGTCTGTAATCCCAGCACTTTGGGAGGCCTAGGCAGGATGATGGCTTGGGCCTAGGAATTTGAGACTAGCCTGGGTAACATAGTGAGACTCTGACTCCAAAAAATCAAAATATTAGCCAAGTGTGATGGCGCAAGCCTATAGTCGCATCTACACAGTAGACTTAGGTGGGAAGATGGCTTGAGCCTCTGAGATCAAGGCTGCAGTGAACCATGATAGCACCGCTGCACTTCAGCCTGGGCAACAGTGAGACCCTGTCTCACAAAAAAAAAAAAAAAAAAAAAAAAAGCACACAGGGAGGAATAAAGCCCATTAAACTTTAAAGTCAGTGTAGACTCAATTTGCCCTAAGGCAATAGAAAGTAAGGCAGTGTAGTGAGAATATACAAAAGGTCTGCAGGAAAGAATCATTACTTTTTTTCCCCTTAACCTTGTATTTAATGTTCAGTAGGGTTTTGGCCTCTTCTCTCTTGTTTACTCAGAATTTACAAACTTCTTCTGTTAACACTCATCCATTTTTTATATTTCTTTGTTTTAAAAGGAAAAGAAAAGGGAAGAAAAGGAAAAAACCTTCAGTTGTCCAAAGTGAGCAGTTTACCTAGAACCTTGTTTAGATATAAAGAATGTAAACCAAAAATAAAATTCTAAGCCCCTGACCATCTGAATGGACTCCTTCTCTCTGAAAGAGCATTTCAAAGCTAACCTAAAAAACTAGTCCAGGACATGATGGGAAGGGGGAGCTGGCCATGCCTCATTACACTCTTCTCTTTTCTGGAGTTACTGATAGAACAGACTCTTTAAGTCTGATAAAAAATATTTACAGTCTGTTCTCTCTGAAGTCTGCTACCTGGAGGCTTCATTTGCATGATAAAACCTTGGTCTCCACAACTCTGTATCTCAACCCAGACATTCCTAAGTCTTTAGACAATAACTTAACTCTTTCAACCAACTACTAATCAGAAAATCTTTGGATCTACCTATCACCTGGAAGCACCTGCTTCCAGTTGGCCTGACTTTCCAGACTGAACCACTGTGCATCTTACATGTATTTGATTGAGTCTTATGTCTGCCTAAAATGTAAAAAACTAAGCTGTACCTAGAACAACTTGGGCACATGTTCTCAGGATCTCCCGAGGGCTATGTCATGGGCCATTTGCCACTCATATATTTGGCTCAGAATAAATCTCTTCAAATATTTTATAGGGTTTGATTCTTTTCATCAACATCAGCAAGGAAATTACAGGAAATACTGCATTTTCTAGAATTCTTCTCCAAAACATCTTTTAACCCTTTAGAGTACTTCCTCTTCCTACAGCTCCTCTTTAGGGGGCTTGGGGAAAGAGGTAAATTGTGCTGCTTCCTACTCCCTTCAGTCCTGCTCTTAAGTGGATAATGTCTGGTAAAGAAAAAACAAAAAACAAAGCAGCTTTGGAAAGGCATGGAGCTCTTTACAGCTATACCACAGTCCAACCTGGGGAGCCGGGTGGGAAGGAGCACTCTCTGCTGAACTCCTCAGTCCCATCCTTCTGATTTTTCTCAGTGGGAGTTGGGGTGGGTAAAGAGAAGGCAAGTGTATCATCGTATAACCATTATATTCCTATCACTTTTCTCCCAGTACCCAGAGATGATCATTCGTGTGCTGATGACTGTGGCATTTAATTCTCCTGCCTCTAACTAGCTGGCGTACAAATCAGCATACCCAGTTATCTACCAGACATGTCATCCCCAACTCAGAGTTTGTCAATAATTTTTCATGGATCAGCATAGTCTTAAGAACAAAATTATAATTCTTTAGCTCAGCCCTCAAGGCCCTTCACATCTGACCCCTGACTACCACTTTATCCCTGGCCTTTACTCACTCCCTCCTGCCTCCTCCCCATTACAATATATACCCTTCGGTCTAGCAATGATGAACTACCTACAGGTAACTAAATATCACACTGATGCACAACTCTTTGTCATAATGAATAGGTTTGTCTGTGCTTGAAATGACTTCTTTTTTTTATATCCCTTTGTTCTATATCATATCCATGTGACTCCATGTAACAGAATTCTGATTCTTAGATCTTGGACATTTATACTAACTATGAATCCAGATTTGTGGATGTGGATATTACAATTTTACAATTCATAAAATATGAATTGTAAAATTGTAATAGCTATATGGTAACTCTGATTTTTAACCCTTATTTTGTTATGTGATAAAAATGGGGGAAAGACAAATTAGGGATATGAATGAGCTATCAAATACGATTTGGTGTTTTTCTACTATCTTACCCATTAACATGAGAGAGGCAAGTGCCTTTTATCATCCCAGACATCCCTTTAATGTAGCACTATTACCAGCCTAATTCCACAGATTATAAACTAAAATCTCAAACCTACCCACTTAATTACAGAATGTGATTAAGAGACCATCTGAAGTGACCTTGCAGATCATCCAATCTAACTCCTTAAATCCAATTAGCTTCCCTTCCTTAATACTCTTTTAAAGGAAAAAACATTATAAACCTAGAAATAAATATTATGTTACTTGAAAGTTCAGCAATTACTAATAAAACTTTAAAACTCCTAAAAGTCATATTTTCTTGGGCAAAGGAAAACAATTCTCCATTTTCTGAATGATCCTATTTAATAACAAAAATTTTAACCTTAGAACACGGGTCCCCAATACCTGGGCCATGGACTGCTACCAGTCTATGGCCTGTTAGGAATTGGGTCATATAGCAGGAGGTGAGCATTGCACAAGTGAGCATTACTGCCTGAGCTCCACCTCCTGTCAGATCAATGGTAGCATTAGATTCTCATAGGAACGTGAATCCTACTGTGTACTATGCATGTGAGGGATCTAGGTTGCATTGCACGCTCCTTATGATAATCTAACTAATGCCTGATGATCTGAGGTGAAACAGCTTCATCCTGAAACCATCCATCCACTCCCACCTCCGGGTCCATGAAAAAAAACTGTTTTCCACAAAACTAGTCCCTGGTGTCAAAAAGGCTGAGGACCACTACCCTAGATGATAAGGTATCTGGAGTTCGCTGCTCTCTCATCTAGTAATCATTTAAACTGGCCTTAGATAGAAAAGCCAAGATCAAAATCAAGTTAGAGAAGTTTCCTCTTGCCATCTAGGAGGGTCATATCATAAAGCAGGCCCTGTTCTAAAAAAAAAAAAAAAAAATTGTATTAGAAATAAACCTGGGCACTTATACACACAGACACAAAGAGTACCACGCAACTCCTGGACTGTTGCTGAGTTCTTGGAAACATTCCAAGTTCCTAGATCTCCTTTCTGTCCCAGCATCAAGAATATGTTTTTAGACTATGCTCTTGCACTGATAAATCTGTCTGTCAGGTCCAAGCAGCAGTTTATTTTCAAACTGTTGGGTGAGGATAGGTTGATGGAGGAGGAAGGGAAAGAAAGAAAATAACTGGACCAAGCACTCAGACAGGAAAGGAATTTATCTTAAGGCTTTTCAGGTTACGGTCAAGGGAGATGAAAATTACATTTCAAACTTTCTTAGCCACTGTCAATTTCTCCTTTTTGAAATGACGTTTCCCCATTTATATTTTTACTTTGAATTATGCAATGTGTCTGATAAACACTTTTCATGGAAGGTGTAAAGGAATAGTGTGGGAGAGGACGTGGGTGTGTGTGCACCCATAGAGGCCAGCACTACTTCTGAGTGTAAATTATAAATTATTCTGTATTCAGAGATTTCCAGAGCCAGGCCTCTGAGAAAGGAGATAGTGACTTACACAAAGTACTTCCTTGTGCCTGATCTCATTTAGCCCTATCCGTGAAAGGATTACAGGAACTCTCTGCTCATGGTTGTCAGCAAAGTACAGTGAATGCCTTGGGTAATAGGCTTCCTTACCACTGCACTTACCCCCATCTCTTTGCCTCCCCCAACACAAACACAAACACAATTACAGCCAGAACAGGCATATGGATGGAAGCAGTAGATTCCATTAGAGCTCTGGAACTGGCTTTCAAAAGCATTTTGTACATTAATATTAGAGACTGAAATGACTTCGTTCATCATTTTCCCCGAGGTATCTACCACAATATCTACTACCCAATGAAGATTTGTTGAATGAATGAATAAAAAGAGAATACATTGCTTGCTTTTTCAGAATTCTAATTCTTTGTATTTTATTCCTCCTTTCTTAATGCTGAGGTATTCATGATTTATTAGTCTGTGAAGTTATTGGTATGTTTTAATAAAAATAATATGCATTTGTCATTTTAAAAAGTCAAACAAAACAAAAAATAGAAGAAAGTTTAAAATAACTTTAAAGTCCATAAACCAGGGCTAGTGATGAGCATTTTAGTATACATTTTCATATAGAAACACATAAGTATATAACATGTTTCATACATATATAAGTAGATATATCTATACATTTCTATTAAGATATAGTGTACTAGTGAGCATTTTTCTAAATATCTCTTTATAAAAATATACAAACATAAAATATGAATTGTATAAATATACATAATTTTGTCTAGACATCTCTTCACAGAAATATATAAAGATATAAATATAAAAATGATATTTTATCTCAAAGGAATTCTTTCACTTTATATGTTACCTATTTCTTTAATCAACAGTATGTACTTGGTATAGTTTCAAGTCAGTAACATGATTTATGCAGCATAACTTTTAAAGCATATTCTGTACTTGAACAGATTTACTTGCCCAGCATTTCTGAGGGACTGAGGGACCTGAAGTCGGTTTTAATCCTTTTTTTTTTTTGAGATGGAGTCTCACTCTGTCACCCTGGCTGGAGTGCAGTGGAGTGATTTCGGCTCAGTGCAACCTCCTCCTCCTGGGTTCAAGGAATTCTTTACCTCAGAGTCCCAAGTAGCTGGGATTACAGGTCCCCACCACCATGTCCAGTTAATTTTTGTATTTTTAGTAAAGATGGGGTTTCACCATCTTGGCCAGGCTGGTCTTGAACTCCTGACCTCGTTATCCACCCACCTCGACCTCCCAACCTGCTGGGATCGCAGGTGTGAGCCACCACACCTGGCCAGTTTTAACCTAAGTATCTTTACTAGGAAAGAGATCAATAGTAGCACCTATCCCATAGGTCTTTGCTTTTTGGTAAATATTAGATGATTTATAGAAAGCTCCTAATATTTACACCTCAAACTTTTCACTGAAAAATTGTTAGGCTGCAGTTTTTTAAAGGAATTAATGACAACACAGTAGTCTTCCAGATTCATTCTTTTGTTGCCATTTCTATTTTTACAGATTTGAAATTCCAGCTCCAGTATCTACATGGGATATGTCAAATCTCATGCCTAGTAATATAGTTAGAAAATAGAAAGTGTGACACTGGTACTAACTGTAAAATACAATATAATTTTGAAATAGGAATTTCAGTTAAAACAAGAGACACCTGATACGGTTTGGATGTTTATCCCCTCCTAATCTCATGTTGAAATTTGATCTCTAGTGTTGGAGGTGGGACCTAGTGGGAGGTGTTTGAGTCATGGGGGCAGATCCTTCATGAACGGCCTGGTGTCTTCCCTGCTATAATGAATGAGTTCTCACTGTATTAATTCACATGAAAGCTGGTTGTTTAGAAGAGCCTGGCATCTCTCTCTTGCTCCCTCTTTCACCATGTGACATGACTGCTCCCCGTTTGCCTTCCATCATGATTGAAAGCTTCTTGAGGCCTCACCAGAAGCTGAGCAGATGCTGGTGCCATGCTCATACAGCCTGCAGAACTGTGAACAAAATAAACCTCTTTTGTTTATAAATTACTCAGCCTCAGGTACTTCTTTCTAGCAATGCAAAACGGACTAATACAACACACAATTTGGACTGGAAGAAAAAGAAGATGTGGAAATTCTTGGTTCATGCAACTATAAATTCTCCATTTCCTCTCCTGCTTTCCTCTTTATTGTCTTCATTCTCAGGGAGAATGGAAAGATGGTTACAAAGAATTCCAAGTTCAGATTATCCTGACAGGTAACCATCCCAGTGAAGAGGATCCAGTGTAATTATGGGTTATGTATAATCAAAGAACATGGCTAGTTAGCTTAATTGAAGTCTTTCATCAATATCCTAGAAAGGTGTATGTGAGCACTCATTGGGCAAAAGGACAGACTAACCTACACCATGTGACTGGCCTAAGAATGGGGGAGGGGTGGTTTTCCAAAGAGAGTGGGCAGGCAGAAATCTGTTCACTTCATAGAGTCTACCCAAGGCTAATAGACTTCAAAACTGACTGATTCATCATAAAGAACTTGCTGTTTGTGTATATTATCAAAATAAAGACACAATAAAATAGGTAAAAGACTTATAGCATTTGTCAATATGTCAGATAGTACTCTAAGAATTTACTTATAATCCATTTAATCTTTTCAACAGCAAGAGGTAAATTTTAATTTTTCAGTTGAGAAAGTTAAGGCAGAAAGATATTAAGTAAAGTGGCAAAACTAGGATTTGAATCCAGGCAGTCTGGCTCTAGAATTTGTGCCTTTAACCATTATGCCATTTATTATTCCTTCTCTGAGGTTGAGAGGAAATATTAAGATGAAATAATAAAGGGTAAAATTTAGCTTATCTGATTAACAGCTGTGCTGGTTATCTACAGTTGCCACTTCAGATAGTGGTCTCTACCTACTAGCCCTCTCTGTCTCGAGTTCTCGCAGTGCTCCATCCCATTGCTACTGCAAGCATGGAAGTAACATCTTATTACCTGTACTAAACTCAAAGTGTTTCACTATCCCTTATTGATGCCCCTAATTTTGTCTCAAAGCTTTGTAGAGTCCTTTTATTAAGTTCATCAATAGTAAGCATGGTGGTGTCATCTCTTTCTTGCTTATTTCCAGGCTGATACGATAGACACAATTCTGTTATTAGTTATTTGAATTTGAAAGAGGACATCAATCACAGAGCTCAAAAATAGCTTTTCTCCTTGAACGGAAAGATACATCATTTTTATATACAAGAGGAGAAATTTTACAAATCTAAAGCAGAAGCCTTTTACAAGAATCATCTCACTATGTTTAGATGGGCTTTTTGTGGTTAATAAACATTTTTTCTCAATATACAGCCCTCCCTTTGATTGAATTGTCACATATACAAATTAATTTAAATTGTATTAACCATAGCATACCTAGACTTCTGACACTAATATTTTAATGGTCATATAAAGGAATTACATCAAATCTTCTAAATTTTGTGATTTGGCAAACCACAAGAATGGACAAAGACATTGTCTAAGCATAATTTGAGGAACTGACTTAAAGCTGTTGGTCATAAACAATTATCAGGTTCTACAGCAGAGAGAGCTAACTATCCAGCAAATATTTGTGCTGCCCTTCCACAGGGTTATTGGTTATCAATGGTAGTTATTGAAGGCATCTTTCTTGCCAAAGACTACATTTCCTTTTCAGCCCTCTGACATATGAATGGAGTCATATGACTGAGTGGGGTTGTACCTTAGCCTATATATTCCACAAGTGATATCTATTACATAAATTAAAGAATTTCTAAGTGAAGTACAAGTCTTCTAACAGTAACATAACCACTCCTGAAGATGGGGTATAAATCTGGATTCAGGGTCTGCCATAGATCCTCTTCTAGCACACTGTACTTATCCAACCACAATGCTTATGAAGCTGTATCACAATTATTTAATTACTATTTTCCATCCTAGCCTGAAAGGAAAGAAAACACTGTTTCTATAGTGTTCATCATTGTTCTTCCCCAAGAGTTAACACAACACCTGGTACACAGGAATCACTCAATAACAATTGGCTGAATTTTTGAATTAGATTTCTATGAACAGAAATACTACAGACATATCTTCCTACCAAGAAAGGGAGAAGTCAGGGGGATATGCACATATCTTTCCCTGAAAGGTGTCTTTATGGTTTCTCCTCTTAAAAAAGATATAGAAAATAAGGCTATCAGCCCATTGTCTAAGTATGTCAAGCACTCAGCAAACACTTGGAAAAAAGGAAGAATGAATGTGCAAATGTTCCTGCCTCTGTTTTCTAATATCACTCTCCTTTAACATTTATTGCAATGGAGATGAAATTTTACTCACAATACACTCTAGTGTGCAAAGAAAAATGATGAGGTGGTGTGGCATTGGCCTTTGGCCCTAAAGTTTCCACTTATTGTGGTCTGGGGCCTCCACTGCTCTCCTTATCCTCTCAGCACTTCTGTATCTATTCTACTGGAATAAAAAGGCATTTCTCAATCCCAGGCATTTCATTTGCAGGCCATGGGGAGCCAAGAGTATAGCCTCAGGCTCATATATTTAGTCTCTCTCCTCCTCAAATCCACACTCTCCCTCCATTAATGTTGGATGTGGCACTGAGCCAAGTGCATCAATCCTCCTGTAGGCCTGCAGCCTCCCTCAGGCTGTGCCCAGGAAAGCATAGCATGATTTCCAGCATTCTTGATTTCCCAATATGCATTTGAAGTTTCTGCCACATCAAACTCTTTCAAAGCTGGACCTGTGAAAGAGAAAATGCTGACATGAGATCTGTCTTCTTACCCTCTCACTCCACTAATGGAAAACAAAAGCTTTTCTGTCTCACAAGAATGTACTGAGTTTTCTCTTTGTGTTTCTTTCTGAGCTTACTTTTCTCCTAGACTCATTTTTGGCACTGTTACTGTAGGTAGCTAGTTAGACATTAACAGGGCAGGAGAGGGCTCCCCGCAACCCCCAAACCCCAACCAGGAATGTCAGGAAACCATCAGGTGATGCTCTAGGTATTTTTAAGTGTCTCTCTAAAAGAATAATAGGTAGCAGCCAGCACCAGGGAAAGGCAGGCTCCCAAGATAGGAAAAACCTGAAACTGGTGATCAGTAGCTTCCCGGTAAGATCTTAGGAGTTCACTCTGATGGTAGTTTCTTTTGCTGTGCAAAAGCTCTTTAGTTTAATGAGATCCCATTTGTCAATTTTGGCTTTTGCTGCCGTTGCTTTTGGTGTTTTAGACATGAAGTCCTTGCCAATGCCCATGTCCTGAATGGCATTACCTGGGTTTTCTTCTAGGATTTTTATGGTATTAGGTCTAACATTTAAGTCTCTAATAAATCTTGAATTAATCTTCGTATAAGGAATAAGGAAAGGATCCAGTTTCAGCTTTCTACTTATGGCTAGCCAATTTTCCCAGCACCATTTATTAAATAGGGAATCCTTTCCCCATTTCTTGTTTCTCTCAGATTTGTCAAAGATCAGATGGCTGTAGATGTGTGGTATTATTTCTGAGGACTCTGTTCTGTTCCATTGGTCTATATCTCTGTTGTGGTACCAGTACCATGCTGTTTTGGTTACTGTAGCCTTGTAGTATAGTTTGAAGTCAGGTAGCGTGATGCCTCCAGCTTTGTCCTTTTGACCTAGGATTGTCTTGGCAATGAGGGCTCTTTTTTGGTTCCATATGAACTTTAAAGCAGTTTTTTCCAATTCTGTGAAGAAACTCATTGGTATCTTGATGGGGATGGCATTGAATCTATAAATTACCTTGGGCAGTATGGCCATTTTCACAATATTGATTCTTCCTATCCATGAGCATGGTATGTTCTTCCATTTGTTTGTGTCCTCTTTGATTTCACTGAGCAGTGGTTTGTAGTTCTCCTTGAAGAGGTCCTTTACATCCCTTGTAAGTTGGATTCCTAGGTATTTTATTCTCTTTGAAGCAATTGTGAATGGAAGTTGATTCCTGATTTGGCTCTCTGCTTGTCTGTCACTGGTGTATAAGAATGCTTTTGATTTTTGCACATTAATTTTGTATCCTGAGACTTTGCTGAAGTTGCTTATCAGCTTAAGGAGATTTTGGGCTGAGACGATGGGGTTTTCTAAATATACAATCATGTCATCTGCAAACAGGGACAATTTGACTTCTTCTTTTCCTAAGAGAATACGCTTGATTTCTTTCTCTTGCCTGATTGCCCTAGCCAGAACTTCCAACACTATGTTGAATAGGAGTGGTGAGAGAGGGCATCCCTGTCTTGTGCCAGTTTTCAAAGGGAATTTTTCCAGTTTTTGCCCATTCTGTATGATATTAGCTGTGGGTTTGTCGTAAATAGCTCTTATTATTTTGAGGTACGTTCCATCAATACCGAATTTATTGAGCGTTTTTAGCATAAAGGGCTGTTGAATTTTGTCAAAAGCCTTTTCTGCATCTATTGAGATAATCATGTGGTTCTTGTCTTTGGTTCTGTTTATATGCTGGATTACGTTTATTGATTTGCAAATGTTGAACTACCATCAGAGTGAACAGGCAACCTACAGAATGGGAGAAAATTTTTGCAACCTACTCATCTGACAAAGGGCTAATATCCAGAATCTACAAAGAACTCAAACAAATATACAAGAAAAAAACAAACAACCCCATCAAAAAGTGGGCAAAGGATATGAACAGACATTTCTCAAAAGAAGACATCCATACAGCCAACAGACACATGAAAAAATCCTCATCATCACTCGCCATCAGAGAAATGCAAATCAAAACCACAATGAGATACCATCTCACACCAGTTAGAATGGCAATCATTAAGAAGTCAGGAAACAACAGATGTTGGAGAGGATGTGGAGAAATAGGAACACTTTTACACTGTTGGTGGGATTGTAAACTAGTTCAACCATTATGGAAAACAGTATGGCAATTCCTCAAGGATCTAGAACTAGATGTACCATATGACCCAGCCATCCCACTACTGGGTATATACCCAAAGGATTATAAATTACTCTACTACAAAGACACATGCACACGTATGTTTATTGCGGCACTATTCACAATAGCAAAGACTTGGAATCAACCCAAATGTCCATCTGTGACAGACTGGATTAAGAAAATGTGGCACATATACACCATGGAATACTATGCAGCCATAAAAAAGGATGAGTTTGCGTCCTTTGTAGGGACATGGATACAGCTGGAAACCATCATTCTTAGCAAACTATCACAAGAAGAGAAAACCAAACACCGCATGTTCTCACTTATAGGTGGGAACTGAACAATGAGATCACTTGGACTCGGGAAGGGGAACATCACACACTGGGGCCTATCAGGGGGAGGGGGGAGGAGGGAGGGATTGCATTGGGGAGTTATACATGATACAAACGTTATGCACATGTACCCTAGAACTTAAAGTATAATAAATAAAAAGAAAATTAAATAGAATTTAAAAAGAAAAAAAAAAAAGATCTTAGGAGTTGGGTGAGTGGGCTCACACAGGCACACCAAGGGGCAAAATAGCAGAGTTTAACTGGTATATGACGTCTTAGGAACTTTTGACTGGTAAGGGAAGAGCGCCTCAGGTGAGCATGCATACGACTCTAGTAAACACACTTTGCATGCTCCCCTCCCAAGTATTAGCAGGCCCACTTCACTTATGGACAGCCCTTCCCTTGGGGGAAGAATCAGCAGAGAAGGGATGCAAGACCCTGGAAGTATGCCAGCATATAAAACCCCAACTCAGAATGTCCAACTGTTTGCTTTGATCTCTCAAGTCGCCTGCTTGGCCCTCTTCCAAGAGTACTTAAATTTCTTTTGTTCCTGTTCTAAAAGTTTTTAATAAACTTTCACTCCTGCTCTAAAACTTGCCTCAGTCTCTCCTTCTGCCTTCTGCTTCCTCTAATGAATTTTCTCTTCTGAGGAGGCAAGAATTGAGGTGTCTGTAGACCCATGTGTATTCACCACCACTAACATACTTTGGTGCCCTGTTTCAGATATGTTCCAACACTAACAGCACCATTGCTGGGGAGAATTTTGAAAAACCAAGGTGGGCCAGGCATGGTGGCTCACGCCTGTAATCTCAACACTTTGGGAGGCCGAGGCAGGTGGATCACGAGGGCAGGAGTTCAAGAGCAGTCTGGCCAAGATGGTGAAACCCTGTCTCTACTAAAACTACAAAAATTAGCCAGGCACGGAGGCAGGCACCCGTGGTCCCAGCTACTCAGGAGGCTGAGACAGGAGAATCACTTGAACCCAGGTGGCAGAGGTTGTGCTACTGCACTCCAGCCTGGGCGGCAGAGTGAGACTTTGTCTCAGAAAAAAAAAAGAAAAACCAGGGTAGGCAAAAGATTTCTAGCTGTACTTTCAACGGAATGCTGGCTCTGTATGCTTGCTTATTCCTTTGGTCTTTGGCTATTTTACAACTCTGTACAGTGAAGAGGGTAATTATTCTTGCTTATAGAATTGCAAATGAAGTTTGACCAGTTTGATTTCCACCCTATAAAAACAATTATTCCAAACAATACATTTTATTGTTCCTCCAAGATATAAGTTTTATGTCTATGAGCAAATTCATTTCAGTATCCCTGATTACCTTTAATATCTTCAGTTTATCCTTTGAACATCTTACTATTTATCTAACAAGTTAGTAAGTTAAAGGAGCTAATAAGTGAAACTTTTGGCATGTGTGTATTTAGTATCTGTATAAGAATCATGATTTTATCTTTATATTTTAACTTCGTCACTCACCTTTTGTCATGTAAGTCAGCAACTTCTGTATTTCTATTCGTCAACCAGCCAAATTCAGTGAATCACCAAAGTCAAACAACTTTTTGTTAATTCTAGCATTTATTTTCTTGATTTAGTTACATATATCTCCCAAATTCAATGTTTCTCTTAAAAATCTAAATTTCGCCGGGCGCGGTGGCTCAAGCCTGTAATCCCAGCGCTTTGGGAGGCCGAGACGGGCGGATCACGAGGTCAGGAGTTCGAGACCATCCTGGCTAACACGGTGAAACCCCGTCTCTACTAAAAAATACAAAAAAAGCTAGCCGGGCGAGGTGGCTGGCGCCTGTAGTCCCAGCTACTCGGGAGGCTAAGGCAGGAGAATGGCGTAAACCCGGGAGGCGGAACTTGCAGTGAGCTGAGATCTGGCCACTGCACTCCAGTCCGGGTGACAGAGCGAGACTCCATCTCAAAAAAAAAAAAAAAAAAAAAAAATCTAAATTTCTAGACCAAAGCTTCATATGCCACCCCATAAATACAGATGATTAGTATTTGTCATTAACTTTTAATTAAATTTCTGACAACCATTGGGGTGATCAATTTAATATGCAAATTAGATTCAGCTACACCTCTGCTTAAAAGTCATGGTTTCTCCATTTTTCCAATGTAAGTAAGGTTCCCAGGCAAGGATCACAAAGCTTTTCATCAGCTTTCTGCCTCCCTCCGATATTTTTCTCTCCCTCCAGGGATTTTTCTCTCCTCTCCTGAGATCAGCAAGACTGCATTATTTTCATTTCCCTGGAAACAACCTCTACACTTCCCTCATTGTGACTTTATTTATATTTTTAACTATTTATTTTTATTTCAATAGGTTTTTGGGGAACAGGTGGTGGTTGGTCACATGAATAAGTTCTTTAGTGGTGATTTCTGAGATTTAGGTGCACCCTTCACACCTGAGCAGTATACACTGTACCCAGTGTGTAGTCCTTTATCCCTCATTCCGCCTCACACACTTTTCCCCAAGTCACCAAACTCCATTGTATTGTTCTTATGCATTTGCATCTTCATAGCTTAGCTCACACTTATGAGTGAGAATATACAATGTTTGGTTTTCCATTCCTGAGTTAATTCACTTAGAATAATGGTCTCTGATTCCATCCACATTGCTGCAAATGCCATTATTTCATTCCTTTCTATGGCTGAGTAATACTCCGTAGTGTATGAACAATTTTTTTATCCACTCATTGACTGATGGGCATCTGGGCTGGTTCCATATTTTTGCAACTGTGAATTGTGCTGCTATAAACATGCATGTGCAAGTATCTTTTTCATATAATGACTTCTTTTCCTCTGTATAAATACCCTGGAGAGGGATTGCTAGATCAAATGGTAGATCTACTTTTAGTTCTTTAAGGAATCTCCACACTGTTGTCCATAATGGTTGTACTAGTTTACATTCTCACTAACAGTGTAAAAGTGTTCCCTTTTCACTACATCCCTACCCAAAACTATTACTTTTTGATTTTTTGATTATGGCCATTCTTGCAGGAGTAAGATGGTATCTCATTGTGGTTTTGATTTTGCATTTCCCTATTTATTAGTGGTGTTAAGCATTTTTTTCATATGTTGTTGGTCATTTGTATATCTTCTATTGTGAATTGTCTATTCATGTCATTAGCTCACTTCTTTGATGAGATTTTTTTTTCTTGCAGATTTGTTTGAGTTCTTTGTAGATTCTGGAAATTAGTCCTTTGTCAGATGTATAGATTGTGATTCTCTCCCACTTTGGGTTGTCCATTTACTCTGCTGATTGTTTCTTTTGCTGTGCAGAACCTCTTTAGTTTAATGAAATCTGATCTATATATCTTTGTTTTTGTGGCATTTGCTTTTGAGATCTTGGTCATGAAGTCTTTGCCTAAACAAATGTCTAGAAGAGTTTTTCTGACATTACCTTCTAGAACTTTTATGGTTTCAGGTCTTAGATTTAAGTCTTTGATCTATCTTGAGTTGATTTTTGTCTAGAGTGAGAGATGAGGATCCAGCTTTATTCTACTACATGTGGGTTGCCAATTATCCCAGCACCATTTGCTGAATAGAGTGTCCTTTCACTACTTTATGTTTTTGTTCGCTTTGCTGAAGATCAGTTGACTTTAAGTATTTGGCTTTATTTCTGGGTTCTCTATTCTGTTTCATTGGTCTATATACCTATTTTTATACCAGTACCATGCTGTTTTGATGACTCTGGCCTTATAGTATAGATTGAAGTCAGATAATGTAATACCTCCAGATTTGTTCTTTTTGCTTAGTCTTGCTTTGGCTATGTGGGCTCTTTTTTTAGTTCCATATGAAATTTATGATTGTTTTTTCTAGTTCTGTGAAGAATGATGGTGGTATTTTGATAAGAATTGCATTGAATTTGTAAATTGCTTTTGGCAGTGTGGCGATTTTCACAATATTGATGCTACCCATCCATGGCCATGGGATGTGTTTCCATTCATTTCTGTCATCTATGATTCCTTTCAGCAGTATTTCATAGTTTTCTTTGTAGAGGTCTTTCACCTCCTTGGTTAGGTATATTCTTAAGTTTTTTTGTTTTTTTAATTTGTTTGTTGGTTTGTGTTATTTTTTGTAAGTCCTGTGAGATTTATGTTTTAAGGAGATTCTATTTTGGTGTATTTTGAGGATTAGTTTCAAGATTTGGAACTCCGTTTAGCAGTTCTTGTAGTGCTGGCTTGGTGGCAGTAAATTCTCTCAGCATTTGTTTGCCTGAAAAAGACTGTATCTTTCATTTATGAAGCTTAGTTTCACTGGATACAAAATTCTTGGCTGATAATTCTTTTGTTTAAGGAGGTTAAAGATAGGACCCCAATTTCTCCTAGCTGTAAAGTTTCTGCTGAGAAATCTGCTGTTAATCTGATAGGTTTTCTTTTATAGGTTACCTGATACTTTTGCCTCACAGCTCTTAAGATTCTTTCCTTCAACTTGCCTTTAGATAACCTTATGACTATGTGCCTAGGCACTGATATTTTTGTGATGAATTTCCTAGGTGTTTTTTGAGCTTCTTGTATTTGAATGTCTAGATCTCTAACAAGGCCGGGGAAATTTTCCTCAATTATTCCTTCAAATACATTTTCCAAACTTTTAGATTTCCCTTCTTCCTTGGAAACACCAATTATTCTTAGGTTTGGTTGTTTAATATAATCCCAAACTACTTGGAGGCTTTGTTCATTTTCTTAAAATTCTTTTTTCTTTGTCTTTGTCGGATTAAGTTAATTCTAAAGCCTTGTCTTCAACTTCTGAAGTTCTTTCTTCCACTTATTTGATTCTATTGCTGAGACTTTCCAGTGGATTTTGCATTTCTCTCAGTGTGTCCTTGATTTCCAGAAGTTGTGATTTTTTAAAATTTATGCTATTTCACTGGAGATTTTTCTATTAATATCCTGTATCTGTTTTAAAAAAATTTCCTTACATTGGACTTCATCTTTCTCTGGTGCCTCCTTGACTGGCTTAATACCTGATTTTCTGAGTTCTTTTCTGGCAATTCAGAGATTTCATCTTGGTTTGGATCCATTGCTTATGAGCTAGTGTGATCTTCTGGGGGTGTTAAAGAACCTTGTTTTTTCATATTACCAGAATTGTTTTTCTCATTCCTTCTCATTTGGGTCGACTATGTTTGAGGAAAGATCTGGGATCAAGAGCTGCTGTTCAGATTCTCTTGTCCCACAGCAGGCTCCCTTGATGTGGTGCACTCCTCTTTCCACTAGTGATGGGGCTTCCTGAGAGCTGAACTGCAGTTTTTGTTATTTCTCTTCTGGATCTAGTCACCCAGCACAGCTACCAGGCTCCAGCCTGGTACTGGGGTGTGTCCGCAAACTGTCCTGTTAGTGATCCATCTTTAGGCTTCTTAGCCATGGATACCAGCACCTGGTAACAGTAGCAGGGTAGTAAACTGGATTCTGTGAGGCTCCTTGGTTGTATTTTTGTTGAATATACTAATTTTGTTTTGATCGGCCTCCAGTCGGGAGGTGGCTCTTTCAAGTGCACATCAGCTGTGGTTGTGTAGGGAGGATACAATCTTGCCCTAGAGGAGGTGGGGGATGGGCCACAGAGCTCCCAAGAGATTATGTCATTTGTCTTCAGCTACCAGGGCAGGTAGAGAAAGACAATCAGGTAAGGGCAGAGTTAGGCAGGTCTGAGCTCAGACTCTCCTTGGGCAGGGCTTGCTGCAGCTGCTGCTGGGGGAAGGGGGCATGGCTCCCAGGCCAATGCAGTTATGTTCCCAAAGAGGGTTATGGCTGTCTCTGCTGCATCACACAGGTTATCAGGGAAGTGGGGGAATGCTAGGAGCCAGAGACCTCACCCTACTCCCACACAACTCACAGCTCAAAAAGCCAGTCTCACTCCCACTGTGCCCCACCAGCAGCACTGAATTTATTTCCAGGCAACTGGTGAGCAGGGCTGAGAACTTGCCCTAGGCTACAAGCCTCCCAGCTGAGAAAGCAAGCGGACTCACAGTTATCAGTTGTCCCAGGGAGCCCACAGGGGCAATCCACCTCCTTCAAAGGGTCTGTGGATTCTCTCGACTTTCCTGGTATGTACCTGAAGTACTTTTAGCAAAAGTTCATGATGTGGCTCTCCACACATCGTTCTTTCCCTCTGAGTGGGAGCTGCAAGTTAGTCCTGTCTCCTATTCATCATTTTTTCCCATCTTTTTTCAATATACATTTCTCTGCCCATCAATTCTCTTGGGCCCTAAGTTAGGCATCCAGGCCTTCAAGCCTCCCACCCAACTGATCAGCCACCCTCCACCTTTGCCTCTGCTTCCTGAATACCTATCTTTATTCCCTCTACCTGTGTCCAGCACAGTCCGGCACTGCCCTGATTCCTCAGTGTTACTTTTACCATATTCTATTGCAAATAACTGTTTTATTTGTCTGTGTTTTCCACAAGACTGTAAACTTCAGAAGTCAGTAATCGTGTTCATATTTGTATCACTTTTCTATTGTTGTGTAACAAATGATTGCCCACATACCAGCTTAAAACAATACACATTTATTATCTCAGTTTCTGTGTGTTGGGAGTCCAGGCTTGACTGGATCCTCTGTTTAGGGTCCGCAGAGGCTGCAATCAAGGTATCTGCTTGTAGCAGATGGTTTGAACCATTGATTTACAATGCGTTTTGCAGAGGTATTTGAACCAGAGCAACTCCATCTTGAATAGAGGCTGGGTAAAATAAGGCTGAAACCTGCTGGGCTACATTCCCAGGAAGTTAAGCATTCTTACTCACAGGACGAGATAGGAGATCAGCACATGATACAGGTCACAAAGACTGCTGATGAAACAGGATGCAGTGAAGAAGACATCTGAAACTACTGAAGGCAAGATGGTGATAAAAAGTGTTTTCTGGTTGCCCTCACTGTTCATTATATGTTAATTATAATGCATTAGCATATTAAAAGTCACTCTCACCAGCACCATGACAGTTTACAAATGCCATGGCAATGTTAGAAAGTTACCCTATATGTTATAAAAAGAGGAGGAACCTTCACTTTCAGGAAATCCCCACCCCTTTCCTGGAAAACTCATGGATAATCCATGCCTTGTTTAGCATATAATCAAGAAATAACTATAAGTGTTCTTAGTCGAGAAGCCCATGCTGCTGCTCTGTCTATGGAATAATCATTCTTTTATTGCTTTACTTTCTTTAAACTTGCTTTCACTTTACTCTATGGAGCTGACCCAAATTCCTTCTTGCGCAAGGTCCAAGAACACTTTCTTGTGGTGTGGATTGGGTCCCCTTTCTGGTAACATCTTGACTAGAAAAGGTTCTGCCTCTAAGCTCCCCCAGATTGTTGACAGAGTTCATCTTCTTGCACTGTGGAATTCATGGTAAATTGCTTCTACAAAGCCAGCAAAGCAGAGAAGGGTAAGAGGGTGGGAATGGGTGGATGATGAGAAATTACTTAATGGGTACAATGTACATTATTTGGGTGATGCATACCCTGGTTCCCAATCTTTTTGGTAGCAGGGACCAGTTTTGTGGAAGACAATTTTTCCATGGGCCTGGAGGTAGGGGATGGTTTTGGGATGAAACTGTTCCACCTCAGGTCATCAGGCCATTAGTTAGATTCTCACAAGGAGTTTGCAACCTGGATTCCTTGCATGTGCAGTTCACAAGAGGGTTCGCTCTCCTGTGAGAATTGAATGCCCCAGCTGATAAGACAGGAAGCAGAGTTCAGGCAGTAATGCTCGCTTGTCCATGCTCACTTCCTGCTGTGTGGCCTGGTTCCTAACAGGCCACAGACCAGTCTATGTCTGCGGCCCAGGTGTTGGGGACCCCTGCCCTAAAGCCCTGATTAGACCAGTATACATTCTGTTCATGTAAAAAAATGCACTTGTACCCCCAAATTTTTACAAGTAAAAAACACAAAATTTTAAAAAGAGAGAGAACCTCTAGATATTTATTTTAAAAACTAGCATGACTGAGTTTTATATACCACAATTAACAAAATTACAGTGTGACAACCTATCACCATATTCCATTGGGGAGAAGCAAGTCTTCCAATAGTGCTTAGTCTTTCAGGCCAACTTTTGGTTGAATATTATGCAAAAGAATTTTTGTTTATTGTTCCCAGGCATTTTCCTTTATTATTTTATCTGGGGACTATTTATTACGCAGCACATAGCTAACAGTCTCTTTGGGTCTAATCAAGGCCCCTTCCTTATGAGGCATGCACACATGCATACGTGAGTCTGTGTATGTCTTTTGTGTGTGTGGTATGTGTGTGTGTGTGGTGTATGTATTATGTGTGTGTGTGTACGTGTTGTGTGTTGCATGCATGCATGCATGTGTGTGTACATGTGTATGTTGGGCATTTGTGCTCATGTGTATGTGCAAGTGTGTTATGTATCTGTGTGTTTCAATTTAGCAGTTGGCCAGCATTACTAGCTGCACCTCTTACGTTTTCAGCTCCAATCTGTCATTCCAATGGTTCAATTTGTGGGGAAGAAAAAATTCTAGCTACCCACTTTCTCATTCACCTCAGCTGTCAGCCAGTCTGTGGCATGCCAAATGGGGTCCACATTTATTCTCACAGACTTCCCACATTCCAGGAACTGACTGCTTCAAAGGAAGTGTTTTTGATGTATTACCTGAGGTTATGCAAACATTTTTGGGCAGCTTACAAGGTACAATTTCCACTCTCAGCTACCTGCCTCAGTCTGTCTGTGTTGCAAAGCCTTTTTCATGGGTTATAATTGAGTTCAATTATTAGAGCATCACAGGGCTGCCTTTATTCTACTTTAACTGGGAGTAATGTGAAGGAGGTTTCCAAACATGTTGCTATCCTCATTTACATGCAGTGGGCCTCCCTAGGTTTCACATAGCCTTTTCAAGGTCTGATCATCACCCTTTAGCCACACTTTTACTCCCCTAACAGATGCTAGCTCCAGACATATAGTATTTAATTTATATATTTATCTTGTATTTTCATTTTAATAGATATTTAAATATAGAACCACTTACCGAGGCCTGAATGTGTGATGCTCTTCCTATATCATTGCCTACATACATGCTTCTGTTTAAAACATATTTCTCCTGCCCTTTTAAACTGATTACTTCAAAATTCAAGGGTTATTGTCTCTGGAAGTTCTTTTATTACACCCCCTCAACTCAGGTTAATCTGCCTTAAAATAATATTCTTTTAAGATAACTATTAGTTTATGGATTTGTCTTCCCTAATAGTGAGCTCCTTGGGAAAGGTAATTTGTCTGGTATCCTAGACATCAGCAGAGTCTAGGATACTGACTGGCCATAAGATGCTCTTAGTAAAAGCTGATTGAACTATTATGCTCATTAAAGACACAAAAATAATGTTGCACAGTGCAAACCCTTTTTTTTAATGGAATGCTACCAGAGACCTCACGCTAGATTGACATTGGATTATTGAAATTAGTGCCAAGACCAGCTCGGTCGTGGAGACCCTAACCCAGTGGCGCTAGAGGAATTAAAGACCCACACACAGAAATATCGCATGTGGAGTGGGAAATCAGGTGTCTCAGCCTTCAGAGATGATAGCCTCAAACAGAGATTTACCCACGTATTTATTGATAGCAAGCCAGTGATAAGCATTGTTTCTATAGATTATAGATTAACTAAAAGTATTCCTTATGGGAAATAAAGGGATGGGTCACAGTAAAGGGATGGGTCTGGCTAGTTATCTGCAGCAGGAACATGTCCTTAAGGCACAGATTGCTCATGCTATTGTTTGTGGTTTAAGAACGACTTTAAGCAGTTTTCCAGGTATTCTTTGCCTTCATTCTGGTAAACCCACAACCTTCCAGCATGGGCATCATGGCCATCATGAACATGTCACAGTGCTGCAGAGATTTTGTTTATGGCCAGTTTTGGGGCCACTTTATGGCCAGATTTTGGGGGCCTGTTCCCAACAAATTAGCAATTCATCAAAAACAGTTGTCTTTCAATCCCTTACACATAGTTTATTGGCAAGGATATTGTTAGACTTTGCTAAACAATTTGCTGAAAAAAATTTACCTGAGCCATTCTCTACTTTATGACTTGGTTAACCATATCAGTAAAGAAAGTATGTTAATTTGGAATTATTTTTCCCATTGTACCCATATTGAGTCCAGTGTAAAAGTTGTTACATGATGGCTTTCACTTCCCAGGACTATTTTTTACCACCTTCTGGTGATTGCTACCGTTTTCTTTGGTAGTAATGTCCCCTCCCTACACCAACCATGTTATTCTAGTGGAGACGGCCAATAATATTCTGTCCTCTCCCACCTCCTTGTCATAAAATGGGTCCATTTCTCAGCACAGAGCAATACTGATATGCAATGTTATGACTCAGCTGGATTAGTCACCAGCTTTCCTTGGGATTCTTTGGCAGCAACTGGCTGGGATAAGGCTGTCCTTCTGGACCATGATCTCTGACATGCAGAGAGGCCCATGAAGACACAGCCTAAAAACAAAGAAAATAAGAGTGATAACAAGAGTAACATTTCAGTTCTCATTTCGAGTTGCTGAGATCCAGGTCATTGTCCTCAACCCTGTAAGTTTCCTTTTTTTGCTGTGAGCCAGCCTATTGTGCCTCTTCCTTAAAAATACCATTTTCTGCTTAGGCTAATACATGTTGGATTTCTGACAGTAGCAATTAAATATTTTCCTGAAGGGCTTTACTAAGGAAGCAGCAGAGGAAGCATTTTCTCAGGTTTACGTTCTGCAGTCTGCCAACACACTGTGCCTTTTCATTTCAGCTCTATGGAAACAGTCCCTATAAGACATATGTCCTTCTCCCATTCACAGTAAAGATTCAGAGGGTTTTATAGTTTGAGGAATATACATTAAGATCAAAGTAGGGGCAAAAATGAATAGCTATCTTCCCAATTAATGCATAAAAAAGAAGTGAGGGATGAAGATTTATATTGCAAAGAATGTCTGAAGTTTACAAAATTATTTAACACATGATTTCTTGGATTTGTGAGTTTCTTTTGGGGTATTTAAAATGTACACTGACTAATTCAAACTTTAGAGAACTATTTTGTACACCTTAAACAAACAAGGAAGACCACCTGTGAATTGCTAAAGAAGAGCATTGGCCTTTCCTTAGATCATGCACAAGTAAAACAATATTTTACAGATTCTAAAATATCTGGCCATGATCATAAAACCAGAAGAAAAAAAAAAGGCAGAGATGCAATATTGACATGTTTATTTAAGCATTTATTTAAGCCAGTAAATCACTGGTATATTTATACTATAATTACACCATATAAAAATTACTGTATATACTAACCCTATAAATCAGTAGTAAATCTCATTCATATCTTATCCAACTATCACTACTATTCTTCCAAGCACTCCAAGAAATAAGAATAAGGTTGTTTCAGTTCACCTATAAAACCAGAAATGGCCCCTGAGGGCTGCACCTGGAAGCCTTGCACACTTCTCATTGTTTGGGCCTTGTTTGCCCGCTGCACCACATCCTTTACCTTATTAAAGCATCACATGAATATACTCTGAGTCTTGTGAGTCCTTTGCTTGTCCTTATTACTTTCTTTTGAGTTTAATTAATATCAATATCTTCACGTATACCTCTTGTAACACAGGCTTAAACATCTCACAAATTGTGAACTTTCCCTATATGAGTTAGTCCTCTGTAAAATAAGATATTAAGGATATAACATAAACATATAATAAAGTCAGAGGCAGCACCAACAATTAATTAAATTTGACACATTTTTTCATATTTTCCTGTTTTTCTAAGTTAATGTACATGTCCCTTATCAGAAAAAAAAAAGGAAAGAAAGTAAATTAGGGAGATGGTTAAGTAATAGGGATTGTACCGGACACAAAGAGATTAGCTATTCTGATGACTTCTTCTGCCATAGGCTGTTACTACAGATAAATCATAATTAGCCATTTACCATTAACATATTTGAGCATTTCAGTGTTACCAAACACGCCCCATAACCAGCTCTTTCAACATTTGTCCTGGAATAAGATGTGCTCAGTGTCACCCATGCAAGGTACAGGCTGGAGCTAATAATTCTGTGTGTTCAATGTCCCCAATTCTACCCACCGCATCTGTAGACAGGTGAGATCAAGGTTAACACAAAGAGAATTTTAAAGAGTAATCACAAAAAGGCACTCTACAACTGGGCGTGGGAATAAGAGACAAAGGATTCTCTGACTCCAGCGGTTGCAAGTCTGGCTAAGCTTTAAATTAAAAAAAAAAAACAGGGTAAATTTTTTAAAATGCTGGTGAAAAAAGACAATAGTAGAAATTAAAAAAAAAATAGCTCCATGTTGATGGTCAGGTCACTGCTTCTAGCCATACAGGTCACACATTGCCCAAGTCCAAGGGCCATGCATTGCATACACTTTCTATGTGAATGGACTCCCACTGAACTGTGCAAAACAGCAGTCCTACTGGGCCCCACTATACAATTTCTGAAGATGCTGATAGGGCTTTTGTGCTTTTAAATACATGATTCTAACACACAGCCAGAGTTGAGAACTAATGGTCCAAACTGTTTTTTCCATATGCTAATTATATGCCTTTGAGACTCATGTTGAGATTCTTATTGTTTTCAATATCTGCCTGCTGAGCAGATATTTCTTTTCCATTAATACCCTTAGGAATTTGTCTTCTTTATATATTTAACAGTAATCTTTCCTGTTGTGCAAGTACATTTGCTTTTATTCCTACTTTCATTTACCTTGCTCCATCATATCCAAAGTTTGAAGAAACTTGTTGAATCACATACTTTTATGTAATCATATAACTTAAATTAAATAATAATGTAATGTTTACATAGATATAGATGATATTTTTCCAGATACTCTGCACATTTCAACAGTTCTCTTTAGGAAATAAACAAAACTTGTATCAAGAAAATTATCTTCTAAGCATTATATGGTACATATATTTTAAACACCACTATAGTCTGCTTAAGAAACACCATTAATAAAAAGGTCAAATCACGTGTTATTGGGTAATCTGGGTTGTTCTATTTTGCTTTCTGGGCTTCACAACCTTCTTGGGAGACCTGCTGTGTCCACATGCCATGAGTGGCTGGTGGGGCTACTCATTACAGGACTAGGACCATCTCCTGCCACAAACCCCCAGCCCCACTGTCACCATAGGGTAGCTGAGGATGTGACTCGTTTAAGGCCAATTTGAATCTCAGGAGAGAAAGCAATTGGAGTTGGGTTAACCGACGAGAATGCCATACTGATACTTCAGTAATTCCCTGACCTACCCTAGGAAACCAGATTTTCTTTTTATTCTCTGAGTAAACAAATTGCTTTTTGCCTAAGTTAGCCAGAATTGGTTTCTGTGATTTGCAACTAAAGGATGCTACAATTAGAGAAATTGGTACCAGTGTAGAATTCAGGCAAAGGAATCCTAGGCATATTTGCCGTATTTGCATTTACTTATTGGGTTGAGGTAAGTCCAATGAAAATAAAAATCTACTTCAAATTCCAGGAAAGGAAACCGGTAGCCATTGATTGCTACAAACTGCAAAACAAGTCAAGTTTTCAATTGCAGTCATCTCAGATGGTGAAGCTATGGCGGGACAATTAGCTGCTGCCATTTACCAAGATAAAGTGAATATGAAGATTTTTAGACTGTTGGGGAAAATAGTGGCTCTGAACAACGTAAAGGAACTTAACAAAATGAAAATTTAAAGTTCCCATTTTAAAGCCCTCCCTTCAAGGTACGAAATCAAACTGAGGACCTTTTAATAATCTGCTGCAAGTCTCATACTGATATCCTTTAAGATCGAGCTCATAGAAAGTCAAACACAAAAACTTATGCTATGGATTTCCAAGCTGACCCAGATAAATTGACACCATCTCAATAGACCACTTTTGTAAACATTAAAACACTACTCAGAAAAAAAAAAACAGTAAGATATTAACAAGTTTAACACTGATATCTAAGAAGTATTGGAAGAAATAGGGAACTACAGAATCACAAATCTCTCAGAAACACCATGAAGTTTTCTTTACCTGAGGTTATCTTGACTCTTTTGCAGAAGAAACACAATTGGCTCCCCGTATTCATGGGTTCCCTATCCATGGATTCAAGCAACTAAGGATTGAAAATATTCAGAAAAAAAAATCCACAATGTTACAAGAAGCAAAGCTAGAATTTTCCACTGCACCTAATACTAAGTTAAATCCATGAAAATGAAGTAATGTATAAGCACTGTATTAGGTATTATAAGTAATCTAGAAATGATTTAAAGTATATGGCAGCAAGGCACAGTGGCTCACTCCTGTAATCCTAGCACTTTGGGAGGCTGAGGAGGAGGATCACTGGAGGTCAGGAACTCAAAACCTGATAGGCAACATAGCAAGACTCTGTCTCTACAAAAAATTTAAAAATTAGCCAGGTGTGGTGGTGCACACCTGTGGTCCCAGCTACTTGAGAGGCTTCAGCCCAGGAAGTTGAGGCAGCAGTGAGTTGTGATTGCACCACTGCACTCCAGTCTGGGCAACAGAGCAAGACCTTGTCTCAAAAAAAAAAAAGAATAAATAAAATTTAAAAATTAAGTATACAGTAGAATGTACATAGGTTATATGTAAATACTACACCATTGTATATAAGGGACTTGAGCATCTGTGGATTGTGGAAACCATGGGTATCTTGGAATAAATTCCTCAGGGATATTGAGGGATGACTGCATATACAACTCATTTATGACCTCCTCTCACTGTTGTTCTAGTACCCAGGATAAGAAATCAACATGGCACACTTACTTTGAAGAGTGAAATGCTAGACTTATTGTGTATCTCACCCATTTGTCTCCTCATTCTTTGCCCATTAGAACCCCAATCAATCTCCATTCTTGCTGCATGAAGACACTTGGGAGAAAACACCAGTCTTTTAAATATTGACAACTCACTGGGATCTACAGACCAGTAATCTATTCAGCAAGTGGAGCAAATGCAAAAGGCTTTCTAGTTTCAGCAATTTTCACTGGAGCCCAAAATGACAGAAATCAGCTGCTATCATCAACATTAGCAGGCACCAGGACACATGTGGTACAGAAAACCTTGATTCATGAAAAGATCTCTGATTCTGGCTAAAGTATGAAGTTCCAGGAATGAAACTAATAAGCAATCACTAAGGTCATATCTGATTTGTAAAACAGAAAAAAAAGAATCCAAATCTAGCGAACACCAGCATGATAAAGTTACTCTGCTCAAACATTGCCTCTCAAACTGTTCTAGATCCTGAGTCAGTTCACTCCCAGCAACCTCTAAGTGAAAGGGGTTGGGTATCATTGAGAGAAAATGCCAAATTAATATCATTTTGTATTCTTGAATCTTACTCTGAACCTTCTGCAAAAATATATGTGGCTATTTTATCTGGGTAACTGTGTCTTGGGAATAGGGAAACACACCAAACTTGTTTTTTTCAGATGATCAAATACAGGCACTAAAATAGCACTAATGTCTGGGGATCCACACTGCCACTGTATCCCACTGTGCAGTGTGGTGGCTATGGAATCCATATGATAAATGTTATTCTGTCCTAAGTTTGCCTCACAGTAGTTTCAGGAATGTCTTAATCCCATTCATTGGTTATTTCCCTAGTTCCTAATTATAAAGCTTGAGTGATAGCTTCAGCAATTAACAGTACCTCTACATTCACTCTTTGATCACGTAGCAAAGCCTATTTTCAAAGGAAAATACTGAAGCCACTATCAATTCTCCTGACAATCATACAAGCAAACAAAAAGCCACAACTACATGACTTGGAAACTGCAGATAATCATGCCATTACAAATACTCAAAAGATGCACCTATTGCGATTTATATTATACCCTCCATTAATTATCCAATTTAGCACACACAGAAGATATATGGGTAAGTGAAAATGGCACCTAATTGTTATCAGTGAAATTCAGTGTTGACTCCAATTTCTAATGTAGCCTTATTACTGCTGTAAATTAACATATTACCTGGTAATTGACAGGCAGTTACTACCCTATATAATGCATATTTCTCTTTTTGAATAACCATTAAATAACAAAATAAAATAACAAATGTTTGCTTTTACCTGCCAGAGACTGTAGTATATTCTTGCACACATACACACACACACACATATATATATTTATATATATACACAAACATATATATTTCAGCTATATATCCTACTCATAACTGGGTTCTATTTGATCCTCATAGCCATGTGTGGGGCCAGCTTAGATAGGACTTGAAAGCCGGTCCTTTCCAAGTTACCATATTGCCTACTCTGTTAGCTGTGTTTACATACTTGTTTCATGAAGAGAGTTCAATTGTGACTCCTGAGAAATATAGTCAGGGACTGTACTGTGAAAGCCAAGGGCTCTCCTTCTATGACTTTGCTTGATGATACAGATTAATGGAAGACTATAGCAATTCTACCCAATTCTACTGCAATCAAGGAACCCTGCCCAGTTGAACTCCTAGCTGAAGTCCAAGGTAATGTTAGAAGGCATAGTAGAGAAA
This sequence comes from Trachypithecus francoisi, assembly GCF_009764315.1. Lineage (NCBI taxonomy): Eukaryota > Metazoa > Chordata > Mammalia > Primates > Cercopithecidae > Trachypithecus > Trachypithecus francoisi. The sequence continues at coordinate 96,353,255 of NW_022681456.1, read as the reverse complement.
GAGAGTAATGAATTACAGCTAATTCTCATAAGCAGTTATAGAAACAAAATCTGTAGCCTACATTTCTTAGTTTGCTTTGTATTTAGCACATAGAGTATCTTAGAGTTTTGTTTTCATTACAGAGTGAACTCTACTACACTGGTTCTGATTGAACAACATGCTAACAAATTTTTCACAGCTAGCCAAAATAGTCTACAAGATTTTGGGTTTCAAAGTAGCACTGCAGCAACTGTATGATAAACAGATTGAAGGGTCGAGCGCGGTGGCTCACGCCTGCAATCCCAGCACTTCGGGAGGCCGAGGTGGGCGGATCATGAGGTCAGGAGATCGAGGCCATGCTGGCTAACACAGTGAAACCCCATCTCTACTAAAAAAATACAAAAAATTAGCCTGGTGTGGTGTCGGGCACCTGTAGTCCCAGCTACTCGGGAGGCTGAGGCAGGAGAATGGCGTGAACCTGGGATACAGAGCTTGCAGTGAGCCGAGATTGCGCCACTGGACTCCAGCCTGGGTGACGGTGAGACGCTGTCAAAAAAAAAAAAAAAAAAAATAGACTGAAGGCCAGGATTACGGTGGTTCACACCTGTAATCCCAGTACTTTGGCAGGCTGAGGCAGGTGAATCATCTGAGGTCAGGAGTTCAAGACCAGCCTAGCCAACATGGCAAAATCCCGTCTCTACCAAAACTAAAAAAAACTAGCCGGCCATGGTGGCAGACACCTGTAATCCTAGCTCCCATTTCTTTCCGCACGATTTAGGCCTCAAAACTTCTTTCTATACTCCTGTAATAGCTTCCAGATTTTTCTTTTTACCTCTAGCTTTTTGTCTTTGGTCTTTTTTTTTTTTTTTTTTTTTCTTTTTGAGATGGAGTCTTGTTCTGTCGCCCAGGCTGGAGTGCACTGGTGTGATTTCAGTTCACTGCAACCTCCACCTCCGGGGTTCAAGCGATTCTCCTGCTTCAGCCTCCCAAAGTGCTGGGATTACAGGCGTGAGCCACCGCACCCGGCCACAAGTGTTTTTTTAGAAGGCCTCTGAGTGGTCAAATTAAGTGTCACAAGGTTCATTTAGTGGTCTCACTTAGAGCCTGCTACCTCTTTTACAGGCCCCTCTCATATTTTCTTTTCTTTTCTTTTTTTTTAGAATTGCGACTATCTGGATTCCATGTCCAATTAAAATAAAAAGTCGGAAAACTAAAGTCTGATACTTTCGGGAGAGGGTAAGCAAAGCAGGCAGATGAGTAAAGGAACCCTGCATATGACAATAAGGAGGGGTGAAGACTGAGATAAAGTAGAAAACACATGCCCATCTATCAGGTTAGTGCAAAAGTAATTGCAGCTTTTGCAATTACGCAAAAACTTTTATTAGGTTGGTTGCTTCCGAACCAACCTAATACAAGGGACAGCCACTGCTCAACATTAGCCAACTGTAGCCAAATGGAAATGAAAGCTACACAGATCTGATTTTTCAAAATAAATTAAATTTAAATTTTACAGGAAATCTCCCAAATGTAAGCACACAATGAACTCAAAATTGTTTCAACATGGGGTCAGTTACCTCCTGTTCAATAAGTCTAAGAATATCACCATGTTATAGCATTCCACAATACTTAATATTTACAATGACAATTCCTGATCATAAAGCAAAAGGAAATTAAATTAGTATGATCTGTTTAATAAGGTTGGAGAATTATATAATACATCTGAGAAAGTTTCACATCCACAAGGATTAAAGCTTTAAAATGGAAATGATTTAAGCTACTTGTAAACCTTGGCTGTCTAGAATGACATATTACCCAAAGTCTTGATCAGCAGAGTTTTCCTTTATGGACTTACGCCATTAGTTGATGTACAGTTTGTATAGCTATCCTCACCTTCAGCTTGCTAGTAGGGCAGAGGTTCCATGCCAGGAGAGGCAACCCAAGATGATCAGAGGCCACTGCCCCCACAAATGCCTTATTTGTAAACAGGGTGTCATGCCCAGGGGGAAAGGCTGGCAATAAAAACAAAAAGCTTCAAAACAGTCCCTAAGAAAATTTACTTTATATAGAATAGAGTGTGGAAACTTTCAAACCTAGGGATGTTTTTGAAAACAACGGAGATTTTGTAGTAAGCAACTAAGAAAGGGTACGAGAGCAATAAGTGAAATCATAGACCAACCAGAATTTTACCAGAGAGAATCAGGGAAAGAGACAGTTAAGAAGAGCATTCATGAGGCTAGAACAAATCTCAAAGACTAGTTTCCCAGACTGCCCCTGGGAACAGGACTGGATTTAATTATATGCAACTGGAGAGCAATCTATGCCCTAGGGCATTGTCAAAAACAATAGTGTAATCAGTTGGCAATTCGTGCTGGTTTACAGCTGAGCCTGATACCAAGAGAAGCAAATAGTTTACTAAAGAAATCGAAGAAATAGTAAAAGAGAACCCTTCTAAAACCACCATCGTCATAGAAAGATTGTGCATCTGTCCAAGGCTGCACTATATGAAGCAACATAAGTGGCTGCACACAGAAGGTACAATAGACGTCTCAAAAATAGTCCAAATAAGTCACCAAACAAACAAGCAAACAACATCAAAAACAAGCCTGAAAAAGTTCAGTAGCCAGAGTTGCTACAATATGTTATCTAAAATGTCTAGCTTTCTTTTTAACAAAAAAGTTACAAGATATGCAAAAAGGAAGAAAGTGTGACACACACACACACACACACACACACACACACACAAACAGGCAACAGAAACTGCCTTTGAAGGGGACCAGAGGGTGGACTTGCAGATAAAGATTTTAAAGCAGCTGCTATAATACGTTTCAAAAACTAAAAGAAACAATACTTAAAGAAGTAAAGAAATGTACAATGACAATGTGTCATCAATTAGAGAATATCAATAAAAAGACAGAAATTAAGTTTTCAAAGAACCAAATGAAAATTGTGAAGTAAAAATGTGTATTAACTGAAACAAAATATTCACTAGAGGGACCCAACAGTGGATTTCAGAGGACAGAAGAAAGAAATCAGAAAATCTGATGACAGATCAATAGAGATTATGCAATCTAAAAAACAGAGAGAAAAGGTAATGAATAAAAATGAGCAGAACCTCATAGAAATGCAGGGACACCATTAAGTGCACCAACATACATGAAATAGGAATAACAGAAGAAGAGAAGGGAAATGATGGAGCATAAAAAAAATATTCAAAGAATAATGGCTGAAAAATTCCCAAATGTGATGAAAAACATTTATTCACCACATCTACAAAACTCAACAAAATCGAATTAGGATAAGTGCAATTGGATCTATACCAGGAAACATCATAGCAAAAATGTTGAATATCAGAGACAAAGGGAAAATCTTGAAAGCAGCAAGTGAGAAATAACTCATCACATACAAGAGAACCTCATTCAAATTAACAATTGACTTTCCATCAGAAACAATGAAGACAGAAGGTAGGAGAATGACATACTCAGAATGCTGAAAGATCAAAAAGTAACTGTCAACCTAAGACCTTATTTCTAACAAACCTATCTGTCTAAAATGATGGCAAAATAAAGACATTCTCAAATATATAAAAATGAACAGAAGTTGTTACTAAAAAACCCCTCTTACTAGACATACTAAAGGAAGCTCTTCAGGCTAAAAGCAAGTAACTCAGGTAGGAACTTGAATCCACACTAAAAAAACAAAGAGAGATAATAAGCGTGATTTTGTAATTATAAAGAACAGTAAAAATATTTCTTCCCTTTTCTCCTTTTAACTAATTTACAAAGTAATTGTAACAGCTTTTCTTCCTAATAGTATAGATAAATCATCTTGACTCCAAGCTAATGCCTATCCCTCCACTTTTGTACTAATTCTTCCCTCTCTTTTCTATGCAAGGGCATAAATCCTGCAATTCTTCCCTTTTTATATCCTTCACCATTATTTTTTCCCCTTCCTACCAGATTATTTCCTTTAGCACCTAAATTAACAATTATTTATGCTGGTTTATTAGCAAGTATTATGAGAGTCTGCACATATTAGAGTTTATGTTTTTAAGAATTTTTCTTACATAAAGAAAAACATTGGTGGAGGAAAAATTCTAAGCCCATTAGAAGTAATTCCAATGCAATTTAAAAATTATCATCACTTGGGACATGTACTTCATCATTCATTTGTACAATAAATATTTGCACATAGGTAGAAAATTTAGTTCTGCAAAATAAATCAATATCAAATATACACAAATATCAAATTTTACCAACTGGTTAATCATACAAGAGAAGAAAACAGAATGTGCACAGCTAAAACCCAGAAAGCTTCAGAAATAAAAAAAATGAAAGATATTTTTAAAATACATCATACAAGAAAACAAAGGCAAGCCTCTAATTTGTGGACTTGCCTTAGCCAGGTAACTCCATCATGCTCCCTAGTACCTCCCATGTACTTGTGCTATCATACTCCAACCACTTATAGAGCTACCACCATGACCAGGCCCTGAACAAGTCTTTATATTAGTCAATTCTTCATTCAAAAACTATTTGTGAAATACCTACTATGTTCTAGTTATTGATCATACAAGAGTGAACAAAATAAGCAAATTCTATGCCCTCATGCATCATATGTTCCAGTGGAAGCAAATAAAACCAACCAACCAATAAATAAATAAATAAAAATAACAGATCCTAAGTCCCATGAAGAGACTGTGCATGTCACAATGACTACTCCAGATTGGAATGTCAGGTTAGGTCTCTTTGAGATGACATTTAAGCTAAATCCCAAAATTCATCCAGGAGGATTTCCATGTTACAGATGAGAAAGTCTAAAGCTTAAAGAAGTTAAGTAACTTGACAGTGTCACAGAGCTGGTAAGTAATAGAACCAGGGTTCTTGAGTATTACTGATAGATAGTGCATTAAATCTGGAGGCAGCCTTATTTGCAACTGAAAAATTAATTTCTCAGTGGGGAGAAGCCTAATCTTTAGTTCTTCCCAGTACATAAGAAACCAATATTTCCATTCTATCCTTCTGCCTGTTATTTATTGAGTGTACATTTCCTTTAATAAATGATAGATAAATTGACTTCAAAACATACACACACATACATTGTACACAGTGACTCCTACAATAAAGATTGTAAAACTTCATTATGTGTGTGAATTAACTGATGAGCCACTTAGCTGTGCAGTTGGCAAGCCTGCAAATCACAGACTCAGATGCTGTATGGTTGAGGAAGAGAGGATATAGCACTAACTATGTATTTTCTTCTGAAACAAACACCCTAGATGTTTTTGTTGCAATGATCAACAGACCACATTTTGAGAAGCCTCCTACTATGGTCTATTACAGTAATTCTCAAACTCCAGTATGAATTAGAATCACCTGGAGAGCTTGTTAAAACAGATTTCTGGGTCCCACCCCAGAATTTTGATTCAGTAAGGCTGGAGTGGTACCTGAGAATTTGCATTCTAAAAACTTCTTAGAAGATATTGATGCAGCTGGTTCAGAGACCACATTTTGAGAATCTCTAGTCTATTCAACAGAAAAGTCTCTCTAATCATGGCAATAACATACAGTTTTATGGAATTCCTCACAATTTCCTCAAAAAAGTCCTATACCAAATAAAGAAGAAATGCACAATATGCCTTCTAATTAGAAATAAAATATGCCATAATAGCATGGTCATCATTACAGCCTGTGGATTTACTGACGTTGATGGTTGGTTGGAGCAAAATGGGGATAGGTGTCATGTAAAAAAAAAGGGGTTAAACGTGCAGGAGTTTCTGGTTACAGCAACTGTTAGTTGTATAATTGATTGGTATCCTTGAAACTCTGCTTCAGCTGGTCGGTTTTCTGCTTCAAGAACCACGCCAAAACAAAACAAGACAAAGCAAAGCCTACCGGTCTGTTTCAACACATGCCTAAAAACAGCTGAGCAATTCATCTACTATTGATTTTATCGATGTGATGCAGGGAGGTAACTTAACTCTGAAACCTTTGTTGACACAAACTACCTATACTTTGTCAAATTACTAGACCCAATATGTATTGTAAGAGAAAAATAAAATTCGAAGGCCCCCAACCATCTGAATGGACCCTTCCTTTCTGCCAAGGGCATTCCAGAGTTACCTTAAAATCTAGTTCAGAACATGATAGAAGAGAGGATTGGACCTGCCTCATTACAGCTCCCCAGAATTTACATCAATACAGATGTTAGATTTGATAAGAAGCATTTACAGTCTATTCTCTCCGAAGCCTGGTACTTGGAGCCTTCCTCTATATGATAAAACCTTGGTCTCCACAAACCCAGACATTCCTCTCTATGGATAATAACTCTTTAAAACAATTGTCAATCAGAAAATTTTACGATCTACCTATGACACTGGAAGCCCCCATCTTTAAGTTGTCCAGACCTTCCAGATTGAACCAATGTAACTCTTACATGTATTGATTGATGTATTGTGTCTCCCTAAAATGTGTAAATTAAGCTGTACCCTGACCACCTTAGGGACATGTCATCAGGACCTCCTGAGGCTGTGTCATGGATGCATCTGCAACCTTAGCAAAATAAACTTTCTAAATTGACTGAGACTTGTCTCAAGTACTTTGGGTTTATAGTCTGTGATGTGGTTTGGCTGTGTCCCCACTGAAGTCTCATCTTGAATTGTAGCTCTCATAATTCCCATGTGTGGTGGGAGGGACCAAAGGGAGATAATTGAATCATGGGGACAGTTTCCCCCATACTGTTCTCGTGGTAGTGAATAAGTCTCAGGAGAACTGACAGTTTTATAAGGGGAAACCCACTTCATTCTCATTTTCTCTCTTATCTGCTGCCATGTAAGATGTGCCTTTTGCCTTCCCCCACTATGTGGAACTGTGAGTCTGAAAGAACACATTCCTCCGTATATCACAGCCTTGAGCCCAACACATCACATCCCTCCATATGCCTCCACTTCCTGGGCCCGACACAAACACATCACAGCCTTGAGCGCATCACATCACCCCATATGCCTCCACTTCCTGGGCCCGACACAAACACATTCCTCCATATATCACAACTTTAGAAGAAAAACAACACCTGGAGAAGCTCCGATAAGGTTACAACCGTTTGTAAAAGTGCAGGAACCAATAAGAAGGCTGCTAAAAGCATAACTTAACATTAACATGTAAACCAATTGTAATGCTGTAGCCTAGAGAAATGCCTTGTTCCTCTGTAACCTGACAAGTCCTGTTTACCTTGAGCTATAAAAAGCAAGCGCAAGCATTGTTTGGGGCCCTCTTCAATGCTGTGTTACGAGGGACCAAGTTTGAACTTGCATTAAAGATCCTTGCCGCTTGGCTTTGACTCTGGACTCTGGTGGTCTTCTTTGGGGAATAAACGGTCTGGGCATAACAAGTCCGTTAAAGCTCTTTTTCTTTATAAATTACCCAGTCTTTATTAATTACCCAGTTTCTTTATAAATTACCCTTTCTTTATAAATTACCACGTCTTTATCAGCAGTGTGAGAACAGACTAACACGGTATGTTATAGAAAAGAAAGCTATACATTAGAACTTAGTTTGGCATCCAGAAGTACATCTCTCTGTAATCACTCTTCTATTCTACATTCCCTTGCCATTTGTTTCAATCTATACTGTGCCATTTTAAAATACTTTGCTTTACTATTTCTCTCTTGTTTGTACATTTCCACAAGTTGATCAAAAGCTCCTCCAAATTAGGAATCTCCTCTGTCTTGTAACTCCTTACAGCATTACTTTATTTTTATAAGAAATACTGAGGGCAAATATTGAGGAAGAAATGTCTGAACAAAGCCAGGCTCGTAGGGGAATACAGTTGTTCCAGGATATCATCTAGGATTCATTACAAGACCACCCCCCATAACCTCCACCCTTACCAACTAGGTGTTGAGGATGCTCAAGCTTCTTACATAGAATGGCCTTGTATTTGCATATAATCTACACCCATTGCACATCCTCCCATACCCTTTAAATCATCTCTAGATTTCTTAAAATACCGAACACAATGTAAATGCTGTGGAAATAGTTGTTATACTGTATTTTTGTTTTTAATTGTATTACTTTTAACTTTTTTTCTCCAAATATTTTCCAGCCCTGGTTGATTGAATCCACAATGCAGAACCACAGATACAGAGGGTCAATTGTATTAAAACAATAACAAAGCACTCCTGCTTTGATAAACCACTGTCATATTTATCTCCTTTGTGAAGAATTAATTCAGACTGTAGCAATAAGCCATTATGACTTTTAGAAAATCTGTAAAGTGCAGGTAAATATTATTTGATGAAAAGTTATTGTTGTTTGGACAGAGGTAACATTTATTAAGAGAAAGAAATGAACAGAGCAAATATGTTTTAAAAAGAAAAAGGCTATGGAGGAATCTGAATCTAAAACACACCTCCAAAAAGGCACTTTCAGTGGCCACCTTACCCCTCCTCATCTTCCCTGGAGCCTGCTCCTCCTGGTTTGGATCAACTTTCTATCAGGCATCCCTCCCGAACTGGACTTCCAGGTGTTCAACTCCCTCCCTTCTTTGCTATGTTCTCAAAGGACCCCAGTCTGTCATAATATCTTCTTTCCCCCACGCCCCTTCATTGTAAACTGTCAGTGTAATTACTCAGAACATAGGCTGTTTAATACCTCTTAGTGGGATTTAGTTTTCTTAAAAGGGATGGTTGCATCTTCCAACAGACTGTGGAACACAGAAAAATTCTAGCGTTCAGCGAGTCAGTGCATCCCTCTGAATATTCACCAAGATACTGTTTTAGTTTGGATATTTAAATTAGGTCATGTACAGATTCCTAAAATTGGAGATGAAACAGTCAACATGACTCTATTTTCTTGTATGGTGGTAAGAACACTTAATATGAGATTACCCTCTTAACAAATGCTGAAGTGTACAATACAGTAAGGAGAATCAGATGTGGGACAGTCAAAAGAGGATCTAAAACGCAGGAGAGGGAGGTTAAGCAGCGGTTTCCCGGGACTGGGTTGTGCTCCCCAAACGTTCTCAGGTTCCAGGACCAACCGCTCACCCGGATCTCTCCCGCCTTTGCCGGGTGTAAACGGCGGGACGGCAGCCAACCGGGTCTCCACTCAACGCCGAGCTACCACGGCTCAGCCCTCTGGCCGCGAACTGGGGGTCGGGGTGGTAGCGGACACTTGCCCCGCTCGTGGGAAAGGCAGGAGGAGGGAGGCGAGCAGGTCCCCCGCAACAGAGTCTGCACCTGCCCCGCGTGCCCTGGCTGCAAATCGTGACGCCTGCAACCAGAGGGCCCAGGGGCGGACCTGGGCGGCCCAGCCAGTCCCGGAGAGGCCCCAGCAGAAGCCAGCCCAGAGCCCTGGGGGACATCCTGGGGAAGGGGGGGGTTCCCGGGCCCCCATCCCTACAGCCCAGGAGGGAACTCCGTTGTTTACCGTGGTTTTCCACTACTTTTTGAAAAAAGTAGTGGAAAAGAAAGGCGCCAACTTATGTCCCTCTTGCTCTTCGGGGCTTCAGGAAGGGACCTCCTACCTACACCTACGCCCAAATTCGCAACAAACTCCAGAGCGGGACAGAGTCCGCGACCTTCAGAAGACCCCGGCGAGAAAGCGCGCGCCCGCTCGGAGTGCCCCGAGCCAGCGCAGGCGAAGTAGGTGGATTCGACCGCCTCCAGCTCATCCCGCTTCAACACCGAGCCACTCCCTCTCCCGCCTCCTGGTGCTGGAGGATCTCACCCAGCACCGAGGGACACAGACAAAAAACGGGGCGGGCAGTGCCCACTTCTTGACGTCGGATCCGTGTCCGCCGCCGGCTCAGGGTCTGGCGCTGAGGACGCATGTGCGGGGTGGTACCCCGCCCCGGAGGGTCGCGAACTCCCCGCCGCCTCAACCCCGCGGATCCCGGCGCCAAAGTCTAGACAGCGGCGGACGCCGGCACCCGGGGGCGATGGAGAGCAGGCAACACCGAGGATGTCCATCCTGTACACCCAACCTGGAGCAACGCTCTGGGAAGCGTGAAGGCAGGATTTTAAGGCCAGAGTTAAACTGGCGCGTTCCGTGGTAACATTTTAATCCACTCACTGCCAGCTGCTGCCATTCCCTTGCTACTGAACACAGAAAGCCCTCTTCCACCTCTCTCCATTTCTCCACTTCTATAATACCTCCATTTAGTTTTGTGTTTGTTTTGCTTTTGCAAATTAAAAGAAGTATAATAGTTCTGACGCACAAGACTTAAGAGTCAAGCTATAGAGACTGCAATCCGATTTTGTAGGCTTGAATCCACCGTCCGTTGGTTATGAGATGCTGAAAAAATTATTTCTATTATCTGTGCCTCATTTCCCTCATCTGTACAACATGGATAATAACATTACTGACCTCATAAGGTTATTTGAAAATGTGGGTATATAGCGCAGAAAAATTGCCTGATGCCTAGTAAGCACTCAGAGCTCTCCTCCTCACAGAACTGTACTATATTACAACTGAAAGAGCTTTAAAAACACGATTTTCTGAGACCGAGCGCAGTGGCTCAGGCCTGTAATCCCAGCACTTTGGGAGGCCGAGAAGGGCGGATCACCTAAGGTCGGAAGTTCGATACCAGCTCTGACCAACATGGAGAACTCGTCTGTACTAAAAATACAAAATTAGCCAGGCGTGGCGGCACATGCCTGTAATCCCAGCTACTGGGAAGGCTGAGGCAGAAGAATCACTTGAATCCGGGAGGTTTCGGTGAGCCGAAATCGCGCCATTGCACTCCAGTCTGGGCAGCAAGAGTGAAGAAACTCCATCTCAAAAATAAAAAAAAAATAAAAAAAAAAAAAACACGATTATCTATTTTACTGAGAATTTGTCGATTAGGGATGGGTGGGAAACTTCTATTAGTGATTGAACTTTTGGACTGGGCAACCTGGGTTTCAGTTCTACCTTCACCTCTTACAAAATGTGTGACTTTGGGCAAGTCACTTCACCTTTCTGCACCTCAATTACTTCATCTGTCAAATGAAATAATAACACTTGTTAGTGAGAACTAAATAAGCTAACATTTGCGATTAATTTAGAACATTTACTATCAAATGTATATGCCTTTATTAAAGGTAGAATTTGCCTTTTATAAGGAGGTAACTTGTAATTCAAATTCTATGCAAATCCATCAGAATCTCAGTCTTCTTACAAATACTGCTAGCTACGTTTGCAATGTACTCTAACCATTTTCATATCCTTTTCTTTCAACAAGCAATTACAAGTTAAACATGATAGTTATGTTTTCAACGACTGGAAGTAACAATTTTGGGAAAAATACTGAAAACCGAATTATAGTAGTTGAAGTCTAAGATGTTAGTGACAGTGTTAATTATTGTTTCCAATATTACTTATAAAATATACATTTTATAATTTTGAGAAATCAAGTCAATATTCAGTGAATGTTTCCCTAAGCCTCATATTCATATTCTGTTTTTAATTTTTAATTTTTGTGGGTACCTATTAAGAGTATACATTTAAAATTTACAAAGTATATGGGATATTTTGATAGAACATACTACGTGTAATACTTACATCAAGGTAAATGGTGTATCCATCCCCTCAAGCATTTATCCTTTGTATTACAAACAGTTCAATTATACTCTTTTAGTTATTTTTAAAGGTACAATTAAATTATTGTTGACTGTAGTAACCCTGTTGTGCTATCAAATACAAGTTCTTATTCTTTCTTTCTAACTACATTTTGTGCCCATTAACCATACCCACTTCCCCCCAATCCCCCAACTGCCAGCGCCAGTCTCTAGTTACCTTCCTTCTCTCTATCTCCATGAGTTCGATTGTTTTAATTTTAAGCTCCCACAAATAAGCGAGAACATGCGAAGTTTGTCTTTCTATGCCTGGCTTATTTCATGTAACATGACCTCCAGTTTCATACATGTTGATTCAAATAACAGAATCTCATTCTTTTTAATGGCTGAATAGTACTCCACTGTGTATATGTACCACATTTTCTTTATCCATTCATCTGGTGATGGACACTTAGGTTACTTCCAAATCTTGGCTATTATGAATACAGCTGCAATAAATATGGGAGTACAGATATCTCTTTGATATCCTGATTTCCTTTCTTTTGGATGTATACACAGCAGTAGGACTGCTGGATCATGTGGTAGCTTTATTTTTAGGTTTTTGAAGAACCTCCAAACTGTTCTCCATAGTGGTTGTACTAATTTACATTCCCGTCAGCAGTGTATGAGAATTCCTTTTCTCCATGTCCTCTCCAGCATTTGTTATTGCCTCTCTTTTGGATAAAAGTCATTTTAACTGGGGTGAGGTAGTTTTGTTTTGAATTTCTCTAATGATCAATGATGTTGAGCACTTTTTCATATGCCTGTTTGCCATTGGTATATCTTCTTTTGAGAAAAACCTATTCAGATATTTTGTTAATTTTTAAATTGGATTATTAGATTTCTTTCCTAAAGAGTTGTTTGAACTCCTTATATATTCCTATATTAATCCATTGTCAGATAGGTAGTTTGCAAATATTTTCTCCCAATCTGGGGGTTGTCTCTTTCCTTTGTTGATTGTTTCTTTCGCTGCGCAGAACCTTTAAGCTTGATTTGTTCATTTTCACTTTACTTGTCTGGGTTTTTGGACTACTACTCAATAAATCTTTGCCTAGTCCAATGTCCTGAAGAGTTTCTCCAATATTGTCTTTTAATAATTTCATATGTTGAGGTCTTACATTTAAGTCTTTAATCCATTTTGATTTGAGTTTTGTATATGACAAGAGATAAGAGTCTATTTTCATTCTTCTGCATATGAATATCCAGTTTTCCCAGTACTATTGATTGAAGAAACTGTCCTTTTCCCAATGTATGTTCCTAGTATGTTGGTCAAAATGAGTTCACTGTAGATATATATATATTTGTTTCCAGGTTCTCTGTTCTATTCCATTGGTCTATGTGTCTGTTTTTATGCCAGTAACATGCTGTTTTGGTTACTATATCTCTGTGGTACACTTCAAAGTTGGGTAATGAATAATAATTACTCCAGTTTTGTTCTTTTTTGCTCAGGATATCTTTAGCTATTCTGTGGCTTTTGCAGTTCCATGTAAATTTGGGGACTTTTTTCTATTTCTGCAAAGAATGTCAGTGGTTTTTATTTGTTTGTTTTGTTTTGTTTGAGACAGAGTTTCATTCTGTCACCCAGGTTGGAGTGCAGTCATGTGATTGTAGCTCACTGTGACATCTGCCTTCCAGGTTCAAGCAATTCTCATGCCTCAACCTCTCAAGTACCTGGGACTACAGGCGTGTGCCACCACACCCAATTTTTGTATTTTTAGCAGAGATGGTGTTTTTCCATGTTGGCCAAGCTGGTCTTAAACTTCTGACCTCAAGTGATCCACCAGCCCCAGCCTCCAAAAACACTGGTATTATAGGCATGAGCCACCGTGCCCAGCCATCATTAGTATTTTGATAGGGGTTGTACTACATCTTGAGATTGCTTTGGATGGTATGGATGTTTTAACTATATTGATTCTTCCAATACATGAACATGGAATATCTTTCCATATTTTTGTGTTCTCTTCAGTTTCTTTCATCAGTGTTTTATACTTTTTACTGTAGAGATCTTTCAATTCTTTGGTTAACTGCTAGGTATTTTACTTTATGTGTAGCTATTGTAAGTGGGATTATGTTCTAGATTTCTTTCACAATTTGTTGTTGTTGTTGTTGTTGGCATATAGAAATGCTACTGATTTTTATATGTTGATTTTGAATTCTGCAACTTTACTGATTTTCTTTATCAGATCAAATAGTTTTTAGGTATAGTCTTCTGGTTTTTCCAAATGTAAAATTTTATCATCTGAAAACAAGGATAATATGACTTTTTCCTTTCCAATTTGGATGATTTTATTTATTCTTCTTTTTTTTTTTTTTTTTTTTTGATGGAGTGTCACTCTGTCACCAGGCTGCAGTGTAATGGCAGCCTCCCAAAGTGCTGGGATTACAGGTGTGGATCACTGTGCCCAGCCACATGCCATTTATTTCTTTCTCTTGTCTAAGTATTCTAGTTAGGACTTTCAATACTATGTTGAATGTGGTGAAAGTGAGCATCTTTGTCATGTTTCAGATCTTAGAAGAAAGGCTTTCAGGTTTTCCCCATTTAGTATGGTACTAGCTGTGGGTCTGTCATATATGGCTTTTATTATGTTGAGGTATGTTTCTTCTTTCCCCAGATTTTGAGGGTTTTTATCATGAAGCGATGTTGAATTTTATCAGATGCCTTTCAGCATCAATTGAAATGACCATATGGTTTTTGTCCTTCATTCTGTTGATAAGAAGTATCACTCTGATTGATTTCCATATGTTGAACCATCCTTGCATCCCTGGGATAGATCCCACTTGGGGATGATGAATGATCTTTTTCTTGTATTGATTAATTTAGTTTGCTTAGTATTTTTTGAGGATTTTTGCATTAATGTTCACCAGGTATGTTATCCTGTAATTTTCTTTCTTTGATGTGTCTTTGTCTGCCATTGGCATGAAGGGAATACTGGTGTTATAGAATGAGTTTGGAAGTATTCCCTTCTCCTCTATTTTTTTTTTTTTGGAATAGTTTGAGTAGTACTGGTAATAGTTCTTCTTTAAATGTTCAGTGGAATTCAACAATGAAGCTGTTGGGTCCCAGGACTTTGTTTGCTAAGACACTTGTTGTTTTTGAGACATAGTCTCACTCTGCCACCCAGCCTGGAGTGCAATGGCACGATCTCGGCTCACTACAGCCTCTACCTCTGGGTTCAAGCAATTCTCCTGTCTTAGCAACCCAAGAAGCTGGGATTATAGGTGCCCACTACCATGCCTGGCTATTTTTTTTTTACTTTTAGTAGAGACGGGGTTTCACCATGTTGGCCAGGATGGTCTCAAACTCTTGACCTCTAGTGATCCACCTGCTCAGCCTCCCAAAGTGCTGGGATTACAGGCATGAGCTACCATGCCCTGCCACTAGGAGACATTTTATTACAACTTCAATCTTGATATTTGTTATAGGTCAGTTTAGGCTTTGGATTTCATCATGATTCGATTTTGGTAGGTTGTACATGTCCAGGGATTTATCCATTTCTTCCAGGTTTTCCAATTTATTGGCATATACTTGCTCTTAGTATTCTCTAATGATCCTTTGAATTTTCGTTATATTGGGTGTAATGTCTCCTTTTTCAGCTCTGATTTTATTTATTTGGATGTTCTACCATTTTTTCATAGTTAGTCTGGCTAATGGTTTGTCAATTGCGTTTATCTTTTCAAGAAAACACCTTTTATTTTTTTCTATTGTTTTCTTTTTTCAATTTCATTTATCTCTGGTCTGATCTTTATTATTTCTTTACTTCTATTAATTTTGGGTTTGGTTTGCTTTTGATTTTCTAGTTCTTTAAGATGCATCATTATATTCTTTATTTGAAGTTTGTCTTCTTTTTCAATGTAGGCACTTAAAAACTCCCCTCTTACTATTGTTTCACTGTATCCCATAGATTTTGGTATATTGTATTCCCATGATCATTTGTTTTAAGAAATTTTTAAATTTCCTTCTTAATCTCTTCATTGACACCCTGATCATTCAGGAGCATATTATTTAATTTCCATGTGTTTGTATAGTTTCCAAAATCCCTCTTGTTACTGATTTTCAGTTTCTTTTTTGTGGAGAGGTGATACTTGATATACTTTAATTAAAAAAATTTTTAAAGACTTGTTTTGTGTACTGACATCTGGTCTATCCTTGAGAATGATCTATGTGCTGAGGAGAAGAATGTTGAGTAAACTGTTCTGTAAGTATCTATTAGGTCATTTTAGTCTATACTGCAGATTGATCCCTTTATCATTATATAATGACCTTCTTTTTGTCTTTACATTGTTTTTGTCTTGAAATCTATTTTCTCTGATATAAGTATGGCTAATCCTGCTCTGTTTTGGTTTCCATTTGCATTCAATGTTATTATTGATATTTAAGGACTTACTCTTGCCAATTTGTTATTTGTTTTCTGGTGGTTTTGTGGTCTTTTCTTCTTTCTTTTCTTCCTTTCTTTTATGTATTTATTTATTATTATTATACTTTAAGTTCTAGGGTACATGTGCATAATGTGCAGGTTTGTTACATATGTATACTTGTGCCATGTTGGTGTGCTGCACCCATCAACTCGTCAGCACCCATCAATTCGTCATTTATATCGGGTATAACTCCCAGTGCAATCCCTCCCCATTCCCCCTCCCCATGATAGGCCCCAATGTGTGATGTTCCCCTTCCCAAGTCCAAGTGATCTCATTGTTCAGTTCCCACCTATGAGTGAGAACATGCAGTGTTTCGTTTTCTGTTCTTGTGATAGTTTGCTAAGAATGATGTTTTCCAGCTGCATCCATGTCCCTACAAAGGACGCAAACTCATCCTTTTTTATGGCTGCATAATATTCCATGGTGTATATGTGCCACATTTTCTTAATCCAGTCTGTTACAGATGGACATTTGGGTTGATTCCAAGCCTTTGCTATTGTGAATAATACGTGTGCATGTGTCTTTATAGCAGCATGATTTATAATCCTTTGGGTATATACCCAGTAGTGGGATGACTGGGTCATATGGTACATCTAGTTCCAGATCCTTGAGGAATTGCCATACTGTTTTCCATAATGGTTGAACTAGTTTACAATGCCACCAACAGTCTAAAAGTGTTCCTATTTCTCCACATCCTCTCCAGCACCTGTTGTTTCCTGACTTTTTAATGATTGCCATTCTAACTGGTGTGAGATGGTATCTCATTGTGGTTTTGATTTGCATTTCTCTGATGGTGAGTGATGATGAGCATTTTTTCATGTGTCTGTTGGCTGTATGAATGTCTTCTTTAGAGAAATGTCTGTTTGGCCGGGCGCGGTGGCTCAACTCTGTAATCCCAGCACTTTGGGAGGCCAAGGCGGGCGGATCACAAGGTCAGGAGATCAAGACCATCCTGGCTAACACGGTGAAACCCCGTCTCTACTAAAAAGTACAAAAAACTAGCCGGGCGAGGTGGCGGGCGCCTGTAGTCCCAGCTACTCGGGAGGCTGAGGCAGGAGAATGGCGTGAACCTAGGAGGCGGAGCTTGCAGTGAGCTGAGATCTGGCCACTGCACTCCAGCTTGGGCGACAGAGCGAGACTCCGTCTCAAAAAAAAAAAAAAAAAAGAGAATGTCTGTTCATATACTTTGCCCACTTTTTGATGGGGTTGTTTGTTTTTTTCTTGTAAATATGTTGGAGTTCTTTGTAGATTCTGGATATTAGCCCTTTGTCAGATGAGTAGATTGCAAAAATTTTCTCCCATTCTGTAGGTTGCCTGTTCACTCTGATGGTAGTTTCTTTTGCTGTGCAGAAGCTCTTTAGTTTAATTAGATCCCATTTGTCAATTTTGGCTTTTGCTGCCATTGCTTTCGGTGTTTTAGACATGAAGTCCTTGCCCATGCCTATGTCCTGAATGGTACTACCTAGGTTTTCTTCTAGGGTTTTTATGGTATTAGGTCTAACATTTAAGTCTCTAATCCATCTTGAATTAATTTTTGTATAAGGAATAAGGAAAGGATCCAGTTTCAGCTTTCCACTTATGGCTAGCCAATTTTCCCAGCACCATTTATTAAATAGGGAGTCCTTTCCCCATTTCTTGTTTCTCTCAGGTTTGTCAAAGATCAGATGGCTGTAGATGTGTGGTATTATTTCTGAGGACTCTGTTCTGTTCCATTGGTCTATATCTCTGAGTGGTACCAGTACCATGCTGTTTTGGTTACTGTAGCCTTGTAGTATAGTTTGAAGTCAGGTAGCGTGACACCTCCAGCTTTGTCCTTTTGACTTAGGATTGTCTTGGCAATGCGGGCTCTTTTTTGGTTTCATATGAACTTTAAAGCAGTTTTTTCCAATTCTGTGAAGAAACTCATTGGTAGCTTGATGGGGATGGCATTGAATCTATAAATTACCTTGGGCAGTATGGCCATTTTCACAATATTGATTCTTCCTATCCATGAGCATGGTATGTTCTTCCATTTGTTAGTGTCCTCTTTGATTTCACTGAGCAGTGGTTTGTAGTTCTCCTTGAAGAGGTCCTTTACATCCCTTGTAAGCTGGATTCCTAGGTATTTTATTCTCTTTGAAGCAATTGTGAATGGAAGTTCATTCCTGATTTGGCTCTCTGTTGTCTGTTACTGGTGTATAAGAATGCTTGTGATTTTTGCACATTAATTTTGTATCCTGAGACTTTGCTGAAGTTGCTTATCAGCTTAAGGAGATTTTGGGCTGAGACGATGGGGTTTTCTAAATATACAATCATGTCATCTGCAAACAGGGACAATTTGACTTCTTCTTTTCCTAACTGGATACCTTTATTTTTTTCTCTTGCCTGATTGCCCTAGCCAGAACTTCCAACACTATGTTGAATAGGAGTGGTGAGAGAGGGCATCCCTGTCTTGTGCCAGTTTTCAAAGGAAATTTTTCCAGTTTTTTCCCATTCAGTATGATATTAGCTGTGGGTTTGTCATAAATAGCTCTTATTATTTTGAGGTACGTTCCATCAGTACCGAATTTATTGAGCGTTTTTAGCATGAAGGGCTGTTGAATTTTGTCAAAAGCCTTTTCTGCATCTATTGAGATAATCATGTGGTTCTTGTCTTTGGTTCTGCTTATATGCTGGATTATGTTTATTGATTTGTGAATGTTGAACTAGCCTTGCATCCCAGGGATGAAGCCCACTTGATCATGGGGGATAAGCTTTTTGATGTGCTGCTGAATCTGGTTTGCCAGTATTTTATTGAGGATTTTTGCATAGATGTTCATCAGGGATATTGGTCTAAAATTCTCTTTTTTTGTTGTGTCTCTGCCAGGCTTTGGTATCAGGATGATGTTGGCCTCATAAAATGAGTTAGGGAGGATTCCCTCTTTTTCAATTGATTGGAATAGTTTCAGAAGGAATGGTACCAGCTCCTCTTTGTACCTCTGGTAGAATTCAGCTGTGAATCCATCTGGTCCTGGACTTTTTCTGGGGGGTAGGCTATTAATTATTGCCTCAATTTCAGAGCCTGCTATTGGTCTATTTGGCGATACAACTTCTTCCTGGTTTAGTCTTGAAAGAGTGTAAGTGTCCAGGAAATTATCCATTTCTTCTAGATTTTCTAGTTGATTTGCGTAGAGGTGTTTATAGTATTCTCTGATGGTAGTTTGTATTACTGTGGGGTCAGTGGTGATATCCCATTTATCATTTTTTATTGCGTCTATTTGATTCTTCTCTCTTTTCTTCTTTATTAGTCTTGCTAGCGGTCTGTCAATTTTGTTGATTTTTTCAAAAAACCAACTGCTGGATTCATTGATTTTTTGGAGGGTTTTTTGTGTCTCTATCTCCTTCAGTTCTGCTCTGATCTTAGTTATTTCTGCCTTCTGCTAGCTTTTGAATGTGTTTGCTCTTGCCTCTCTAGTTCTTTTAATTGTGATGTTAGAGTGTCCATTTTAGATCTTTCCTGCTTTCTCTTGTGGGCATTTAGTGCTATAAATTTCCCTCTACACACTGCTTTAAATGTGTCCCAGAGATTCTGGTAAGTTGTATCTTTGTTCTCATTGGTTTCAAAGAACATCTTTATTTCTGCCTTCATTTCGTTATGTACCCAGTAGTCATTCAGGAGCAGGTTGTTCAGTTTCCATGTAGTTGAGCGGTTTTGATTGAGTTTCTTAGTCCTGAATTCTAGTTTGATTGCACTGTGGTCTGAGAGACAGTTTGTTATAATTTCTGTTCTTTGACATTTGCTGAGGAGTGCTTTACTTCCAATTATGTGGTCAATTTTGGAATAAGTGCGATGTGGTGCTGAGAAGAATGTATATTCTGTTGATTTGGGGTGGAGAGTTCTATAGATGTCTATTAGGTCCGCTTGGTGCAGAGATGAGTTCAATTCCTGGATATCCTTGTTAACTTTCTGTCTCGTTGATCTGTCTAATGTTGACAGTGGAGTGTTGAAGTCTCCCATTATTATTGTATGGGAGTCTAAGTCTCTTTGTAAGTCTCTAAGGACTTGCTTTATGAATCTGGGTGCTCCTGTATGGGGTGCATATATATTTAGGAGAGTTAGCTCTTCCTGTGGAATTGATCCCTTTACCATTATGTAATGGCCTTCTTTGTCTCTTTTGATCTTTGATGATTTAAAGTCTGTTTTATCAGAGACTAGGATTGCACCCCTGCTTTTTTTTGTTCTCCATTTGCTTGGTAGATCTTCCTCCATCCTTTATTTTGAGCCTATGTATGTCTCTGCATGTGAGATGGGTCTCCTGAATACAGCAGACTGATGGGTCTTGACTCTTTATCCAGTTTGCCAATCTGTGTCTTTTAATTGGAGCATTTAGTCCATTAACATTTAAGGTTAATATTGTTAAGTGTGAACTTGATCCTGTCATTATGATATTAACTGGTTATTTTGCTCGTTAGTTGATGCAGTTTCTTCCTAGCCTCGATGGTCTTTACATTTTGGCATGTTTTTGCAATGGCTGGTACCGGTTGTTCCTTTCCATGTTTAGTGCTTCCTTCAGGGTCTCTTGTAAGGCAGGCCTGGTGGTGAAAAATCTCTAAGCATTTGCTTATCTGTAAAGGATTTTTTTTCTCCTTCACTGATGAAACTTAGTTTGGCTGGATATGAAAGTCTGTGTTTAAAATTCTTTTCTTTAAGAATGTTGAATATTGGCCCTCACTCTCTTCTGGCTTGGAGAGTTTCTGCCGAGAGGTCTGCTCTTAGTGTGATGGGCTTCCCTTTGTGGATAACCCGACCTTTTTCTCTGGCTGCCCTTAAGATTTTTTCCTTCATTTCAACTTTGATGAATCTGGCAATTATGTGTCTTGGAGTTGCTCTTCTCGAGGAGTATCTTTGTGGTGTTCTCTTTATTTCCTGAATTTGAATGTTGGCCTACCCTACTAGGTTGGGGAAGTTCTCCTGGATGATATCCTGAAGAGTGTTTTCCAACTTGGTTCCATTTTCCTCCTCACTTTCAGGCACCCCAATCAGATGTAGATTTGGTCTTTTTACATAATCCCATACTTCTTGCAGGCTTTGTTCATTTCTTTTTCTTCTTTTTTCTTTTGTTTCTCTTCTCGCTTCATTTCATTCATTTGATCCTCAATCGCTGATACTCTTTCTTCCAGTTGATGGAGTCGGTTACTGAAGCTTGTGGATTTGTCACGTATTTCTCGTGTCATGGTTTTCATCTCTGTCGTTTCGTTTATGACCTTCTCTGCATTAATTATTCTAGCTATCAATTCTTTCACTCTTTTTTCAAGATTTTTAGTTTCTTTGCACTGGGTATGTAATTCCTCCTTCAGCTCTGAGAAGTTTGATGGACTGAAGCCTTCTTCTCTCATTTCCTCACAGTCATTCTCTGACCAGCTTTGATCCGTTGCTGGCGATGAGCTGCGCTCCTTTGCAGGGGGAGATGCGCTCTTATTTTTTGAATTTCCAGCTTTTCTGCCCTGCTTCTTCCCCATCTTTGTGGTTTTATCTGCCTCTGGTCTTTGATGATGGTGACGTACTGATGGGGTTTTGGTATAGGTGTTCTTCCTGTTTGATAGTTTTCCTTCTAATAGTCAGGACCCTCAGCTGTAGGTCTGTTGGAGATTTCTTGAGGTCCACTCCAGACCCTGTTTGCCTGAGTATCAGCAACAGAGGTTGCAGAAGATAGAATATTGCTGAACAGCGAGTGTACCTGTCTGATTCTTCCTTTGGAAGCTTCCTCTCAGGGTTGTACTCCACCCTGTGAGGTGTGAGATGTCAGACTGCCCCTAGTGGGGGATGTGTCCCAGTTAGGCTACTCAGGGGTCAGGGACCCACTTGAGCAGGCAGTCTGTCCGTCCTCAGATCTCAACCTCCCTGTTGGGAGAACCACTGCTCTCTTCAAAGCTGTCAGACAGAGTCTTTCAGGTCTGCACAGGCCTCTGTTGCTTCCCCTGTTGTTTTTAAGCTGTGCCGTGTCCCCAGAGGTGGAGTCTACAGAGACAGGCAGGTTTCCTTGAGCTGCTGTGAGCTCCACCCAGTTCGAGCTTCCCAGTGGCTTTGTTTACCTACTTAAGCCTCAGCAATGGTGGGCGCCCCTCCCCCAGCCTCGCTGCTGCCTTGCGGTTAGATCACAGACTGCTGTGCTAGCAATGAGGGGGGCTCCGTGGGCTTGGGACCCTCCCAGCCAGAGGTGGGTATAATCTCCTAGTGTGCCCGTTTTCTTAAAGCGCAGTATTGGGGTGGGAATTACCCGATTTTCCAGGTGTTGTGTGTCTCAGTTATCCTGGCTAGGAAAAGGGATTCCCTTCCCCTTTGCGCTTCCCAGGTGAGGCAATGCCTTGCCCTGCTTCAGCTCTCGCTGGTCGGGCTGCAGCAGCTGACCAGCACCGATTGTCCGGCACTCCCCAGTGAGATGACCCCAGTACCTCAGTTGAAAATGCAGAAATCACTGGTCTTCTGTGTCGCTGGCGCTGGGAGTTGGAGACTGGAGCTATTCCTATTCGGCCATCTTGCTCCACCCCTCCCTCTTTTCTTCCTTTCTATTAGTGTAGGTTATTTTTCTTGTGGCATGTTTTAATTTCTCGCTTTTTTATTTTTTGTTCATTCATTGTATGTTTTTAGATTTAAAGTTACCATGAAGCTTACAAATAATATTTTACAACCCATTATTTAAAACTGATGACAACTTATTACTGATTGCATAAACAAAGTAACAAAGAAGAAAAAGGAACACTAATAAAAACTCTACACTTTGACTTTGTCTCCCTGAATTTTAAATTTTTGCTGTTTCTATTTTCTTTGTTTTATGTGTACTTACTATTACCAATGAATTTTGTACCTTCAATAATTTCTTATGGTCACTAATATCTTTCTTTTTTCATATTGAAGAAATTTCTTTACCATTTCTTGTTGGACAGGTCTGATGTTGATGAAATCCCTGAGCTTTTGTTTATCTGGGAAACTCTTATCTCTGCTTCATGTTTCAATGAAGAAAACATAATGGAGCTATTTTATCAATAAATTATTCACCAGATATTTCACTGGATATATTATTCCAGGATTAAATTATCCTAGAATAATATATATAGTGAAATAGAATTTCATTCAGCATTTTAAGTTAAAATTTTCTTCAACACTTTAATATGTCATGCCACTCTCCTCTGGCCTGTAAGGTTTCCACAGAAAAGGCTGCCACAAGACCTATTGGAGCTCCCTTGTATGTTATTGATTCTTTTTCTCTTGCTGTTTTTAGAATCCTTTCTTTATCC
The DNA here is from genome assembly GCF_009764315.1 of Trachypithecus francoisi. NCBI lineage: Eukaryota > Metazoa > Chordata > Mammalia > Primates > Cercopithecidae > Trachypithecus > Trachypithecus francoisi. The sequence continues at coordinate 96,330,013 of NW_022681456.1, read as the reverse complement.
TTGAGCTTTGGGAATGTGATATTAAATGCCTTGAGGTAATCTTCTTTGAGTAAAATCTGTATGGTGTTCTAACCTTCTTGTATTTGAATATTGATACCTTTCTTTAGGTGTGGGAAGTTCTTTGTTATTATGCCTTTGAACACATTTTCTACCTCTCTTTCTACCTCCTCTTTAAGGATGATAACTCTTAGGTTTGCCCTTTTGAGGCTGTTTTCTTGGTAGTGTAGGCATGCTTCTTTCTTTCTCACTCCATTTTCTCTTGTCTCTGCTGTGTAGTTTCTAATAGCCTGTCTTCAAGCTCACTAATTCTTTCTGAAGTTTCTCACTCTGCTCCTAAGAGACTCTGATTTATTTTTCAGTATGTCAATTGCATTTTTGAACTCCAGAATTTCTGATGATTTTTTAAATTCTTTCAATTTATTTTTAAATTGAGGATTCTTAATTTCTGATAAGATTCTTAATTTCTTCTCCATGTTATTTTGAATTTCTTTGGGTTTCTTCAAAACAGCTATTACCAATTATCTGTCTAAAAGGTCACATATCTCTGTCTCTCTGAGATTGGTCAATGGTGCCTCATTTAGTGTTTGGTGAGATCATGTTTTCCTGGTTGGTCTTGATACTTGTGGATAATTTTTTATGTCTGGGCAGTTAGGAATTTATTGGAGTCTTTGCAGTCTGTGTTTGTTTGTACTCCTTCCTTCTTGGGAACACTCTTCAGGTATCTGAAGAGACTTGGGTGTGGTGATCTCAGTTTTTGGTCACTGCAGCCATGTCTATATTAGGAGACACTTCCCGCCCAGTAATACTATGGTTCTTGTACGCTCATAGAGGTACCACCTTGGTGGTCATGGATAAGATCCAGGAGAATTCTCTTGATTACGAGGCAGAGACTCTTGTTCTCTTCCCTTACTCTGTCCCAGTACTATGGAGACTCTCTCTCTCTGTGCTGAGCTCCCTGGAGCTGGGGGAAGGGTGACACAAGCACCCCTATGGCCATGGCCACTGGGACTGTCCTACGTCAGACTTGAAGCCAGCACAGCACTGAGTCTGCCCTTCAGGGCAGATGGGCTCCCCTCTGGCCTGGAGTAGTTCTAGAAATGCCATTTAAGAGCCAAGGCTTAAAATCAGGGACCCTAAGAGACTGCTTATTTCTCTTCCCCATTGTGGCTGAGCTGATACCTAGGCTGCAAGACAAATCCCCTTTACCCTTTCCTCTCCTTTTCTCAAACAGAAGGAGTCTTTCCTCATAGCCACCACAGCTGGGAATGCGCTGGGTCACACCTGAAGCCAGTGTGTCTCAGAGTAATCTGTCAGCATGTACTACCTCGTTCAGGGCCCAAGGACACTTTACTCAGCAGGTGATGGATCCTGCCAGGGCTGGTACTTCCCTCTAAGGCAGCAGGTTTCCTTCTGGCCCAGGGTGTGTCTAGAAATGTTATCCAGGAGCTACAGCCTGGAATGAGGGCCTTGTGACTCTGCCTGGTGCCCTATCCCACAGTGACTGAGCTGGTATCCAAGTCACAAGACAACGTCCTCTTTACTTTTCCCTTTGCTTTTCTTCCAGAGGAAGAAAAGGGTCTTTTTCAGAGCTGCGAGCTGCATTGCCTGGGGTTGGGGAAGGGGTGATGCAAACACTACTTTAGCCACCCAGCTGGTGTATCACTAGATCACATGCACCCCAAGTCCAGTGACTCTAAACCCAGCATAGCATCAGGACTTACCTAGCAGTTGCAGTCCTTGTGGCCTAAATTGCCTTTTGAATTTATTTAGAACCCCAGAGTACTTTAGCCTGTGGTGGCAAGGCTTGCTGAAACTCAAGTTCCAACTGCTGGGATGGGCAGTTCCCCTCTGGCTAAGACTTATCTAAATGCTTCCTCCATAGGCAGTGGCTGAGTTCTGCTTGGTGTTGATAACACACTATTCCAATGCAAAGTCCCGCAATTGTTGTGCTCTCCTTACCCCAAGTGCACAGATTCTCTTTGCATTACATGATCACTGCCATGGGATGAGGGAGGGGTGGTTTGGGCAATTCAAGATTGTCTCTCTTACCCTCTCCAGTGCCTCTTTCAGTGATATGAAGTTGAAACCAGGTACAATGATCACTCACCTGATTGTTGGTTCTCATGATATAGTGCTTTTTTGTGTAGATAATATTAAATGCTGTGCTCCTGCTTGAAGGATGACTGATGGGGGCTTCTATTCAGCCATCCTGCTCTGCCTCTGACTATATTTATATTCTTTAAGGAAGAATATCTTTTTTCCTTGCTCTATTTTATTTCAGAACTTTGGGATTTGACATTTATTATGAAATATTTCAAGCCCATAAAAATTGGAAAAATAAACAGTGTCTGTATCTAATACCCAGTTTAAGGAAGAAAAGAATGTGTTACCATGAAGCCCCTATGTAGTCTTCATAGGTGCCCTCTTACCATTCACTTCCATCCATAGCAGGATAACCTTACTTTGAATTTCTTGTTTACCATATTCAAGAATTTATTTATATTTTTTGCTATGCATATGTATGTCTCCTGCTATGGTCTGAGTGATTGTGCCCCCTGCCAAAATTTATGTGTTGAAATAATGACTCCCAGAGACAGACTCCTTCTCCCTCTGCCCTGTGAGGGCACAGCAAAAAGACAACAATCCACGAACCAGAAAATGTCCTTTCATTAGACACAGAATCTGCTGGCACACTGATCTTGGACTTCCCAGTCTCCAAATCTGTAAGGTATATGTATATATATATACTTTTTTTGTTGTTTATAAGGCACTCAGTCTATGACATTTTGTTATAGCACCCAAAAGGGCTCCTGAAGCATATATTTTGTATGTTTGCATATATTTAAACTTCATGGAATGGAATAATTTATTTTTAATCTTCTACGACTTGCTTTTTCTTCCTTAAAATTATATTTTTACAACTCATCCTGTTGATAAATATCTATAGTTCATTTACTTGACCACTGTATTTAGGCTTCTGTCAAATGACTATACAGCTCTTCGTTTATTCATTTTCTTACTCATAGATGTTATCACAGTATCTTGCTTTTCAACAAATAGCTGCTCTGAACCTCTTTGTGCTTTTTTCTTAAATATATTTACAAACATCCTTAAAGTATTTTCTTAAGAGTAATTAATGGTCATAAAATATGTTCATGTTTTCTGAACTTGGAAAAATCATGCTACCCAAATGAAAATTTTACTTTTGCCATTCCAAAAAATGTTAAATAAGAACCCACTATATGTCAGACATCATGTTTGGTATGGGGGATAGAGCAGCAAACATAGGCATGGACTCTGCCCTCACGGTTTGTATACTATTGTGGATAATACAGGAAGAAAAAAAAGAAGGAAATATACTTGATTTTTAAAAAGATTTGAGGCCGGGCAGCAAAAAATAAATGCCTAAAAAGTCATGCCATAAACCAGATGATATTACAAATATTTCTCCTAAATCAAAGAAATCATTAAAAAGTAGAACTTCCATGAAATGAGAAATGACTGAAATGCTACAGTGGCTCAAAGATAGATGTAAGGCACAATTATGTCAGGAATCCTCTCTACTTACTGTGGGGAGGCCAGAACAAGAAAGGGGAGGAAAATGTATGGCCTTCTTTTGTGAGCTTCAAAATCTTGACCAGGGAAGGAAATAGGGAATGTCAGATTTTTTTTTCTTCCATTCCTTGATACGTGCCTCCCCATCATTTCCTTTTGCCTGGTATAAAACACTCACTCATTTATTCAAAATATAATGGACAACAATGAACAACATAAACTTGTCCAATATGCCAAACTATGTGCTATTGACTGTGAATACAAAAAGTGAACAAGACTAAAAACATACCTGCCCTTATAGCTTATATTCTAGTACAGTAAACAAATAAATGAAGAAATAAGTAAATACACAAATAGGTCAATTTTAGAATCTGATAAGAATTATAAAGAGAATAAACAGTGTGATGGGATAGTAATTGGAGAAGGTGGACGTGGGAGAGAGGGAGATCAGGGAAGGCCTCTCTGATTAACTCGAACTGGGACATTAGCTATATATATGAAACGTAAGCCAGGCATGCAAAGAACTAAGGAAAATATTCCAAGGTAAGATAGATATATGTGAGCAAATGATTGAAAGGAAGAAAGGTTTTGCCATATTTGAGGAACAGAAAGGATATCATTATGAGGGTCAAGTGAGATTTCTGTTTTTTAATATGATTACATAGGACATTCATGTAAAGGATGAGAATTAATTACCATAGAGGTGACACATGATTGCAAAGAGAGAAGCCCCTGAGAAATAAAGAAAAGTTAGGGTTCAGAGCTCAAGCATAGGAATTTGATTTCATTAAAAAAAGAGGCCTTTATTGCATTCTTACAGGAAGAAAGGCTGAGAAGATCTGAGAATTGCATGTAGTCTATAGGTTTGGTGTTGGAAATAAAACATGAGGACATTTCCCTCTGATTTTTTTTGTTGTTGTTGTTAGTCTGATTTTTGGAAGGCAGAACCGAGGCAGGTAACATGCTTTTGATGTTTCTATTTCTCTTGGCCAGCAGGTTTGTGGAGGCAGTGTTGGCCAAGGTCCCAGCATCCAATCACTAGCTTTGTAGTGTCAAGAGGCAGAGATCAACACACTCCTTTTCTCTAGTACAAATCATAGCTTTTGAATTATTGAAGATCTTCTTGTAGTGGTAGCTTCTTTATCATGATGGTGAATGGGTGGATCTGGAAGTGATAGCTTCCTAATTAGAGGAGGGCAACAGATCATTTGGAGGTCCATCCTGGAGTCATTGTTAATTTAATAGGTCATTTCCTACAGATTTCACAATGATTCTTCAAGTCATTTGTTACCCTGGAATAAATCTTTCCTGCTTAGGTGACATGCAGGGATTTTCTGATTTGACCAGTATCTTCAGGGTCCAAGATCAGTTATTCATGAAATAATAAAGTCATTCAGAAAATTATAGGGTTGGGTGGAGAGGAAGAAAATTTTCAACATAAGAATGTAAAGGATGTGGTGATTTGGGGATGGCACAAATGAGGATTTACAGTTGGTTCTATGACATGACATGAATTTCAAGAATTATTTTGTTTAAAATAAGAATCAGGAAGAGACAATGGTGAACCAGTAGAATATCTATCCCACCTCCCAGCCCTAGGTTACTGTAAGTTTGTGAGAGGGAAAACAACCTGCATTTGAAAGGCAATGAGAAAGCTTTCAGAAAGCAAGGGGTCAGAGGCATTTCAGAAAAGGAATGAAAATCTAGTAAGAGACTTTGCTGATCACACATCTTGAAGTTTAGGAAGGCACAGTGATGGCTGGGGAGGTGGTTCATGCCTGTAATCCCAGTACGTTGGGAGGCTGAGGCTGGCAGATTGCCTGAACTCAGGAGTTGGAGACCAGCCTGGCCAACATGGCAAAACCTCATCTCTACCAAAAATACAAAAAAATTGCCAGGTGTGGTTGTGCGTGCCTGTTGTCCCAGCTACTTGGGAGGCTGAAGTTGGAGGATTGCTTGAGCCCAAGGGGTGGAGGTTACAGCAAGCTGAGATTTCACCACTGCTTTCCAGCCTGGATGACAAAGCGAGACCCTGTCTCAGGAAAAAAAAAAAAGCATAGAATTAAGTGAAAGGCTTTTTCAGGGATTTGATGGTTAGAATAGAGAATACATAGAAATATTTGGAAATTAGTCCTAGGGAAAGTAGATGGCCTGGGAGCCTTGGGCTTCTCTAGATAATCAAGATAGGCTGAAGTGTAAGGCATGAGGGGGTCAGTCCTGATTAGCCTTTTAAATGAGGAAGGGCAATCACTTCAAGCTGCAGTCTGTGATACTGTGGCTGGGGAAAGTATGAGGCAGCCATTCTTGGTCTGATATTTGAATTCTCCTAGAGCAACACATGTATTATCACTGCAACTCCTTTCCTGACCACTGAGGGAAGATTAGACTTTCTCTCATCCTGTTCACAAGATCAGCACAAGTAAACAAGTAGAAGAGTTATTTTGGGAAGAACACCATTCGCATTCAAGGAATGCTGTATTAGCTCCAAATGGACTATGAGTTTCTAGAAATCAGAGATATATTTTCTTCATATAAATATTCCTTTCCCATCTTTAGTATCTATTACTATATCTGGCATAGAATAAATGCTTATTAGTTTTTTGTTAAAGGAGTGAATGAATGAGAGATTAAACATAATAAGAGAAACCTTCATCTTTGAAAAAATTCAAGTTGATTAGTGTTAGGAAATCTATACTTTTAAATAACCAGACTCTTTTCCAGTTTTCAAGTTGCTTTCTGCTTAAAAATTAGATAGTTAAAAAATCTAATAAAAACAAGCAAACAAAGAACAGAAAGAAAAAGAGTAGCAGTGTCCTAAAACAGTGATCTACAATGTTAATGCTTAAATAACTAACTTCTTACTGAAATTTAGATTTCATGGAGAACGCACATGAGTATTTTGCCCTACAAGGAAACAATCCCATCTCTTGCATGCTTACTAGGGAGAAACATTGCACTGTAACTGTGTTACTAGTAGGAAAAAACCTGAATTGTTCCAAGACACAGAATGTCATTGTGCCTAAAATAATTGTGGTCAAGTAATGATTAATAACATATTATCTTTCCAAAAGAAGTGTTTCTCTCTATTTTAAAAGCCATAATAACTTGACTTAGAAGGACTACTACAGAGAATGTGAATTGCAAATACATTCATTTTACAACTACATTCCGTGACATGCCTCTGAGTACTTCATGCTCTTGACTCATTGAGATTTCAGAAAGACACCCAGATTGAACTAAGTTTAATGTATAATAAAAAAAATACTTTAAAGGAACATGTGTTTCCAGAGTAACATAAGGGAGTTAGTAAAACACTCTGCTAAGTAGCTGTGAATTAAAAGATAGCACCGCATTGTCTTTAGTGTGAGATGGTGTCTTTGCAAATCATTCTTAGGAGACCTCTGTGTATAAGGCTAAACTGCTGAGACTGAAATTCCTTAAAATAAAAAGGTTGCATTCTTTTTGTTTTTTTTCCCCTGCAGCTTATTAACATTTACAAACATTAGGGGAAAATCTTAATAAATTGCATTGTTCTAGGTTTTATTAACATAGAAAAATATAACCCCAAAATGTAACTTACCATGGGATGTAGAATTACCAATTATATCTCATTCATTTTCCATTTAAAATTATTAAAACATTTTGGAGAATTTTACCTTAAAAGTCAAGGGACAATGCTAAAATCTGTTATTTCTTAAAAAGGGTAAGAAAACCCTATGGTAGAAATGGCAAGTAAAACTGATTCTAGTGGACAGGGGGAGGACCCCAGATGCAGATGAAACATTGATCCCAGCCAGTAGCTAGGCTTTTGACACTGTCAGGAGAATGAATTCAAGGATGAGTCTGAAAGCAATGAAAGTACAGAAATTTATTGCAAAGGGAAAAGTACACACTCAAGAAAAAGGAGTGTGGGTGTACTCAAGAGAGAGTCACATACAAGGGGCTGCTAACTTTATTGGTTTCTTTAACCACGAAGTGGATTATTCATGAACATTTCTGGAAAAACATAGAGATTTCTTAGCACTGTGAGGTCACCCATTTTTAAACCAAATGTGGATATTCTCTGAACTGTCATGGCACTCACTGGTGTGTGGTTTGGTATGTTAATGAGCATATAATGCGGTCCTAGGTGAAACTTAGGTCAAATCCAGTGCCATGTTGGGTCCAGTTTTAGCCAGCTTAGTTCACGCCCTGGTTTTTCAGGGTCTTATCATTTCATAGTTTTTGCAACTATTTCAGAAGTTTCCTTTTGCTAGTCATGTGAAACTGCTGCCAAAATTTTCTAATCTCCTGCAACCACCCTGTATTATTCCTGTCTCAAAATTTGTACTCTGTTTTGTTATGGAAGAGTTAACCAACAATAAAAATAAGATCTCACCATTAAAAAGGTATATACTGTTTTCAGGGAACAAAAACCAGCCTATAATTTTGATCAAGGAGTATTTACTTGCAAAATATTGAACCTACCTCTTGAATAATAATAATTCAAAATAACAATTTTACATAAAATGGGAGATCTTCAATTCCACCCAAGGGTGAGTCAGTTCCTTTACCATCAGTATACATCTCCCTCAACCCAGGACAGGGAAATGGGCAGCCTGTTTTTGTCTTGTGGAATGTTAAGAAAAATTGTCCAAAATTCATAAGACAAAAACATAACTGTATAATCTTTATTTTGAATATAAAGGTTTTCTAATAACCCTGAGTATCATCTGACTCTAAGGGGACAAATGTTTGACTTCCTATTTAATACTATTGAGGACCCGAACATACTATAATTCTGTAATCTCAGATATTAATTTGTAGAAAACTGATAAGATAAAAATTATTTTTATTTGCTATAAACATGTTATTTTTGTCTGATAGAGAAAATAAACCCAAATGTTTTATAGATAGATAGATAGATAGATAGATAGATAAGATAGATAGACTGATAGACAGATTTTAGACACAGGGACCCGCTCTGTTACCCAGCTGAAATGCAGTGGCTCAGTCACAGCTCACTGCAACCTCAAACTCCTCAGCATAAGTGGTTCTGTCTGCCGACTCAGCCTCCTGAGTAGCTAGGACTACAGGTGCACACCACAGTGACTGGCCATTTTTTTTTTTTTTTTTTGGTAGAGACAGCATATTGCCCAGGCTGGTCCTGAATGCTTGGGCTCACACAATCCTTCTGACTTAGCCTGCCAAAGTGTGGAATTAAGGTAATACTTCTGATGCCCTGCAGGCCTTTAACCAATTTGGTATCTCCCTTTCTATTTCTTTTTTCTTTCACTCACCATGCATATATAGGTCTCTCTTATGCTCTTTTGAATGGGCTGGTTCCTTCATTATAAGTTAAATAAAACTTTGATACATCCTTGTTAGGCTTGGGAATTATGATTTATAACATTTTGAAGATTATATTTTTGGCAGTTCCGGAAAGTCTACTAAAATCTCCTTCTATCAGGAGAATCCACTGGATGGAAGGGCAGCCTGTGGATCAAGGAACATCCTGATAAACATATCTTTGAAAACTGTCCTTGTACTCTTTCAGACTTGCATGTAACTATTTAACCAAGATATCTTTAACTTTCAAAAATTAAAAACTGAAAACTTGAGTTCTATAAGTCTTGCCAGATTACTATTTGCAAATTATAACTTAAGACCTCGCTATTCTAGTTATTATCCCCCAGAGTTGAGTCTAAATACTCTCTTTAGGTGGTTGCTAGAAGTTGTGATATTTTTCTTATCTCCAGGTGAGAGCTGAGTAGACTTGGTTGGACAACCATCTTTAGTATAGAGACTGGAAGTTTGTGTATAATAATATCTTGTTTATGGTGTTGCTGTGAAATCTTTGAAGATCTGTAGAAGCTTGGAAAAGTAAACTAAAGAACTTGAAGGAGTCTATATATCTTCAAGGAATTCAATAGTTTGGGGTTCTTAAATTCTGAGTAAGTGGGAGCGGAAGGGAAGGAAAAAGGGAGGAAAGGCCAAAGAAAAGAGGGAAGGAAAATTTACTCAAAAGAGCTAAAGTTGTTTATAATGATATGACTTTGCTATATGTATTTTAAATCCTTGCATTGGTACTCTGGTTAATAGGTCCAATCTGCAGCCATACATGGTTCTCAGGCACCTATGTTCTAGACTTCATCAAATGTGAAGCATAAAAATGTTCCCTTCCCAAGATCAATGCTAAATTCAGAAAAATAAAATTGTTGAGGTATGTTTTTTGTTAAATTTGTTTTTTAGAGATGGGCTGTCACTGTATTTCCCATGCTGACCTCAAACTCCTGGACTCAAGCCAATCAGCACACACTTATCACAGAGTCAAAATTACAATAGACAAAGGTGGCAAGAGAAATGTTAAAATGATGCAAAAACCTGAGGCAACATGAACAAATTATAGGGTGGTTGATCTGCCTTTTAAAGTAGATATCGACACCTGAGTTATTACAAAAATAATCACTGGTATTTTGTTGACTTGCTTGCTATATCACTGGTGTGAAAGATGTAACTATGAGTGTAGATAAAGAACAATTTATTATAAAAAGGCCTTCACTGAGTGTCACTGGATTGGACTATATGGCACGATTGAATCTCAGGTGGTCTGGGTTGACTGCATGCTTTACTCCAGAGTTGCCTGCAGCAAGGTACTGACCATGGACCAACACTATAAAATATTTTAACTAGACAAATTGTGTCCTGTAACCGTGGGTTCATGAACTGTTTCAAAGGCAGGGCATACCAACCTCTCAGCATTGATTAGGTATAGTTATTTGATTTAGCAGTCTATCTAATTGCAATTGCCTTTGGTGTTGTTGTGATCTAGGGGTTTTGATGGCTGCAGCTGATTGTATAGCAGAAATGTACCTATGCAAGCAGCTCACTACAAAAGATCCTCACCACAAGCAGACATTGGGCTACCTGGTAATCAAAGCTTCACACATCTGCTGGTGATCATTCAAGAATGGAAAGCAAAGAGCATCCTGTGTGATCCAACAGTGTAAGGACAAAGACTGAACCTGAGATTGCTTCAGATCCCTTTCAAGGCGTATTGTTCTCCTGCAGTTGTTATACTGTGTCTTAGCCTGCAATAAAACTATTCTATAAATATAGTATTTAGGGTCTGTAAGTCCTTTCAGCAATCAAACGCTTAAGTTAGTGCATAATTGATGCAACATGCAAACAGGTTGTGCTATTCTAATAATTGAAGTTGAGGCTGTAATTGTCAAAACATAACAATATCTTTATTTATACATAGTAACTGAACTACAATATTTCTAAGACAAAGTTAATGCTGAATATCAAAATCACTTCAGCATAGCAATATTCACTTTCTCATTGTCTGTTGTTCTCAATCAGATTTCAGAAATGTTTGAAAAAAAAATCATCTGTCCTACAATGATATTGAACAATTTTTTAAATGTCTAAGTTTTGGCTGCGGTTTCAATCAATTTTAAATCTTACATGAAATTATTCATTGAATAGAGCATGAAAAAAGTTTAGCTTCTGAGATTTGTAGGTCTTGAAAACAATGCTTGTAGAAAGATAGAGTTTGCAATTTATTTTTAAAAACAAAAGATGAACTGAATAAATTATACAATAATAACTTGAATGGTATGCAAGATTTAATTTTAAATCCTATAATTACATTTTGGAATATTTTGATATTTATGGGGAATCTTTGATAGTGCACACTTTTTATTGAGTTAATTTATATTCTATTCAGAAGAGAATTTAAAAACTCATGAATAGAGAACAAGTATTGCAGAATTTGACTTATAAAAATAGTTGACATTGCAGGATACAAGATCAATATAAAAACAGCATACTTGCAATGAACATTCTGAAAATGTACTTTAAGAAACAATTTCTTCCTAATAGCATGAAAAGGAATAAAATACTTAGGTATAACTTTAAAAAAAGAAGTACAAGATTTATACAGAGAGTCTCAAAACATTGTTAGAAGAAATTGAAGATTTAAATAAAAAGGATGACACGTTTATAAATCAGAAGACTTATTGTTTAGAATTTATATTCTTTAAATTAATCTATAGATTCAGTGTAATCTCTTTCAAAATCTCAGTTGCCTTTCTTGCAAAATTGGTAAGCTCCCCCTAAAGTTTATGTAAAAAATGCAAGGGACTCACGATAGCCAAATAATTCTGGAAAATAATGAAATTGAAGGAGTCACTGTTTTTTGTAGACATCGTTTCACTCTTATCACCCAGGCTGGAGTGCAGTGGCGCCATCTCGGCTCACTGCAACCTCCGCCTCCTGGGTTCAAGCAATTCTCCTGCCTCAGCCTCTCGAGTAGCTGGGATTACAGACACGTGCCACCAAACCCCACTAATTTTTGTATTTTTGGTAGAGACGGACTTTCGCCATGTTGGCCAGGCCAGTCTTTAACTCCTGACCTCAAGTGATCCATCTGCCTCGGACTCCCAAAGTGCTGAGGTAACAGGCGTGAGCCACGATGCCTGGCCATAACTTCATTTCTATGAGGTATCTAAAGTAGTCAAGCTCATAGAAGTAGATAGTAAAATGGTGATTACTAGGAAATCAGGGAAGGGAAAATTGGGAGTTGTTGTTCAATGACTATAGAATTTCATGCATACAAGATGAGACATTTCTGGAGTTCTGCTGTACAACTTTGTGCTTATGATTAACAATATGATACGCTTAAAAATCTGTTAAGAGGGTAGATCTCAGGTTATGTGTTTTTGACCATGACCACCAAACACACACACACACACACACACACACACACACACCAAAAAATAAGGTAACCTGACCCAAAGTTGAACCAAATCAATGACCATAGTTGCTGTAGTTTCTTCACCTTCACAATGCTTCCCTTAGCCAAAAATAAACTAATTTGCCTCTGAGTTTAAAGCATCCATCAAACAAACACAAGGCAGAGCCATCAGAAACCTATACCTGATTTTCATGACAAATACAGGAATGCTGTATTAGCGAGTAGAACTACTCCTGTATGTGTGTGCACGTACACATCAACACAAATTGGAAAACAGTGGAAACTGTCACCTGTTAGCAAAGTCAATCCAAAGGAATGGAAAAGTCAATAATTAGCTGATGTAATAATACTGTATTTTCTCAAAACCAACTCATGGTTGACGCCAAATAAAAACACTGCGTTCTTATTAAAATATAACATTATTGAACACATAAAGTAAATTTGAAACCTTAAAAAATAAAAAGAAATTGTTTGGCAATAAAAAAAAAATACAACTTTGAATCAAAAACTGAGTTTTGCTGGGCATGGTGGCTCACGCCTGTAAACCCCATACCTTGTGGGGCTGAGGCAGGTGGATCACGAGGTGAGGAGATCAAGACCAGCCTGGCCAACATAGTGAAACATCATCTCTACTAAAAAAAAAAAAAAATTATGGCCGGGCGCGGTGGCTCAAGCCTGTAATCCCAGCACTTTGGGAGGCTGAGTCGGGTGGATCACGAGGTCAGGAGATCGAGACCATCCTGGCTAACACGGTGAAACCCCGTCTCTACTAAAAAATACAAAAAACTAGCCGGGCGAGGTGGTGGGCGCCTGTAGTCCCAGCTGCTCGGAGGCTGAGGCAGGAGAATGGCGTGAACCCGGGAGGCGGAGCTTGCAGTGAGCCGAGATCCGGCCACAGCACTCCAGCCTGGGAGACAGAGCGAGACTCCGTCTCAAAAAAAAAAAAAAAAAAAAAAAAAAAAAAAAAAAATTAGCCAAGCGAGGTGGCATGCCCCTATAGTCCCAGCTACTCAGGAGGCTAAGGCAAGAGAATCGCTTGAACCTGGGAGACAGAAGTTGCAGTGCGCTGAGATCGTGCCACTGAACACTCCAGCCTGGGCTACAGAGACTCTGTCTCAAAAACAAACAAACTGAGTTTTAGAATTCTTTTTGCCACTATCTGACTATGTGACTCTTGTCAAGTAATTCCATCTCTCTAAATCTGGTTAACCATCCCTTCTTCTCAAGGCAGAATTAGTTAACAACCTTACATTTGATCCACATCCACAATTCCTTAGTACGTTTTTGGTCACATTCGCATGATTCTATTAAATTTGAGGGAAAAGTATAAACCAGAATTTAAGACACCTCTTCTTGCAATTTGCTTTAGGAAACATCAGCATTTTCTGAAAACAGACAAAATGCCTCTTGGGTTTAGTCCATGGAATCAAACACCATTTGTGGGTTTAAGTCACAGCTGAAACTAGAATCACAAAATTCACTTTACTGAAATTGTAAACAAGACTCAAAATCAGAAGCAAGAATCAGACATTAAGCAGAAACATAATTTAGACTGACCAAATAGTTCTCCAAGGATTCTGACTCTTGATTTCTTACTGGGGTTCAAAGCAGAGATCAAGTCAGAGAATAAAGTGAGAGGGAAAAACTTCACTAATCAATGTTGCATGACCAGACATGAGTCTGAGCTTTCTCAATTTGATAGAAATTCTGTGTGAATATCGGGTTTGATTCAATGAAGGACCAGGCATACTGGTTGATGTGTGTCCATACCTAGATAAACTTCACAACCAGGGCCCTATTTATGACATTTTCTTTTAAGCTACACTAGGGCAGGAGTTCTGGTCTTTTGTTGTTGTGTTTTCCCTGCTATATTCCTAGCTCTTGGATGAGTACCTGGCTCTTATTGGTGTTCAATAAATATTGGCTGAAGAAATGAATAGATAACTTGCAAATATGGTTTGAATATTGGTCCTTGTGTGCTTAATAGATGTGTTCCTTTGATTAGTTGCTTAATCTCTGAAGCCTTCATTCCTATATCCTTGAAAGGAGAATAATCTACCTCTCAGATACATGGGAGGTTTAAAGTACCAATATACCTAGCAAGGTGCCTGGTACATAGGAGACATTGTATAAAAACAAATTTATTTGCTTTTTTCTCCCTCAATTCATTACTTTAACTATTGTAATTATTTAAAGCAGTATTATTATACTTCAAAAATATAATGACCACCCTTTTTTATGGTATTTTTCTGAGAGCAGTGAACAATTCTCCCAATTCTGTCTCAGTTGAATGAACTTATGTGGGAAATTTTAATACATTTATTTATTTACTTATTTAAGGAAAGACCAAATATAGTATTTCAAGATACTTATTTTTTTTCTGTTTAATTCTTTAGCATTTTAAAAAATCTTTTGAATTAGTTCTAAAATCCCTCTTCAGGGGCAAATCATTACTACACCAAATTCAAGATACCCTATGGCCTCCTCTAGCCAGTAGTGTAAGCACAGTATTCTAGAGTTCTCATTAGCTTCTCATATGAATCTAAAATTATTCATATATGCATATCTCTAAGTGATTAAAAAATTTATCATTGTCAGTGGCAACCATAAGAGAATGCAGGATTACTGACCGTTATTTCGTCTGTATGGCAGCTACCACCATGTAAATGTGTAATTATAATGAAATACCACACATGAAAACCTCATGAACAAGGATAAATTCACAGATGTGTTTCCTCTTGTACATACTTAGAGGCTCAAGAAATAATCTATTTTAACATGAACAGGATTCTCTTTGCAAGAAAAAAACAGATGGAGCCAAGAAGGTAAATAAGAATAGTGTGATTTGACAATGATCATCTTAAAACACATTATAAAAATCTTATGAAAATATTTCCCAGTTTGAGATGGAAACTAAAACAGCCATGTGTCATACATTAAAATGTTAAACCTCTTCATTTTCCACCAAAATTTTATTTTGCACCATATTGAAACATTTTTTAAAATACTCTTTGAGCCATTGGTAAATATAACATAAGAATAGGTATCCTAAATACAAGTATGACCCTTGTGACGATTACAGTTTTGTCTGCCCAGTAAGTGTACTGGATACAATTGCCTCCGCAACTTAGGTTATAAAAAGAGCCTCCTCCCTTCACTGAAGAGTTGAATGTATGCCTGGGTTATGCACTGCATCTTTATCTTTTACTGCAATGACTTGCTCATGTTTGGTTGCTAAACAAGTTGGACAAATCAGGCCATCCATGCCCTTTTCCTAAGGTAGAGCAAAGTAGAGCCTCTTTTTCTTCTTCAGACATAAATGTGACACCAAAGCTTCTGGCCATGATGGTCCCATCTTACAAAATGGCATAAATCAAAGACAAAAATGTAGAGAATCTTGGAAGTCAGCTTCTCTGTTCAAGTCCTGAGTTTTCTTGTTCGGTATGTTCTGGAAGTTTTCCCTTGAACTATATGAGCTGTTCCAACATCATTCAGTATCATTCCAATAAATCCTCCATTTTTGCTGAAACTATTTTGAGTTGAATTTTATAACAGCACTTACTAAGAAGTGTACACACAGAACTTCTACAGCTGTGCAAATCCCAAAGACTCTAAAACTGGTTCATAGTACGATTTACCCTCGAATTAATCAGTCATTTTGTATTTATTGGCTTGAAAATGAAAGCATGTTTGTTTTCTGTATTAATGCACAGAAGAAAAATAGATTACGCTTTGTTTTGCCAGTCAAATGAAGAAAATTGGTTTGAAAAGTTTCCCCATGGAGGAGATTAGTTGAAATTTATCATGCATTATGGGAAATGGAACTAGAAATAACTCAAACTGATGTCATCTTCATTTATTTTTCATTGCTGCTCACATTTCTCGGTGTGTTAAGAAAAGAGAATAGTTTACTCTTTCAAACTAAAACAAAATGCTTATATATTTTTGCTTTAATATGTAATCCCTTGCTTTCTTCTAAAGTGAGTTGATCCTGGCTAGAAAGCCTTGCTTGCTGAGCGGGATGATAAGTGGGAAAATACGAAAGAAGATAAGCTAAAGAAAGCTAACACAAGAGCATATCTATAATCAAGAACTGGCTATAAGCAGCAAAGGAGGAAGCTGGGAGGCAGCAGGGAAGATGTGGTTGAAGTGGATTTTGGCTGAAGAAGAATTCCTGGAGGTTGGAAATGTATAATGGGAATTTTGAGCAAGTATTGTTAAGGTACCACACTGTACCTTTTTTCTTCAGTCTACCCACAACGTCCTCATTAAAATCCACACTCCGCGCTTATACTAATGCTTTCTGGAGTTGGATTTGCTTTGCAGGCTGTGACAGAGTATTATTCCTTGATTTAATATTGCCGAGGTCATAAAAGCAAAACCAAAAACAAATCAGAGGTTTTCAATGTGGACCTCATGACACTTGTTCTCAATTATAAATAACAATTGTTCTTCATAATGCATTATTGATTGCAATGGGTCTTATAAGAAATTTGGCTTGTCCATCTTAAACCTCAAATTTTGGAACTGTTTGCATTGTGTTGTTTATTTTTGAAAAGGAAAATGAAGTGACCGTCAGGTACTTTGAAGTTGAAACAAAACATACTGAAGGCACCATCTACAATCCTTAAGTGAGGAATAACCTATGGAAGATTTTACCTTAAAGACTTTGTCAAATGCTGCACTTCTTATAGATACCAGTTTAAATGGTCATCGAAGGAAACCGTATTTAATTACACATTATTGGTAGAACTAGTTCGTGCAATCTGTAAGCAAACAATGTCGGCATTATGAAGAAGTTTTTATTTTTTCTTCTGTCTCCTATGGAACTCAGGATACAACCCCACATGTACTCTTTCCTTGGCATGAGTTCTAAACCATCTCCAGCACAAAGTGGTCTCTAAAGTTTCAAGGAACATTTATGTAGCCATACCCTATATGTCAGGGTCCTCAGTGCCCAGGTGATGGACTGGTAATCGTCCGTGGCCTGTTAGGAACTGAACCTCATAGCAAGAGGTGAGCAGAGTGAATGAGTGAAGCTTCATTTGTATTTACAGACATTCCCCATCACTCGCATTACCACCTGAGCTCCACCTCAGATCAGCAGTGTCATTAGATTCTGACAGGAGAACAAAACCTATTGTGAACTGCATGTGCAAGGGATCTAGGTTTTGTGCTCCTGATGAGAATCTAATGTCTGATGATCTGTCACTGTCTCCCATTAGCCCCAGATGGGACTGTCAAGTTGCAGGAAAATAAGCTCAGGACTCCCACTGATTCTACATTATGGTGAGTTGTATAATGATTTCATTATATATTATAATGTAATAATATAAATAAAGTGCACAATAAATGTAATGTGTTTGAATCATCCTGAAACAATCCCCCTGCCCCCACTCCAGTCCATGGAAAAATTATCTTCCATGAAACGGGTCCCTGGTGCTAAAAGGGTTGGGGACCACTGCTATAGAGGATGAATGATTTAACTGTTGTGATACTTGAAAATTTCACTCAGAATTAGGATCCAGGTCTAAGAATTTATAAGATTCTTGGTTTTTGCTACAAATCCTTCTCTTCCCTATTTTTCTCTCTCTCTCTTTATCTCTTTTTTTATAAACTGGAGAAAATAAAGAATGAAATCAAGGCTCCTGGAGGATAGAAAAACTTGATTACAATTGTAAATTCATGTATTAGGAATACTTTAAATATTACTTGAGTAAATAACAGTGTTAGTGATTCACTAATGGTGACCCCAAGAGTTAACCTCCATGCTACTCAATAAAGAGAAGGATCCATACAGATGAAAAAAAAGAGGCTCCTAATTTACATCATGGAATGAGTTCTGGTCAAAAAGCTCTAGATAGGGTTAATGTCTCTTTGGAAAATCACTTTAGATCACTTTCTTTGAGTTTAAAATATCAGCATTTGATTTTCTCTTTCCTCATTTATTTAACACCATGAAAATATGCCATAACTTGTTCTGTGAAAGTACTAGATTCTAAGTTACTGTAAATATTTTGAATGTTGTGCTTTCTGTGCATCATATTTATAGGATATGTATACCCTTGGTCCAAATAATTCAATCCTGGAAGCAATCAGTATCTTAATACATTTTATTAGAGTTGTGGAATTGTGGAAACAGCTGGAAGCTCTCAAAATTCAATAGATAATAATATTTCTACAAGTGCTTCCTACTGCTTATAGGCTTAGCTTTAACTAGCTACTTTGTTTTAAGTATCATGCTGTTGTCATAGCAACTTTGGAGTAAGTCATGATGTATGGGAAACTGAGTTGGTGATGACCTGAAGATATAATCTAATAATGACTGCAGTAATGCCTCCTGGGAAAATGATGTCAAAGATCAAGAAGTTGTGATAATTCTTCAGAAATTCCATAGAGAAGGCTTACTTGGGCCTTAATATTTCAAGCTAAAACTGAATATATCTGAACACAGATTCCTTTCATTCCCTCCATTACCTACAACTTTGTCTTAAAGAATGATACTTCTGAAGCTGGTATACGAATGACATAAATTGAATTCCTGTACTTTCCACAATAATATTCTTAGTTTTCTTCTAAATGTGGAGCCAATACATATCTTTACTTTTCTTCTTTATAGTCACTGATCTAGAAAAAACCCACAGCTTTCATTTGTAACAAAAGTCTCCACTGAAACAATCATCATATATATACCACGTGGGTACTAAGCATAGATTATTTTTCAAGGAATCTCGATTACTTAAGAAATTGAATATCCTTTAATTTTTTACTGATTTCTTAATGTGGGGACATGAATGTGAATAGCATTCTAAGCTTGAAAACTAAAAAACAATTTCATTTGGAAATTATATCTGAAATTTCTGTTGTGATTCTTAACCAGAATAAAAATCTCCCAACTGATATATATTCTTTTAAAGTTACACCAACATCTATTTGTCTCTAACTGAATATTTCTAGTGATCCACACTGACAAAAAAGAGAGATTACTTTGGGAGAGTAATTAAAATAGTTGGAAATTACCCAAATGCTTCAATATTTATATGCATTATAACAGGCCAAGGACCAACCTTTCATCTTTGTTACCAAAATCCAACAAAGCCTACTCTGAGAGAAGCAGTTTCGCCTATAAGAAAGAACATGTCAGACATGGGTTTAATCAGAGCTTGGCTGCTTACTAAACACTTGTCCTTGTGTAAGTTATATATACCTTGTGAGTCTGTTTCCTGATGTATGAAATATAAATGAATCCTATGTTGCAGGGCTATGGAAAGAGAGAAAATATATGTAAGATATCTTGAGCAAAATAATGTGGGCTAGCACACAGAAGTGTAGTTCGTGATCACTTTTGAAAAGTTTCACTAACTACTAATTGATGTTCCATTTGGTAATTATCTAACTGAGTGAAATAAGTAATGGATTTTCTAATGAAGGAAA
Organism: Trachypithecus francoisi; assembly: GCF_009764315.1. NCBI lineage: Eukaryota > Metazoa > Chordata > Mammalia > Primates > Cercopithecidae > Trachypithecus > Trachypithecus francoisi. The sequence goes on along the minus strand of NW_022681456.1, from coordinate 96,310,284 downwards.
AGTAAATGGATATGTCTCACCCCCGGGCAACATCAATGGCAAAGCCTGCCAAAGATATTTCTCCAAAATCCACAGAGAAGGAATCACACATCACCAATGTTTAATACCATGTTTCCTTTTTTCAAAAAAGTATCTTATTCCAAAACTCAAATGAGGATATTTTGTTAATTAAGAAAATTAAAACTCAATTCTTACAAAAGAAAAAAATGAGCTATCTTTAACAGAAATCCATGTAAAGGAAGTCAGGAATCCAATTGAAGAGAACAGTCCTACATCCCAAGAAGACAGCTGTGTAAACGGCATAGCTGTGACACAGACCGGAGCCAGGGAAATACTGGGTAGAAGAAGGAAGTTTCCTGGCAAAGGCCCCACCCTCAAGCGTAGATTCCTGTGCCCCTAAATGGGAACAGACATTCCTATTTTCACACCCAAAATATTGCCTTTTGGTCTGCCACAACCCCCTATACTGTACACATATAAACCCCATACCCCAGGCTCCAGGAGATGTGAAGACAAGCAGAAAAGGAGACAAACAGATGAACGGCAGAACGACAGTGCACAGAAGGAGAGAAGACAAGGAGTGTCTGAACGAGCAGAGTTTGGCTGAGGGTGGTGGGAATGGAGTTCGGCCACTGAACGGCCAACTCCAGGGAAAGATCATCTTTCCACTCCATCCCCCTATCAGCTCCCCATCCATCCCACTGAGAGCCACTTCTATCACTCAATAAAATCCCCACATTTATCCTTCAAGGTTGGGTGGACTCAATTCTTCTGGGATGCTGGACAAGAGCTTGGAATACAGAAAGCTGTCACGCTGGCCCTCTGCCCTGGCCAAAAGGCAGAGGGTCCACTGAGCTGGTTAACACTTAAGCCATCTGCAGATGGCAAAGTTAAAAGAGCATACTGTAACACACGCCGTACCCACTTGGGTTTGGGAGTTGCAGGCACACACCCCTAGACCCTACCATGGGGCCAGAGCCCCAGAGTGCTTGCCCCAGCTCCTGCACCTGCCCATTTGCATGCTCCCTGGTGATTTTTCAGAGAAATTAAAACAGAAGTACCATTCAACCCAGAAATCCCATTATAGGGTATATATTCAAAGCAATATAAATTGTTCTACCATAAAGGCATGTGTACTTTTATGTTCATTGGAGCCCTACTCACAATAGCAACATGAAATCAACCGAAATGCCTATCAATAGTAGAATGGATAAAGAAAATGTGGTACATGTAAACCATGGAATATGATGCAGCCATAAAAAAGAATTAGATCCTGTGTTTTGGAGCAACATAGCTGATGCTGTAGGTTATTTTTCCAAGTGAAATAACACAGAAACAGAAAAACAAATACCACATGTTCTCATTTAGAAATGGGAGGTAAACATTAAGTACATACAGACGTGAAGAAGGGAACAGACACTAGAACCTGCTTGAGGGTAGAGGGAGGGAGAAGGGTGATGATCAAAAAACTATCTATTGAATATTATGCTAATTACCTGTATAACAAAATAATCTATACACCAAATCCCTGTGGCGTGCAATTTACCTGTGTAACAAACATGTGTGTGTACCCCTGACTCTAAAGTAAAAGTTAAATAAATCAATAAATCTCTATTGTAAATTTTACCCCCTGCATCCAAAAAAAATTTTCCTTTCCTTTCATCACCCTGAAATCAGAGGTTTTGAGTTTGTGGCTGGGTGCTGACAGCAGACCTACTCTGTTTTATCTTTTCTCCATCCCATGTTCTACTCTATTATGATCAATTTTTTTCACTCAGAAATTCAACGAATTTCAACATAATCATGGTACTATTGTGACCTACACAGGCTAAAGGACATTTCTAAAGAGACCAAAGAAATAAGAAGCTTACTGTTGTTAAAATTTCATAAAATGAGTTTATTTCCACACACATAATGAAAAATTTTCTAGAGGTCTTACAAAGTTATGTAGTGCAATTTAGACTGTTTTGTGCAAGAAAGTTTACATATGAAAATCCAGTATTTGACACATGCAAAGCATGTCAAACATTTTTTTCTACAAAATTTTACAGAAAATTTAATATTCTCAGCATAAACAATCCTTGCACAATTCCTTTTGATGATGCATTTCAAATTATTAAACAAATTAGAACTCTGATAAGTAGTGCATAAAGTGAAGGCATTAGGGAAAGTGTTACAAAATTGAGTCTATATTTATGTAGTAAGGTCTAAAGAATATAAATTATTGCATATGTTTTATGAACAATTTTTAAAAGCCATATTTAAGAAAGAAAGAAAGAAAGAAAGAAAGAAAGAAAGAAAGAAAGAAAGAAAAACTATAAATAGAGTAAAGAGACAACCTACAGAATGGGAGAAAATATTTGCAAGCTATGCATCTGACAAAAGCATAATATCCAGAATCTATAAGGAACTTAAAAACAACTCAATAAACAAACAAAAAAATTCCATTAAGAAGTGGGTAAAAGACACGAACAGACACTTCTCTAAAGAAGACATACAAGTTGCCAAAAATGTATGAAAAATGCTCCACCTCACTAATCACCTGAGAAATGCAAGTCAAAACCACAGTAAGATACACTTTCACAAAAGTCAGAATAGCTATTTTTTAAAAGTCAAAAATCAACAGATGCTGCCAAGGCTGCAGAGAAAAAGGAATGGTTATTCCCTATTGGTGAGAATGTAAAGTAATTCAGTTACTGTGAAAACAGCTTGGAAGTTTCTCAAAGAACTTAAAATGGAACTACCATTTGACTAAGCAATCCCATTACTGGGTATATATCCAAAAGAAAATGAATTGTTCTACCAAAGTTAGACACATGCATTCATATGTTCGTTACAGCACTATTCAGAATTGCAAGAACATGGAATCAACGTAGGTGCCCATTAATAGTAGATTGGATCAAGAAAATGTGATGCACATACACTATGGAATACTATGGAGCCATTAAAAAGAAGAAAATTTTGTCCTTCACAGCAACATGGATGCAGCTGAAGGCCATTATCCTAAGTGAATAAATGCAGGAACAGAAAAGCAGCTACCTCATGTCACTTGTAAGTGGAAGCTAAACATTGAATAATCGTGGATATAAGGATGGTCACAATAGACATTGAGGTCCATTAGAGGGGGTGACAGAGGGAGGGAGGCAAATGTGGGAAAACTATTTATTGGGTGTCACTACCCAGGTGACAAAATAATTCATACCCCACACCTCAGCATCCTGCAATATACCCATGTAACAAAATTTTTAAAAAACATTTTGTATCAATTTAATATATAAAATTGAAACCAATAAAATATTTATTTCAAAAAAGATTGTTAATACAAAGAATGGTCAAGTTTAGCAGCATAAAATATGGAAAGAATATAGTCTTTGGAATCAACAGAGATTCAAACCCAAGCTTCACCATTTTATAGCAGAGCTAATTTGAGAAAGTTACCAACTCTGACTTCAGACCACTCGTTTCTGAAATGCTCATCATAGGATTGCTGAATGTAGACAGATAATATATATATATATATATATATATATATATATATATATATATGAAAGTGCTGTGCTTAACACATAGTGGAATCCCATGTAACTACTGCCCTACGCTTTTATCATTATGTGTGTTGAGCAAATGCCACAGCTCCATATCTGGTTAAATCTGATTATGTAGCTTGTATCTGAATTGGGCAATGTCTGCACAAAACTTATCAATCTATTTTTTTGACTGGCAAATACAATCCAAATATCTGTTGACCTTTCAAAAAAGAAGTTGAGGAATGGATACGTTGAGAGTTAGTGGCTCCTCTTGTAATCTTGATATTATGGATTGAATTTTGTTCCCATCCAAAATTCATATTAAAATCCTAATCCTAGTACCTCAGAATATAACCTGATTTGAATATAGGTTAAAGGAGTAACGAAGTTAAAATGAAGTCATTACAGTAGGCCCTAATGCAGTAAGACTGGTGCTTTCATAAGAAGAGAAAATTTGTACACAGACACATATATACGGAAAAAAATGGCAAGATACAAACAGAAAATTGTCATCTGCAAACAAAAGACGGATGAGCCCTAAAAGAAATCAGCCCCACTGAGAGTTTGATCTTGGACTTTGTAGGCTTCAGAATTGTGAGAAAATTAATTTCTGTTTCTCAAACCACCCAGTCTCTGGTACTTTGTTGTGGCAACCCTAGAAAATGAATATAATTGGGTGGATCATTCCAAGATAGTTGAATAGGAACAGCTCCGGTCTGTAGCTCTCAGCATGATTGACACACAAGACAGGTGATTTCTGCATTTCCAACTGAGGTACCTATTTCATCCAATTGTGACTGGTTGCACAGCAGGTGCAGCCCACCGAGGGTGAGTCAAAGCCGGGTTGGGCATTGCCTCACTGGGGAAGTGCAAGAGGTCAGGGAATTTCCTTTTCCTAGCCAAGGGAAGCTGTGACAGACAGTACATGGAAAACCGGGACAGTCCTGCACAAATAATGCACTTTTCCAACGGTCTTGGTAAACAGCACACCAGGAGATTATATCCTGCACCTGGCTCAGCAGGTCCCACGCCCACAGAGCCTTGCTCACTGCTAGTGCAGCAGTCTGAAATCGAACTGTGAGGTGGCAGCCTGGGCTGGTGGAGGAGTGTCTTCCATTGCTGAGGTTTGAGTTGGTGAACAAAGAGGCAGGGAAGCTCGAACTGGGTGGAGCCCATCACAGCTCAATGAGGCCTGTCTGCCTCTGTAGATTCCACCTCTGGAGGCAGCGTATAGCTGAACGAAAGGAAGCAGAAACTTCTACAAACTTAAACGTGCCTGCCTGATAGCTCTGAAGAGAGCAGTGGTTCTCCCAGAATAGAGTTTGAGCTCTAAGAACCGACAGACTGCCTCCTCAAGTGGGTCCCTGAACTATGTGTAGACTAACTGGGAGACACCTGCCAGTAGGGGCCAACTGATACCACATATAGCTGGTGCCCCTCTGAGATGAAGCCTCCAGAGAAAGGATTAGGCAGCAATATTTTCTGTTCTGCAACCTCCACTGGTGATACCCAGCCAAACAGGGTCTGGAGCGGACCTCTAGCAAAATCCAACAGACCTGCAGCTGAGGGTCCTGATCGTTAGAAGGAAAAGTAACAAAAAGAAAAGAATAGCATCAACATCAACAAAAAGGACATCCACACCAAAACCCCATCTATAGGTCGCCATCATCAATACCGAATGTAGATAAAACCACAAAGATGGGGAGAAACGAGAGCAGAAAAGATGAAAATTCAAAAACCCAGAGTGCCTCTTCTACTGAAAATTATGGCAGCTCCTCGCTAGCAATGGAACAAAACTGGACAGAAAATGATTTTGACGAGATGACAGAAGTAGGCTTCAGAAGGTCGGTAATAACAAACTTCACCAAGCTAAAGGAGGATGTTCAAACCCATCACAAGGAAGTTGAAAACCTTGAAAAAAGGTTAGATGAACATCTAACTAGAATAAACAGTGTAGAGAAGACATTAAATGACCTGATGGAGCTGAAAACCATTGTACGAGAATGACGTGATGCATGCACAAGCCTCAGTAGCTGACTCAATCAAGTGGAAGAAAGGATATCAGTGATTGAAGATCAAATGAATGAAATGAAGTGGGAAGGGAAGTTTAGAGAAAAAAGAGTGAAAAGAAATGAACAAAGTCTCCAAGAAATATGGGCTTATGTGAAAAGACCAAATCTGCATGTGATTGATGTACCTGAAAGTGATGGGGAGAATGGAACCAAGTTGGTAAACACACTTAAAGATATTATCCAGGAGAACTTCCCTAACCTATCAAGACAGGCCAAAATTCAAATTCAGGAAATACAGAGAACACCACAAGGATACTCCTCGAGACGAGTAATCCCAAGACATATAATTGTCAGATTCACCAAGGCTGAAATGAAGGAAAAAATGTCAAGGGCAGCCAGAGAGAAAGGTCATGTTACCCACAAAGGGAAGCCCATCAGACTAACAGTGGACCTCCTGGCAGAAACTCTATAAGCCATAAGAAAGTGGTGGCCAATATTCAACATTCTTAAAGAAAAGAATTTTCAACCCAGAATTTCATATCCAGCCAAACTAAGCTTCATAAGTGAAGGAGAAAGAAAATCTTTTACAGACAAGCAAATGCTAAGAGATTTTGTCACCACCAGCCTTACAAGAGCTCCTGAAGAAAGCACTAAATATGGAAAGGAACAACTGATACCAGCCACTGCAAAAACACGCCAAATTGTAAAGACCATCGATGTTAGGAAAAAACTGTATCAACTAACGAGCAAAATAACCAGCCAACATCATGACAGGATCAAGTTCACACATAACAATATTAACCTTAAATGTAAATGAGCTAAATGTCCCAATTAAAGGACACAGACTGGCAAATTGGATAAAGAGTCAATACCCATCACTGTGCCATATTCCGGAGACCCATCTGAGGTTCAGAGACACACACTGGGTCAAAATAAAGGGATGGAGGAAGATCTACCAAGCAAATGAAAAACAAAAAAAAGCAGAGGTTGCAATCCTAGTCTCTGAGAAAACAGACTTTAAACCAACAAAGATCAAAAGAGACAAAGAAGGCCATTACCTAATGGTAAAGGGATCAATTCAACAAGAAGAGCTAACTATCCTAAATATATATGCATCCAATACAGGAGCACCCAGATTCATAAGGTAAGCCGTTAGAGACCTACAAAGAGACTTAGACTCACACACAATAACAATGGGAGACTTTAACACCCCACTCTCAATATTAGACAGATCAATGAGAGAGAAGGCTAACAAAGATATACAGTGCTTGAACTCAACTCTAAACCAAGCAGACCTAACAGACATCTACAGTACTCTCCACCCCAAATCAACAGAATATATATTCTCCTTATCTCTACATCGTACTTATTCCAAAATTGACCACATAGTTGCAAGTAAAGCTCTCCTCAGCAAATATAAAAGAACAGAAATCACAACCAACTATCTCTCAGACCACAGTGCAGTCAAATTAGATCTCAGGATTAAGACACTCACTCAAAACTGCACAACTACATGGAAACTGATCAACCTGTTCTGAATGGGTACCCTCTACTGGGTAAATAATGAAAAGAAGGCAGAAATAAAGATGTTCTTTGAAACCAGTAAGAGCAAAGACACAACATATCAGATTCTGTGGGACACATTTAATGCAGTATGTAGAGGCAAATTTATAGCACTAAATGCCTGCAAGATAAAGCAGGAAAGATCTAAAATTAACACCCTAACATCACAATTTAAAAAACTAGAGAAGGAAGAGCAAACACATTCAAAAGGTAGCAGAAGGCAAGAAATAACTGAGATCAGAGCAGAACTGAAGGAGATAGAGATACAAAATCCCTTCAAAGAATCAATGAAGCCAGGAGCTGGTACTTTGGAAAGATCAATAAAATAGACCACTAGCAAAACTAACAAAGAAGAAAAGAGAAAAGAATCAAATAGATGCAATAAAAAATGATAAAGGGGATATCACCACCGACCCCACAGAAATACAAACTACCATCAAAGAATACTATAAACACCTCTATGAAAATGAACTAGAAAATCTAGAAGAAATGGACAAATTCCTGGACACATACACCCTCCAAAGTTTAAACCAGGAAGAAGTTGAATCTCTGAATAGACCAATAAAGGGCTCTGAAATTGAGGAAATAATTAATAGCCTACCAAGCAAAAAAAGTTGGGGACTAGATGGAGTCACAGCTGAATTCTACCAGAGGTAAAAAGAGGAGCTGATGCAATACCTTCTGAAATTATTCCAATTGATAGAAAAATAGGGAATCCACACTAACTCATTTTATGAGGCCAGCCTCATGCTGATACCAAAAGCCTGGCAGAGACACAACCAAAAATGAGAATTTTAAAACAATACCCCTGGTGAACATTGATGAAAAAATCCTCAATAAAATACTAGCAAACTAAATCCAGCAGCACATCAAAAAGCTAATCTACCACAATTAAGTTGGCTTCATCCCTGGGGTGAAAGGTTAGTTCAACATACACAAATCAACAAACGTAACCCATTATATAAGATGGAACCAAAGACAAAAACCACATGATTATCTCAGTAGATGCAGAAGAGGCCTTCAACAAAATTCAGCAGTCCTTGATGCTAAAAACTCTCAATAAACTAGGTATTGATGGGACGTATCTCAAAATATTAAGAGCTATTTGTGACAAACCCACAGCCAATATCATACTGAATGGGCAAAAATTGGAAGCATTCCCATTGAAAACAGGTACAAGAAAGGGATGCCCTCTCTCACCACTCCTATTCAATATAGTGTTGGAAGTTCTGGCCAGGGCAATCAGGCAAGAGAAAGAAATAAAGTGTATTCAATTAGGAAAAGAGGAAGTCAAATTATCCCTGCTTGCAGATGACAGGATTGTATATTTAGAAAACCTCGTATTCTCAGCCCAAAATCTCCTTAAGCTGATAAGCAACTTCAGAAGTCTCAGAATACAAAACCAATGTGCAAAATTCACAAGCATTCATATACACCAATAACAGACAAGCAGAGAGCTAAATCATGAGTAAATTACCTTTCACAATTGCTTCAAATAAAATAAAATAAAATACCTAGGAATCCAACTTACAAGGGATGCAAAGGACCTCTTCAAGGAGAACTACAAACAACTGCTCAATGAAATAAAAGGGACACAAAGGGAAGAACATTCCATGCTCATGGATAGGAAGACTCATTTTCATGAAAATGGCCACACTGCCAATGAAAAGAATGGTGTAAATCTGTGAGGTGAATTCACACAAAACAAAGCAGTATCCCAGACATCTTCATTCTAGCTTTTATCTGAGGATATTTCCTTTTTCACTATAGGCCTCAATGTACTCCCAAATATCCCTTTACAGATTCCACAAAAACAGTGTTAGCAAACTGCTCCATGAAAAGAAAGGTGTTATTCTGTGAAATGAATACATACGTCACAGAGCTGTTTCTCAGAAAGGTTCTTTCTAGTTTTTATCTGAGGATACTTCTTTTGTCACCATAGGCTTCATTGCAATCCAAAATGAACCTTCTCAAACTCCCAAAAAACAGTGCTACCAAACTGATCCATGAAAATAACTGAGTAACTCTGTGAGATCAATTAACACACCACTATGTGGTTTCTAAGAAAGCGTCTTTCCAGTTTTTATATGAGGATATTTTCTTTGTCACCATAAGCTTGAATGAGTTCCCAAATATCACATTGCACATTCCAAGAAAACAGTGTTAGCCAACAGCTCAATGAAAAGAACAGTGTAACTCTGTGAGATGAATTCACATATCACAAAGAAGTTTCTCAGAAACCTTCTTTCTAGTTTTTATCTGAGGATATTTGCTTTTTCACAATAGGCCTCAACTTGCTGCCAAATATCCCTTTGTAGAATCCACAAAAACAGTTTTAGCAAATTGCTCCATGAAAAGAAAGGTGTTACTCTGTGAAATGAATGCACACATCACAAAACATTTCTCAGAAAGCTTCTTTCTAGTTTTTATCTGAGGACATTTCCTTTGTAACCATATTCTTCAATGCAATTCAAAATATCCCTTCTCAGATACCCCAAAAACAGTGGTACAAAACTTCTCCATGAAAATAATCATTTAACTCTGAGGTGAATTCCTACAACAAAAAGCAGTTTCCCAGAAATATTCTTTTTAACTTTTATCTGTGAATATTACCTTTTTCACCACAAGCCTGAAGGTGCTCCCAAATATTCCTTTGTACATTCAACGAAAATAGTGTCACCAACTGCTCCATGAAAAGAAAAGTGTAACTCTGTGAGATGAATTCACAGATCACAAAGCAGTTTCACAGAAAGCTTCCTTCCAGTTTTTATCTGAGGATATTTCATTTGTCACCATAGGCTTCAATGCCATTCAAAATATGCCTTCTTAGAATCTCCAAAGACAGTGCTACCAATCTGTTCCATGAAAAGAATTGCATAACCCAAATAACCTATTGCAGATTCCACAAAAACATTGATAGCAAACTGCTCAACGAAAAAAAAATGATTTAACTCTTTGAGATGCATTCACACATCACAAAGCAGTTTCTCAGAAAGCTCCTTTCTAGTTTTCACCCGAAGATAGTTCCTTTGTCACCATAGGCTTCAATGTGATCAAAACATCCTTTCTCAGTTTCCCCAAAAACAGTGCTATGAAACTGCTCACTGAAAACAATTGTTTCACTGTGTGAGATGAATTCACACATCACAAAGCTGTTTCTCAGGAAGTTTCCTTTTGGTTTTCATCTGAGGATATATCCTTTGCCACGATAGTCTTCAATGAGCTCCCAAATATCCTTTCTCAGATACCACTAAAACATTGATGCCAAATTGCTCCCGTAATAGAAACATTTAATTCTGTGAGATGAATGTACACATCACACAGCAATTTCTCTGAAAGCTTCCTTCTAGTTTTTATCTTAGGCTATTTCCTTTGTCACTGGAGACTTCAAAGCGATCTAAAATATCTCTTCTCAGATTCCCCAAAAACGGTGGTACCAAACTGATCCACAAAAAGAAACGTGTAACTCTGTGAGATGAATTCACACATCACAAAGCAGTTTCTCAGAAAGCTTCTTTATAGTCCTTTGTCATCATAGTCTTTAAAGTGATCCAAAGTATCCCTTCTCAGACTCCCCCAACGAGAAACTGCTCCATGAAAAGACTAGTTTAAGTCTGTGAGATGAATTCACACTTCACAAAGCAGTTTCTCAGATGGCTACTATCTAGTTTTTATCTGAGGATATTTCCTTTTTCACCTGAATAGGCCTCAAGGTGCTTGCAAAAATACCTTTGCAGATTCCACAAAAATAGTGTGAGCAAACTGCTCCATGAAAAGAAAGGTGTAACTGTGGGAGATGAATTCACACATCACAAAGCAGTTTCTCAGAAAACTTCTTCTTGGTTTTTATCTGAGGATACTTCCCTTGTCACCATAGGCTTCAATGTACACCCAAATATCTTATTGCAGATTACACGAAAATGGCATTAGCAAACTGCCCCATGAAAAACAATGTGTAACTCTGTCAGATGAATGCACACATCACAAACAACTTCCTCAGAAAGCTTCTTTCTAGGTTTTATCTGAGGATTTTTCCTTTGTCACTATAGGCCTCAATGCAATCCAAAATATCCCTTCTCAGATTTCCCAAAAACTGGGCTACCAAATTGATCCATGAAAACAATCATGTAACTCTGTAATATGAATTCACACATCACAAAATGGTTCCTCAGAACGCTTCTTTCTAATTTTTATCTGAGAATATTTACTTTTCCCCATAGGTCTTAATGGGATCCCAAATATCCCATTGCAAATTCCATGAAAAACGTGTCAGTTAACCTCTCAATCAAAACAACAGTTTAACACTGAGATGAATTCACACCTAACAAAGCAGTTTCTCAGAAAGCTTCTTTTTGTTTTTCTCTGATGTATTTCGTTTGTCACTGTAGGCTTCAATGTGATCCAAAATATGCTTTCTTAGATTCCCCAAAAACAGTGCTACGAATCTGCTCAGTGAAAAGAATCATGTAACTCTGTGAGATGAATTAACACATTCCAAAGAGGATTCTCAGAAAGCTTCTTTTTGGTTTCCATCTGAGGATATTTCCTCTGTCACTATAGGCCTCAATACACTCCTAAATATCCCTTTGCAGATTCCATGAAAACAGTTTTAGCAAACAGTTTCCGAAAAGAAATGTGTAACTCTGTGGGATGAATTCACACATCACAAAGAACTTTCTCAGAAAGCTTCCTTCTAGTTGTTATCTGAGGATATTTCCTTTGTCACCATAGGTTTCAATGTGATACAAATTGTCCCTTCTCAGATTCCCCAAAAACAGTGCTACCAAACTGCTCTCAGGAAAGAGTGGTGTAACTCTGTGAGATGAATTCACACATCACAAAGCAGTTTTTCAGACAAAGCAGTTTCTTTCCAGTTTTTATCTGAGGATATTTCCTTCATCACCAAAGGCCTCAACTCGCTTCCAAATATCCCTTTGAATATTTCATGAAGAGAGTGTTAGCAAACTACTGCATGAAAAGAAAGGTGTTACTGTCTGAGGTGAATACACACATCAAAATGAAGTTTCTCAGAATGTTTTTTCCTTGTTTTTATCTGAGGAAATTTCCTTTGTCACCGTAGGCTTCAATGCGATTGCAGACTCCACAACAGCAGGACTACAAAACTGGTCCATGAAAGGAATCGTGTTCTTCAGTGAGACGAATTCACACATCACAAAGCAGTTTCTCAGAAAGCTTCTTTCCAGTTTTTATCTGAGGATATTTCCTTTTCCACCATAGGCCTCAACTTGCACTGAAATATCCCTTTGTAAATTCCACGAAAACAGGGCTAAAAAATGCTCCATGAAAAGGCAGGTGTAACCCTGTGAGATGAATTTACCTATCCCAGGAAATTCCTCTGAACGCTTCCTTCTTGTATTTATCTGAAGACATTTCCTTTTCCACCATAGGCTTCAATGCCATCTAAAATATCCCTTCTCAGATTCCCCAAAAACAGTGCTACCAAACTGCTCCATGAAAACTGTCCTTTAACTGTGTGAGATGAATTCACACATCACAAAGCTGTTACTCAGAAAGATTCCTTTTGGTTTTTATCTGAGGATATTTCCTTTGCCACCATAGTCTTCAATGCACTCCCAAATATGATATTGCAGATTCCATGAAAAGAGTGTTAGCTAACTGCTCACTGAAAAGAAAGGTGTAGCTCTGTAATATGAATTCACACATCACTAAGCAGTTGCCCAGAAAGCTTCTTTCTAGTTTTTATCTAAGGATATTTGCTTTTTCATCACAGGCCTAAGGGTGCTGGCGAATATCCCTTTGCAGATTCCACAAAAACAGTGATAGCAAACTACTCCATGAGAAGAAAGTGTAACTCTGTGAGATGAATTCACACATCACCAGTAACATTCTCAGAAAGCTCCTTTCTAGTTTTTGCCTGAGGATATTTTCTTTCTCACCATAGGCTTCAATGCAATCCAAAATATCTCCGCTCAGATTCCCAAAAAGAGTGCTACGTAACTGCTCAATGAAAAGAACAGTGTAGCTCTGTGAGATGAATTCACACATCACAAAGCAGTTTCTCATAAAACTTCTTTCTAGTGTTTATCTGAGGATATTTCCTTTGTTACCACAGGCTTCAAGGTGATCCAAAATATTCTACTGCAGATTCCACACACACAGGGCTACGAAACTGCTCAATGAAAAGAAAGGTGTCACCCTGTGAGATGAATTCACCTCTACCCAGGAAATTTCCCAGAATGCTTCATTATAGTTTTTATCTGAGTATATTTCCTCTTCCACCATAGGTTCAGTACGCACCTAAGTATCCTTTCTCAGATTCCACAAAAACAGTGGTGGTAAACTGCTACCCTAACAGAAAGGTTTATTCCAATGAGATGAATGCACATCACAAAGCAGTTTCTCAGAAAGCTTCCTTCTAGTTTTTATCGGAGATTTCCTTTGTCACCCTAGGCTTCAATGCGATCCAAAATATGCCTTCTCAGATTCCGCAAAAACAGTGCTACCAAATTTCTCCATGAAAAGAAACGTTCATCTCTGTGACATGAATTCACACATCACAAAGCTTTTTTGCAGAAAGCTTTTTTTTTGGTTATTACAGAGGATATTCCCTTTTTCACCATAGGCTTCAAAGCGCTCCTAAATATACCTTTATAGATTCCAAGAGAATCGTGTTAACCAACAGCTCAATGAAAAGAATGGTGTACATCTGTGAGTTGAATTCACACATCACAAAGAAGTTTCTCAGAAATCTTCTTTCTAATTTTTATCTGAAGATATTTCTTTTGTCACTATAGGCTTCAAAGCGATCTAAAATATCACTTCTCAGATTCCCCAAAAAGAGTGCTACCAAACTGCTCTATGAAAAGAATCATGTAACTCAGTGAGACGAATTGCCACATCACAAAACTGTTTCACAGAAAGCTTCTTTCTAGTTCTTATCTGAGAATATTTTTATTTCACCACAGGCCTCAAAGCAATCCAGAATATCCAATTGCTGATCCCAAGAAAAAGGAGTTAGCAAACTTCTCAAAGGAAACAATGGTGTAACTCTGAGAGATAAATTCACACATCACAAACCAGTTTCTCAGAAAGTTTCTTTCTTGTTTTTATCTGAGGATATTTCCTTGGTCACCGTAGGCTTCAATGTGATCCGAAATATCCTACTGCTGATTCCATGGAAACCATGTTAGCAAACTGCTAAGTGAAAAAGAAAAATATAAATCTGTGAGATGAATTCACACATCACAAGGTAGTTTCTCAGAAAGGTTCTTTCCAATTTTTGTCTCAGGATATTTCCTTTGTCACTATAGGCTTCAGTGCAATCCAAAATATGCCTTCTCAGATTCTGCAAAAACAGTGCTACCAAATTGCTAAATGAAAAGATCCTTTTATCTCTGTGAGATGAATTCACACGTCACAAAGCTGTTTCGCAGAAAGCTTCTTTTTGGTTTTTGTCTGAGGACATTTCCTTTTTCACCATATGCTTCAATGTGCTTGGGAATATACCTCTGCAGATTCCACAAAAACAGTGCTAGTAAACTGCTCCATGAAAAGAATCATGTGACTCTGTGAGATAAATTCACACAGCACTAAGCAGTTTCTTCGAAATCTTCTTTCTCATTTTTATCTGAGGATATTTCAGTTTTCAATGCACTCCCGTCTATCTCATTGCAGATTCTGTGAGAACAGTGGTAGCAAACTTCTCAATGAAAGCACTATGTCACTCTGTGAAACGAACTGACATACCACAAGGAAGTTTCTGAGAAGGCTTCTCTCCAGCTTTTATCTGAGGATGTTTCATTTTTCACCATGGGATTCAATGATAACCAAAATATCATTTCTGAGATTCCTCAAAAAGAGTGCTAGCAAACTCCTCCAGGAAAGAGTGGTGTAACTTTCTGAGATTAATTCATGCATCATAAGGCAGTTTCTCAGAAAGCTTCCTTCTGGTTTTTATCTGAGGACATTTCCGTTGTCCGAGGAGTCTTCATAGCCATCCGAAATATCATTTCTCAGATTCCACAAAAACAATGTTAGCAATCGACTCCATGAAATACATGTGTAACTTCGTGAAATGAATTCACACATCACAAAGCAGTTTCTGAGAAAGCTTCATTCCTTCATTTCGGTTTTTCTCTGAGGATATTTCCTTTGTCCTTATATTCTTCAAAGCGATCCAAAATATCAGTTCTCAGAATCCACAAAAACAGTGCTAGCAAACGGCTCCACCAAAAAGTGGTGTATCTCTGAGAGATAAATTCACATCTCAGAAAGCAATTTCTCAGAAAGCTTCTTTCTCGTTTTTATCTGAGAATATTTCCTTTGTCACCGTAAGCTTCATTGCACTAAGAAATATCCCAATGCAGATTTCAAAAAAACTCTGTTAGCAAACTGATCAACAAAGAGAAGAGTGTAACTCTGTGAGTTACATTCACACATCACAATGCAGTTTCTCAGAACACTTCTTTCCAGTTTTATCTGTGGATATTTCCTTTTTCATCATAGGCCTCAAAGAGCTTCCAAATATCACTCTGCAAATTCCACAAAAACAGTGTCAGCAAACTGCTACAAGAAGGGAAACGTGAATCTCTGTGTGATGAATTCACACATCACAAAGAAGTTTCTCAGAGAGCTTCTTTCTCGTTTTTATTTGAGGATATTCCCTTTGTCAGCATAGGCTTCAAAGCAATCCAAGGTATCCCTCCTCAGATTCTCCAAAGACAGTGGTAATACACTGCCCCATGAAAAGAAAGTGTAACTCTGTGAGATGAATTCACACATCAGAAAGCAATTTCTCACAAAGCTTCTTTCTAGTTATTACCTAAAGATATTTCCTTTTTACCATAGGCCTCAATGTGCTCCCAAATATCACTTTGCAGTTTCCATGAAAACAGTGTTAGAAACAGCTTCATGAAGACTAAGTTGTAACTCTGTGAGATGAATTCACATATCACAAAGAAGTTTCTCAGAAAAATTCTTTCATGTTTTTAATTGAGGATATTGCCTTTATCGGTGTAGGCCTCAATGCAAATCCAAAGTATCCCTCCTTTGATTCCCCAAAGACAGTGGTGATACACTGCTCCTTGAAATGAAAGTGTAACTCTGTAAGATGAATTCACACATCACAAGGCAGTTTCTCAGAAAGCTTCTTTCTAGTTTTTATCTGAGGATATTTCCTTTGTCACTGTAAGCTTCATTGCGCTAAGAAATATCCCATTTCAGATTTCAAAAAAAGAGTGTTAAAAAACTGATCAATGAAAATAAAAGAGTAACTCTGTGAGTTGCATTCACACGTCACAATGCAGTTTCTCAGAACGCTTCTTTCCAGGTTTTATCTGAGGATATTTCCTTTTTCATCATAGCCCTCAATGTGCTCCCGAATATCACTTTGCAGATTCCACGAGAATAGTGTTAGCAAACGACTTCATGAAGACAAGGGCAAAACTCCGTGAGATGAATTCACAGATCACAAATAAATTTCTCAGAAAGCTTCTTTCTCATTTTTATCTGAGGATGTTTCAATTCTCATTGCAGATTCTGTGAAAAGAGTGTTAGCAAACTTTTCAATGAAAGCAATAATGTCACTCTGTCAGATGAATTCACTCACCACAAAGCAGTTTCTGAGAAGGCTTCTCCACAGCTTTTATCTAAGGACGTTTCATTTTTCACCATGGGATTCAATGATATTTAAAATATCCCTTCTGAGTTTCCTCAAAAATAGTGCTACCAAACTCTTGCATGAAAAAGTGGTGTAATTTTGTGAGATGAATTTAGCATCATAAAGCAGTTTCTCAGAAAGCTTCTTTTTATCTGAGGATATTTCCTTTGTCTGAGAGGTCTTCATAGTGATCAAAATATCACTTCTCAGATTCCACAAAAACAGTGCCAGCAAATGACTCCATGACATACATGTGTAACTCTGTGAGATGAATTCACACATCACAAAGCAGTTTCTGAGAAAGTTTCATTCTGGTTTTTATCTGAGGATATTTCCTTTGGCAGTATAGTCTTCAAAGCGATCCGAAATATCAGTTCTCAGATTCCACAAAAACAGAGCTGGCAAGCAGCTCCACGAAATACAGGTGTCATTCAGTGAGTTGAATTCACACATCACAAAGCAGTTTCTCAGAAAACTTCTTTCTTGTTTGTGCTGAGGATATTTGTGGTCTCAAAGCATCCCCGTGTGTATCATTGCAGATTCTATGAAAACACTCTTAGCAAGCTTCTCAATGAAAACAATGATGTAACTCTGTGAGCTGAATTCACCCACAACAAAGCAGTTTCTGAGAAGCCTTCTCTGCAGTTTTTGTCTGAGGATATTTCATTATTCACCATGGTATTCCACGAGATCCAAGATATCACTTCTGACATTCCACAAAATCAGTGCTAGCAAACTCCTCCATGAAAGAGTGGTGTAACACTGTGAAATGAATTCACACATCACAAAGCAGTTTCTGAGAAAGCTTGATTCTGGTTATTCTCTGAGGATATTTCCTTTCTCCTTATACCCTTCAAACGTATGCAAAATATCAGTTCTCAGAATCCACAAAAGCAGTGCTAGCAAACTGCTCCACGAAATAGTGGTGTAACTCTGTGAGATGAATTCACTTCTCAGAAAGCAATTTCTCAGAAAGCTTCTTTCTCGTTTTTATCTGAGGATATTCCCTTTGTCACCATAAGCTTCATTGCGCTAAGAAGTATCCCATTCCAGATTTCAAGAAAACTCTGTTAGCAAACTGATCAATGAAGAGAAAAGTGTAACTCTGTGAGTTGCATTCACACATCACAATGCAGTTTCTCAGAACACTTCTTTCCAGTTTTTATCTGTGGATATTTCCTTTTTCACCATAGGCCTCAAAGCGCTCCCAAATACCACTTTGCAGATTCCACGAAAACAGTGTTAGTAAACTGCTACAAGAAGAAAAGGTGAACCTAGGTGTGATGAATTCACACATCACAAAGAAGTTTCTCAGCAAGCTTCTTTCTCATTTTTATTTGAGGATATTTCCTTTGTCAGCATAGGCTTCAATGTGATCCAAGGTATCCCTTCTCAGATTCAACAAAGACCGTGGTAATAGACTACCCCATGAAAAGAAAGTGTAACTCTGTGAGATGAATTCACACATCACAAGGCAGTTTCTCAGAAAGCTTCTTTCTAGTTTTTATCTGAGAATATTTCCTTTGTCATCATAAGCTTCATTGCGCTAAGAAATATCTCATTGCAGTTTTCAAGAAAACAGTGTTAGCAAACTGATCAATGAAAATAAAAGTGTATCTCTGTGAGTTGCATTCACATGTAACAATGCAATGTCTCAGAACGCTTCTTTCCAGCTTTTATTTGAGGATATTTCCTTTTTCACCATAGCTCTCAATGCACTCCCAAATATCACTTTGCAGAGTCCATGAGAACAGAGTTATCAAATGGCTTCATGAAGACAAAGGTGAAACTCTGTGAGATGAATACAGAGATCACAAAGAAGTTTCTCAGAGAGCTTCTTTCTCATTTTTATCTGAGGGTATTTCATTTCTCAATGCACTCCCATCTATCTCATTGCAGATTCTGTGAAAACAGTGTTAGCAAACTTCTCAATGAAAGGAATAGTGTCACTCTGTCAGATGAATTCACACACCACAAGGCAGTTTCAGAGAAGACTTCTCTCCAGCTTTTATCTGAGGATGTTTCATTTTTCACCATGGGATTCAATGATATCCAAAATATCACTTCTGAGATTCCTCAAAAAGAGTGCTAGCAAACTCCTCCATGAAAGAGTGGTGTAACTTTGTGAAATGAATTATGCATCATAAAAGCAGTATCTCAGAAAGCTTCTTTCTGGTTTTTATCTGAGGACATTTCCTTTTTCCAAGGGTTCTTCATAGGGATCTAAAATACCACTTCTCAAATTCCACAAAAAGAGTGCTAGTAAATGCTCCATGAAATGCATGTGTAACTCTGTGAGATGAATTCACACATCACAATGCAGTTTCTCAGAACACTTCTTTCCAGTGTTTGTCTGTGGATATTTCCTTTTTCACCATAGGCCTCAATGTGTTCCCAAATATCACTCTACAGATTCCAGGAAAACAGTGTTAGCAAACTTCTACAAGAAAGGAAAGGTTAATCTCTGTGTGATGAATTCAATCATCAGAAGGCAAGTTCTCAAAAAGCTTTTTTCTAGTTATTATCTGAGGATACTTCCTTTTTCACCACAGGCCTCAATGCGCTCCCAAATATCACTTTGCAGATTCCACGAGAACAGTCTTAGCAAACTGCTTCATGAAGCCTAAGTTGTAACACTGTGAAATGAATTCATGTATCACAAAGAAGTTTCTGAGAAAGTTTCTTTCACGTTTTTATGTGAGGCTATTTCCTTTGTCCTTATACTCTTCAAAGCGATCTGAAATATCACTTCTCAGATTACACAAAAACAGGGCTAGCAAACGGCTCCACGAAATACAGGTGTAACTCAGTGAGTTGAATTCACACATCACAAAGAAGTTTCTCAGAAAGCGTTTTTTTTGAGCTGAGGATATTTGTGGTCTCAAGGCGCCCCCGTGTGTCTCTTTGCAGATTCCGCGGAACACTGTTAGCAAGCTTCTCAATGAAAACAATGATGTATCTCTATGAGCTGAATTCACCCACAACAAAACAGTTTCTGAGAAGGCTTCTCTGCACTTTTTGTCTGTGGATATTTCATTATTTACCATGGGATTCAACAATGTCCAAGACATCACTTGTGAGATTCCACAGAATCAGTGCCAGCAAACTCCTCCATGAAATAGTGGTGTAACACTGTGAAAGGAATTGACACATCACAGAACAGTTTCTCAGAAAGCTTCATTCCTGTTTTTCTCAAAGGATATTTCCTTTGTCATTATACTCTTCAAACCCATCCGAAATATCACTTCTCAGAATCCACAAAAACTGTGTCAGCAAACGGCTCCATGAAATAGTGGTGTAATTCTGTGAGATGAAGTCACATCTCAGAAAGCAATTTCTCAGAAAGTTTCTTTCACATTTTTATTTGACGATATTTCCTTTGTCACCTTAAGCTTCGTTGCACTAAGAAATATCAGATGGCAGATTTCAAGAAAACTGTGTTAGCAACCTGATGAATGAAAAGTGTAACTCTGTGAGTTGCATTCACACATCGCAATGCATTTTCTCAGAACCCTTCTTTCCAGTTTTTATCTGAGGATATTTCCTTTTCCACCATAGCCCCCAATGCACTCCCAAATATCACCTTGCAGATCCCACGAGAACAGTGTGGGCAAAAGGCTTCATGAAAAGAAAGGTGTAACCCTGTGAGATAAATTCACACATCACAACAAATTTTCTCAGAAACATTCTTTCTCGTATTTATCTCAGCATATTTTCTTTGGCTGTATAGTCTTCAAAGCGATACAAAATATCAGTTCTCAGATTCCACAAAAAAAAGGGCTAGCAAACGGCTCTGTGAAACACAGGTGTAATTCAGTGGGTTGAATTCACACATCACAAAGCAGTTTCTCAGAAAGCTTCTTTCTAGTTTTTATCTGAGGATAGGATATTTCCTTTGTCATTGTAAACTTCATTACACTAAGAAGTATCCAATTGCAGATTTCAAGAAAACTGTGTTAGCAAACTGCTCAATTAAGAGGAAAGTGTATCTCTGTGAGTTACATTCACACATCACAATGCAGTTTCTCAGAACGCTTCTTTCCAGTTTTTGTCTGTGGATATTTCCTTTTTCACCATAGGCCTCAATGTGCTCCGAAATATCGCTTTACAGATTCCATGAAAACAGTGGTAGCAAACTGCTACAAGAGAGAAAGGTGAATCTCTGTGTGATGAATTCACACATCAGAAATGAAGTTCTCTGAAAACTTCTTTCTAGTTATTACTGAGGATACTTCTTTTACATGATAGGCCTCAATGCACTCCCAAATATCACTTTGCAGATTCCACGAGAACAGTGTTAGCAAACTGCTTGATGAAGACTAAGTTGTAACTCTGTGAGATGAATTCATATATCACAAAGAAGTTTCTCAGAAAGCTTCTCTCATGTTTTTGTCTGAGGATACTTCCTTTATCTTTATACTCCTCAAAGCAAACCGAAATATCAGTTCTCAGATTCTGCAAAAACAGGGCTAGCAAATGGCTGCATGAAATACAGGTGTAACTCAGTGAGCTGAATTCACACATCACAAAGCAGTTTCTCAGAAAGCTTCTTTCTCGTTTTTATCTGAGGATATTTCCTTTGTCACCATAAGCTTCATTGCGCTAAGAAGTATCTGATTGCAGATTTCAAGAGAACTGTGTTAGCAAACTGCTCAATGAAGGGGAAAGTGTATCTCTGTGAGTTGAATTGACACATCACAAAGCAGTTTCTCAGAAAGCTCCTTTCGCGTTTTAAGCTGAGGATATTTCCTTTGTCACCGTAGGCTGCATTGCACTAAGAAGCGTCCTATTGCAGATTTCAAGAAAACTGTGTTAGCAAACTGCTCATTGAAGAGGAAAGTGTATCTATGTGTGTTGCATTCACACATCACAGTGCAGTTTCTCAGAATGCTTCTTTCCAGTGTTTATCTGTGGATATTTCCTTTTTCACCATAGGCCTCAATGTGCTCCCAAATATCACGTTACAGATTCCACAAAAACAGTGTTAGCAAACTACTGCAAGAAGGGAAAGGTGAATCTGTGTGTGATGAATTCACACATCAGAAAGCAAGTTCTCAGAAAGCTTCTTTTTGGTTATTATCTGAGGATACTTCGTTTTTCACTATAGGCCTCAATGCGTTCCCAAATATCACTTTGCAGATTCCACGAGAACAGTGTTAGCAAACTGCTTCATGAAGACTAAGTTGTAACTCTGTGAGATGAATTTATATATCACAAAGAAGTTTCTCAGAAAGCTTCTTTCACGTTTCTATATGAGGATACTTCCTTGGTCCTTATACTCTTCCAAGCAATCCGAAATAGCAGTTCTCAGACTCCACAAAAACAAGGCTAGCAAACGGCTCCATGAAATAGAGGTGTAACACAGTGAATTAAATTCACACATCATAAATCAGTTTCTCCGAAAGCTTCTTTCTTTTTTGAGCTGAGGGTCTCAAATCGCTTCCGTGTGTCTCATTGCAGATTCTGCGGAAACACTCTTAGCAAGCTTCTCAATGAAAACAATGATGTAACTCTGTGAGCTGAATTCACACACAACAAAGCAGTTTCTGAGAAGGCTTCTTTGCACTTTTTGTCTGAGGATATTTCATTATTCACCATGGGAACAATGATATCCAAGACATCACTTCTGAAATTCCACAAAATCAGTCCTAGCAAACTCCTCCGTGAAAGAGTGGTGTAACACTGTGAAAGGAATTGACACATCACAAAGCACTTCCTCAGAAAGCTTCATTTCATTTTTTCTTGGAGGATATTTCCTTTGTCCTTATACTATTCAAACCCATCTGAAATATCAGTTCTCAGAATCCAAAAAGAAAACAGTGCTAGCAAACGGCTCCATGAAATAGTGGTGTAACTCTGTGAGATGAATTCAAAACTCAGAAAGCTATTTCTCAGAAAGGTTCTTTCACGTTTTTATCTGAGGATATTTCCTATGTCACCGTAAGCTTCGTTACACTAAGAAGTATCAGATTGCAGATTTCAAGGAAACTGTGTTAGTAGACTGATCAATGATGAGAAAAGTGTAACTCTGTGAGGTCCATTCACGCATCACAATGCAGTTTCTCAGAACCCTTCTTTCCAGTTTTTACCTGTCTATATTACCTTTTTCACCATAGCCCTCAATGCGCTCCGAAATATCACCTTGCATATTCCACGAGAACAGTGTTAGCAGAAAGCTTCATGAAGAGAAAGGTGTAACTCTGTGAGATGAATTCATACAACACAAAGAAGTTTCTCAGAAAGCTTGTTACTCGTTTTTATCTGATGATATTTACTATGGCTGTATAATCTTCAAAACGATCCCAAATATCAGTTCTCAGAATCCACAAAAAGAGGGCTAGCAAACGTCTCCATGAAATCCAGGTGTAATTTAGTGAGTTGCATTCACACATTACAAAACAGTTTCTCAGAAAGCTTCTTTGCAGTTTTTATCTGAGAATATTTCCTTTGTCATCATAACCTTCATTGCACCAAGAAGTATCCCATTGCAGATTTCAAGAACACAGTGTTAGCAAACTGATCAATGGAAAGAAAAGTGGAACTCTGTGAGTTGCATTCACACGACTGAATGCAGTTTCTCAAAACGGTTCTTTCCAGTTTTTATCTGAGTTTATTTCCTTTTTCACCATAGCCCTCATTGCGCTCCCAAATATCACTTTGCAGATTCCACAAAAACAGTGTTAGCAAACTGCTTCATGAAGAATAAGTTGTAACTCTGTGAGATGAGTTCACAAATCACAACGAAATTTATCAGAAAGCTTCTTTCTCTTTTCTGTCTGAGGATATTTCCTTTGAGTGTATAGTCTATAAAGGGATCCAGTATATCAGTTCTCAGATTCCACAAAAACAGGGCTAGCAAATGGCTGCATGAAACACAGGTGTAACTCAGTGAGCTGAATTCACACATCACAAAGCAGTTTATCAGAAAGCTTCTTTCTAGTTTTTATCTGAGGATGTTTATTTTATCACCATAAGCTTCATTGCTCTAAGAAGTATCCGATCGCAGATTTCAAGAAAACTATGTTAGCAAACTGCTCAATGAAGAGGAAAGTGTACCTCTGTGAGTTGCATTCACACATCACAATGCAGTTTCTGAGAACACATTTTTCCAGTATTTATCTGAGGATATTTCCTTTTTCACCATAGGCCTTAATGCACTCCAAAATACCACTTCACAGATTCCACGAAAACAGTGTTAGCAAACTGCTACTGGAAGGGAAAGGCTAATCTCTGTGTGATGAAGACTCACATCAGAAAGCAAGTTCTCAGAAAGCTTCTTTTTAGTTATTATCTGAGGATACTTCCTTTTTCACCATAGGCCTTCATGCGCTAAAAAATATCACTTTGCTGATTCCCAAGAAGAGTGTTAGCAAACTGCTTTATGAAGGCTAAGTTGTAACTCTGTGACATAAATTCATATATCACAAAGAAGTTTCTCAGAAGGCTTCTTTCACGTTTTTATAGGAGGATACCTCCTTTGTCCTTATCCTCTTCAAAGCGATCCGAAATGTCAGTTCTCAGATTCCACAAAAACAGGGCTATTAAACGGCTCCATGAAATACAGTTGTAACTCACTGAGTTGAATTCACACATCACAAAGCAGTTTCTCAGAAAACTTCTTTCTATTTTTTATCTGAGGATATTTCCTTTGTCACCATAATTTTAATTGTGCTAAGAAGTATCTGATTGCAGATTTCAGGAAAACTGTGTTAGCAAACTGCACAATGAAGAGGAAAGTGTATCTCTGTGAGTTGCATTCACATATCACAATGAAGTTTCTCAGAGCGTTTCTTTCCAGTTTTTAACAGTGGATATTTCCTTTTTCACTGGAGGCCTCAATGCGCTCCCAAATATCACATTGCAGATTCCACAAAAACAGTGTAAGGAAACTGCTACAAGAAGGGAAATGTGAATTTCTGTGTGATCAATACACACATCAGAAAGCAAGTTCTCAGAAAGCTTCTTTTTAATTATTATCTGAGGATACTTCCTTTTTCACCATAGGCTTCAAGGCGCTCCCAAATATATCTTTGCAGTTTCCACGAGAACAGTGTTAGCAAACTGCTTCATGAAGATAAGTTGTAACTCTGTGAGATGAATTCATATACCACAAAGAAGTTTCTCAGAAAGCTTCTTTCACGTTTTTATCGGAAGATACCTCCTTTGTCCTTATCCTCTTCAAAGCGATCTGAAATGTCACTTCTCAGATTCCACAAAAACAGGGCTAGCAAATGGCTCCACCAAATACAGGTGTAACTCAGTGAGTTGCATTCACACATCACAAAAAAAGTTTCTCAGAAAGTGTCCTTCCAGTTTTTATCTGAGGATATTTCCTTTGTCACTGTAAGTTTCATTCTACCAGAAAGTATCCCAATGCAGATTTCAAGAAGACAGTGCTAGCATACTGATCCATGGAAAGAAAAGTGTAACTCTGTGAGTTGCATTTACATGAGTGAATGCAGTTTCTCAGAACACTTCTTTACAGTTTTTATCTGAGTTTACTTCCTTTTTTTTTTTTTTTTTTTGAGACGGAGTCTTGCTCTGTCACCCAGGCTGGAGTGCAGTGGCCTGATCTCAGCTCACTGCAAGCTCCGCCTCCCAGGTTAACGCCATTCTCCTGCCTCAGCCTCCCGAGTAGCTGGGACTACAGGTGCCAGCCACCTCGCCCGGCTAGCTTTTTGTATTTTTCTGTAGAGATGGGGTTTCACCGTGTTAGCCAGGATGGTCTCAAACTCCTGACCTCGTGATCCGCCCATCTCGGCCTCCCAAAGTGCTGGGATTACAGGCTTGAGCCACCGTGCCTGGCCTGAGTTTACTTCCTTTTTCACCACAGCCTTCAATGCGCTCCCAATATCATTTTTCAGATTACACAAGAACAGTGTTAGCAAATGGCTTCATGAAGAGAAAGGTGTAACTCTGTGAGATGAGTACACACATCACAACAAAGTTTATCAGAAAGCTTCTTTCTCGTTTCGGTCTGAGGATAATCCCTTTGCCCTTATACTCTATAAAGGGATCCAATATATCAGATCTCAGATTCCACAAAGAGAGGGCTAGCAAACCGCTATACAAAACACAGGTGTAACTCAGTGAGTTAAATTCACACATCACAAAGCAGTTTCTCAGAAAGTTTCTTCCTAGTTTTTAGCTGAGGATAATTACTTTGTCATCATAATCTTCACTGTGCTAAGAAGTAACCGATTGCAGATTTCAAGAAAACTGTGTGAGCAAACTGCTCAATAAAGAGGAAAGTGTATCTCTGTGAGTTGTATTCACAAATCACAATGCAGTTTCTCAGAACGCTTCTTTCCAGTTTTTATCTGTGGATATTTCCTTTTTCACCTAGATCAATGCGCTCCCAAATATCACCTTACAGATTCCATGAAAACAGTGTTAGCAAACTGCTACAGCAAGGGAAAGGTAAATCTCTGTGTGAAGAATTCACACATCAGAAAGCCACTGGGAAGCTCGAACTGGGTGGAGCTCACAGCAGCTCAAGGAAGCCTGCCTGTCTCTGTAGACTCCACCTCTGGGGACAGCTCACAGCTGAAGTCCAATAGGGGAAACAGCAGGGGCCGGTGCAGACGCGAATGACTCTGTCTGACAGCTTTGGAGAGAGCTGTGGATCTCCCAACGCGGAGGTTGAGATCCGAGAACGGACAGACTGCCTGATCAGGTGGGTCCCTGACCCCTGAGTAGCCTAGCTGGGAGACATCACTCACTAGGGGCAGTCTGACACCCCACACCTCACAGGGTGGAGTCACCCCTGAGAGGAAACTTCCAAAAGAAGAATCAGACAGGTACACTCGCTGTTCAGCAATATTCTATCTTCGGCAAACTCTGCTGCTGATACCCAGGCAAACAGGGTCTGGAGTGGACCTCAAGCAATCTCCAACAGACCAACAGACAGTCCTTCTGACTGTCAGACAGGAAACTGTCAAACAGGAAGGACACCTATACCAAAACCCCATCAGTATGTCACCATCATCAAAGACCAGAGACAGATAAAAACACAAAGATGGGGAAAAAGCAGGTCAGAAAAGCAGGAAATTCAAAAAATAAGAGTGCATCTCCCCCTGCAAAGGAGCGCGGCTCATCGCCAGCAACGGATCAAAGCTGGTCAGAGAATGACTTTGACGAGATGAGAGAAGAAGGCTTCAGTCCATCAAACTTCTCAGAGCTAAAGGAGGAATTACGTACCCAGCACAAAGAAACTAAAAATCTTGAAAAAAGAGTGGAAGAATTGACAGCTAGACTAATTAATGCAGAGAAGATCATAAACGAAATGACAGAGATGAAAACCATGACACGAGAAATACGTGACAAATGCACAAGCTTCAGTAACCGACTCGATCAACTGGAAGAAAGAGTATCAGCGATGAGGATCAAATGAATGAAATGAAGCGAGAAGAGAAACCAAAAGAAAAAAGAAGAAAAAGAAATGAACAAAGCCTGCAAGAAGTATGGGATTATGTAAAAAGACCAAATCTACGTCTGATTGGGGTGCCTGAAAGTGAGGAGGAAAATGGAACCAAGTTGGAAAACACTCTTCAGGATATCATCCAGGAGAACTTCCCCAACCTAGTAGGGCAGGCCAATATTCATATTCAGGAAATACAGAGAACGCCACAAAGATACTCCTCCAGAAGAGCAACTCCAAGACACATAATTGCCAGATTCACCAAAGTTGAAAAAAAGGAAAAAATCTTAAGGGCAGCCAGAGAGAAAGGTCGGGTTACCCACAAAGGGAAGCTCATCACACTAACAGCAGATCTCTCGGCAGAAACTCTACAAGCCAGAAGAGAGGGGGACAATATTCAACGTTCTTAAAGAAAAGAATTTTAAAACCAGAATTTCATATCCAGCCAAACTAAGTTTCATAAGTGAAGAGAAATAAAATCCTTACAGATAAGCAAATGCTTAGAGATTTTGTCACCACCAGGCCTGCCTTACAAGAGACCCTGAAGGAAGCACTAAACATGGAAAGGAACAACCGGTACCAGCCATTGCAAAAACATGCCAAAATGTAAAGACCATCGAGGTTAGGAAGAAACTGCATCAACTAACGAGCAAAATAACCAGTTAATATCATAATGACAGGATCAATTTACACATAACAATATTAACCTTAAATGTAAATGGACTAAATGCTCCAATTAAAAGACACAGACTGGAAAACTGGATAAAGAGTCAAGACTCATCAGTCTGCTGTATTCAGGAGACCCATCTCACATGCAGAGACATACATAGGCTCAAAATAAAGGGATGGAGGAAGATCTACCAAGCAAATGGAGAACAAAAAAAAGCAGGGATTGCAATCCTAGTCTCTGATAAAACAGACTTTAAACCATCAAAGATCAAAAGACACAAAGAAGGCCATTACATAATGGTAAAGGGATCAATTCCACAGGAAGAGCTAACTCTCCTAAATATATATGCACCCAATACAGGAGCACCCAGATTCATAAAGCAAGTCCTTAGAGACCTACAAAGAGACGTAGACTCCCATACAATAATAATGGAAGACTTCAACACTCCACTGTCAACATTAGACAGATCAACGAGACAGAAAGTTAACAAGGATATCCAGGAATTGAACTCATCTCTGCACCAAGCGGACCTAATACATCTATAGAACTCTCCACCCCAAATCAACAGAATATACATTCTTCTCAGCACCACATCACACTTATTCCAAAATTGACCACATAATTGGAAGTAAAGCACTCCTCAGCAAATGTACAAGAACAGAAATTATAACAAACTGTCTCTCAGACCACAGTGCAATCAAACTAGAACTCAGGACTAAGAAACTCAATCGAAACCGCTCAACCACACGGAAACTGAACAACCTGCTCCTGAATGACTACTGGGTACATAACAAAATGAAAGCAGAAATAAAGATGTTCTTTGAAACCAATGAGAACAAAGATACAACATACCAGAATCTCTGGGACACATTTAAAGCAGTTTGTAGAGGGAAATTTATAGCACTAAATGCCCACAAGAGAAAGCAGGAAAGATCCAAAATTGACACTCTAACATCACAATTAAAAGAAGTGGAGAGGCAAGAGCAAACACATTCAAAAGCTAGCAGAAGGCAAGAAATAACTAAGATCAGAGCAGAACTGAAGGAGATAGAGACACAAAAAACCCTCCAAAAAATCCAGGAATCCAAGAATTGTTTTTTTGAAAAGATCAACAAAATTGACAGACCGCTAGCAAGACTAATAAAGAAGAAAAGAGAGAGGAATCAAATAGATGCAATAAAAAATGATAAAGGGGATATCACCACCGACCCCACAGAAATACAAACAACCATCAGATAATACTATAAATGCATCTATGCAAATCAACTAGAAAATCTAGAAGAAATGGATAATTTCCTGGACACTTACACTCTCCCAAGACTAAACCAGGAAGAAGTTGAATCCCTGAAGAGACCTATAGCAGGCTCTGAAATTGAGGCAACAATTAATAGCCTACCCACCAAAAAAAGTCCAGGACCAGATGGATTCACAGCTGAATTCTACCAGAGGTACAAGGAGGAGCTGGTACCATTCCTTCTGAAACTATTCCAATCAATAGAAAAAGAGGGAATCCTCCCTAACTCTTTTTATGAGGCCAACATCATCCTGATACCAAAGCCTGGCAGAGACACAACAAAAAAAGAGAATTTTAGACCAATATCCCTGATGAACATCGATGCAAAAATTCTCAATAAAATACTGGCAAACCGGATCAGCAGCACATCAAAAAGCTTATCCACCATGATCAAGTGGGCTTCATCCTTGGGATGCAAGGCTGGTTCAACATTCGCAAATCAATAAACGTAATCCAGCATATAAACAGAACCAAAGACAAGAACCACATGAATATCTCAATAGATGCAGAAAAGGCTTTTGACAAAATTCAACAGCCCTTCATGCTAAAAACGCTCAATAAATTCGGTATTGATGGAACGTACCTCAAAATAATAAGAGCTATTTATGACAAACCCACAGCTAATATCATACTGAATGGGCAAAAACTGGAAAAATTCCCTTTGAAAACTGGCACAAGACAGGATGCCCTCTCTCACCACTCCTATTCAACATAGTGTTGAAATTCTGGCTAGGGCAATCAGGCAAGAGAAAGAAATCAAGTGTATCCAGTTAGGAAAAGAAGAAGTCAAATTGTCCCTGTTTGCAGATGACATGATTGTATATTTAGAAAACCCCATCGTCTCAGCCCAAAATCTCCTTAAGCTGATAAGCAACTTCAGCAAAGTCTCAGGATACAAAATTAATGTGCAAAAATCCGAAGCATTTTATACACCAGTAACAGACAAGCAGAGAGCCAAATCAGGAATCAACTTCCATTCACAATTGCTTCAAAGAGAATAAAATACCTAGGAATCCAGCTTACAAGAGATGTAAAGGACCTCTTCAAGGAGAACTACAAACCACTGCTCAGTGAAATCAAAGAGGACACAAACAAATGGAAGAACATACCATGCTCATGGATAGGAAGAATCAATACCGTGAAAATGGCCATACTGCCCAAGGTTATTTATAGATTCAATGCCATCCCCATCAAGCTACCAATGACTTTCTTCACAGAATTGGAAAAAACTGCTTTAAAGTTCATATGGAACCAAAAAAGAGCCCGCATTGCCAAGACAATCCTAGGTCAAAAGGACAAAGCTGTAGGCGTCACGCTACCTGACTTCAAACTATACTACAAGGCTACAGTAACCAAAACAGCATGGTACTGGTACCAAACAGAGAAATAGACCAATGGAACAGAACAGAGTCCTCAGAAATAATACCACACATCTACAGCCATCTGATCTTTGACAAACCTGACAAAAACAAGAAATGGGGAAAGGATTCCCTATTTAAAAATGGTGCTGGGAAAATTGGCTAGCCATAAGTAGAAAGCTGAAACTGAATCCTTTCCTTACCCCTTATACGAAAATTATTCAAGATGGATTAGAGACTTAAATGTTAGACCTAATACCATATAAATCCTAGAAGAAAATCTAGGTAGTACCATTCAGGACATAGGCATGGGCAAGGACTTCATGTCTAAAACACCAAAAGCAACGGCAGCAAAAGCAAAAATTGACACATGGGATCTAATTAAACTAAAGAGCTTTTGCACAGCCAAAGAAACTACCATCAGAGTGAACAGGCAACCTACAGAATGGGAGAAAATTTTTGCAACCTACTCATCTGACAAAGGGCTAATATCCAGAATCTACAAAGAACTCAAACAATATACAAGAAAAAAACAAACAACCCCATCAAAAAGTGGGCAAAGGATATGAACAGACATTTCTCAAAAGAAGACATCCATACAGCCAACAGACACATGAAAAAATGCTCGTCATCACTCGCCATCAGAGAAATGCAAATCAAAACCACAATGAGATACCATCTCACACCAGTTAGAATGGCAATCATTAAGAAGTCAGGAAACAATAGATGTTGGAGAGGATGTGGAGAAATAGGAACACTTTTACACTGTTGGTGGGATTGTAAACTAGTTCAACCATTATGGAAAACAGTATGGCGATTCCTCAAGGATCTAGAACTAGATGTACCATATGACCCAGCCATCCCACTACTGGGTATATACCCAAAGGATTAAATTACTCTACTACAAAGACACATGCACACGTATGTTTATTGCGGCACTATTCACAATAGCAAAGACTTGGAATCAACCCAAATGTCCATCTGTGACAGACTGGATTAAGAAAATGTGGCACTATACACCATGAAATACTATGCAGCCATCAAAAAGGATGAGTTTGCGTCCTTTGTAGGGACATGGATGCAGCTGGAAAACATCATTCTTAGCAAACTATCACAAGAAGAGAAAACCAAACACCGCATGTTGTCACTCATAGGTGGGAACTGAACAATGAGATAACTTGGACTCGGGAAGGGGAACATCACACACTGGGGCCTATCATGGGGAGGGGGGAGGAGGGAGGGATTGCATTGGGGAGTTATACATGATATAAACATTATGCACATGTACCCTAGAACTTAAAGTATAATAAAAAAATAAAAATAAATAAAAATAAAATAAAATAAAATAAAAAAGAAATTAATGGTTATAGATCTTAAAGATTTTTTTTTACTATCCCATTACAACTCCAAGATTGTGAAAAATTTGCCTTTACTGTTCCCGAATATAATAATAGAGAGCCTACTCAAAGATATCAATGGAAAGTTCTTCCTCAAGGTATGCTAAATAGTCCTACCTTATGTCAAGAGTTTGTTCATAGAGCCTTAAATCCTGTTAGATGTCAATTCCCTACTGTGTTAATATACCAATTATATGGATGATACTCTATTAGCAACTCCTGACGAAGTCCTACAAGGTCACGTTTTACAGGTCTTATAACAACAATTAACTCAATATAATTTACATATTTCTTCTGAGAAAATACAGACTCATTTTCCTATTCAATATTTGGGATACCTTTTAGCAAAAAAAAATATTAGACCTCAAAAGATTCAAATTCGAAGAGATCAACTTTTGACTCTTAATGATTTTCAAAAATTGCTAGGAGACATAAATTGGCTTTGCCCCATCTTAGGCATCCCTACTTACAAATTGTGACATCTATTTGCTACCTTAAAAAGAGATTCAGATTGAAATAGTCCTCATCAATTATCCCCTGTAGCAAAAAAACAAAAACAAAAACAAAAAAAATTGTCATTTGTAGGAAATAGTAAAGCTCACCTTGATTATATTGCACCCAATCTTCCACTTTCGTTGTGTCTTTTTCATACTCCCCATTCGCCAACGGCCATTTTACACCAAGATAATAATATTCTAGAGTGGCTGTTTTTGGCTAATAAAACCATTAAAAAAAATTCACCTCTATTGAAAACTCATGAAGGTTGGCAAGTGGCTTGTGCTGAGTATACTGGTTCTTTTTCTCGGCATTATCCTAGTAATAAATTATTTTATTTTCTGCAACAATCTTCTTTACTGCCATATAATCCTATCTCTTACACTCCAGTTAAAGGTCCCATCTTTTTTACTGATGCTTCAAGCAATGGAAAGGCTGGATACTGGACTTCAGACAATTCAAAAATTTCTCACTATCCATTTGAATCAGTACAACAAGGAGAACTTTTTGCCATTCTTATGGTTCTACAAGACTGGCCTCAAACCCCTTGTAATATAGTTACTGATTCCCAACATGCTGTATATGTAACTAAATATATTTCTCAGACTTCTTTACCACTATTTCCTCAAACTCCTTTACAAAAATTATTTACTTTATTATTTGTAACTCTTACTTCTAACGGGCTCAGGATGAGCACCAACTACATCATACTAATAGTTTAGGATTCAACAAAATCACTTTTGGCAAATGGATGTAACATGTTCCTTCCTTTGGTCGTTTAAAATATGTTCATCATACTATTGATACGTGGTCACATTTCCAGTGGGCTATGCCATTACCCTCTGAAAAGGCTTACTCTGTTATTACTCATTTACTTACTTGCTTTGCAGTTATGTGAGTCCCTGCTAAATTAAAAACTGATAATGCCTGTACTTACTGCTCTCGCAAATTGGCTGCCTTCGTCTCTTTATACCATATTCATCATTCCACTGGTATTCCATTTAACAGTCAAGGTCAAGCAATTATTAAAAGAGCCAATGCTACCCTAAAATTACAACTTTTAAAACAAAAAGGTGGAAATGGGCTAGATTCCCCAAAACATCAAATTCTGAAAGCCCTTTTTACTTTAAATTTTCTCAACCATTGGCGTCAATTACAGCAGTCTGCAGCAGTGAAACATTTTCAACAGCCTTTAGAAAAGCCACAAAACAGTAATCTGTGGGTGTATTATCCTTCATTACGAGGGAAATATTTAAAAGGAAATGTTTTACAATGGGGCCGAGGCTATGCTCTTGTCCGTACAGGTGCTGGAGATGAGTGGTTTCCATCTCGACGGTTGAAACAGTGCCATGGTGAAGAGGAGCCAATCTGAAGAGCTCCTGAAGGAATTCCAGGAGCTAAATCTGAATGCTTAGAGAACATTCACCTTCGGAACTCAGCGTGTGGAACCCCTGACTTGGGCACAACTGAAAAAGCTTACTCAGGAAACTGAAGAGGTTGTTCAACAAGCTGGGCAGCCCAAAACCCCACTGACTCTATTCCTCGCTATGCTGGCTGTAGTAAATTGTCAGGTAACGGCTGGAGAATTTACATACTGGGCTTATATTCCTTTTCCACCCTTATATCAAGGTGTGGCCTGGGGAGACAGAGAAGTCCCTGTATTTACTAATGATACTGCTTGGATGCCATCGCCTTTTTTAAACCAGGATCCTGAATTAGACACTGGCACAGTAAATAGTTCATATCAATTTGGAGTTGAAGGGTTACCTATATGTCTTGGGAGTAGTCCACATTGTCTGCATCTTTCTCATGAGGCTTGGGCTGTTTGCTATAACCATAGTCATATCTCTGCCTTTACTATGATTGTTGTGGCTCAAAGTTTTAAGTATAATCATACTGCAGTACTTAATAAAACTCTGCCAACTACATTATCTTATGCTCTATCCCCGATGTGTCCAGAGGTGTTTCCCAATTAGAGTGAACTAGGTGTAGAGGTAGTGGGCCACGATTATTATTAGAAGTAAAAGGAAAAAGTCGTAATGACCTTATCACAGATTGGAGTGTACATGGAGATTTTCAAACTAATTTAGTCATGTCAACCTACGTTGGCATAAAGGTAATCACAGCTTTGCTGCAGATGGCAACGAAACTATTATTTGGTGTGATGGTGGTCTATCACCCCCTATGCCACATTTGGCTAATACTTTACAAATACAAAGTCATATTTGGAAGTTGCTAGCTGCTGGTAAACCAATGTTCACTTTCACGGGAAACATGTCCTTAAATCTTACTAATATTGCTAACCCTTTCCATATATCTTTGCATCTAAATAGTTCTAGATATGTTATTGCATGTGTAAAAAAGCCTTATTTGTTGTTGACAGAAATTTTTAAATGGGATAATAATACAGGGGTAGTTAACTGTACAAACAACTGTACATTCTTAAGTTGTATAAATACTACTTGGTGGAATAATAATTGGAATGAGTCTCACTCAGATTTATATATGCTAAGAGCCAGAAAAGAAATCTGGCTACCTGTAAACTTAACACATACTTGGAGTGAATCTGATGGGGTTACTCAAATTTACAAGGTTATGCAAGATCTTGTTCACCACAGTCAGAGGATGGTTGGAACCGTCGTGACGACAGCGATAGGACTTGTAGCAATTGCTTCCACCACCGCTGTTGCTGGATTAGGTCTACACCAGAGTATACAAAATGCAGAATTTGTGCAACAATGGCATGAACAATCACATTTGTTATGGCAGCAGCAATGAGACATAGATGCTCAATTGACTGAACGAGTGGATAATCTGGAGCAAGTGGTTTCTTGGTTGGGAGGTCAGCTAACAGTGTTGAATACCCGAGCTTTGTTGAAATGTGATTGGAATACTACCCAATTTTGAATTACTCCTGTTCCTTTTAAAAGCATTGTACATAATTGGACTGAGATAAAGAGACTTTTAATTGGTCATAATAATCTTTCCCTAGAAATACAAGAATTAACACAGAACATTTCTGAAACATTTCGCAATCAGTTACCATTGTTGACTGGTGCAGATTTGATGACTGATATCACACAGTTTGACGTCTTTGAACCCTATGAGCCCTGTAAAAACCTTGCTGACTTCTGTTTCTAGCAATGTATTGATTGTTGTTCTTGCTTTTGTCATTTTCACAGTCTGCTGTAGATGGTGCCAGAGGGCAAGCACTGAAACTCAGTGAGCCCAACATGTAATGATGGTTTTGAAAGAAATTCAAACTTGTAAATAAAGAAAGGGGAAATGTAGAGGACTATGTGCTTGTGAATGAGATGTAACGGATAAGTCCTGCACTTGCAAACGAACTAGGGCATTTCTGATAAGTCCTGCTCTTGCAAACGAAGCAGGGTGTTCCTTCCCTTTATGCAGGGAGGACAAAGGAGCTAGCTGCAAACGGCAGACCCTGGGGGCTTGTTTATGTGTAAACATCTTGAAAATCCAGAAAGTCAGGGAAAGGTCAGAAAAACAACAATGTGTCTTGTGACTTGGCAACTTTCCACAAACGAATGTATAAAACAAAGCAGAGCATGCCATTCGGGGCAGCCACCATGTTTGTCTTGCCCTGTGTTGTCTTGTGTGTTCGTTCCTTTGTTTAGGAAACACACGGACCCCAAAAGCAGATTTCAAGGAAACTATGTTAGCAAACTGCTCAATGAAGAGGAAAGTGTATCTCTGTGAGTTGCATTCACACATCACAAAGCAGTTTCTCAGAAAGTTCCTTTCACGTTTTGAGCTGAAAATATTTCCTTTGTCACCATAGGCTTCATTGCACTAA
The DNA here is from genome assembly GCF_009764315.1 of Trachypithecus francoisi. Classification (NCBI taxonomy): domain Eukaryota; kingdom Metazoa; phylum Chordata; class Mammalia; order Primates; family Cercopithecidae; genus Trachypithecus; species Trachypithecus francoisi. The sequence continues at coordinate 96,274,091 of NW_022681456.1, read as the reverse complement.
GAAATGTCCTATTGCAGATTTCAAGAAAACTGTGTTAGCAAACTGCTCAATTAAGAGGAAAGTGTATCTATGTGAGTTGCATTCACACATCACAATGCAGTTTCTCAGAACACTTCTTTCCAGTGTTTGTCTGTGGATATTTCCTTTTTCACCATAGGCCTCAATGTGCTCCCAAATATCACTTTACAGATTCCATGAACACAGTGTTAGCAAACTGCTAGAGGAAGGAAAAGGTGAATCTCTGTGTGATGAATTCACACATCAGAAAGCAAGTTCTCAGAATGCTTCCTTCTAGTTATTATCTGAGGACACTTCCTTTTTCACCATAGGCCTCAATGCGCTCCCAAATATCATGTTACAGATTCCACGAGAACAGTGTTAACAAACTGCTTCATCAAGACAAAGTTGTAACTCTGTGAGGGGAATTCATATATCACAAAAAAGTTTCTTAGAAAGCATCTTTCACGTTTTTTTCTGTCCATAATTCCTTTGTCCTTATATTCTAAAAAGCAATCCGAAATATCAGTTCTCAGATTCCACAGAAACAGGGCTAACAAACAGCTCCAAGAAATACAGGTGTGACTCACTAAGTTGAACCTACACATCACAAAGCAGTTTCTCAGAAAGCTTCTTTCTACTTTTTAATCTCAGGATATTTCCTTTGTCACAGTAGGCTTCATTGCACTAAGAGGTATACTATTGTAGGTTTCAAGAAAAGTGTGTTAGCAAACTGATGAAAGAAGAAGAAAGAGTATCTCTGTGAGCTGAATTCACACATCACATGGCAGTTTCTCAGAAAGCTTCTGTCTATTTTTTATCGGAGGATATTTCCTTTGTCACCTAAAGCTTCATTGCACTAAGAAGTGTCCTATTGCAGATTTCATGAAAACTGTGTAAGCAAACTGCTTAATAAAGAGGAAATTGAATCTCTGTGAGTTGAATTCACACATCACAAAGCAGATTCTCACAAAGTTTCTTTCCCATTTTTTGCTGAAGATATTTCCTTTTTCACCATAAGCTTCATTGCACTAAGAAATGTCCTATTGCAGATTTGAAGAAAACTCTGTTAGCAAACTGGTCAATGAAGAGGAAAGTGTATCTATGTGAGTTGCATTCACACATTACAATGCAGTTTCTCAGAATGCTTCTTTCCAGTGTTTATCTGTGGATATTTCCTTTTTCACCATAGGCCTCAATGTGATCCCAAATATCACTTTACAGATTCCACGAACACATTGTTAGCAAACTGCTACAGGAAGGGAAAGGTAAATCTCGCTGTGATGAATTCACACATCGGAAAGCAAGTTCTCAGAACACTTCTTTCTAGTTATTATCAGAGGATACTTCCTTTTTAACCATAGGCCTCAATCTGCTCCTAAATATCACTTTCCAGATTCCACGAGAACAGTGTTTGCAAACTGCTTCATGAAGACTAAGTAGGACTCTGTGAGGTGTATTCATATACAACAAAGAAGTTTCTCAGAAAGCTTCTTTCACGTTTTTATCTGTGGATAAATCCTTTCTCCATATACTCTCAAAAGCACTCAGAAATATCAGTTCTCAGATTCCTCAGAAACAGGGCTAGCAAACGGCTCCACGAAACATAGATGTAACTCACTGAATTGAACTGACACATCACAAAGCAGTCTCTCAGAAAGCTTCTTTCTAGTTTTTATCTGAGGATATTTCCTTTGTCAGGAGAGGCTACATTGGTTAAGAAGTATCCAATTGCAGATATCGACAAAACTGTGTTAGCCAACTGATCAAACAAGAGGAAAGTGTATGTCTGTGAGTAGAATTCACACATCACATAGCAGTTTACCAGAAAGCTTCTTTCTACTTTTTATCTACGGATATTTCCTTTGTCACTATAAGTTTCATTGCGCTAAGAAATGTCCTGTTGCAGATTCCAAGAAAACTGTGTTAGCAAACTGCTTAATGAAGAGGAAAGTGTATCTCTGTGATTTGAATTCACACATCACAAAGCAGTTTCTCCTAAAGCTTCTTTCTCGTTTTTAGGTGAGGACATTTCCTTTGTCACCATAAGCTTCATTGCCCTAAGAAATGTCCTATTGCAGATTTCAAGAAAACTGTGTTAGCAAACTGCTCAATGAAGAGGAAAGTGTATCTCTGTGAGTTGTATTCACACATCACAATACAGTTTCTCAGAACGCTTCTTTCCAGTTTTTCTCTGTGGATATTTCCTTTTTCACCATAAGCCTCAATGTGCTCCCAAATAGCACCTTACAGATTCAACGAAAACAGTGTTAGCAAACTGCTACAGGAAGGGAAAGGTGAATCTCTCTGTGATGAATTCACAGAACAGAAAGCAAGTTCTCAGAACCCTTCTTTCTTGTTATTATCTGAGGATGTTTTCTTTTTCACCATAGGCCTCAATGCGCCCCCAAATATCACGTTGCAGATTCCAAGAAACAGTGTTAGCAAACTGCTTCATGAAGACTAATTGTAACTCTGTGAGGTGAATTCATATATCACAAGGAAGCTTCTCAGAAGGCTTTTTTTCACGTTTTTATCTGTGGATACTTCCTTTGTCCTTATAATCTCAAAAGCAATCGGAAGTATCAGTTCTCAGATTCCACAGAAACAGTGAAAAAAAACGGCTCCAAGAAATACAGGTGTAACTCACTGAGTGGAACCCACATATCAAAAAGCAGTTTGTCAGAAAGCTTCTTTCTAGTTTCTGTCTGAGGATATTTCTTTTCTCACCATAAGCTTCATTGCACTAAGAAGTGTCCTATTTCAGATTTCAAGGAAACTGTGTTAGCCAACTACTCAATGAAGAGGAAAGTGTGTCTCTGTGAATTGAATTCACACATCATGAAGCAGTTTCTCAGAAAACTTTTTTTCTAGTTTTTATAAGGGATATTTCCTTTGTCATGGTAGGCTTCATTGCACTAAGAAGTATACGATTGCAGATTTCAAGAAAACTGTGTTAGCGAACCGATCAAAGAAAAGGAAGGCGTATCTCTGAGAGTTGAATTCACACATCACAGAGCAGTTTCTCAGAAAGCTTCTTTCTACTCTTTATCTGAGGATATTTTCTTTGTCACCATAGGTTTCATTGCGCTAAGAAGTGTCCAATTGCAGATTTCAAGAAAACTGTGCTAGCAAACTGCTCAATGAAGAGAAAAGTATATCTCTGTGAGTTGAATTCACATATCTCAAAGCAGTTTTTCAAAAAGCTTCTTTCTTATTTTTAGCTGAGGATATATCCTTTGTCACCGTAAGCTCCATTGCACTAAGAAATGTCCTATTGCAGATTTCAAGAAAACTGTGTTAGCAAACTGCTCAGTGAAGAGGAAAGTGTATTTCTGTGAGTTACATTCAGGCGTCACAATGCAGTTTCTCAGAATGCTTTTTTCCAGTTTTTCTCTGTGGATATTTCCTGTATCACCATAGGCCTCAATGTGCTCCCAAATACCACTTACAGATGGCACGAACAAAGTGTTAGCAAGCTGCTACAGGAAGGTAAAGGTGAATCTCTCTGTAGTGAATTCACACATCAGAAAGCAAGTTCTCATAAGGCTTCTTTCCAGTTATTATCTGAGGATACTTCCTTTTTCACCATAGGCCTAATGCGTTCCCAAATATCACATTGCAGATTCCATGAGAACAGTGTTAGCAAACTGCTTCATGACTACTAAGTTATAACTCTGTGAGGTGAATTCATATATCATGAAGACGTTTCTCAGAAAGCTTCTTTCACCATTTTATCTGTGGATACTTCCTTTGTCCTTATACTCTCAAAAGCAATCTGAAATATCAGTTCTCAGATTCCACAGAAACAGGGTTAGCAAACGGTTCCACGAAATACAGGTATAAGTCACTGAGTTGAACCCACACATCACAAAGCAGTTTCTCAGAAAACTTTTGTTCAAGTTTTCATATGGGATAATTCCTTTGTCACGGTACACTTCATTGCGCTAAGAAGTATCTCATTGCAGATTTCAAGAAAACTGTGTTAGCAAACTGATCAAAGAAAAGGAAGGCGTATCTCTATGAGTTGAATTCACACACCACAGAGCAGTTTCTCAGAAAGCTTCTTTCTACTTTTTATCTGAGGATATTTCCTTTGTCACCATAGGTTTCATTGCGCTAAGAAGTGTCCAATTGCAGATTTCAAGAAAAGTGTGTAAGCAAACTGCTCAAGGAAAAGAAAAGTGTGTTTCTGTGAGTTGCATTCACACATCAAAATGCAGTCTCTCAGAACGCTTCTTTCAGGTTTTTCTCTGTGGATATTTTCTCTTTCACCATAGACTTCAATGCACTCCCACATATGACTTTACAGATTCCACAAACACAATGTTAGCAAACAGCTACAGTAAGGGAAAGGTGAATCTCTCTGTGGTGAATTCACACATCAGAAAGCAAGTTCTCAGAACGCTTCTTACTTGTATTATCTCAGGATTGTTCCTTTTTCACCAGAGGCCTCAATGAGCTCCCAAATATTACGTTGCAGATTCCACGAGAACAGTGTTAGCAAACCTCTTCATGAAGACTCAGTTGTAACTCTGTGAGATGAATTTGTATATCACAAAGAAGTATCTCAGAAAGCTGCTTACACGTTTTTATCTGTGGATACTTCCTTTGTCCTTATACTCTCAAAGGCAATCCGAAATATCAGTTCTCAGATTCCACAGAGACAGGGCTAGCAAACGGCTCTATGAAATACATGTATAATTCACTCAGTTGAACCGACACATCACAAAGCAGTTTCTCAGAAAGCTTCTTTCTAGTTTTTGTCTGAGGATATATTCTTTTTCACGGTACGCTTCATTAAGTTGAGAAGTATCTGATTGCAGATTTCAAGAAAACCCTGTTAGCAAACTGATTAAAAAAGAGGAAAGTGTGTCTCTGTGAGTTCAATTCAAATATCACATAACAGTTTCTCAGAAAGTTTCTTTCTACTTTTTATCTGAGAATATTTCCTTTGTCACCGTAGGCTTCTTTGCACTAAGAAGTGTCCTATTGCAGATTTCAAGAAAACTGTGTTAGCAAACTGCTCAATGAAGAGGAATGTGTATCTCTGTGAGTTGATTTCACATATCTCAAAGCAGTCTCTCAGAAAGCTTCTTTCTCGTTTTCAGCTGAGGATATTTCCATTGTCACCTTAATCTTCATTTCGATAAGAAATGTACTCTTGCAGATTTCAAGAAAACTGCGTTAGCAAACTGCTCAATGAAGAGGAAAGTGTATCTCTGTGAGTTGCATTCAGACATCACAATGCAGTTTCCGAGAATGCTTCTTTCCACTTTGTATCTGTGGATATTTCCTTTTTCACCTTAGGCCTCAATGTGCTCTCAAATATCACTTTGCAGATTCCACGAACACAGTGTCAGCAAACTGCTACAGGAAGGGAAAGGTGAATCTCTCTGTGGTGAATTCCCACATCAGAAAACAAGTTCTCAGAATGCTTTTTCTAGTTATTATCCTGAGGATATTTCCTTTTTCACCATAGGTCTCAATGAGCTCCAAAATATCATGTTGCAGATTCCACGAGAACAGTGTTAGCAAAATGCTTAATGAACACTGAGTTGGAAATCTGTGACGTGAATTCACATATCACTAAGAAGTTTCTAGGAAAGCTTCTTTGACGTCTTCATTTGTGAATACTTCCTTTATCAATAAACACTCAAAGGCAATCCGAAATATCAGTTCTCAGATTCCACAGAAAGAGCGCTGGCGAACAGCTCCATGAAATACAGGTGTAACTCACTGAGTTGAACCCACACATCAGAAAGCAGTTTCTCAGAAAGCTTCCTTCTAGGTTTTATCTGAGGATATTTTCTTTGTCACGGTAAGCTTCATTGCGCTAAGAAGTAGCCAATTGCAGATTTCAAGAAAACTGTTAGCAAACTGATCAAAGAAGAGGAAGGCGTATCTCTGTGAGTTAAATTCACATATCACATAGCAGTTTTTCAGAAAGCTTCTTTCTCGTTTTTAGCTGAGGATATTTCCTTTGTCACCGTAGGCTTCATTGCACTAAGAAGTATCCTATTGCAGATTTCAAGAAAACTGTGTTAGCAAATTGATTAATGAAGAGGAATGTATTTCTCTGTGAGTTGAATTCACACACCACAAAGCAGTTTTTCAGAAAGCTTCTTTCTCGTTTTTAGCTGAGGATATTTCCTTTTTCACCATAAGCTTCATTGCGGTAAGTAATGTCCCATTGCAGATCTCAAGAAAACTGTGTTGGCGAAGTGCTCAATGAAGAGGAAAGTGTATCTCTCTGAGTTGCATTCGCACATCACAATGCAGTCTCTCAGAACGCTTCTTTCCAGTTTTTATCTGTGGATATGTTATTTTTCACCATAGGCCTCAATGTGCTCCCAAATATCACTTTACAGATTCCATGAACACAGCGTTAGCAAACTGCTACAGGAAGGGAAAGATGAATCTCTCTGTGATGAATCCACACATCTGAAAGCAACTGTTCAGAACGTTTCTTTCTAGTGATTATCTGAGGAAAATTCCTTATTCACTGTAGGCCTCAATACATTCCTTAATATCACCTTGCGCATTCGATGAGAACAGTGTTAGCAAACTGCTTTATGAAGACTACGTTGTAACTCTGTGAGATGAATTCGTATATCACAAAGAAGTTTCTCAGAAAGCTTCTTTCACGATTTTATCTGTGGAAACTTCCTTTGTACTTATACTCTCAAAAGCAATCCGAAATATCAGTTCTCAGATTCCACAGAAACAGGGATAGCAAACAACTCCAAGAAATACAGGTGTAACTCACCGAGTTGAACCCACACATCACAAAGGAGTTTCTCAGAAAGCTTCTTTCTAGTTTTTATCTCAGGATATTTCCTTTGTCATGGTAAGCTTCATTGGGCTAAGAAGTATCCGATTGCAGATTTCAAGAAAACTGTGTTAGCAAACTGTTCAAAGAAGAGGAACGTGTGGCTGGGCGTGGTGGCTCAATCCTGTAGTCCCAGCACTTTGGGAGGCCGAGACGGATGGATCACGAGGTCAGGAGATAGAGATCATCCTGGCTAACAAGGTGAAACCCCATCTCTACTAAAAAATACAAAAATCTAGCTGGGTGAGGTGGCAGGCACCTGTAGTCCCAGCTACTCAGGAAGCTGAGGCAAAAAAAAAAAAAAAAAGAAGAGGAACGTGTATCTCTGTGAGCTGAATTGACACATCACATAGCAGTTTCTCTGAAACCTTCTTTCCACTTTTTATCTGAGGATTTTCCTTTGTCACCATAGGCTTCATTGCACTAAGAACTGTCCTAATGCAGATTTCAAGAACACTGTGTTAGCAAACTGCTAAATGAAGAGGAAAGTGTATCTCTGTGACTTACATTCACACATCACAATGCAGTTTCTCAGAAGGCGTCTTTCCAGTTTTTATCTGCGGATATTTCCTTTTTCACCATAGGCCTCAATGTGCTACCAAATATCACTTTACAGATTCCACGAACACAATGATAGCAAACTGCTAAAGGAAGGGAAAGGTGAATCTCTTTGTGATGAATTCACACATCAGAAAGCAAGTGTTCAGAACGCTTCTTTCTAGTTATTATCTCAGGATACTTCCTTTTTCACCATAGGCCTCAATGCACTCCCAAATATCACGTTGCAGATTCCACAACAGTGTTAGCAAACTGCTTCATGAACACTAAGATGTAACTTTGTGAGGTGCATTCATATATCACAAAGAAGTTTCTTAGAAAGCTTCTTTCACGTTTTTAACTGTGGATACTTCCTTTGTCCTTATATTCTCAAAAGTAATACGAAATATCAGTTCTCAGATTCCACAGATACAGGGCTAGCAAACGGCTCCACGAAATACAGGTGTAACTCACTCAGTTGAACCCAAACATCACAAAGCAGTTTCTCAGAAAGATTCTTTGTAGTTTTTATCTGAGGATATTTCCTTTGTCATTGTAACCTTAATTGCACTAAGAAGTATCCGATTGCAGATTTCAAGAAAACTGTGTTATCAAACTCATGAAAGAAGAGGAAAGTGTATCTCTGTGAGTTGAATTCACACATCACATAGCAGTTTCTCAGAAAGCTTCTTTCTACTGTTCATCTGAGGATATTTCCTTTGTCACCATAGGCTTCATTGCACTAAGAACTGTCCTAATGCAGATTTTAAGAACACTGTGTTAGCAAACTGCTCAATGAAGAGGAAAGTGTATTTCTGTGAGTTATATTCACATATCACAGTGCAGTTTCTCAGAAGGCTTCTTTCCAGTTTTTATCTGTGGATATTTCCTGTATCACCATAGGCCTCAATGAGCTACCAAATATCACTTTACAGATTCAACGAACACAGTGATAGCAAACTGCTACAGGAAGGGAAAGGTGAATCTCTTTGTGATGAATTCACACATCAGAAAGCAAGTGTTCAGAACGCTTTTTTCTAGTTATTATCTGAGGATACTTCATTTTTCACCATAGGCTTCAATGCACTCCCAAATATCACGTTGCAGATTCCACGAGAACAGTCTTAGCAAACTGCTTCATGAACATTAAGATGTAACTTTGTTAGGTGAATTCATATATCACAAAGAAGTTTCTCAGAAAACTTTTTTCACGTTTTATCTGTGGATACTTCCTTTCTCCTTATACTCTCAAAAGCAATCCGAAATATCAGTTCTCAGATTCCACGAAAACAGGGTTAGCAAACGGCTCCAAGAAATACAGGTGTAACTCACTGAGCTGAACCCACACATCACAAAGCAGTTTCTCAGACAGTTTCTTTCTAGTTTTTATCTGAGGATATTTCCATTGTCACAGTAGGCTTCATTGTGCTAAGAAGTATCCGATTGCAGATTTTAAGAAAACTGTGTTAGCAAACTGATCAAAGAAGAGGAAAGTGTATCTCTGTGAGATGAATTCACACATCACATAGTAGTTTCTCAGAAAGCTTCTTTCTCCTTTTTAGCTGAGGATATTTCCTTTGTCACCATAGACTTCATTGTGCTAAGAAGTATTCTATTGCAGATTTTAAGAAAACTGTGTTAGCAAACTGATCAAAGAAGAGGAAAGTGTATCTCTCTGAGTTGAATTCACACATCACAAAGCAGTTTCTCAGAAAGCCCCTTTCGCGTTTTTAGCTGAGGATATTTCCTTTGTCACTGTAAGCTTCATTGCGCTAAGAAGTGTCCTATTGCAGATTTCAGGAAAACTGTGTTAGTAAACTGCTCAATGAAGAGGAATATGTATCTCTGAGAGTCGCATTCACACATCACAATGCAGTTTCTCAGAACACTTCTTTCCAGTTTTTATCTGTTGATATTTCCTTTTTCACCATAGGCCTCCCTGTGTTCCCAAATATCACTTTACAGATTCCACGAACACAGTGTTAGCAATCTGCTACAGGAAGGGAAAGGTGAATCTCTCTGTGATGAATTCACACATCAGAAAGCTATTGTTCAGAATGCTTCTTTCTAGTTATTATTTGAGGATTCTTCATTTTTCACCATAGGCCTCAAAGCGCTCCCAAATATCACATTGCAGATTCCACGAGAATACTGTTAGCAAACTGCTTCATGAAGACTAAGTGGTGACTCTGTGAGGTGAATTCATATATCACAAAGAAGTTTCTCAGAAAGCTCCTTTCACGATTTTATCTGTGGATACTTCATTTGTGCTTATTCCCTCAAAAGCAATACGAAATATCAATTCTCAGATTCCACAGAGACAGAGCTAGCAAACGGCTCCACGAAATACATATGTAACTCACTCAGTTGAACCCACACATCAAAATGCAGTTCCTCAGAACGATTCTCTCCAGTTTTTCTCTGCGGATATTTCCTTTTTTGCCATAGATCACAATGTGCTCCGAAATGTCACTTTACAGATTCCACGAACACAGTGTTAGCAAACTGCTATAGGAAGGGAAAGGTGAATCTCTCTGTGATGAATTCACACGTCAGAAAGCAAGTTCTCAGAACGCTTCTTTCCAGTTATTATCTGAGAGTACTTCCTTTTTCAACATAGGCCTCAATGCGCTGCCAAATATCATGTTGCAGATTCCACGAGAACAGTGTTAGCAAACTGCTTCATGAAGACTAAGTTGTAATTCTGTGAGGTGAATTCACATGTCACAAAGAAATTTCTCAGAAAGCTTCTTTCACGTTTTTATCTGTGGATACTTCCTTTGTCTTTATATTCTCAAAAACAATCCGGAATATCAGTTCTCATATTCCACAGAAACAGCAGTAGTAAACGGCTCCATGAAATACAGGTGTAACTCACTGAGTTGAACCCACACGTCACAAAGCAGTTTCTCAGAAAACTTCTTTCTACTTTTTATCTGAGTATATTTCCTTTGTCACCATAGGCTCCATGGCACTAAGAAGTGTCCTATTGCAGATTTCAAAAAAACTGTGTTAGCAAACTGCTCAGTGAAGAGGAAAGTGTATCTCTGTGAGTTGCATTCACACGTCACAGTGCAGTTACTCAGAACGCTTCCTTCCAGTTTTTCCCTTCCAGTTTTTATCTGTGGCTATTTCCTTTTTCACCACAAGCCTCAATGTGCTCCCAAATATCACTTTACAGGTTCCACAAATACAGTGTTAGCAAACTGCTACAGGAAGGGAAAGGTGAATCTCTCTGTGATGAATTCACACATCACCAAGCAAGTGTTCAGAACGCTTGTTTCTAGTTATTATCTGGGGATACTTCTTTTTTCACCATAGTCCTCAATGTGCTCCCAAATATCACATTGCAGATTCCACGAGAACACTGTAGGCAAACTGGTTCATGAAGATTAAGTTGTGACTATGTGTATTGAATTCACCTATCACAAAGAAGTTTCTCAGAAAGCTTCTTTCACGATTTTATATGTGGATACTTCCTTTGTGCTTACACTCTCAAAAGCAATCCGAAATTTCAGTTCTCAGATTCCACAGAGACAGGGCTAGCAAACGGCTCCACGAAATACATATGTAACTCACTCAGTTGAACCCACACATCACAAAGCAGTTTCTCATAAAGCTTCTTTCTAGTTTTTATCTGAGGATATTTCCTTTGTCACGGTAGGCTTCATTACACTAAGAAGTATCCGATTGCAGATTTCAAGAAAATACTGTTATCAAACTCATGAAAGAAGAGGAAAGTGTATGTCTTATGGGTCAAATTCACCCATCACATAGCAGTTTCTCAGAAAGGTTCTTCTACTTTTTATCTGAGGATATTTCCTTTGTCACTATAGGCTTCATTCCGTTAAGATGTGTCCTATTGCAGATATCAAGAAAACTTTGTTAGCAAACTGCTCAATGAGGAGGAAAGTGTATCTGTGTGAGTTTAATTGACACATCACAAAGCAGTTTCTCAGAAAGCTTCTTTCTCGTTTTTAGCTGAGGATATTTTCTTTGTCACTGTAAGGTTCATTGCGCTAAGAAATGTCCTATTGCAGATTTCAAGAACACTGTGTTAGCAAACTTCTCAATGAAGAGGAAAGTGTATGTCTGTGAGTTGCATTCACTCATCACAATGCAGTTTCTCAGAACGCTTCTTTGCAGGTTTTCACTGTGAATATTTCCTTTTTCACCGTGGGCCTCACTGTGGTCCCAAATATCACTCTACAGATTCCAGGAACACAGTGTTAGCAAACTGCTACAGGAAGGGAAAGGTGACTCTCTCTGTGATGAATTCACACATCAGAAAGCACGTGTTCAGAACGCTTCTTTCTAATTTTATCTGAGGACACTTCATTAATCACCATAATCCTCAAAGCATTCCCAAATATCACGTTGCCGATTCCACAAGAACACTGTTAGCAACCTGCTTCATGAAGACTAAGTTGTGACTGTGTGAAGTGAATTCATATATCACAAAGAAGTTTCTCAGAAAGCTCCTTTCACGATTTTATCTGTGGATACTTCCTTTGTGCTTATACTCTCAAAAGCAATCCGAAATTTCAGTTCTCAAATTCCACAGAGATAGGGCTAGCAAACGGCTCCATGAAATACAGATGTAATTCTTTCCATTGAACCCACACATCACAAAGCTGTTTCTCAGAGAGTTTGTTTCTAGTTTTTATCTGAGGATATTTCCATAGTCACGGTAGGCTTCATTGCACTGAGAGGTTTCCAATTGCGGATTTCAAGAAAACTGTGTTAGCAAACTGATCAAAAAAGACAAAAGTGTATCTCTGTGATTTGAATTCACACATCACATAGCAGTTTCTCAGAAAGGTTCTTTCTACTTTTTATCTGAGGATATTTCCTTTGTCACTGTAGGCTTCATTGCGCTAAGAAGTGTCCTATTGCAGATTTCAAAAAAACTGTGTTATCAAACTGCTCAGTGAAGAGGAAAGTGGACCTCTGTGAGTTGCATTCACACATCATAGTGCCATTACTCAGAACGTTTCTTTCCAGTTTTTATCTGTGGCTATTTCCTTTTTCACCATAAGCCTTAATGTGCTCCCAAATATCACTTTACAGATTTCACTAACACAGTTTTAGCAAACTGCTACAGGAAGGGAAAGGTGAATCTCTCTGTGATGAATACAGACATCACAAAGCAAGTGTTCAGAATGCTTGTTTGTAGTTGTTATATGGAGATACTTCCTTTTTCACCATAGGCCTCAATGCGCTCACAAATATGACGTTGCAGATTCCAAGAGAACACTGTTAGGAAACTGCTTCATGAAGACTAAGTTGTGACTCTGTGAGGTGAATTCACCTATCACAAAGAAGTTTCTGAGAAAGCTCCTTCACGATTTTATCTGTGGATACTTCCTTTGTGCTTATACTCTCTAAAGCAATCCGAAATTTCAGTTCTCTGATTCCACAGAGACAGGGCTAGCAAACGGCTCCACGAAATACAGGTGTAACTTACTCTGTTGAACCCACAAATCACAAAGCAGTTTCTCAGAAAGTTTCTTTCTAATTTTTATCTCAGGATATTTCCTTTGTCGTGTCAGGCTTCATTGCGCTAAGAAGTATCCGATTGCAAATTTCAAGAACTCTGTGTTAGCAAACTCAAGAAAGAAGAGGAAAGTGTATCTCTGTGGGTTGAATTCACGCATCACATAGCAGTTTCTCAGAAAGTTTCTTTCTACTTTTTATCTGAGGATATTTCCTTTGTCACTGAAGGCTTCATTGGGCTAAGAAGTGTTCTATTGCAGTTTCAAGAAAACTATGTTAGGAAACTGCTCAATGAAGAGCAATGTGTATCTCTGTGAGTTTAATTCATGCATCACAAAGCAGTTTCTCAGAAAGCTACTTTCTCGTTTTAAGCTGAAGATGTTTCCTTTGTCACCATAAGCTTCATTGCGCTAAGAAATGTCCTATTGCAGATTTAAAGAATACTGTGTTAGCAAACTGGTCAATTAAGCAGAAAGTGTATCTCTGTGAGTTGCATTCTCACATCACAATGAAGTTTCTCAGAATGCTTCCTTCCAGTTTTTATCTGTGGATATTTCCTTTTTCACCATGGGCCTCACTGTGGTCCCAAATATCACTTTACAGATTCCACAAACAGATTGTTAGCAAACTGCTACAGGAAGGGAGAGGTCAATCTCTCTGTGATGAATTCACACATCAGTAAGCAAGTGTTCAGAACGCTTCTATCTACTTATTATCTGAGGAAACTTCCTTTTTCATCATAGGCCTCAATGCGCTCCCAAATATCACGTTGCAGATTGCACGAGAACACTGTTAGGAAACTGCTTCATGAAGATGAAGTTGTGACTCTGTGAGGTGAATTCATATATCACAAAGAAGTTTCTCAGAAAGCTTCTTTCACGATTATATCTGTAGATACTTCCTTTGCGCTTATACTCTCAAATTCAATCCAAAATTTCAGTTCTCAGATTCCACAGAGACACCGCTAGCAAACGGCTTCATGAAATACATTTGTAACTCACTCAGTTGAACCCACACATCACAAAGCAGTTTCTCAGAAAGCTTCTTTCTCGTTTTTATGTGAGGATATTTCCTTTGTCATGGTAGGCTTCACTGCACTAAGAAGTATCCAATTGCAGATTTCAAGAAAACTGTGTTAGCAAACTGCTCAATGAAGAGGAATGTGTATCTCTGTGAGTGGAAATCACACATCAAAAAGCAGTTTCTCAGAAAGCTTCTTTCTAGTTTTTAACTGAGGATATTTTCTTTGTCACCGTAAGCTACATTGTGCTAAGAAATGTCCTATTGCAGATTTCAAGAACACCATGTTAGCAAACTGCTCAATGAAGAGGAAAGTGTATCTCTGTGAGTTGCATTCACACATCACAATGCAGTTTCTCAGAATGCTTCTTTCCAGTTTTTATCTGAGGATATTTCCTTTTTTGCCATAGGCCTCAATGTGCTCCCAAATATCACTTTACAGATTCCACGAACACAATGTTAGCAAACTGCTACAGGAAGGGAAATGTGCATCTCTCTGTGATGAATTCACACATCAGAAAGCAAGTGTTCAGAATGCTTCTTTCTAATTATTATCTGAGGATACTTCCTTTTTCACCATAGGCCTCAATGTGCTCCCAAATATCACGTTGCATATTCCACGAGAACACAGTAACAAACTGCTTTATGAAGACTAAGTTGTAGCTCTGTAAGGTGAATTCATGTATCACAAAGAAGTTTCTCAGAACGCTTCTTTCCCGATTTTATCTGTGGATACTTCTTTGTGCTTATACTCTCAAAAGCAATCCGAAATATTAGATCTCAGATTCCACAGAAACAGGCCTAACAAACGGCTCCCTGAAATACAGGTGTAGCTCATTGAGTTGAACCTACATATCAAGAAGGAGTTTCTCAGAAACCTTCTTTCTAGTTTTTATCTGAGGATATTTCCTTTGTCATGGTAGGCTTTGTTGCGCTAAGAAGTATCCAATTGCAGATTTCAAGAAAACTGTGTTAGCAAGCTGATCAAAGAAGAGAAAGATGTATCTCTGTGAGTTGAATTCACCCATCACATAGCAGTTTCTCAGAAAGCTTCTTTCTACTTTTTATCTGAGGATATTTCCTTGTCACCGTAGGCTTCATTGCGCTAAGAAGTGTCCTATTGCAGATTTCAAGAAAACTGTGTCAGCAAACTACTGAATGAAGAGGAATGTCTGTCTCTGTGAGTTAAATGCACACATCATAAAGCAGTCTCTCAGAAAGCTTCTTTCTCTTTTTTTTTTTTTTTCGGGGGGGACGCAGTCTCGCTCTGTCGTCCAGGGTGAAGTGTAGTGGCGTGATCTCAGCTCACTTCAAGCTCCGCCTCCGAGTTTATGCCATTCTCCTGCCTCAGCCTCCCGAGTAGCTGGGACTACAGGTGCCCGCCATCTCGCCCGGCTAGGTTTTTGTATTTTTTAATAGAGCCGGAGTTTCACAGTGTAGGCCAGGATGGTCTCCATCTCCTGACCTCGTGATCCACCTGTCTTGGCCTCCCACAGTGCTGGCATTTCAGGCTTGAGCCACTGCGCCCGGCCCTTTCTAGTTTTTATCTGAGGATATTTCCTTTTTCACTGTAGGCTTCACTGCACTAAAAAGTATCCAATTGTAGATTTCAAGAAAACTGCGTTAGCAAACTTCAAGGAAGGAGAAAGTGTATCTCTGTGAGCTGCATTCACACATCACAATGCAGTTTTTCAAAATGCTTCTTTTTAGTTTTTATCTGTGGATATTTCCTTTCTCACCATAGGCTTCAATGTGCTCCAAATATCACTTTACAGATTCCATGAACACAGTGATAGAAAACTGCTACAGGAACGGAAAGGTGAAACTCTCTGTGATGAATTCACACATTTGAAAGTTCCTGTTCAGAACGCTTCTTTTACTCATTATCTGAGGATAGTTCCTTTTTCAGCATAGGCCTCAAAGCTCTCCCAAATATCACGTTGCAGATTCCACGAGAACACTGTTAGCAAACTGCTATATGAAGACTAAGTTGTATCTCTGTGAGGTGAATTCATGTATCACAAAGAAGTTTCTCAGAAAGCTCCTTTCACGTTTTTTTCTGTGGATACTTCCTTTGTCCTTATACTCTGAAAAGCAATCCGAAATATCAGTTCTCAGATTCCAAAGAAACAGGACTAGCAAAGGCTCCAAGAAATAAAGGTGTAACTCACTGAGTTGAACCCACACATCACAAAGCAGTTTCTCAGAAAGCTTCTTTCTAGTTTTTATCTGAGGATATTTCCTTTGTCACCGTAGGCTTCAATGAATTAAGAAGTGTCCTTTTGCAGATTTCAAGAAAACTGTTAGCAAACTGGTCAAAGAAGAGGAGAGTGTATCTCTGTGAGTTGAATTCACATGTCACATAGCAGTTTCCTAGAAAGCTTCTTTCTATTTTTATCTGAGGATATTTCCTTTGTGACCATAGATTTCGTTGCGCTAAGAAGTGTCCTATTGCAGATTTCAAGAGAACTGTGTTCGCAAAATGCTCAATGAAGAGGAAAGTGTATCTCTGTGTGTTGAATTCATACATCACAAAGCAGTTTCTCAGAATGCTTCTTTCTCCTTTTCAGCTGAGGATATTTCCTTTGTCACCGTAAGCTTCATTGCAGTAAGAAGTGTCCTAATGCAGATTTCAGGAAAACTGTGTTAGCAAACTGCTCAATGAAGAAGAAAGTGAATCTCTGTGAGCTGCATTCACACATCACAATGCAGTTTTTCAGAACGCATCTTTCTAGTTTTTATCTGTGGATATTTCCTTTTACACCATAGGCCTCAATGTGCTCCCAAGTATCACTTTACATATTCCACGAACACAGTGTTAGCAAACTGCTACAGGAAGGATAAGGTGAATCTGCCTGTGATGAATTCACACATCAGAAAACAAGTGTTCAGAACGCTTCTTTCGACTTATTATCTATGGATAGTTCCTTTTTCACCATATGCCTCAATGCACTCCCAAATATCACGTTGCAGATTTCACGAGAACACTGTTAGCACACTGCTTTATGAAGACTAAGTTTTAACTCTGTGAGTTGAATTCATATATCACCAAGAAGTTTCTCAGACAGCTTCTTTCATGTTTTTATCTGTGGATATTTCATTTGTCCTTATACTCTGAAAGGCAATAAATATCAGTTATCAGATTCCAAAGAAACAGGACTAGCAAAAGTCTCCATGAAATACAGGGGTAACTCACTGAATTAAACCCACACATCACAAATCAGTTTCTCAGAAAGCTTCTTTCTACATTTTAGTCGAGGATATTTCCTTTTTCACCGTAGGCTTCATTGCATTAAGAAGTGTCCTATTGCAGATTTCAAGAAAACTGTATTAGCAAACTGCTCAATGAAGAGGAATGTGTATCTCTGTGAGTTGAATTCACACCTCACAAAACAGTTTCTCAGAAAGCTTCTTTCTCGTTTTTAGCTGAGGATATTTCCTTTGTCACCGTAAGCTTCATTGCACTAAGAAATGATCTATTGCAGATTTCAAGAAAACTTTGTAAGTGAACTGCTCAATGAAGAGGAAAGTGTATCTCTGTGAGTTGCATTAATACATCACAATGCAGTTTTCTCAGAACACTTATTTCCAGTTTTTGTCTGAAGATTTTTTCTTTTAAACCATAGCCATGCATATGCTCCCGACTGAGCCCTGGTAGTGTTTTACCAAACGGGACTCACCAATCCTCTATGAAAATAAAATTGTAACTCTGCGAGTGGAATGCACACATCACAAAGCAGCTCCTTGGAATTCTACTCTCCAGGTTTTATCTGATCATATTTCCTTTTTCACCATAAGCCTCAAAGCACTTCTGAATATCACTTCACAGACTCACCTAAAAGCTTGCTAGAATACTGCTCAATGAAAACCGAAGCTTAACTGTGTGAGTGGAATTCATGTGACCCAGAGCAGTTCCACAGAAAATTTCCTTTTGGTTTTTCTCGGAGGGTACTTATTTTCAGCACATTCTTAACAGCGTTCCCAAATATCCTTTCTCAGGTTCCACAGAAAGAGTGATTTCAAACTACTCAATCCAAAGAATGATTTAACTCTATGAGATGAATACACACATCACAAAGCAGTTGCTCCTAAAGCTTCCCTCCAGTTTTCATCGGAAGACGTTTCTTTTCTCAAGTGTAGCCTCTGGGCGCCATTTAATATCTCTTCATAGATTCCTCAAAGACTTAGTTTCTAAACTGATCAATGTAGTGTAAGCTTTAACTCTCTGAAATGAGTGCACACGTCAGAGAACAGTTTGTTGGAACGTTTCTTTCTGGGTTTTATTTCAGGATATTTCACTTTTCACCATAGTCTTCAAGGCGCTGCACAATATCACTTTTTCAGTTTTACACGGACAGTGTTCAAACACTGCCTTATGAGAAAAGTGGTAAAACTCCCTCAGTGGAATACACACATCACAAAGCAGTTTCTCAGAAAGCTTCACTCCAGTTTTTATCTGAAGAAATTTACTGTTACCCCACAGACCTGAATGTGCTCCCGAATGTCACTTCACGAATCCATCCATGACGCGGTTTCAAACCTGCGTAAGGGAAAGAAAGCTTTATCTATGTGAGGTGAATAGAGGTATCTATCACAAAACAGATTCACAGAAAGCTTTCTGGTTTTTGTTTGAGGAGTTTTCCTTTTTCGCCGTAGTCGTCCATATACTTCCGAATGCAACCTGATACCTTTTTCTCCAAACAGAATTACCCAATGCTCTAGGAGAAGAAAAGTATAACTCTGTAAGTGGAATGCACACATCACAAATCAGCTCCTCGGTAACCTTCTCTCCCGTATCTATATGAAGATATCTCCATTTTCACTGAAAGCCTCAAAACGCTCCTGAGTATCGCTTAGCTGACTAACCTAAAACAGTGTTAGAATTCTGCTCAATCAAAACAGACTTAACTATGTGACTTCAAATTGCTCAATCCAAAGAATGATTTAACTCTATGAGATGAATACACATATCACAAAGAAGCTGCTCCGAAAGCTTCTCTCCAGTTTTCATCAGAAGACGTTTCCTTTCTCACAAAAAGCCTATGGGTGCTACATAATATCTCTTCACAGAATCCTCAAGGACAGAGTTTTCAAATTGGGCAATGTAGTGTATGCTGTAAGTCTTTGAAATGAATGGACACGTCAGAGAACAGTTTCGTGAAATGCTTCTTTCTGGGTTTTATTTCAGGATATTTCACTTTTTGCTTTAGTCTTCAAGGCACTTCAAAGTATCACTTTTTCAGATTTACAGGGACAGTGTTCACACACTGGGTCAAAAGAAAAGAGGTATAACTCCCTGAGCAGAATGCACACATCACAAAGCATTTTATCAGAAAGCTTCTCTCCAGTTTTTATCTGAATTTATCTCCTGTTTCCCTGCATGCTTAAATGTGCTCTGAATGTCCCTTCAGGAATCCGTCGTTGACACAGTTGCAAATCTGCATAATAGAAGGAAAGTTTTATCTATGCAAGATGAGTAGACATATCTATCCCAAAGCAGTTTCACAGAAAGTTTCATTCCAGTTTTTGTCTGAGGATATTTCCTTTTCCACCAAGGCTGTAAATATACTCCCAAATGTCCGCTTTTAGCTTTTCCTCCAAGCGGGATTCCTCAATCATCTATGAGAAGAAAAGTATAATTCTGTGAATGGAATGCACGTGTCACAAAGCAGCTCCTTGGAAATTTTCTCTCCAGGATCTATTTGAAGATATTTCCGTCTTCATCGTAAGCCTCAAAGCGTTCCCAAGTATCCCTTAGCTGACTAACGTAAAATAGTGTTAGAATACTACTGAAAACTGAAGCTTAACTGTGGGAGTGGACTTCTCGTGACCTAGAACAGTTTCACAGAAAGTTTCCTTCTTATTTTTATCGGAGGGTATTTGTTTTTCAGCGTATTTTTAAGAGTGTGGCTTAATGTCCTTTCTCAGGTTCCACAGAAACAGTGATTTCAAACTGCTTAATCCAAAGAATGATTAAGTCTTTGAGATAATTACACACATCACAAAGCAGTTGCTCCAAAAGCCTGTCTCTAGTTTTCATAGGAAGACGTGTCGTTTCTTACCAGAAGCCTCTGGGCACCACTTAATATCCCTTCCCAGATTCCTCAAAGACAGAGTTTCCAAACTGGGCAACTCAGTGTAAGCTGTAACTCTCTGAAATGAATACACACGTCAGAGAACAGCTTCTTGGAATGTTTCTTTCTGAGTTTTATTTCTGGAAATTTCACTTTTTGCCATAGCCTTCAATGCATTGCAAAATATCACTCTTTCAGTTTTACCAGAACAGTGCTCAAACACTGACTTATGAGAAAGGAGGTATAACTTCCTGAGTGGAATGAACATATCACAAAGCAGTTTCTCAGAAAGCTTCTCTCCAGTTTTTATCTGAAGATATCTCCTATTTCCCCACAGGCCCGGATGCACTCCCGAATGTCCCATCGTGAATCCATCCATGACGCAGTCTCAAAACTGTGTAATAGGAAAAAAAATCTTTTATCTCTGTGAGATGAATGGACATATCTATCACAAAGCAGTTTCACAGAAAGATTCTTTCCGGTTTTTGTCTGAGGATATTTCCTTTTTCACCATAGCTGTCCATATACTCCTGAATGTTTCCTGGTAGCTTTTTCTCCAAACAGTATTCCCCAATTTTCTATGAGAAAAAAAGAATAAGTCTGTGAGTGGAATGCACATGTCACAAAGAAGCTCCTTCGAAATCTTCTCTGCAGTATCTATCTGAAGATATTTCTGTTTTCACCGTAAGCCTCAAAGTGTGCCCCAGTGTCCCTTAGCTGATTAACCTATAATGGCATCACAATACTGCTCAATGTAAACAGAAATGTAACTGTGCGAGGGGACTTCACGTGACCTAGATCAGTTTCAGAGAAAGTTTCCTTCTGGTTTTTATCGGAGGGTACTTCTTTTTAACCATATCCCTAAGAGCGTTCCCAATTGTCTTTTTCAGTTTCCACAGAAACTGTGATTTCACACTGCTCAATTCAAAGAATGATTTATCTCTATGAGATGAATACACACAACACAAAGCAGTTGCTTCAAAAGCTTCTCTCCAGTTTTCACCAGAAGACGTTTGCTTTCTCACCACAAGCCTCTGGGTGCCAGTTAATATCCTTTCACAGATTCCTTAAAGACAGAGTTTCCAAACTAGGCAACGTAGTGTGAGCTTTAACTCTGTGAAATCAATGCACACGTCAGAGAGCAGTTCCTTGGAATGCTTCTTTCTGGGTTTTATTTCAGGATATTTCACTTTTCGCTGTAGTCTTCAATGCACTGAAAAGTATCACATTTTCACTTTTACCGGAACAGTGTTCAAATGCTGCCTTATGAGAAAACAGGTACAATGTCCTGAGTGGAATGCACACACCACAAAGCAGTTACTCAGGAAGTTTCTCTCCAGTTTTTATCTGAAGATATCTCCTATTTCCCCACAGGCCTGAAGGTGCTCCCGAATGTCTCTGCGTGAATCCGTCCATGACGCAGTTTAAAAACTGCTTAATAGAAGGAAAATTTTATCTATGTGAGATGAATAGAGGTATTGATCACAAAGCAGTTTCACCAAAAGCTTCTTTCCAGTTTTTGAGTGAGGATATTTACTTTTTACCCATAACAGTCCATATACCACCGAATGTCCCCTGGTCACTTTTTCTCCAAACGGTATTCCACAATCCTCTATGAGAAGAAGAGTATAACTCTGTGAGTGGAATGCACACGTCACAAAGCAGCTGCTCACAAACCTTCTCTCCAGTATCTATCTGAAGATATTTCCGTTTTCACTGTAAGCCTCATAGCACTCCCGAATATCCCTTAGGTGACTAACCTAAAACAGTGTCAGAATACTGCTCAGTGAAAACAGAAGCTTAATTGTGCAAGCAGACTTCACGTGACCTAGAGTAGTTTCACAGAAAATTTCCTACTGGTTTTTATCAGAAGTTAACTCTTTTTCAGCATATTCGTAGGAGCATTTCCAAATGTCCCTTCTCAGGTTCTACAGAAACTGCTTTCAAACTGCTCAATCCAAAGAATAATTTACCTTTCTGAGATGAATACACATATCACAAAGCAGTTGCTACAAAAGCTTCTATCCAGTTTTCATCGGAATATGTTTCCTTCTCACCTCAAGCCTCCAGGCGCCACTTAATATCCCTTCACAGATTCCTCAAAGACAGAGTTTCCAAACTGGGCAATGTAGTGAAAGCTTTAACTCACTGAAATGAATGCAAACGTCAGAGAGCAGTTTCTTGGAACGCTTCTTTCTGGGTTTCCTTTCAGGATATTTCAATTTTCACCATAGTCTTCATTGTGCTGTGAAATATCATTTTTTCAGTTTTACAGGAACAGGGTTCACACACTACCTTATGAGATAGGAGGTAAAATTCCCTGAATGGAATACACACATCACAAAGCATTTTTTCAGAAAACTTTTCTTCAGTTTTTATTGAAAGATATTTCCTATTTCCCCACAGGCCTGAATGTGCTCAGAAATGTCCTTTCACAAATCCATCCATGACGCAGTTTCAAAACTGCATATTAGAAAGAAAGTTTTATCTTTGTAAGATGAATAGACATATCAATCACAAAGCAGTTTCACAGAAAGCTTCTTTCCACTTTTTGTCTGAGGATACTTCCTTTGTCACCATAGCCGTTCATATACTCGCGAATGTCTCCTGGTAGACTTTTCTGCTAACTAGATTCCCCAATTCTCCCCAAGAAGAAATGCATAACTCTGTGAATAGAATGCATACATCACAAAGCAGCTCCTTGGAAATCTTTTCTGCAGTTTTTATCTGAAGATATTAACTTTTCCACCTCCCACCTCAAAGCACTCCGGAATATCACTTCGCAAACTGAACAAAAACAGTGTTATAATACTGCTCAATGAAAACAGAAGCTTAACTGTGCGAGTGGACTTCACGTGACCTAGAGAAGATTCACAGGAAGTTTCCTTCTGCTTTTTATGGGAGGGTATTTCTTTTTAAGCATATTCTTAAGAGCTTTCAGAAATGTCCATTCTCAGGTTCCATAGAAACAATGATTTCAAACTGCTCACTACAAAAAAGGATTTAACTCCACGAGATGAAAACACAAATCACAAAACAGTTTCTCTGAAAGCTTCTGTCCAATTTTTATCGGAAGACGTTTTCTTTCTTACCTCAAGCCTTCGGACACCACTATAATTTCCCTTCACAGATTCCTCAAAGACAGAGTTTCAAAACTGGGCAATTTAGGGAAAGCTTTAACTCTCTGAAATGAATGCAAACGTCCAAGAGCAGTTTCTTGGAACTCTTCTTTTTAGGTTTTATTTCAGGATATTTCACTTTTTGCCCTAGTCTTCAATGCGCTGCAAAATATCACTTTTTCAGTTTTACAGAAACAGTGGTCAAACACTGCCTTATGAGAAAAGATGTATAACTCCCTGAGTGGAATGCACACATCACAAATCAGTTACTCAGAAAGCTTCTCTCCAGTTTTTATCTGATGTTATTTCCTACTTCCCCATAGCCCTGAATGTGCTCCCGAATGTCCCCTCACGAATGCGTTGGTGATGCAGTTTCAGAACTGTGTAATAGAGACAAGTTTTTATGTATGTGAGATGAATAGACATATCTGTTACAAAGCAGTTTCACAGAAAGCTTCTTTCCAGTTTTTGTCTGAGGATATTTTATTTTTCATCATACCTGTCCATATACTCCCGATCGTCCCCTGGCAGCTTCTTCTACAAACGGAATTTCCCAATCATCTTGGAGAAGAAAAGTGTAACTCAGTGAGTGGAATGCACAATTCACAAAGCAGCTCCTCAGAAATATTCTCTCCAGTATCTACCTGAAGATATTTCCGTTTCACCGTAAGCCTCAAAGCACTCCCTAGTATCCCTTAGCTGACCAAGCTAAAAGAGTGTTTGAATACTGCTCAATGAAAACAGAAGTTTAACTGTGCGAGTGGACTTCACATGACTTAGAGCAGTTTCACAGAGTGTTTCCTTGTCTTTCTTATTGGAGGGTATTTCTTTTTCAATATATTCTTAAGAGCATTTCCAAATGTCCTTTCTCAGGTTCCACAGAAACGGTGATATCAAACTGCTCTATCCAAAGAACGATTTAACACAATGGAATGATTACACACACCACAAAGCAGTTGCTCTGAAAGCTTCTCTCCAGTTTTCATCGGAAGACATTTCCTTTCTCACCACAAGCCCAGGAGAACCACTTATTATCCCTTCACAGATTCCACAAAGACAGAGTTTCCAAACTGGACAACTCAGTGTAAACTTTAACTCTCTGAAATGAATGCAAACGTCAGAGAGCAGTTTCTTGGAACGCTTCTTTCTGGGTTTCCTTTCAGGATATTTCAATTTTCGCCATAGTCTTCCATGCACTGTGAAATATCACTTTTTCAGTTTTACAGGATCAGGGTTCACACACTACCTTATGATATAGGAGGTAAAATTCGCTGAATGGAATACACACATCACAAAGCAGTTTTTCAGAAAACTTTTCTTCAGTTTTTGTTGAAAAATATTTCCTATTTCCCCACAGGTCTGAATGTGCTCCGAAGTGTCCTTTCGCGAATCCTCCCATGACCCAGTTTCAAAACTGCGTATTAGAAAGAAAGTTTTATCTTTGTGAGATGAATAGACATATCTATTACAAGGCAGTTTCACAGAAAGCTTCTTTCCACTTTTTGTCTGAGGGTACTTCCCTTGTCACCATAGCCATTCATATACTCGCGAATGTCTCCTGGTAGACTTTTCTCCAAACTGGATTCCCCAATCCTCCCTGAGAAGAAAAGCATAACTCTGTGAATAGAATGCATACATCACAAAGCAGCTCCTCAGAAATCTTTTCTGCAGTTTTTATCTGAAGATATTAACTTTTTCACCTCAATTCTCAAAGTGCTCCCGAATATCACTTCCCAAACTGAATAAAAACAGTGTTATAATACTGCTCAATGAAAACAGAAGCCTAACTGGGCGAGTGGACTTCACGTGACCTAGAGAAGATTCACAGGAAGTTTCCTTCTGGTTTTTATGGGAGGGTATTTCTTTTTCAGCATATTCTTAAGAGCTTTCAGAAATGTCCATTCTCAGGTTCACAGAAACAGTGATTTCAAACTGCTCACTACAAACAATGATTTAACTCTATGAGATGAATACACACATCACAAAACAGTTTCTCTGTAAGCTTCTGTCCACTTTTTATCAGAACACGTTTTCTTTCTCACCTCAAACCTTCGGACGCCACTATAATTTCCCTACACAGATTCTTCAAGGACAGAGTTTCAAAACTGAGCAACATAGGGAAAGCTTTAACTCTCTGAAATGAATGCAAACGTCCAAGAGGAGTTTCCTGGAATGCTACTTTTTGGGTTTTATTTCAGGATTTTTCACTTTTTGCCCTAGCCTTCAATGTGCTGCAATATATCACTTTTTCAGTTTTACAGGAGTAGGGTTCAAACACTGTCTTATGAGAAAAGAGGTATAACTCCCTGAGTGGAATGCACACATCACAAATCAGTTATTCTGAAAGCTTCTCTCCAGTTTTTATCTGATGTTATTTCCTATTTCCCCACAGGCCTGAATGTGCCTCCGAATGTCCCTTCATGAATGCATTGGTGATGCAGTTTCAGAACTGCATAGTAGAGAGAAGTTTTTATGTATGTGAGATGAGAACACATATCTATCACAAAGCAGTTTCACAGAAAGCTTCTTTCCAGCTATTGCCTGAGGATATTTTATTTTTCATCATACCAGTCTATATACTCCCGAATGTCCCCTGGTAGCTTTTTCTACAAACAGAATTCCCCAATCATCTTGGAGAAGAAAAGTGTAACTCAGTGAGTGGAATGCACAATTCACAAAGCAGATGCTCAGAAATCTTCTCTCCAGTATCTACCTGAAGATATTTGTTTCACTGTAAGCCTCAAAGCGCTCCCTAGTAACCCTTAGCTGACCAAGCTAAAAGAGTGTTTGAATACTGCTCAATGAAAACAGAAGTTTAACTGTGCGAGTGGACGTCACGTGAGTTAGAGCAGTTTCACAGAGTGTTTCCTTGTCTTTTTTATTGGAGGGTATTTCTTTTTCAATATATTCTTAAGAGCATTTCCAAATGTCCTTTCTCAGGTTCCACAGAAACAGTGATATCAAACTGCTCAATCCAAAGAATGATTTAACACAATGGAATGATTACACACATCACAAAGCAGTTGCTCTGAAAGCTTCTCTCCAGTTTTCATCAGAAGACATTTCCTTTCTCACCACAAGCCCAGGGGAACCACTTATTATATCTTCACAGATTCCTCAAAGACAGGGTTTCCAAACTGAACAATGCAGTGTAAACTTTAATTCTCTGAAATGAATGCCCACGTCAGAGAGGAGTTTCTTGGAATTCTTCTTTCCTGGTTTTCTTTCAGGATATTTCACATTTTGCAATAGTCTTCAATTCGCTGCAAAATGTCACTTTGTCAGTTTTGCAGGAAAAGTTTTCAAACACTGCCTTATGACAAAAGAGGTATAAATCCCTGAATGAGATGCACACATCACAAAGCAGTTTCTCAGAAAGCTTCTCTGCAGTTTTTCTCTGAAGACATCTCGTTTTTCACCATATGCCTGAATGTGCTCCCGAATATCCATTCGCGAATATGTCAATGATGCAGTTTCAAAACTACGTAATAGAAAAAAGGGTTTATCTGTGTGAAATGAATGGACATATCTACCAAAAACCAGTTTCACAGAAATCTTCTTTCCAGTTTTTGTCTCAGGATATTACCTTTTTCACCATAGCCATCCATACATTCCCAAATCCGCTGGTAGCATTATTCTACAAATGGAATTCCTCGGTGCTCTATGAGAAGAAAAGTAAAACTCTGTGAGTGCAATGCACATGTCACAAGGCAGCTCCTCGGAAATCTTCTCTCCAGTATCTATCTGAAGATATTTACGTTTTCACCATAAGCCTCAAAGCACTCCTGAGTATCCCTTAGTTGACTCACCTAAAACAGGATTAGAATACTGCTCAGTGAATACAGAAGCTAAACTGTGTGAGTGGACTTCACGTGACCCAGAGTGGTTTCACAGAAAGTCTCCTTCTGGTTTTCATCGGAGTGTATTTCTTTTTCAGCATATTCTTAAGAGCGTTCCCAAATGTCCTTTCTCACCTTCCACAGAAACAGTGATATCAAACTGCTTGATCCAAAGAATGATTAGCTTTATGAGATGAATAAGCACATCACAAAGCAGTTGCTCTGAAAGCTTGTCTCCAGTGTTCATCGGAAGATGTTTCCTTTCTCACCACAAGCCTATGGGCGCCACTTCATATCTCTTCACAGATTCCTCAAACACGGAGTTTCCAAACTGGGCAATGTAGTGTAAACTTTAACTCACTGAAATGAGTGCACACATCAGAAAGCAATTTGTTGGGACACTTCTTTCTGTGTTTTATTACAGGACATTTCACTTTTCGCCATAGTCTTCAAGGCGCTTCAAAATATGGTTTTTCAGTTTCACAGGAACAGTGTTCAAACTCTGCCTTATGAAAACAGCTGGATAACACCCTGAATGGAATGCACACATCAAAAGACAGTTTCTCAGAAATCTTCTCTGCAGTTTTTATGTGAAGATATCTCGTATTTCCCCACAGGCCAGAATGTGCTCCCGAATGTCCCTTTGTGAATCCGTCATGACGTACTTTCAAAACTGTGTAATAGAAAGAAAGTTTTATCTATTTGAGATGAATAGACATATCTATCACGAAGCAGTTTCACAAAAAGCTTCTTTCTAGTTTTTTTCTCAGGATATTTCGTTTTTCACCATATCCGGCCATATAATCCCAAATGTCTCCTGGTAGCTTTTTCTCCAAACGGGATTCCCCAATCCTCTATGAGAAGAAAAGTATATCTCTGTGAGTGGAATACACACGTCACAAAGCAGCTCCTTGGAAATTTTCTCTCCAGTATCTATCTGAAGATATTTCCGTTTTCACTGTAAGCCTCAATGGGCTACTGAGTATCCATTAGTGGACTAACCTAGAACAGTGTTAGAATGCTGCTCAATGAAAACAGGAGCTCAACAGTGTAAGTGCACCTCACGTGGCCTAGAGCAGTTTCACAGAATGTTTCCTTCTGTTTTTTATTGGAGGGTGTTTCTTTTTCAGTATATTCTTAAGAGCGTACCCAAATGTCCTTTCTAAGGTTACACAAAAAAGGTGATATCAACTGTTCAATCCAAAGAATGATTTATCTCCATGAGATGAATATGCAGATCACAAAACAGTTGCTCCGAAAGCTTGTGTCGAGTTTTCATCTGAAAACGTTTCCTTTCTCACCACAAGCCTTCGGGCACCACTTAATATCCCTTCACATATTCCTCAAAGAGCAGTTTTCCAAACTTGGCAATGTAGTGTAAGCTTTAACTCTCTGAAATGAATGCACACGTCAGAGAGCAGTTTCCTGGAATACTTCTTTCTGGGTTTTATTTCAGGACAATTCACTTTTCGCCATAGTCTTCAGTGCACTGCAAGGTATTACATTTTCAGTTTTATAGGAACAGTGTTCAAACACTGCCTTATGACAAAAGAGGTATAAATCCCTGAATGAGATGCACACATCACAAAGCAGTTTCTCAGACAGCTTCTCTCCCGTTCTTATCTGGCGATATTTCCTGTTTCCCCACAGGCTGGAATGTGCAAAAAATGTCCCTTCGCAAATCCCTCCATAATGCAGTTTCAAAACTGCATAATAGAGAAAATGTTTTATCTATGTGACATGAATAGACATATCTGACACAAAGCAGTTTCACAGAAAGCTTCTTTCCAGTTTTTGTCTGAAGATATTTCCTTTTAAACCATAGCCATGCATATACTCCTGAATGAGCCCTGGTAGCGTTTACACCAAACTGGACTCGCCAATCCCCTATGAAAATAAAATTGTAACTCTGTGCGTGGAATGCACACATCACAAAGCAGCTCCTCGGAATTCTACTCTCCAGGTTTTATCTGAAGATATTTCCTTTTTCACCATAAGCCTCAGAGCACTCCCGAATATAACTTCACAGACTAACCTAAAATCTTGTTAGAATACTGCTCAATGAAAACCGAAGCTTAACTGTGCGAGTGGAATTCATGTGACCCAGAGCAGTTTCACAGAAAATTTCCTTCTGGTTTATGTCGGAGGGTAATTATTTTTGAGCACATTCCTTAGGGCGTTCCCAAATATCCTTTTTCAGGTTCCACAGAAACAGTGATTTCAAACTGCTCAATCCAAAGAATGATTTAACTCTATGAGATGAATACACACATCACACAGCAGTTGCTCCGAAAGCTTCTCTCC
This sequence comes from Trachypithecus francoisi, assembly GCF_009764315.1. Lineage (NCBI taxonomy): Eukaryota > Metazoa > Chordata > Mammalia > Primates > Cercopithecidae > Trachypithecus > Trachypithecus francoisi. The sequence continues at coordinate 96,244,873 of NW_022681456.1, read as the reverse complement.
AGTTTTCATCGGAACACGTTTCTTTTCTCAAGACTAGCCTCTGGGTGCCACTTAATATCCCTTCATAGATTCCTCAAAGACTTAGTTTCCAACTGATCAATGTAGTGTAAGCTTTAACTCTCTGAAATGAGTGCACACATCAGAGAGCTGTTTGTTGGAACGTTTCTTTCTGGGTTTTATTTCAGGATATTTCACTTTCCACCGTAGTCTTCAAGGTGCTGCACAATATCAATTTTTCAGTTTTGCACGAACAGTGTTCAAACACTGCCTTACGAGAAAAGTGGTATAACTTCCTCAGTGGAATACACACATCACAAAGCAGTTTCTCAGAAAGTTTCACTCCAGTTTGTATCTGAAGATATTTACTATTACCCCACAGACCTGAATGTGCTCCCGAATGTCACTTCACAAATCCATCCATGATGCGGTTTCAAAAGTGCGTAATAGAAAGAAAGCTTTATCTATGTGAGATGAATAGAGGTATCTATCACAAAGCATATTCACAGAAAGCTTCTTTCTGCTTTTTGTTCAAGGAGATTTCCTTTTTCACCATAGTCGTCCATATACTTCTGAATGCAACTTGATACCTTCTTCTTCAAACAGAATTATTTAATGCTCTAAGAGAAGAAAAGTATAACTCTGTGAGTGGAACACACACATCACAAATCAGCTCCTTAGAAACCTTCTCTCCAGTATCTATCTGAAGATATTTCCGTTTTCACTGAAAGCCTCAAAACGCTCCTGAGTATTCCTTTGCTAACTAACCTAAAACAGTGTTAGAATTCTGCTCAAGGAAAACAGAAGCTTAACTGTGCGACTGAACTTCAAGTAACCTAAAGCAGTTTCACAGAAAGTTTCCTTCTGGTTTATATCGGAGGGTATGTCTTTTTCAGCATATTCTTGAGAGCGTTCACGAATGTCCTCTCTGAGTTTCCACAGAAACAGTGATTTCAAACTGCTCAATCCAAAGAATGATTTTCCTCTATGGGATGAATACACACATCACAAAGAAGCTGCTCTGAAAGCTTCTCTCCAGTTTTCATTGGAAGACGTTTCCTTTCTCACAACAAGCCTACGGGCGCTACTTAATATCCCTTCACAGACTCCTCAAAGACAGAGTTTACAACTGGACAATGCAGTGTATGCTTTCAGTCTCTGAAATGAATGGACACGTCACAGAGCAGTTTCCTGAAACACTTCTTTCTGGGTTTTATTTCAGGATATTTCACTTTTTGCTTTAGTCTTCAAGGCGCTTCAAAGTATCATTTTTCCAGATTTACAGGAACAGTGTTCCAACACTGCGTTAGGAGAAAAGAGGTATAACTCCCTGAGTGGAATGCGCACATCACAAAGCAGTTTATCAGAAAGCTTCTCTCCAGTTTGTATCTGAATTTATCTCCTATTTCCTGCAGGCTTAAATGTGCTCCGAATGTCCTTCAGGAATCCGTCCTTGACGCAGTTGCAAATCTGCATAATAAGAGGAAAGTTTTATCTATGCGAGATGAGTAGACATATCTACCCCAAGGCAGTTTCACAGAAAGATTCTTTCCAGATTTTGTCTGAGGATATTTCCTTTTTCACCAGGGCTGTAAATATACTCCCGAATGTCCCCTTTTAGCTTTTTCTCCAAGCGAGATTCCCTAATCATCTATGAGAAGAAAAGTATAATTATGTGAATGGAATGCACATGTCACACAGCAGCTCCTCGGAAATCTTCTCTCCAGTATCTATCTGAAGATATTTCCGTTTTCACCATAAGCCTCAAAGCATTCCCAGGTATCCCTTAGCTGAATAATGTAAAATACAGTTAGAATACTACTTACTGAAAACAGAAGCTTAACTGTGGGACTGGACTTCCCGTGACCAAGAATGGTTTCACAGAGTTTCCTTCTTATTTTTATCGGAGGGTATTTGTTTTTCAGCATATTCTTAAGAGTGTGCCCTAATGTCCTTTCTCAGGTTCCCCAGAAACAGTGATTTCAAACTGCGTAATCCAAAAAATGATTAAGTCTGTGCAATGAAGACACACATCACAAAGCAGTTGCTCCAAAAGCTTGTCTCTAGTTATCATAGGAAGACGTTTCCTTTCTCACCACAAGCCTCCGGTTGCCACTTAATATCCCTTCCCAGATTCCTCAAAGACAGAGTTTCCAAACTGAGCAACTCAGTGTAAGCTGTAACTCTCTGAAATGAATTCCCATGTCAGAGAACAGCTTCTTGGAATGTTTCTTTTTGGGTTTTATTTCCGAATATTTCACTTTTCGCCATAGTCTTCAATGTGTTGCAAAATATCACTTTGTGAGTTTTATCGGAAGACTGCTCCAACACTGACTTTTGAGAAAAGAGGTATATCTTCCGGAGTGAAATGCACACATCACAAAGCAGTTTCTCAGAATGCTTCTCTCCAGTTTTCATCTGAAGATATTTCCTATTTCACCACAGGACTGGATGACCTCCTGAATGTCCATTCGCGAATCCGTCCGTGACACGGTCTCAAAACTGCATAATAGAAAAAAACATTTATCTCTGTGAGATGAATGGACATATCTATCACAAAGCAGTTTCACAGAAAGATTCTTTCTGGATTTTGTCTGAGGATATTTCCTTTTTCACCATAGCTGTCCATATACTCCTGAATGTCTCCTGGTAGCTTTTTTTCCAAACAGTATTCCCCAATCTTCTATGAGAAAAAAAGAATAAGTCTGTGAGTGGAATGCACACGTCACAAAGAAGCTCCTCCAAAATCTTCTCTGCAGTATCTATCTGAAGATATTTCTGTTTTCACCATAAGCCTCAAAGCACGCCCCATTGTACCGTAGCCGACTAACATAAAACGGCATTACAATACTGGTGAATGTAAACAGAAGTTTAACTGTCTGAGGGGACTTCATGTGACCTACAGCAGTTTCAGAGAAAGTTTTCCTCTGGCACTTATCGGGGGGCATTTCTTTTTCAGGATATTCATTAGAGCGTTCCCAATTGTCTTTCTCAGTTTCCACAGAAACTGTGATATCACACTGCTCAATTCAAAGAATGATTTAACTCTATGAGATGAATACACGCAAAACAAGGCAGTTGCTCCAAAAGATTCTATTCAGTTTTCACCAGAAAACGTTTCCTTTCTCACCACAAGCCTGCGGGTACCACTTAATATCCTTTCACAGATTCCTTAAAGACAGAGTTTCCAAACTGCGCAACGTAGTGTGAGTTTTAACTCTGTGAAATCAATGCAAACGTCAGAGAGCACTTCCTTGGAACTCTTCTTTCTGGGTTTTATTTCAGGATATTTCACTTTCCGCTGTAGTCTTCAATGCACTGAAAATATCACTTTTTCACTTCTATCGGAACAGTGCTCAAACGCTGCCTTATGAGGAAAGAGGTATAATGTCCTCAGTGGAATGCACACATCACAAAGCTGTTTCTCAGAAAGTTTCTCTCCAGTTTTTATCTGAAGATATCTCCTATTCCCCCACAGGCCTGAAGGTGCTCCCGAATGTCTCTGCATGAATCTGTACATGAGGCAGCTTCAAAACTGCGTAATAGAAGGAAAATTTTATCTATGTGAGATGAATAGAGGTATTGACCACAAAGCAGTTCCACTGAAAGCTTCTTTCCAGTTTTTGTGTGAGGATATTTACTTTTTACCCATAGCAGTCCATATACCACCGAATGTACTCTGGTCACTTTTTCTCCAAATGGTATTCCCCAATCCTCTATGAGAAGAAAAGTATAACTCTGTGAGTGGAATGCACACGTGACAAAGCAGCTACTCAGAAATCTTCTCTCCAGTATCGTTCTGAGGATATTTCCGTTTTCACTGTAAGCCTCATAGCGCTCCCGATTATCCCTTAGGTGACTAACCTAAAACAGTGTCAGAATACTGCTCAATGAAAACAGAAGCTTAACTGTGCAAGTGAACTTCACGTGACATAGAGTAGTTTCACAGAAAGTTTCCTACTGGTTTTTATCGGAAGTTAACCCTTTTTCAGCATATTCGTAGGAGCATTTCCAAATGTCCTTTCTCAGGTTCCACAGAAACTGCTTTCAAACTGCTCAATCCAAAGAATGATGTAACTTTATGAGATGAATACACATATCACAAAGCAGTTGCTCCAAAAGCTTCTATCCAGTTTTCATTGGAAGACATTTCCTTCTCACCTCAAGCCTCAGGGCACCACTTAATATCCTTTCACAGATTCCTTAAAGGCAGAGTTTCCAAACTGGGCAACGTAGTGTGAGCTTTACCTCTGTGAAATCAATGCACACGTCAGAGAGCAGTTCCTTGGAACGCTTCTCTCTGGGTTTTATTTCAGGATATTTCACTTTTCACCATTGTCGTCAATACACTGAAAAGTATCACTTTTTCACTTTTACCAAACAGTGTTCAAATGCTGTCTTATGAGAAAAGAGATATAATGTCCTGAGTGGAATGCACACACCACAAAGCAGTTTCTCAGAAAGTTTCTCTCCAGTATTTCTCTGAAGATATCTGCTCTTTCCCCACAGGCCTGAAGGTGCTCCCAAATGTCTCTTCATGAATCTGTCCATGACGCAGTTTCAAAACTGCGTAATAGAAGGAAAATTGTATCTATGTGAGATGAATAGAGGTATCTATCACAAAGCAGTTTCACCAAAAGCTTCTTTCCAGTTTTTGGGTAAGATATTTACTTTTTACCCATACCAGTCCATATACCACCAAATGTCCCCTGGTCACTTTTTCTCCAAACGGTATTCCACAATCCTCTATGCGAAGAAAAGTATAACTCTGTGAGTGGAATGCACACATCACGAAGCAGCTGCTCACAAATCTTCTCTCCAGTATCTATCTGAAGATATTTCCGTTTTCACTGTAAGCCTCATAGCACTCCCAAATATCCCTTAGACGACTAACCTAAAACAGTGTCAGAATACTGCTCAGTGAAAACAGAAGCTTAACTGTGCAAGTGGACTTCACGTGACCTAGAGTAGTTTCACAGGAAGTTTCCTAGTGGTTTTTATCGGAAGTTTACCCTTTTTCAGCATATTCGCAGGAGCATTTCCAAATGTCCTTTCTCAGGTTCCAGAGAAACTGCTTTCAAACTGCTCAATCCAAAAAATGATTTACCTCTACGAGATGAATACACATATACAAAAGAGTTGCTCCAAAAGATTCTATCCAGTTTTCATCAGAAGACGTTTCCTTCTCACCTAAAGCCTCCAGGCGAGACTTAGTATCCCTTCATAGATTCCTCAAAGACAGAGTTTCCAAACTGGGCAATGTAGTGAAAGCTTTAACACACTGAAATGAATGCAAATGTCAGAGAGCAGTTTCTTGGAATGCTTCTTTCTGGGTTTCCTTTCAGGATATTTCAATTTTCGCCATAATCTTCAAAGCGCTGCGAAATATCACTTTTTCAGTTTTAGAGGATCAGGGTTCACACACTACCTTATGAGATGGGAGGTAAAGTTCCCTGAATGGAATACACACATCACAAAGCATTTTTTCAGAAAACTTTTCTTCAGTTTTTATTGAAAGATATTTCCTATTTCCCCAGAGGCCTGAATGTGCTCGGAAATGTCCTTTCGCGAATCCATCCATGACGCAGTTTAAAAACTGCGTAGTAGAAAGAAAGTTTTATCTTTGTGAGATGAATAGATATATCTATCAGAAAGCAATTTCACAGAAAGCTTCTTTCCACTTTTTCTGAGGATACTTCATTTTTCACCATAGCCGTTGATATACTCGCAAATGTCTCCTGGTAGACATTTATCCAAACTGGATTCCCCAATCCTCCATGAGAAGAAAAGCATAACTCTGGGCGGTGGAGCAAGATGGCCAAATAGGAACAGTTCCAGTCTCCAACTCCCAGCACGAGCGACACAGAAGACTGGTGATTTCTGCATTTTCAACTGAGGTACTGGGGTCATCTCACTAGAGGGTGCCGGACAATTGGTGCTGGTCCGCTGCTGCAGCTCGACCAGTGAGAGCTGAAGCAGGGCGAGGCATCGCCTCACCTGGGAAGTGCAAGAGGGAAGGGAATCCCTTTACGTAGCCAGGGGAACTGAGACACACAATACCTGGAAAATTGGGAGACTCTCACCCCAATACTGAGCTTTGAGCAAACGGGCACACCAGGAGATTGTATCCCACACCCGGCTGTGAGGGTCCCACGCCAACGGAGCCTCCCTCATTGCTAACACAGCAGTCTGCGATCTAACCGCAAGGCAGCAGCGAGGCTGGGGTAAGGGCACCCGCCATTGCTGAGGCTTAAGTAGGTAAACAAAGCCACTGGGAAGCTTGAATTGGGTGGAGCTCACAGCAGCTCAAAGAAACATGCCTGTCTCTGTAGACTCCCCCTCTAGGGACAGGACACAGCTAAACAACAACAACATAAAATGCAGCAGGAACCTCTGCAGACGCAAACGACTCTGTCTGACAACTTTGAAGAGAGCAGTGGCTCTCCGCACATGGGGGTTGAGATCTGAGAAGGGACAGACTGCCTGCTCAAGTGGGTCCCTGACCCCTGAGTAGCCTAACTGGGACACATCCCCCACTAGGGGCAGTCTAACACCCCACACCTCACAGGGTGGAGTACACTCTCGAGAGGAATCTTCCAAAGTAAGAATCAGACAGGTATACTCGCTGTTCAGCAATATTCTATCTTCTGCAACCTCTGCTGCTGATACCCAGGCAAACAGGGTCTGGAGTGGACCTCAAGCAATCTCCAACAGACCTGCAGCTCAGGGTCCTGACTGTCAGAAGAAAAACTATCAAACAGGAAGGACACCTATACCAAAACCCCATCAGTACGTCACCATCATCAAAGACCAGAGGCAGATAAAACCACAAAGATGGGGAAGAAGCAGGGCAGAAAAGCTGGAAATTCAAAAAGCAAGAGCGCATCTTCCTCTGCAAAGGAGCGCAGCTCATCGCCAGCAACGGATGAAAGCTGGTCAGAGAATGACTTTGACGAGAGGAGAGAAGAAGGCTTTAGTCCATCAAAATTCTCAGAGCTAAAGGAGGAATTATGTACCCAGCTCAAAGAAACTAAAAATCTTGAAAAAAGAGTGGAAGATTTGACAGCTAAACTAATTAATGCAGAGAAGGTCATAAACGAAATGACAGAGGTGAAAACCATGACACGAGAAATACGTGACAAATCCACAAGCTTCAGTAACCGACTCGATCAACTGGAAGAAAGAGTATCAGCGATTGAGGATCAAATGAATGAAATGAAGGGAGAAGAGAAACCAAAAGAAAAAAGAGGAAAAAGAAATGAACAAAGCCTGCAAGAAGTATGGGATTATGTAAAAAGACCAAATCTACGTCTGATTGCGGTGCCTGAAAGTGAGGGGGAAAATGGAACCAAGTTGGAAAACACTCTTCAGGATATCATCCAGGAGAAATTCCCCAACCTAGTAGGGCAGGCCAACATTCAAATTCAGGAAATACAGAGAACACCACAAAACTACTCCTCCAGAAGAGCAACTCCAAGTCACATAATTGCCAGATTCACCAAAGTTGAAACGAAGGAAAACATCTTAAGGGCAGCCAGAAAGGTCGGGTTGCACACAAAGGGAAGCCCATCAGACTAACAGCAGATCTCTCGGCAGAAACTCTACAATGCATAAGAGAGTGAGGGCCAATATTCAACATTCTTAAAGAAAAGAATTTTCAACCCAGAATTTCATATCCAGCCAAACTATGTTTCATAATTGAGGGAGAAATAAAATCCTTTACAGATAAGCAAATGCTTAGAGATTTTGTCACCACCAGGCCTGCCTTACAAGAGACCCTGAAGGAAGCACTAAACATGGAAAGGAACAACCGGTACCAGCCATTGCAAAAACATGCCAAAATGTAAAGACCATCGAGGCTAGGAAGAAACTGCATCAACTAACGAGCAAAATAACCAGCTGATATCATAATGGCAGGATCAAGTTCACACATAACAACATTAACCTTAAATGAAAATGGAGTAAATGCTCCAATTAAAAGACACAGATTGGCAAACTGCATAAAGAGTCAAGACCCATCAGTCTGCTGTATTCAGGAGACCCATTTCACATGCAGAGACATACATAGGCTCAAAATAAAGGGATGGAGGAAGATCTACCAAGCAAATGGAGAACAAAAAAAAGCAGGGGTTGCAATCCTAGTCTCTGATAAAACAGACTTTAAACCATCAAAGATCAAAAGAGACAAAGAAGGCCATTACATAATGGTAAAGGGATCAATTCCACAGGAAGAGCTAACTCTCCTAAATATATATGCACCCAATACAGGAGCACACAGATTCATAAAGCAAGTCCTTAGAGACCTACAAAGAGACTTAGACTCCCATACAATAATAATGGGAGACTTCAACACTCCACTGTCAACATTAGACAGATCAACGAGACAGAAAGTTAACAAGGATATCCAGGAATTGAACTCATCTCTGCACCAAGCAGACCTAATACACATCTATAGAACTCTTCACCCCAAATCAACAGAATATACATTCTTCTCAGCACCACATCGCACTTATTCCAAAATTGACCACATAATTGGAAGTAAAGCACTCCTCAGCAAATGTACAAGAACAGAAATTATAACAAACTGTCTCTCAGACCACAGTGCAATCAAACTAGAACTCAGGACTAAGAAACTCAATCAAAACCGCTCAACTACATGGAAACTGAACAACCTGCTCCTGAATGACTACTGGGTACATAACGAAATGAAGGCAGAAATAAAGATTTTTTTGAAACGATTGAGAACAAGATACAACATACCAGAATCTCTGGGACACCTTTAAAGCAGTGTGTAGAGGGAAATTTATGGCACTAAATGCCCACAAGAGAAAGCTGGAAGATCTAAAATCGACACTCTAACATCACAATTAAAAGAACTAGAGAGGCAATAGCAAACACATTCAAAAGCTAGCAGAAGGCAAGAAATAACTAAGATCAGAGCAGAACTGAAGGATAGAGACACAAAAAACCCTCCAAAAAATCAATGAATCCAGGAGTTGGTTTTTTGAAAAGATCAACAAAATTGACAGACTGCTAACAAGACTAATAAAGAAGAAAAGAGAGAGGAATCAAATAGACGCAATAAAAAATGATAAAGGGGAATATCACCACTGACCCCACAGAAATACAAACTACCATGAGAGAATACTATGAACACCTCTACGCAAATCAATTAGAAAATCTAGAAGAAATGGATAATTTCCTGGACACTTACACTCTTCCAAGACTAAACCAGGAAGAAGTTGAATCCCCAAATAGACCAATAGCAGGCTCTGAAATTGAGGCAATAATTAATAGCCTACCAACCAAAAAAAACTCCAGGATCAGACGGATTCACAGCTGAATTCTACCAGAAGTTCAAGGAGGAGCTGGTACCATTCCTTCTGAAACTATTCCAATCAATAGAAAAGGAGGGAATCCTCCCTAACTCATTTTATGAGGCCAACATCATCCTGATACCAAAACCTGGCAGAGACACAACAAAAAAAGAGAATTTTAGACCAATATCCCTGATGAACATCGATGCAAAAATCCTCAATAAAATACTGGCAAACCGGATTCAGCAGCACATCAAAAAGCTTATCCACCATGATCAAGTGGGCTTCATCCTTGGGATGCAAGGCTGGTTCAACATTCGCAAATCAATAAACGTAATCCAGCATATAAACAGAACCAAAGACAAGAACCACATGATTATATCAATAGATGCAGAAAAGGCTTTTGACAAAATTCAACAGCCCTTCATGCTAACAACGCTCAATAAATTCGGTATTGATGGAACGTACCTCAAAATAATAAGAGCTATTTATGACAAACCCACAGCTAATATCATACTGAATGGGAAAAAACTGGAAAAATTCCCTTTGAAAACTAGCACAAGACAGGGATGCCCTCTCTCACCACTCCTATTCAACATAGTGTTGGAAGTTCTGGCTAGGGCAATCAGGCAAGAGAAAGAAGTCAAGTGTATTCAGTTAGGAAAGAAGTCAAATTGTCCCTGTTTGCAGATGACATGATTGTATATTTAGAAAACCCCATCGTCTCAGCCCAAAATCTCCTTAAGCTGATAAGCAACTTCAGCAAAGTCTCAGGATACAAAATTAATGTGCAAAAATCACAAGCATTCTTATACATCAGTAACAGACAAACAGAGAGCCAAATCAGGAATGAACTTCCATTCACAATTGCTTCAAAGAGAATAAAATACCTAGGAATCCAACTTACAAGAGATGTAAAGGACCTCTTCAAGGAGAACTACAAACCACTGCTCAGTGAATTAAAAGAGGACACAAACAAATGGAAGGACATACCATGCTCATGGATACGAAGAATCAATATTGTGTAAATGGCCATACTGCTCAAGGTTATTTATAGATTCAATGCCATCCCCATCAAGGTACCAAGGAGTTTCTTCACAGAATTGGAAAAAACTGCTTTAAAGTTCATATGGAACCAAAAAAGAGCCCGCATTGCCAAGAAAATCCTAAGTCAAAAGCACAAACCTGGAGGCGTCACGCTACCTGATTCAAACTATACTACAAGGCTACAGTAACCAAAACAGCATGGTACTGGTATCAAAACACAGATATAGACCATTGGAACAGAACAGAGTCCTCAGAAATAATACCACACATCTACAGCCATCTGATCTTTGACAAATCTGAGAGAAACAAGAAATGGGGAAAGGATTCCCTATTTAATAAATGGTGCTGGGAAAATGGCTAGCCATAAGTAGAAAGCTGAAACTGGATCCTTTCTTATTCCTTATACGAAGATTAATTCAAGATTTATTAGAGACTTAAATGTTAGACCTAATACCATAAAAATCCTAGAAGAAAACCCAGGTAATGCCATTCAGGACATGGGCATTGGCAAGGACTTCATGTCTAAAACACTAAAAGCAACGGCAGCAAAAGCAGAAATTGACAAATGGGATCTAATTAAACTAAGGAGCTTCTGCACAGCAAAAGAAACTACCATCAGAGTGAACAGGCAACCTACAGAATGGGAGAAAATTTTTGCAACCTACTCATCTGACAAAGGGCTAATATCCAGAATCTACAAAAAACTCAACCAAATATATAAGAAAAAAACAAACAACCCCATCAAAAAGTGGGGAAAGTATATGAACAGACATTTCTCAAAAGAGGACATTCATACATCCAACAGACACATGAAAAAATGCTCATCATCACTGGCCATCAGAGAAATGCAAATCAAAACCACAATGAGATACCATCTCACACCAGTTAGAATGACAGTCATTAAAAAGTCAGGAAACAACAGGTGTTGGAGAGGATGTGGAGAAATAGGAACACTTTTACACTGTTGGTGGGATTGTAAACTAGTTCAACCATTATGGAAAACAGTATGGCGATTCCTCAAGGATCTAGAACTAGATGCACCATATGACCCAGCCATCCCACCACTGGGTATATACCCAAAGGATTATAAATCATGCTGCTATAAAGACACATGCACACGTATGTTTATTGCGGCACTATTCACAATAGCAAAGACTTGGAATCAACCCAAATGTCCATCTGTGATAGACTGGATTAAGAAAATGTGGCACATATACACCATGGAATACTATGCAGCCATAAAAAAGGATGAGTTTGCGTCCTTTGTATGGACATGGATGCAGCTGGAAACCATCATTCTTAGCAAAGTATCACAAGAACAGAAAACCAAACACCGCATGTTCTCACTCATAGGTAGGAACTGAACAATGAGATCACTTGGACTCAGGAAGGGGAACATCACACACCAGGGCGTATCATCGGGAGGAGGGAGGGAGGAGGGATTGAATTGGGGGTTTTTCCTGATATAAATGATGAATTGATGGGTGCTGACGAGTTGATGGGTGCAGCACACCAACATGGCACAAGTATACATATGTTACAAACCTGCACATTATGCAAATGTACCCTAGAACTTAAAGTATAATAAAAAAAATTTAAAAAAATAAAAAAACAAAGAATGATTTAACTCTATGAGGTGAATACACACATCACAAAGAAGCTGCTCCGAAAGCTTCTCTCCAGTTTCCATCGGAAGACGTTTCCTTTCTCACAACAAGCCTACGGACGATACTTAATATCCCTTCACAGACTCCTCAAAAACAGAGTTTCCAAACTGGGCAATGTAGTGTACACTTTAAGTCTCTAAATGAATGGACACGTCAGAGAGCAGTCTCTTGAAACGTGTCTTTCTGGGTTGTATTTCAGGATATTTCACTTTTCGCTTTAGTCTTCAAGGTGCTTCAAATATCACTTTTTCAGATTTACAGGAACAGTGTTCAAACACTGCATTAGGTAAAAGAAAGTATAACTTCCTGAGTGGAATGCGCACATCACAAAGCAGTTGATCAGAAAGCTTCTATCCAGTTTTTAACCGGAATTTATGTTATTTCCCCACAGGCTTAAATGTGCTCCAAATGTCCCTTCTGGAATTCGTCATTGATGCAGTTGCAAATCTGTGTAATAGGAGGAAAGTTTTATCTATGTGAGTTGAGTAGACATATCTATCCCAAAGAAGTTTCAAAGAAAATTTCTTTCCAGATTTTGTTTGAGGGTATTTATTTTTTCACCAGGGCTGTAAATATACTCCCAAATGTCCCCTTTTAGCTTTTTCTCCAAGCAGGATTCCCCAATCATCTATGAGAAGAAAAGTATAATTCTGTGAATGGAATACACGTGTCACAAAGCAGCTCCTCAGAAATCTTCTCTCCAGTATCTATCTGATGATATTTCCGTCTTCACCGTAAGCCTCAAAATGTTCCCGAGTATCCCTTAGCTGACTAACGTAAAATAGTGTTAGAATACTACTTACTGAAAACAGAAGCTTAACTGTATGAGTGGACTTCCCGTGACCTAGAACAGTTTCACAGAACGTTTCCTTCTTATTTTTATCAGAGTGTATTTGTTTTTCAGCATATTCTTAAGAGTGTGCCCTAATGTCCTTTCTCAGGTTCCACAGAAATAGTGATTTCAAACTGCTTAATCCAAAGAATGATTAAGTCTGTGCGATGAAGACACACATCACAAAGCAGTTGTTCCAAAAGCTTGTCTCTAGTTTTCATAGGAAGACGTTTCCTTTCTCACCACAAGCCTCCGGGCGCCACTTAATATCCCTTCCCAGATTCCTCAAAGACAGAGTTTCCAACCTGGGCAATGCAGTGTAAGCTGTAACTCTCTGAAATGAATGCACACTTCAGAGAACAGCTTCTTGGAATGTTTCTTTTTAGGTTTTATTTCCGGATATTTCACTTTTTGCCATAGTCTTCAATGCGTTGCAAAATATCACTTTTTCAGTTCTATCGGAACAGTGCTCAAACACTGACTTATGAGAAAAGAGGTGTAACATCCTAAGTGGAATGCACACATCACAAAGCAGTTTCTCAGAGAGCTTCTATCCAGCTTTTATCAGAAGATATCTCCTATTTCCCCACAGGACCAGATGCACTCCCGAATGTCCCTTCGTGAATCCGTCCATGACGCAGTCTCAAAACTGCGCAATAGAAAAAAACTTTTATCTCTGTTAGATGAATGGACATATCTATCTCAAAGCAGTTTCACAGAAAGATTCTTTCTGGTTTTTGTCTGAGGATATTTCCTTTTTCACCATAGCTGTCCATATACTCCTGAATGTTTCCTGGTAGCTTTTTCTCCAAACGGGATTCCCCAATCTTCTATGAGAAAAAAAGAATACGTCTGTGAGTGGAATGCACACGTCACAAAGAAGCTCCTCCGAAATCTTCTCTGCAGTATCTATCTGAAGATATTTCCGTTTTCACCATAAGCCTCAAAGTGCGCCCCAGTGTCCCTTAGCTGACTAACCTAAAATGGCATCACAATACTGCTCAATGTAAACAGAAGTGTAACTGTGCGAGGGGACTTCACGTGACCTAGATCAGTTTCAGAGAAAGTTTCCTTCTGTTTTTTATTGGAGGGTATTCCTTTTTCAGGATATTTGTTAGAGCGTCCCCAATTGTCTTTCTCAGTTTCCACAGAAACTGTGATTTCACACTGCTCAATTCAAAGAATGATTTAACTCTATGAGATCAATACACACAACACAAAGCAGTTGCTCCAAAAGCTTCTCTCCAGTTTTCAACAGAAGACATTTCCTTTCTCACCACAAGCCTCCGGGTACCACTTAATATCCTTTCACAGATTCCATAAAGACAGCGTTTCCAAACTGGACAACATAGTGTGAGCTTTAACTCTGTGAAATCAATGCACACGTCAGAGAGCAGTTCCTTGGAATGCTTCTCTATGGGATTTATTTCAGGATATTTCACTTTTCACTGTAGTCTTCAATGTGCTGAAAAGTATCACTTTTTCACTTTTACCGGAACAGTGTTGAAATGCTGCCTGATGAGAAAAGAGGTATAATGTCCTGAGTGGAATTCACACACCACAAAGCAGTTTCTCAGAAAGTTTACCTCCAGTTTTTATCTGAAGATATCTCCTATTTCCCCACAGGCCTGAAGGTGCTCCCGAATGTCTCTCCATGAATCTGTCCATGATGCAGTTTCAAAACTGCTTAATAGAAGGAAAATTTTATCTATGTGAGATAAATAGAGGTATCTATCACAAAGCAGTTTCACCGAAAGCTTTTTTCCAGTTTTTGTGTGAGGATATTTACTTTTTACCCATACCAGTCCAACTACCACCAAATGTCCCCTGGTCACTTTTTCTCCAGCTGTATTCCCCAATCCTCTATGAGAAGAAAAGTAAACTCTGTGAGTGGAATGCACACGTCACAAAGCAGCTGCTCGGAAATCATCTCTCCAGTATCTATCTGAAGTTATTTCCGTTTTCACTGAAAGCCTCATAGCACTCCCGAATATCCCTTAGCTGACTAACCTAAAACAGTGTCAGAATACTGCTCAATGAAAACAGAAGCTTAACTGTGCAAGTGGACTTCACGTGACCTAGAGTACTTTCACAGAAAGTTTCCTACTGGTTTTTATCAGAGGTTAACACTTTTTCAGCATATTCGTAGGAGCATTTCCATATGTCCTTGCTCAGGTTCCACAGAAACTGCTTTCAAGCTGCTCAATACAAAGAATGATTTAACTCTATGAGATGAATACACATATCACAAAGCAGTTGCTCCAAAGCTTCTATCCAGTTCTCATCGGAAGATGTTTCCTTCTCACCTCAAGCCTCCAGGCACCACTTAATATCCCTTCACAGATTCCTCAAAGACAGAGTTTCCAAACTGGGCAATGTAGTGAAAGCTTTAACTCACTGAAATGAATGCAAATGTCAGAGAGCAGTTTCTTGGAACGCTTCTTTCTGGATTTCCTTTCAGGATATTTCAATTTTTGCCATAGTCTTCAAAGCACTGCAAAATATCACTTTTTCAGTTTTACAGGAACGGGGTTTGCACACTACATTATGAGATAGGAAGTAAAGTTCCCTGAATGGAATACACACATCACAAAGCAGTTTTTCAGAAAATTTTCTTCACTTTTTTTTGAAAGATATTCCTATTTCCGAACAGGCCTGAATGTGCTCGGAAATGTCCTTTTGCGAATCCATCCATGACACAATTTCAAAACTGCCTATTGGAAAGAAAGTTTTATCTTTGTGAGATGAATAGACATATCTATCACAAAGCAGTTTCACAGAAAGCTTCTTTCCAGTTTCTCTTTGAGGAAATTTCCTTTTTCATTGTAGTCGTCCATATACTTCCAAATGCAAACTGATACATTTTTCTCCAAACAGAATTACCAAATGCTCTAAGAGAAGAAAAGTACAACTCTATGAGTGGAAAGCACACATCACAAATCAGCTCCTCAGAAACCTTCCCTCCAGTATCTATCTGAAGATATTTCCGTTTTTACTGAAAGCCTCAAAACGCTCCTGAGTGTCCCTTAGTTGACTAACCTAAAACAGCTTTAGAATTCTGCTCAATGAAAACAGAAGCTTAACTGTGCAACTGTACTTCAAGTAACCTAGAGTTGTTTCACAGAAAGTTTCCTTCTGGTTTATATCAGAGGGTGTCGCTTTTTCAGCATATTCTTGAGAGCATTCGCCAATGTTCTCTCTGAGTTTCCACAGAAACAGTGATTTCAAACTGCTCAATCCAAAGAATGATTTAACTCTATGAGATGAAAACACACATCATCAAGAAGCTGCCCCGAAAGCTTCTCTCCAGTTTTCATCAGAAGACGTTTCCTTTCTCACAACAAGCCTAAGGGTGATACTTAATATTCCTTCACAGACTCCTCAATGACAGAGTTTCCAAACTGGGCAATGTTGTGTACGCTTTAAGTCTCTGAAATGAATGGACACGTCAGAGACCAGTTTCTGGAAACGCTTCTTTCTGAATTTTATTTCAGCATATTTCACTTTTCAGCATATGGTGAAAAAGGAACTATCCTGAGATAATAACTGGAAGGAAGCGTTCTGAACACTTCCTTTCTGATGTGTGAATCCATCACAGAGACATTCATCTTTTCCTTCCTGTAGCAGTTTGCTAAAACTGTGTTCGTGGAATCTGTAAAGTGATATTTGGGATCACAGTGATACCTAAGGTGAAAAAGGAAATATACACAGACACAAAGTGGAAAGAAGAGTTCTGAGAAACTGCATTGTGATGTGTGAATGCAACTCAAAGAGATACACTTTCCTCTTCATTGAGCAGTTTGCTAATACGGTGTACTTGAAATCTGCAATAGGACATTTCTTAGCGCAATGAAGCTTATGGTGACAAAAAATATATCCTCAGCTAAAAACGAGAAAAAAGCTTTCTGAGAAACTACTTTGTGATGTGTGAATTCAAGTCACAGAGATACACTTTTCTCTTCAATGAGTATTTTGCGAACACAGTTTCCTTGAAATCTGCAAAAGGACACTTCTTAGTGCAATGAAGCCTACGGTGACAAAGGAAATATCCTCAGCTAAAAAGTAGAAAGAAGCATTCTGAGAAACTGCTTTGTGATTTGTGCGTTCAACTCAGTGAGTTACACCTGTATTTCATGGAGCCGTTTGTTAGTCCTGTTTCTTTGGCATCTGGGAACCGATGTTTCAGATTGTTTTTCAGTGTATAAGGACAAAGGAAGTATCCACAGATAAAATCGGGAAAGAAGTTTCTGAGAAACTTCTTTGTGATATATGAATTCACCTCACAGAGTCACAACTTAGTCTTCATGAAGCAGTTTGCTAACAGTGTTCTTGTGGAATCTGCAATGTGATATTTGGGAGCGCATTGTGGTCTATGGTGAAAAAGGAACTATCCTCAGATAATAAGTAGAAAGAAGGGTTCTGAACACTTGCTTTCTGATGTGTGAATACATTACAGAGAGATTCATCTTAACCTTCCTGTAGCAGTTTCCTAACACTGTGTTCATGGAATCTGTAAAGTGATATTTGGGAGCACATTGAGGCCTATGGTAGAAACGGAAATATCCACAGATAAAAACTGGTAGGAAGCATCCTGAGAAAATGCGTTCTGATGTGTGAATTCAACTCACAAAGATACACTTTCCTCTTCATTGAGCAGTTTGTTAACACAGTGTTCTTGAAATCTGCAATAGGACCTTTCTTAGTGCAATGAACCTTACATTGACAGAGGAAATATCCTCAGTTAAAAACGAGAAAAGCTTTCTGAGAAACTGCGTTGTGATGTGTGAAATCAACTCACAGAGATACATTTTTCTCTTCATTGAGCAGTTTGCTAACACTGTTTTCTTGAAATCTACAATAGGACACTTCTTAGTGCATTGAAGCCTACGGTGACAAAGGAAATATCCTCAGCTAAAGAGTAGAAAGAAGCTTTCTGAGAAACTGTTTTGTTGATGTGTGGGTTCAACTCAGTGAGTTGCACCTGTATTTCTTGGAGTTGTTTGATATTCCTGTTTCTTAGAAATCTGAGAACTGATATTTCGGGTTGCTTTTCAGAGTATAAGGACAAAGGAAGTGTCCAGAGATAAAAACGTGAAAGAAGCTTTCTGAGAAACTTCTTTGTGATCTATGAATTCACCTCAAAGAGGTAAAATTTAGACTTCATAAAGCAGTTTGATAACAGTGTTCTTGTGGAATCTGCAACGTGATATTTGGGAGCGCATTGAGGCCTATGGTGAAAAAGGAAGTATTCTCAGACAATAACTACAGGAAGCCTTCTGAGAACTTGCTTTATGATGTGTGAATTCATCACAGAGAGTTTCACCTTTCCCTTCCTGTAGCAGTTCACTAACACTGTGTTCGTGGAATCTGTAAAGTGATATTTGGGAACACATTGAGGCATATGGTAGAAAAGGAAATACCCACAGATAGAAACTGGTAAGAAGCATTCTGAAAAACTGCGTTGTGATGTGTGAATGCAACTCACAGAGATATACTTTCCTCTTCATTGAGCAGTTTGCTAACACAGCGTGCTTGAAATCTGCAATAGGACATTTTTTAGTGCAATGAAGCTAACGTGGACAGACGACATATCCTCACTTAAAAACGAGAAAGAAGCATTCAGAGAAACTGCGTTATGATGTGTGAATTGAACTCACAGAGATACACTTTCCTCTTCATTGAGCAGTTTGCTAACACAGTTTTCTTGAAATCTGCAATAGGACACTTCTTAGTACAATGAAACCTATGGTGAGAAAGGAACTAAACTCAGCTAAAAATTAGAAAGAAGCTTTCTGAAAAACTACGTTGTGATGTGTGGGCTCAACTCAGTGAGTTACACCTGTATTTCATGGACTCGTTTTCTGTTCCTGTTTCTTTGGAATCTGATAACTGATATTTCGGATTGCTTTTCAGAGTAAAGGACAAAGGAAGTATCCACAGATAAAATAGTGAAACAAGCTTCCTGAGAAACTTCTTTGTGACATATGAATTCACCTCACAGAGTTACAACTTAGTCTTCATAAAGCAGTTTGCTAACAGTGTTCTCGTGGAATCTGCAACGTGATATTTGGGAGCACATTGAGGCCTATGGTGAAAAAGGAAGTATCCTCAGATAATAACTGGGAAGAAGCGTTCTGAACACTTGCTTTCGGATGTGTGAATTCATCACAAAGAGTTTCACCTTTCCCTTCCTGTAGCAGTTTGCTAACACTGTGTTCGTGGAATCTGTAAAGTAATATTTGGGAGCACATTGAGGCCTATGGTGAAAAAGGAAATATCCACAGATAAAAACTGGAAAGAAGCATTCTGAGAAACTGCATTGTGATGTGTGAATGCAACTCACAAAGATACACTTTCCTCTTCATTGAGCAGTTTGCTAACACAGTTTTCTTGAAATCTGCAATAGGACATTTCTAGTGCAATGAAGCTTACATTGACAGAGAAGATATCCTCAGTTAAAAACGAGAAAGAAACTTTCTGAGAAACTGCTTTGTGATGTGTGAATTCAACTCACAGAGAAATACATTCCTCTTCATTAATTAATTTGCTAACACAGTTTTCTTGAAATGTGTAAGAGGACACTTCTTAGCGCAATGAAGCCTACGGTGACAAAGGAAATATACTCAGCTTAAAAGTAGAAAGAAGCTTTCTGAGAAACTGCTTTGTAATGTGTGGGTTCAACTCAATGAGTTACACCTGTTTTTCTTGGAGCAGTTTGCTATTTCTGTTTCTTTGGAATCTAAAAACTGATGTTTCGGGTTGCTTTTCAGAGTATAAGGAAAAAGGAAGTATAGACAGATAAAAACGTTAAAGAAGCTTTCTGAGAAACTTCTTTGTGATCTAGGAATTAACCTCACAGAGTTACAACTTAGTCTTCATAAAGCAGTTTGCTAACAATGTTCTCGTGGAATCTACAACGTGATATTTGGGTGTGCATTGAGGCCTATGGTGAAAAATGAAGTATCCTCAGATAATAAGTAGAAAGAAGCATTGTGAACACTTGCTTTCTGATGTTTGAATACACCACAGAGAGATGCACCTACTCCTTCCTGTAGCAGTTTGCTAACACTGTGTTCCAGGAATCTGTAAAGTGATATTTGGGAGAACATTGAGGCCTATGGTGAGAAAGGAAATATCCACAGATAAAAACTGGAAAGAAGCGTTCTGAAAAACTGCATTGTGATGTGTGAATGCAGCTCATGGAGATACACTTTCTTCTTCATTGAGCAGTTTGCTAACACAGTTTTCGTGAAATCTGCAATGGGATACTTCTTAGTGCAGTGAAGCCTACCGTGACAAAGGAAATATCCCCAGATAAAAACTAGTAAGAAGCTTTCTGGGAAAATGCTTTGTGAGGTATGTGTTCAACTCCGTGAGTTACACATATATTTCATGTAGCCGTTGGCTAGCCCTGTCTTTGTGGAATCTCGGAACTGATATTTCGGATTACGTTCGAGAGTATAACGATAAAGGAAGTATCCACAGATAAAAACGTGAAAGAAGCTTTCTGAGAAACTTCTTTGTGATATATGAATTCATCTCACAGTTAAAACTTAGTCTTCATGAAAAGGTTTGCTAACAGTGTTCTCGTGGAATCTACAATGTAATCTTTGGGAGCACATTGAGACTTATGGTGAAAAAGGAAGCATCCTCAGACAATAATTGGAAAGAAGCGTTGTGAACACTTGCTTTCTGATGTGTGAATTCATCACAGAGAGTTTCACCTTTCCGTTTCTACAGCAGTTTGCTAACACTGTGTTCATGGAATCTGTAAAGTGATATATGGGAGCACATTGAGGCCTATGGTGAAAAAGGAAATATCCACAGATAAAAACTGGAAAGAAGCGTTCTGAGAAACTACGTTGTGATGTGTGAATGCAACTCACAGAGATACACTTTCCTCTTCATTGAGCAGTTTGCTAACACAGTTTTCTTGAAATCTTCAATGGGATACTTCTTAGTGCAATGAAGCCTACCGTGACAAAGGAAATATCCTCAGATAAAAGCTAGAAAGAAGCTTTCTGAGAAACATCTCTGTGATGTGTGGGTTCAACTCCGTGAGTTACACCTGTATTTCGTGAAGCCGCTTTTTATTCCTGTTTCTTTGGAATCTGAGAACTGATATTTCGGATTGCTTTTCAGAGTATAAGGACAAAGGAAGCATCCAAAGAAAAAAACGTGAAAGAAACTTTTGAGAAACTTCTTTGTGATGTATGAATTCAACTCACAGAGTTACAACTTAGTCTTCATAAAGCAGTTTACTAACAGTGTTCTCATGGAATCTGCAACGTGATATTTGGAGCGCATTGAGGCCTATGGTGAAAAAGGAACTATCCTCAGATAATAAGTAGAAAGAAGCATTGTGAACACTTGCTTTCTGATGTGTGAATACATCACAGAGAGATTCACCTTATCCTTCCTGTAGCAGTTTGCTAACACTGTGTTCGTGGAATCTCTAAAGTGATATTTGGGAGCACATTGAGGCCTATGGAGAGAAAGGAAATATCCATAGATAAAACTGGAAGGAAGCATTCTGAAAAACTGCATTGTGATGTGTGAATGCAGCTCACAGAGATACACTTTCCTCTTCATTGAGTAGTTTGCTAACACAGTTTTTTTGAAATCCTCAATGGGATACTTCTTAGTGCAGTGAAGCCTACCCTGACAAAGGAAATATCCTCAGATAAAAACTAGAAAGAAGCTTTCTGAGAAATTGCTTTATGATGTGTGGTTTCAGCTCCATGAGATACACAGGTATTACATGTAGCCGTTAGCTAGCCCTGTCTCTGTGGAATCTGAGAAGTGAAATTTCCAATTGCTTTTGCGAGTATAAGCACAAAGGAAGTATGCACAGATAAAATCGTGAAACAAGCTTTCTGAGAAACTTCTTTGTGATATACGAATTCACCTCACAGAGTCACCACTTAGTCTTCATGAAGCAGTTTGCTAACAGTGTTCTCATGGAAACAGCAACGTGATATTTGGGATCACATTGCGGCCTATGGTGACAAAGGCAGTATCCTTAGATAATAACTGGAAAGAAGCGTTCTGAACACTTGCTTTCGGGTGTGTAAATTCATCACAGAGAGTTTCACCTTTTCCCTCCAGTAGCAGTTTGCTAACACTGTGTTCGTGGAATCTGTAAAGTGATGTTTGGGAGCACATTGAGGCCTATGGTGAAAAAGGAAATATCCACAGATAAAAACTGGAAAGAAGCATTCTGAGAAACTGCATTGTGATGTGTGAATGCAACTCACAAAGATACACTTTCCTCTTCATTGAGCAGTTTGCTAACACAGTTTTCTTGAAATCTGCAATAGGACACTTCTTAGTGCAATGAAGCCTACAGTGACAAAGGAAATAACCTCAGCTAAAAAGTAGAAAGAAGCTTTCTGAGAAACTGCTCTGTGATGTGTGGGTTCAACTCACAGAGATACACTTTCCTCTTCATTGAGCAGTTTGCTAACACAGTTTTCTTGAAATCTGTAATAGGACACTTCTTAGCGCAATGAAACCTATGGTGACAAAGGAAATATCCTCAGCTAAAAAGTACAAAGAAGCTTTCTGAGAAACTGCACTGTGATGTGTGGGTTCAACTCAGTGAGTTACACCTGTATTTCATGGAACCGTTTTTTATTCCTGTTTCTTTGGAATCTGATAACTGATATTTCGGATTGCTTTTCAGAGTATAAGGACAAAGGAAGTAACCACAGAAAAAAATGTGAAAAAAGCTTTCTGAGAAACTTCTGTCTGATCTATGAATTCACTCACAGAGTTACAACGTAGTCTTCATAAAACAGTTTGCTAACTGTGTTCTCGTGGAATCTGCATCGTGATATTTGGAGTGCTTTGAGGCATATGATGAAAAAGGAACTATCCTCAGATAAAAAGTAGAAAGAAGCGTTGTGAACACTTGCTTTCTGATGTGTGAATACATCACAGAGAGACTCACCTTATCCTTCCTGTAACAGTTTGCTAACACTATGCTCGTGGAATCTTTAAGGTGATATTGGGGAGCACATTGAGGCCTATGGTGAGAAAGGAAATATCCACAGATAAAAACTGGAAAGAAGCGTTCTGAAAAACTGCATTGTGATGTGTGAATGCAGCTCACAGAGATACACTTTCTTCTTCATTGAGCAGTTTGCTAACACATTTTTCTTGAAATTTGCAATGGGATACTTCTTAGTGCAGTGAAGCCTACCGTGATGAAGGAAATATCCTCAGACAAAAACTAGAAAGAAACTTCCTGAGAAACTGCTTTGTGATGTGTGGGTTCAACTCCGTGAGTTACACATGTATTTCCTGCAGCCGTTTGCTAGCCCTGTCTCTGTGGATTCTCAGAACTGAAATTTTGGATTGCTTTTCCGAGTATAAGCACAAAGGAAGTATCCACAGATAAAATAGTGAAACAAGCTTTCTGAGAAACTTATTTGTGATATATGAATTCACCTCACAGAGTCACCACTTAGTCTCCATGAAGCAGTTTGCTAACAGTGTTCTCGTGGAAACTGCAACATGATATTTGAGAGCACATTGAGGCCCATGGTGAAAAAGGAAGTATCCTCAGTAAATAACTGGAAAGAAGCTTTCTGAACACTGCTTTATGACGTGTGAATTCATCACAGAGAGTTTCACCTTTCCCTTCCTGTAGCAGTTTGCTAACACTGTGTTCATGGAATCTGTAAAGTGATATTTGGGAGCACATTGAGGCCTATGGTGAAAAAGGAAATATCCACAGATAAAAACTGGAAAGAAGCATTCTTAGGAACTGCGTTGTGATGTGTGAATGCAACTCACAGAGATACACTTTCCTCTTCATTGAGCAGTTTGCTAACACAGTTTTCTTGAAATCTGCAATAGGACAGTTCTTGGCATAATGAAGCTTACGTTGACAGAGAAAATATCCTCAGTTAAAAACGAGAAAGAAGCTTTCTGAGAAACTGCTTTGTAATATGTGAATGAAACTCACAGAGATACACTTTCCTCTTCATTGAGCAGTTTGCTAACACAGTTTTCTTGAAATCTGCAATAGGACACTTCTTAGCGCAATGAAGCCTATGGTGACAAAGGAAATATCCTCCACTAAAAAGTACAAAGAAGCTTTCCGAGAAAGTGCACTGTGATGTGTGGGTTCAACTCAGTGAGTTACACCTGTATTTCGTGGAGCCGTTTTTTATTCCTGTTTCTTTGGAATCTGTGAACTGATATCTCGGATTGCTTTTCAGAGTATATGGACAAAGGAAGTATCCACAGAAAAAAACGTGAAAGAAGCTTTTTAGAAACTTCTTTGTGATGTATGAATTCAACTCACAGAGTTACAACTTAGTCTTCATAAAGCAGTTTGCTAACAGTGTTCTTGTGGAATCTGCAACGTGATATTTGGAGCGCATTGAGGTCTATGGTGAAAAAGGAACTATCCTCACATAACAAGTAGAAAGAAGCATTGTGAACACTTGCTTTCTGATGTGTGAATACATCACAGAGAGACTCACCTTATCCTTCCTGTAGCAGTTTGCTAACACCGTGTTCGTAGAATCTTTAAGGTGATATTTAGGAGCACATTGAGGCCTATGGTGAGAAAGGAAATATCCACAGATAAAAACTGGAAAGAAGCGTTCTGAAAACTGCATGGTGATTTGTGAATGCAGCTCACAGAGATACACTTTCTTTTTCATTGAGCAGTTCGCTAACACAGTTTTCTTGAAATCTGCAATGGGATACTTCTTATTGCAGTGAAGCCTACCCTGACAAAGGAAATATCCTCAGATAAAAACTAGAAAAAAGCTTTCTGAGAAACTGCTTTGTGATGTGTGGGTTCAACTCTGTGAGTTGCACATGTATTTCATGTAGCCGCTTGCTAGTTCTGTCTCTGTGGAATGTGAGAACTGAAATTTCGGATTGCTTTTGCAAGTATAAGCACAAAGGAAATATGCACAGATAAAATCGTGAAACAAGCTTTCTCAGAAACTTCTTTGTGATATACGAATTCACCTCACAGAGTCACCACTTAGTCTTCATGAAGAAGTTTGCTCACCGTGTTCTCGTGGAATCTGCAACGTGATATTTGGGAGCACATTGAGGCCTATGGTGAAAAAGGAAGTATCCTCAGATAATAACTGGAAAGAAGCGTTCTGAACACTTGCTTTCCGATGTGTGAATCCATCACAGAGAGTTTCACCTTTCCCTTCCTGTAGCAGTTTGCTAACACTGTGTTCGTGAAATCTGTAACATGATATTAGGGATCACATTGAGGCCTATGGTGAAAAAGGAAATATCCACAGGTAAAAACTGAAAAGAAGCATTCTGAGAAATTGCATTGTGATGTGTGAATACAACTCACAGAGATCCACTTTCCTCTTCATTGAGCAGTTTGCTAACACAGTTTTCTTGAAATCTACAATAGGACATTTCTTAGCGCAATGAAGCTTACGTTCGCAGAGAAAATATCCTCAGTTAAAAACGAGAAAGAAACTTTCTGAGAAACTGCTTTGTGATGTGTGAATTCAACACACAGAGATACACTTTCCTCTTCATTGAGCAGTTTGCTAACACAGTTTTCTTGAAATCTGTAATAGGACACTTCTTAGGGCAATGAAGACTAAGGTGACAAAGGGAATATCCTGAGCTAAAAAGTACAAAGAACCTTTCTGAGAAACTGCTTTGTGATGTGTGGGTTCAATTCAGTGAGTTACACCTGTATTTTGTGAAGCCGTTTCCTAATCCTGTTTCTTTGGAATCTGAGAACTGATATTTCGGATTGCTTTTCAGAGTATAAGGACAAAGGAAGTATCCACAGAAAAAAACGTGAAAGGAGCTTTCTGAGAAACTTCTTTGTGATCTATGAATTCATCTCACAGAGTTACAACTTAGTCTTCATAAAAGAGTTTGCTAACAATGTTCTCATGGAATCTCCAACGTGATATTTGGAGCACATTGGGGCCTATGGTGAAAAAGGAACTATCTTCAGATAATAAGTAGAAAGAAGCATTGTGAACACTTGCTTTCTGATGTGTGAATACATCACAGAGAGATTCACCTTATCCTTTCTGTAACAGTATGCTAACACTGTGCTCGTGGAATCTTTAAGGTGATATTGGGGAGCACATTGAGGCCTATGGTGAGAAAGGAAATATCCACAGATAAAAACTGGAAAGAAGTGTTCTGAAAAACTGCATTGTGATGTGTGAATGCAGCTCACAGAGATACACTTTCTTCTTCATTGAGCAGTTTGCTAACACACTTTTCTTGAAATCTGCAATGGGATACTTCTTAGTGCAGTGAAGCCTACCGTGACGAAGGAAATATCCTCAGATACAAACTGAAAACAAGCATTCTGTGAAACTGCGTTGTGATGTGAAGACGTTTCCTTTCTCATTGTAACCCTCAACTTGCTCATGAATATGCCTTCTCAGAGTAAACAAAAACAGTGTTATGATACTGCTCAATGAAAAGAGAACTCTAACTGTGTGAGCGGAATTCACATGGCTCAGAGCAGGTTTACAGAAAGTTTCCTTCTGGTTTCTCTCTGAGGTTATTTCTTTTTCATGGTATTCTACAGAGCGTCTCCAAATGTCCTTTCTCAGATTCCACAGAAACAGTGATTTCAAACTGTTCAATCCAAAGAATGATTTAACTATTTGAGATGAATACAAACATCACAAAAGAGATGCACAGAAAGCTTCTCTCCAATTTTCGATGGGAGAGATTTCCTTGCTTGACACAGGCCTCCAGTTGCCACTTACTATCCCTTCGCAGAACCCTCAGAGGCCAACTTTCAAACTGGGAAATGTAGAGTAATCTTAAACCGTGTGAAGAGAATGGGCATGTCAGAGAGCAGTTTCTTCGAGTGCTTCTTTCTGTTTTTTATTGGACGACATTTCACTTTTTGCCGTTGACTTCAATGTGCTCTGAATATCACTCTTTGGATTTTACAGGAGCAGTGTTAAAACTGTGCCTTATGAGAAGAACATTAAAACTCCCTGAGTGGAAAGCGCACATCACCCAACAGTTTCTCAGAAAGCTTCTCTCCAGTTTTTATCTGACTATATTTCCTATTTGACCATAGGCCTGAATGTGATCCCAAATATCCCTTCGTGGATCCATCCACGAGGGAGTTTCCAAGCTGCGTAATGTTAAGAAAGCTTCATCTATCTGTGAAAAATAAACATAGAACAAAGCAGATTCACAGAAAGCTTCTTTCCAGTTTTTATCTGAAGATATTTCCTCTTTCACCATAATCCTGTGTGTTCTCCCAAACGTACCTGAGTGGATCCGTCCATGTCAGTTTTAAAGCTGCGTAATATACGGAAACCTTTATCTCTGTGAGGTGATTACAAATATCACAGAGTAGTTTCCTAGAAATCTTTTTTCCAGGTTTTGTCTGAGGCTATTTCCCTTTTCATCATCAGCATCAACATGCTCCCGAATATCACTTGGTACCTGTTTCTCCAAAAGGGTTTCCCTGACGCTGTATGAGAAGAGAGGTATAACACTGTGAGTGGAATGCACACGTCACAAAGCAGTTCCTCGGAAAGCTTCTCTCCAGTTTCAGTCTGAACATATTTCCTTTTTCACCATAACCCTCAAAGTGCTCCTGAATGTCCCATCACACGCTAAACATACACAGGGTTATAAAACTACTCAACATAAGGAGAGGCTTAACTAAGCGAGAGGAATTGAGATGACACAGATTAGTTTCACAGAAAGCTTCCTTCTGGATTTTTCCTGAGGATATTTCTTTCTCCATGTTCTAAGGATCGTTCTCAAATGTCCTTCCTCAGATTCCAGAAAAACAGTGATTTCAATCTGCTCAATCCAAAGAACGGTTTAAATCTTGGAGACGAATACAACCATCACAAAGCAGTTGCTCAGAAAGTTACTCTGCAGGTTCCATCGGAAGATGTTTCCTTGCTCACCACAAGCCTCTGGGAGTCACTAAATATCCCTTCACAGATTCTTCAAAGACAGAATTTCGAAACTGGGCAACATAGAGAAAGCATAAATTCTGTGAAGTGAATGAAAATATCAGAGAGCAGATTCTTGGAACGCTTCTTTCTTGATTTTATTTCAGTAAATTTCACTATTTGCTGTAGTCCTCAATGTGCTCCGAAATATCACTTTTTCCGATACACAGGAACAGTGTTTACACACTGCCTTGTGAGAAAAGAAGTATAACTCCCTGAGCGGAATGCATACATCACAAGTAGTTTCTCAGAAATCTTCTATCCCGTTTTTATCTGAAGATATCTCCTCTTTCACTGTAGGCCTGGATGTGCTCCCAAATGTCCCTTCATGGGCCCATGCATGACGGAGTTTCCAAACTGCGTAATATAAGAAAGGTTTGAACTACATGAGATGAATAGATATATCTAATATGAAGCAGTTTCACAGAAATCTTCTTTCCAGTTTTGTCTCAGGATATTTCTTTTTTCAACATAGCCATCCCTATACTCCTGAATGTCTTTTGGTAGCTTTTTCTACAAAAGGGTTTCTGGAATCCTCTAGGAGAAGAAAGGTATAGTTCTGTGAGTGGAATGCACATGTTATAAGCAGCTCCTCAGAAAGCTTTTCTGCAGTTTCTATCTGAAGACGTTTCCTTTCTGAACATAACCCTCAAATCACTCCTGAATATCCCTTGGCAGTCTAAACCAAGACAGTGTTATAATACTGTTCAGTGAGAAGAGAAGCTTAACTGTGTGAGCGGAATTCATGTGACACAGAGCAGGTTCACAGAAAGCTTCCTTCTGGTTTCGCTCTGAGGTTATTTCTTTTTCAGGATATTCTGAAGAGCGTCTCCAAACGTCCTTTCTCAGATTCCACAGAAACAGTGATTTCAAACTGCTCAATCCAAAGAATTATTTAACCCTTTGAGATGAATACAAACATCACAAAAGAGATGCAGAGAAAGCTTCTCTCCAATTTTCGATGGGAGACATTTCCTTGCTTGACACAGGCCTCCAGTTGCCACTTACTATCCCTTTGCAGAACCCCCAGAGGCCGACTTTCAAACTGGGAAACGTAGAGTAAGCTTTTGCCCTGTGAAAAGCATGAGCATGTCAGAGAGCAGATTCATCGAGTGCTTCTTTCTGTTCTTTACTGTACAACATTTCACTTTTTGACATAGTCTTCAATGTGCTCTGAATACCACTCTTTTGGTTTTACAGGAACAGTGTTAAACTGTGCCTAATGAGAAGAAAGTTATAACACCCTGAGTGGAATGCACACATCACCAAGCAGTTTCTCAGAAAGCTTCTCTCCAGTTTTTATCTGACTCTATTTCCTATTTGACCATAGGCCCGAATGTGATCCCAAATATCCCTTCGTGAATCCATCCACGAGGGAGTTTTCAAGCTGCGTAATGTAAAGAAAGCTTCACCTATGTTAGAAGAATAAACATAGAAAAAAGTAGATTCTCAGCTTCCTTACAGTTTTTATCTGAAGATATTTCCTTTTTCACCATAGTCATGAGTGTGCTCCCGAAAGTGCCTTCATGGATGCGTCCATGACAGTTTTCAAGCTGTGTAATGTAAGGAAACCTTTATCTCTGTGAGATGAGTACACATATCACAGAGTAGTTTCCTAGAAAGTTTCTTTCCAGGTTTTGCCTGATGCTATTTCCCTTTTCATCATCAGCATCAGCATGCTCCCGAATATCACTTGGTACTAGTTTCTCCAAAAGGGTTTCCTTGATGCTGTATGAGAAGAGAGGTATAACACTGTGGGTGGAATGCACACGTCACAAAGCAGTTCCTCGGAAAGCTTCTCTCCAGTTTCGGTCTGAACATATTTCCTTTTTAACCGTAAGCCTCAAAGTGCTCCCGAATATCCCATCACACGCTAAATATACACAGGGTTATAAAACTACTCAACGTATAGAGAGGCTTAACTAAGCGAGAGGAATTAAGATGACACAGAGTAGTTTCACAGAAAGCTTCCTTATGTATTTTACCTGAGGATATTTCTTTCTCCATGTTCTAAGGATCGTTCCCAAATGTCCTTCCTCAGATTCCACAAACACAGTGATTTCAATCTGCTCAATCCAAAGAATGGTTTAAATCTAGGCGACAAATACAACCATCACAAAGCAGTTGCTCAGAAAGTTACTCTGCAGGTTTCATCGGAAGACGTTTCCTTGCTCACCACAAGCCTCCAGGCGTCACTAAATATCCCTTTACAGATTCCTCAAAGACGGAATTTCGAATCTGGGCATCAGAGAGTAAGCATAAATTCTGTGAAGTGAATGCACATATCAGAGAGCAGATTCTTGGAATGCGTCTTTCTCAATTTCATTGTAGTATATTTCACTATTTGCCATAATCCTCAATGCGCTCTGAAATATCACTTTTTCGATTACACAGGAACAGTGTTTAAACATTGCCTTGTGAGAAAAGAGGTATAAATCCCTGAGTGGAATGCGTACATCACAAGTAGTTTCTCAGAAAGCTTCTATCCAGTTTTTATCTGAAGATATCTCGTCTTTCACTGTAGGCCTTAATGTGCTCCCAAATGTCCCTTTGCGGATTTGTGCTTGACGGAGTTTCCAAATTTCATAATATAAGAAAGGTTTGAACTGTGCAAGATAAATAGATATGTCTAATATGAAGCAGTTTCACAGAAATCTTCTCTCCAGTTTTGTCTGAGGATATTTCCATTTTCACCATAGCTGTCCCTGTTCTCCCGAATTTCTCTTGGTAGCTTTTTCTCCAAAAGGGATTCCAGAATCCTCTAGGAGAAGAAAGGTATATATCTGTGAGTGGAATGTACACGTCACAAAGCAGTTCCTCGGAGAGCTTCTCTCCAGTTTCTGTCTGAACCTATTTCTGTTTGGACGAACGGAGGTAAGATGGCGCACTTCCGGGTTCTTCATCACCAACTTTTCCAGTGCGCGAGAAAATGCAGCCGGCGCCCTGGAAGATGCAGACCAACCAGGCATGCACCAGGTGACATCAATCCAAAGAGACCAAGATTTACCTGGTCGCACCTGCGGAACGCCCCCCGACATGCCTGTGCCCCGCCTATTGCTCTCCCTCCTCCAAAAAATGCCGCTCCCGGCAGACCATGGCGCGGACTTCCCAGCCTCCCCACTCCTGTCAGGACTGCAGGAACTCCGACCGAGAGCTCCACGGGCGACTCAGTTGGCCTCCTTTGCCAGAGGGTGACAGACATCTCCCTACCCACCTACTTCCCTGAAGTTAGGAGACCAAAATAAATTTGCAGTTTTGCTCCTACCCTTGCCTGCTCACTGGTTCTTTTGTGCCCACTCTGGTGGTCTTTAGAAAAACAAATCAATTGCTGGCGAAGACCCTGGAGGAGACCCCTCCTCAGGCCTCTAAGGGTTGAGGAACCTCCTCCTGCTCCCATGCCGCAAACAGACCAGGACCTGAGACCCACTTCCCTCACTCTCACAGCCTCTCTGGGTAAAGTGTGCTTGTCTCCTCTTTCCCTCCCTCAGCTAAAAATCCTGTGCAGGTCCATGGCCCACGTGGCTTGGGAGACCCATTCAGGATGGAGACATCTGCCTGAATGTAATCTCGACCTTGACTCCAAGAGCCTCCAGTCTGTCTCTGCTGGTTCCAAAGGACGCTTTGAAGCCAGGCAGAGATCCACTTCCATTTACCTTGTGTCTGTTGTGTAAGTAAAGAGGAAACAAATGGGAAACCCCCATTCCAAATTTCCAAAGAGCACCCCCTTAGGGGGCCTTCTATCCAATTTAAA
This sequence comes from Trachypithecus francoisi, assembly GCF_009764315.1. NCBI lineage: Eukaryota > Metazoa > Chordata > Mammalia > Primates > Cercopithecidae > Trachypithecus > Trachypithecus francoisi. Next base: position 96,213,296 of record NW_022681456.1, on the reverse strand, counting down.
AACCTTACAGCTCGAACAACACCTTAACAGGAAGCGGTTAATTTTCCTTTCCACTGTGGCGTGATCGACCTCAGCAATTTCTGCCAGCGGCTAAGCAAGTGGTCCGAAATTAATTACATACAAGGCTTTTGGGCTTTACGCTCTCACCCTGACCAGCCCTATACTCCTCCTTCTCTCCCCACTCTCTCCACCCCGTCCCTTCCTGCCCAGACTCCTCCTCCTGCTCCTCATTGACTGGTAGCCCGCTTGCACCCATACCCACCTCCACGTCCTTAGCCGGCCCCCTAGATTACCCTATCTCTGCCCACACCTGCTCTAAGTGCCCTGCTAATAGCCCCACTCCTGCCCCACACCCTCCTACAATGTTAAAACCTTTGCAAGAGGTAGCTGGGGCGGAGGGGGTAGTCAGAATACATGTCCCTTTTTCAATGGCTGATCTTTCCAAAATTGAGAAGCATTTAGGTGATTTCTCAGCTAATCCTACCATATACATAAAGACACTTAGTTCAAAATCCAGAAGAAAATTCAGACGCATTCTTAAATAGGCTGACTAAGGTTCTAACCCAATATACGCAGTTAGATCTGGCCTCCCCCACAGGGGCCACCATTTTGGCGTCTCATTTCATTTCTCAATCAGCTCCTGACATTTGTAAAAAAAAACTACAAAAGGTAGAGGATGGTCCTCAGACACCAATACAAGACCTAGTTAAATTAGCCTTTAAGGTCTATAACTCTAGAGAGGAGACGGCTGAAGCACAGCGACAGGCTCGCCTTGAACAGACGGTTCAGCTCCTAGCAATGGCTTTACAGCCCAGTCATATTCCCAGGCCAGAGAGCACACACCCCGCAGACTCCAAGGCTAAAAAAGGAGCCTACTATAAGTGTGGCAAGGCAGGACACTATGCCAACAGGTGTCCACAAGGTCCCCGAGCCCCAACGCAGCCTTGCCATAAGTGCAAGGCATCAAGACATTGGGCCAGTGAATGTCCTAACCCTCGTCCACCAGCAACCCCCTGCCCTGCTTGCCAGCAGGGAGGACACTGGAAGTCTGATTGCCCTACCCTGAGAATAGGTGCCACGTCTCCATGTGACCCCCTTTCCTAGGATCCTGGGAGCTCCTTCCAGATCCCACATCTGGACGATGACAACTGAAGGTGTCGAGTCTCGGGGACCCCCATCACCCTGGCAGAGCTGCGTGTAACTCTCCTGGTAGCGGGTAAGACAATTAATTTTTTATTTGACAGCGAGGCTACCTATTCTGCTTTGCCATTCTTCTCTGGACCTAGCCTTCCATCCAATATCTCTCTAGTAGGAGTAGACGGAAAGCCATCCACTCCACAAAAACTCCACTCCTTCATTGCTGCCTGGCCAAAAACTACTTGGTGCACTCGTTCCTCATTCCCAGGTAAGAAGGGCCCCTACTGAAAGCAATCAGTGGAAATCAGTTTGGCTTTCCCCCACTCGCCTCAAACTTACTAAATTTTCTTAACTATCTCTTACTCCCCAGCCTTCCCAGGACCATCCTTCTGGGTTTTGCCCATATTTCAACAAATGCTTCCATTCCTCATTCCTATACTAATACTGTGCCTTATTTTTTCTTCATCCATACGTCCAAATACCAACCATAGGCCCCGACCTTAATGATGCCCCTTAACAGCAGGAAGTAGCCAGACAGACCACGGCACCCCTTGTCACTATTACCAATAAAAGGTTGGACTGTTTGGACGAACGGAGATAAGATGGAGCACTTCCGGGTTCTTCATCACCAACTTTTCCCGCACGTGCGAAAATGTAGCTGGCGCCCAGGAAGGTGCAGACCAACCGGGCAAGCGCCCAGTGACGTCAATCTGAAGAGACCAAGATTTACCAGTTTGCACCTGCAGAACGCCCCCCGACACTCCTGTGCCCCGCCTATTGCCCTCCCACTCCCAGAAAAGCCCTCCTGGCAGAGCGTGGCGCAGACTTCCCAGCCAGCGCACTCCTGTTGGGACTACAGGAACTCCGCCTGAGAGCTCCATGGGCGACTCTGTTGGCCTCCTTTGCCGGAGGCTGACACACCTCTCCCTACCCACCTACTTCCCTGAAGCTAGATGACCAAAATAATTTGCAGTTTTACTCCTACACTTGCCTGCTCGCTGGTTCTTTTGTGCCTGCTCTGGTGGTCTTTAGAAAAACAAATCAATTTCCTTTCTTACCATAAGCATCGAACTGCTCCCGAATGTCCCATCACACGCTAAGCATACACAGGATTATAAAACTACTCAACGTAAGGAGAGGCTTAACTAAGCAAGAGGAATTAAGACGACACAGAGTAGTTTCAGAGAAAGCTTCCTTCTGGATTTTACCTGAGGATATTTCTTTCTCCATGTTCTAAGGATCGTTCGCAAATGTCCTCCTCAGATTACACAAATACAGTGATTTCAATCTGCTGAATCCAAAGAATGGTTTAAATCTATGAGACGAATACACACATCACAAAGCAGTTGCTTAGAAAGTTACTCTGTAGGTTTCATCGGAAGATGTTTCCTTGCTCACTAGAAGCCTCCAGGCGTCAGTAAATATCCCTTCACAGATTCTTCAAAGACAGAATTTCGAAACTAGGCAACATAGAGTAAGCATAAATTCTGTGAAGTGAATGCACATATCAGAGTGCAGATTATTGGAACGCTTCTTTCTCGATTTTATTTCAGTATATTTCACTATTTGCCATAGTCCACAATGTTCTCCGAAACATCAATTTTTCAGTTACACAGGAAGAGTGTTTACACACTGCCTTGTGAGAAAAGAGGTATAACACCCTGAGCGGAATGCATACATCACAAGTAGTTTCTCAGAAAGCTTCTATCCAATTTTCATTTGAAGATATCTCTTCTTTCACCGTAGGCCCGAATGTACTCCCAAATACCACTTTGCAGATTCGTGCATGACAAAGTTTCCAAACTGCATAATACAAGAAAGATTTGAAGTATGCGAGATGAATAGATATATCTAACACCAAGCAGTTCCACAGAAACCTTCTCTCCAGTTTTGTCTAAAGATATTTCGATGAAAAAGGAAATTAGTTCAGACCGAAACTGGAGAGAAGCTTTCCTAGGAACTGCTTTGTGACGTGTGCATTCCAGTCACAGTGTTATACCTCTCTTCTCATACAGCATCGGGGAAACCCTTTTGGAGAAACAGGTACCAAGTGATATTCGGGAGCATGTTGATGCCGAGGGTGAAAATTGAAAGAGCCTCAGACAAAATCTGGTAAGAATTTCTAGGAAACTACTCTGTGATATGTGTAATCATCTCACATAGATAAAGCTTTCTTTACATTACGCAGCTTGGAAACTGTCATGGACGAATCCACGAAGTGACCTTCGGGAGCACATTCTGGACTATGGTGAAAAAGGAAATATCTTCAGATACAATATGGAGAGAAGCTTTCTGTGAATCTGCTATTTAGTATGTTTATTCATCTCACATAGATGAAGCCTTCTTTACATTATGAAGCTTGGAAACTTCCTCATGGATGGATCTGTGAAGGGATATTTGGGATCACATTCGGGCCTGTGGTGGAAGAGAAAATACAGTCAGATAAAACTGGAGAGAACCATTCTGAGAAACTGCTTGGTGATGTGCGTGTTCCACTCAGGGAGTTATAACGTTCTTCTGATCAGGCACAGTTTGAACACTGTTCCTGTAAAACCAAAAGACTGATATCCAGAGCACATTGAAGACTATTGCAAAAGTGAAATGTCGTCCAATAAAAAACAAAGAAGCACTCGAAGAAACTGCTCTCTGACATGTCCATTCTCTTCACAGGGTTAAAGCTTACTCTACATTTCCCAGTTTGAAAGTTGGTCTTTGAGGGTTCTGCGAAGGGATATTAAGTGGAGACAGGAGGCATGTGTGAGGCAAGGAAAAGTCTTCTATCAAACATTGGAGAGAAGCTTTCTGCACAACTCTTTTCTGATGTTTGTATTCATCTCATAGCGTTAAATCATTCTTTGGATTGAGCAGTTTGAAATCACGGTTTCTGTGAAATCTGAGAAAGGACATTTGGAAACGCTCTTCAGAATATTCTGAAAAAGAAACAACCTCAGAGAGAAACCAGAAGGAAGCTTTCTGTGAAACTGCTCTGGGTCCCGTGAATTCTGCTCACACAGATAAGCTTCTCTTTTCATTGAGCTGCATCATAACACTGTTTTTGTTTAGTCTGCAAAGGGATATTCTGGAGGCATTTGAGGCTTATGTTGAGAAAGGAAACGTCTTCAGATAGAAACTGGAGAGAAGCTTTCTGAGGAGCTGCTTTGTGAAGTGTGCATTCCACTCACAGAAATATACCTTTCTTCTGGTGTTTTAGACATGAAGTCCTTGCCCATGCCTATGTCCTGAATGATGCTACTTAGGTTTCCTTATAGGGTTTTTACGGTATTAGGTCTAACATTTAAGTGTGTAATCCATCTTGAATGAATTTTTCTATAAGGAGTAAGGAAAGGATCCATTTTCAGCTTTCTACTTATGGCTAGCCAATTTTCCCAGTACCATCTATGAAATAGGGAATCCTTTCCCCATTTCTTGTTTTAGTCAGGTTTTTCAATGATCAGATGGCTGTAGATTTGTGGTATGATTTCTGAGGACTCTGTTCTGTTCCATTGGTCTATAACTCTGTTTTGGTACCAGTACCATGCTGTTTTGGTAACTGTAGCCTTGTAGTATAGTTTGAAGTCAAGTAGCGTGATGCCTCCGGCCTTGTTCTAAATCATGATGCTAGAATGACACATGCACACGTATGTTTATTGTGGAACTATTCACAATAGCAAAGACTTGGAATCAACCCAAATGTCCATCAGTGACAGACTGGATTAGGAAAATGTGGCACATATACACCATGGAATACTATGTAGCTATAAAAAGGATGAGTCTGCATCCTTTGTAGGGACATGGATGCAGCTGGGTACCATCATTCTTAGCAAACTATCACAAGAACAGAAAACCAAACACCGCATGTTCTCACTCATAGGTGGGAACTGAAAAATGAGATCACTTGGACTCGGGAAGGGGAACATCACACATCGGGGCCTATCATGGCGAGGGGGGTGGGAGAAGGGATTGCATTGAGAGTTATACCTGATATAAATGACAAATTGATGGGTGCTGACAAGTTGATGGGTGAATCACAAGAACATGGCACAAGTATATATATGTAAAAACCCTGCACATTGTGAACAGGTACCCTAGCACTTAATGTCTAATAATAAAAAAAAAGAAAAAAGTATACCTTTCTTTTTCTAAAGGTTTCCGGAATCCCTTTTGGAGAAAAAGCTACCAAGAGATATTCGGGAGTATAGCAATGACTATGGTGAAAAAGGAAATATCCTCACACAAAAACTGAAAAGAGGATTTCTGTGAAACTGCTTTGTGTTAGATATATTTATTCGTCTCGCATAGTAAAAACTTTACTTATATTACACAGTTTGGAAACTCCGTCATGCACAGATCCGCGAAGGGACATTCGGGAGCACTTTCAGGCCTACAGTGAAAGAGGAGATATCTTCAGATAAAGACTGGGTAGAAGCTTTCCGAGAAACTACTTTGTGATGTACACATTCCACTGAGGGTGTTATACCTCTTCTCTCAAAAGGCAGTGTTTGAACTCTGTTCTTGTGAAACCGAAAAAGTGATATTTTGGAATGCATTCAGGACTATGGCGAATAGTGAAATATACTGAAATAAAATCGAGGAAGAAGCTTTCCAAGATTCTGCTCTCTGATATGTGAATTATTTTCACAGAGTTAATGCTTACTCTGTGTTGCCCAGTTTCGAAGCTCTGTCTTTGAGGAATCTGTGAAGGGATATTTAGTCACGCCCAGAGGCTTGTGGTGAATGAGGAAACCTCTTCCAATGAAACCTTCAGAGAAACGTTCTGAGCAACTACTTTGCGAAGTGTGTATTCGTCTCATAAAGATAAACCATTCTTTTGATTGAGCAGCTTGAAATCACTGTTCTTGTGGAATCTGAGGAGGAATATTTGGGAACGATCCTTAGAATATGGAGAAAGAAATATCCTGAGGTAAAATCCAGAAGGAAGCTTTGTGTGAAACTGCTCTGTGTCGTCTTAATTCCTCTCACTCAGATAAGCCTCTCTTTTTATTGAATACTTTTCTAGCTCTGTGTATGTTTAGTATGTTATGGGATATTCGGGAGCACATTGAGGCTCACCTTGAAAATGGAAATATGTCCAGACCGAAAGTGGAGAGAAATTCTGAGGAACTGCTTTGTGACGTGTGCATTCCAGTCACAGTGTTACACCTCTCTTATCATACAGTGTCGGAGAAATCCTTTTGGAGAAGCAGGTACCAAGTGATATTTGGGAGAATGTTGATTCCGATGGTGAATAGGGAAATAGCCTCAGATAAAAACTGGAAAGAAGCTTTCTCGGAAACTACTCTGGGATATGTGTAATCATCTCACATAGATAAAGCTTTCTTTACATTACGCAGCTTGGAAACTGTCATGGAGGGATCGAAGAAGGGACCTTCGGGAGCACATTCTGGACTGTGGTGAAAAAGGAACTATCTTCAGATAAAAACTGGAAAGAAAATTTCTGTGAATATGCTTTTTGATACATTTATTCATCTCACATAGATGAGGCTTACATTATATTACGCAGCTTGGAAACTCCCTCGTGGATGGATTCACGAAGGGATATTTGGGATCACATTCGGGCCTATGGTGAAATAGGAAATATCAGATAAAAACTGGAGAGATGCTTTCTGAGAAACTGCTTGGTGATGTTCGCATTCCAATCAGGGAGTTGTAACTTGCTTCTCATAAGGCACAGTTTCAACACTGTTCCTGTATAAGCAAAAGTGTGATATTTGGAGCAAATTGAAGACTATGGCAAAAAGTGAAATGTCGTCCAATAAAAAACAGCAGAAAGAAGCACTCGAAGAAACTGCTCTCTGGCATGTCCATTCTTTTCACAGCTTAAAGCTTACTCTACATTTGCCTGTTTCAAAGTCGTTCTTTCAGGGTTCTAGGAAGGGATAGTAAGTGGCAACCGGAGGCCTATGTGAGGCAAGGAAATGTCTTTCATCGAAAATCGGAGAGAAGCTTTCTGTGCAACTCTTTTGCGATGTTTGTATTCATTTCATAGAGTTAAATCATTCTTTGGATTGAGCAGTTTGAAATCACTGTTTCTGTGGAATCTGAGACAGGACATTTGGAAACACTCTTCAGAGTATCCTGAAAAAGAAATAACCTCAGAGAGAAATCAGAAGGAAGCTTTCTGTGAAACTGCTCTGTGTCACGTGAATTTCCCTCACACAGTTAAGCTTCTCTCTTCATTGAGCTCTATGATAACACTGCCTTTGCTTAGTCTGCAAAGGGATACTTTGGAGATCTTTGAGGCTTACAGTGAGAAAGGAAACGTCTTCAGATAGAAACTGGAGAGAAGCTTTCCGAGGAACTGCTTTGTGACGTGTGCATTCCAGTCAGTGTTACACCTCTCTTCTGATACAGAGTCGGGGAAACCCTTTTGAGGAAACAGCTACCAAGTTATATTCGGGAGCATGTTGATGCTGGTGGTGAAAAGGGAAGTAGCCTCAGACAAAAAATGGAAAGAAGTTATCTAGGAAACTACTCTGTGATATCTCTAATCATCTCATAAAGATAAAGCTTGCTTTACACTAGGCATCTTGGAAAATGTCATGGACGGATCCGGAAGGGACCTTCTGGAGCACATTCTGGACTATGGTGAAAAAGGAAATATCTTCAGATAAAACCTGGAAAGAAGCTTTCTGTGAATCTGCTTTTTGCTATGTTTACTCATCTCACATAGATGAAGCTTTCTTTACATTACGCAGATTGGAAACTCCCTTGTGAATGGATCCACGAAGGGATATATTGGATCATCTTCGGGCCTATGGTGAAACAGGAAATATAGTCAGATAAAAACTGTAGAGAAGCTTTCTGAGAAACTCCTTGGTGATGTGTGAATTCCACTCAGGGAGTTATAACTTTCTTCTCGTAAGGCACATTTTGAACATTGTTCCTGTAAAACCAAAAGAGTGATATTCAGAGCACATTGAAGACTATGGCAAAAAGTGAAATGTCATCCAATAAAAATCAGAAAGAAGCACTCGAAGAAGCTGCTCTCTGACATGGCCATTCTTTTCACAAGTTAATCTTACTCTACATTTCCCAGTTTGAAAGTCGGTCTTTGAGGGTTCTCTGAAGGGATAGTAAGTGGCGACCAGAGGCCTGTGTGAGGAAAGGAAATGTCTTCCATCGAAAATAGGAGAGAAGCTTTCTGTGCAACTCTTTTGTGATGTTTGCATTCATCTCATAGAGTTAAATCATTCTTTGGATTGAGCAGTTTTAAATCACTCTTTCTGTGGAATCTGAGAAAGGACATTTGGAAACAATCTTTAGAATACCCTGAAAAAGAAATAACCTCAGAGAGAAACCAGAAGGCAGCTTTCTGTGAAACTTCTCTGTTTCACGTGAATTCCACTCACAGAGGTAAGCTTCTCTTTTCATTGAGCTGTATCATAACACTGTTTTTGCTTAGTCTGCGAAGGGATACTCTGGAAGGATTTGAGGCTTATCGTGAGAAAGGAAACGTCTTCAGATAGAAACGAGAGAAGCTTTCTGAGGAGTTGCTTTGTGACGTGTGCATTCCACTCACAGAAATATAACTTTCTTCTCCTAGAGGATTCAGGAATCCCTGAGGGATAATAACCTACCAAGAGATATGCTTGAGTATAGCGACGACTATGGTGAAAAAGGAATATCTTCAGATAAAACCTGGAAAGAAGCTTTCTGTGAATCTGCTTTTTGCTATGTTTACTCATCTCACATAGATGAAGCTTTCTTTACATTACGCAGATTGGAAACTCCCTTGTGAATGGATCCACGAAGGGATATATTGGATCATCTTCGGGCCTATGGTGAAACAGGAATATAGTCAGATAAAAACTGTAGAGAAGCTTTCTGAGAAACTCCTTGGTGATGTGTGAATTCCACTCAGGGAGTTATAACTTTCTTCTCGTAAGGCACATTTTGAACATTGTTCCTGTAAAACCAAAAGAGTGATATTCAGAGCACATTGAAGACTATGGCAAAAAGTGAAATGTCATCCAATAAAAATCAGAAAGAAGCACTCGAAGAAGCTGCTCTCTGACATGGCCATTCTTTTCACAAGTTAAATCTTACTCTACATTTCCCAGTTTGAAAGTCGGTCTTTGAGGGTTCTCTGAAGGGATAGTAAGTGGCGACCAGAGGCCTGTGTGAGGAAAGGAAATGTCTTCCATCGAAAATAGGAGAGAAGCTTTCTGTGCAACTCTTTTGTGATGTTTGCATTCATCTCATAGAGTTAAATCATTCTTTGGATTGAGCAGTTTTAAATCACTCTTTCTGTGGAATCTGAGAAAGGACATTTGGAAACAATCTTTAGATACCCTGAAAAAGAAATAACCTCAGAGAGAAACCAGAAGGCAGCTTTCTGTGAAACTTCTCTGTTTCACGTGAATTCCACTCACAGAGGTAAGCTTCTCTTTTCATTGAGCTGTATCATAACACTGTTTTTGCTTAGTCTGCGAAGGGATACTCTGGAAGGATTTGAGGCTTATCGTGAGAAAGGAAACGTCTTCAGATAGAAACGAGAGAAGCTTTCTGAGGAGTTGCTTTGTGACGTGTGCATTCCACTCACAGAAATATAACTTTCTTCTCCTAGAGGATTCAGGAATCCCTGAGGATAATAACCTACCAAGAGATATGCTTGAGTATAGCGACGACTATGGTGAAAAAGGAAATATCCTCAGTCAAAAACTGGAAAGAAGATTTCTGTGAAACTGCCTTGTGTAATATATATTTATTCATCTCGCATAGTTGTAACTTTAATTATATTACACAGTTTGGAAACTCCATCATGCACAGATCCACGAAGGGACATCCTGGAGCACATTCAGACCTTCGGTGAAAGAGTAGATATCTTCAGATTAAAACTGGATAGAAGCATTCTTAGAAACTACTTTGTGATGTATGCATTCCACTCAGGGAGTTATACCTCTTTTCTCACAAGGCAGTGTTTGAACACTCTTTCTGTGAAACCGAAATAGTCATATTTTGCAACGCATTGAGGACTATGGCGAATAGTGAAATATACTGAAATAAAATCGAGGAAGAAGCGTTCTCAGAATCTACTCTCTGATATGTGCATTCACTTCCCAGTGTTAATGCTTATTCCATGTTGCCCAGTTTCGAAACTATGTCTTTGAAGAATCTGTGAAGGGATATTTAATAACGCCCGGAGGCTTGTGGTGAGCGAGGAAACATCTTCCGATGAAACCTGCAGAGTATCTTTCTGAGCAACTGCTTTGCGATGTGTGTATTCGTCACATAGATTTAAACCGTTCTTTGGATTGAGCAGATTGAAATCACTGTATTTGTGTAATCTGAAGAAGGATATTTGGGAACGATCCTTAGAACATGGAGAAAGAAATATCCTCAGGTAAAATCCAGAAGGAAGCTTTCTGTGAAAGCTTTCTGCTTTGTGAGGTGTGCAATCCAGTCACAGTGTTATACCTCTTTTCTCATACAACGTCGGGGAAACCCTTTTGGAGAAACAGGTACCAAATGATATTGGGGAGCACGTTGATGCCAATGGTGAAAAGGAAAATAGCCTCAGACAAAAACTGGAAAAAAGCTTTCTAGGAAAATACTCTGTGATATGTGTAATCATCTAACATAGATAAAGCTTTCTTTACATTAGGCAGCTTGGAAACTGTCTTGGACAGATCCACGAATGGACCTTCGGGAGCACATTCTGAACGATATTGAAAAAAGATATATCTTCAGATAAAAAATGGAAAGAAGCATTCTGTGAATCTGCTTTTTGCTATGTTTATTCATGTCACATAGATGAATCTTTCTTTACATTACGCAACTTGGAAACTCCCTTGTATATGGATCCGTGAAGGGATATTTGGGATCATATTCGGGCCTGTGGTGAAATAGGAAATATAGTCAGATAAAAACTGGAGAGAAGCTTTCTGAGAATCTGCTTGGTGATGTGTTCTTTCCACTCAGGGAGTTATAACTTTCTTCTCATAAAGCACATATTGAACACTGTTCCTGTAAAATCAAAAGAGTGATATTCGGAGCACATTGAGGACTATGGCAAAATGTGAAATGTCGTCCTATAAAAAACAGAAAGAAGCACTCGAAGAAACTGCTTTCTGACATGTCCATTCTTTTCACAGGGTTAAAGCTTAATCTACATTTCCCAGTTTGAAGGTCGGTCTTTGAAGGTTCTGTGAAGGGATAGTAAGTGGTGACTGGAAGCCTGTGTGAGGCAAGGAAATGTCTTCCATCGAAAATCAGATAGAATCTTTCTACGCAACTCTTTTGTGATGTTTTTATTCATCCCATAGAGTTAAATCATTGTTTGGATTGAGTAGTTTCAAATCACTTTTTCTGTGGAATCTGAGAAAGGACATTTGGAAATGCTCTTTAGAATATCCTAAAAAGGAAATAATCTCAGAGAGAAACCAGAAGGAAGATTTCTGTGAAACTGCTCTGGGTCACGTGAATTCCACTCACACAGTTAAGCATCTCTTTTCATTGTGCTGTATCATAACACTGTTTTTGTTTAGTCTGTGAAGGGATATTCTGCAGGGCTTGGAGGCTTATGATAAGAAAGGAATCATCTTCAGATACAAACTGGAGAGAAGCTTTCTGAGGAGCTGCTTTGTGATGTGTGCATTCCAATCACAGTAGTATACCTCTCTTCTCATACAGCACTTTGAGGCTAACGGTGAAAAAGGAAATATTCAGACCGAAACTGGAGAGATGCTTTCCGAGAAAATGCTTTGTGACGTGTGCATTCCAGTCATAGTGTTATACCTCTCTTCTCATACAGTGTCGGGGAAACCCTTTTGGAGAAACAGGTACCAAATGATATTCGGGAGCAAGTTGATGCCGATGGTGAAAAGGGAAATAGACCCAGACAAAAACTGGAAAGAAGCTTTCTAGCAAACTACTCTGTGACATGTGTAATCATCTCATATAGTTAAAACTTTCTTTGCATTACGCAGCGTGGAAAATGTCAAGGACGGATCCACGAAGAGAACATCAGGAGCACATTCAGGACTAGGGTGAAAAAGGAAATATCTTCAGACAAAAACTGGAAAGAAGATTTCTGTGAAACTGCTTTGTGTTACCTACATTTATTCATCTTGCAAGTTAAAACTTTAATTATATTATGCAGTTTGGAAACTCCGTCATGCACAGATCCGTGAAGGGACATTCGAGAGCACCTTCAGGCCTATGGTGAAAGAGGAGATATCTTCACATAAAAACTGGTTAGAAGCTTTCTGAGAAACTACTTTGTGATATATGCATTCCACTCAGGGAGTTATACCTCTTTTCTCACAAGGCAGTGTTTGAACACTGTTCATGTGTAACCAAAAAAGTGAAATTTCAAAACGCTTTGAGGATTATGGTGAATAGTGAATTACACTGAAATAAAATTGAGGAAGAAGCGTTCCACGAATCTGCTCTCTGATATGTGCATTCAGTTAACAGGGTTAATACTTACGCTATGTTGCCCAGTTTCGAAGCTCTGTCTTTGAAAAATCTGTGAAGGGATATTTAGTGACGCCTGGAGGCTTCTGGTGAGCGAGGAAACGTCCTCCAATGAAACCTGCAGAGAAACGTTCTGAGCAAGTGCTTTACGATGTGTGCATTCGTCTCATAGAGTTAAACCATTCTTTGGTTTCATCAGCGTAAAATCACTGTTTTTGTGGAATCTGAGGAAAGACATTTGGTAACGATCCTTAGAATATGGAGAATGAAATATCCTCAGGTGAAATCCAGAAGGAAGCTTTCTGTGAAACTTCTCTGTGTCGTCTTAATGTCTCTTGCTCAGTTAAGCCTATCTTTTCATTGAGCAGTTTTCTAACCCTGTGTATGTTTAGCCTGTGATGGGATATTCGGGAGGACTTTGAGGCTTAGTGTGAAAAAAGAAATATGTTCAGACCAAAGGGGAGAGAAGCTTTCCAAGGAACTGCTTTGTGACGTGTGCATTCCAGTCACAGAGTTATACAAAAACTGGAAAGATTCCTTCTAGGAAACTACTATGTGATATGTGTAATCATCTCACATAGTTAAAACTTTCTTTGCATTACGCAGCGTGGAAAATGTCAAGGACGGATCCACGAAGAGAACATCAGGAGCACATTCAGGACTAGGGTGAAAAAGGAAATATCTTCAGATAAAAACTTTAAAGAAGCTTTCCATGATTCTGGTTTTTGCTTTGTTTATTCATCTCACATAGATGAAGCTTTCTTTACATTACACAGCTTGGAAACTCCCTCATGGATGGATCCACGAAGGGATATTTGGGATCACATTCAGGCATATGGTGAAATAGGAAATATAGTCATTTAAAAACTGGAGAGAAGCTTTCTGAGAGACTGCTTGGTGATGTGCGCATTCCAATCAGTGAGTTATAACTTTCTTTTCATAAGGCACAGTTTGAACACTTCCCCTGTAAAACCAAGAGTGATATTCGGAGCAAATTGAAGACTATGGCAAAAAGTGAAATGTCGTCAAATAAAAAACAGAAAGAAGCACTCAAAGAAGCTGCACTCTGACATGTACATTCTTTTCACAGAGTTAAAGCTTGCTCTATATTTCCCAGGTTGAAAGTTGGTCATTGAGGGTTCTGCGAAGGGATAGTAAGTGGAGACTGGAGGCCTGTGTGAGGCAAGGAAAAGTCTTCCATCGAAAATTGGAGAGAGGCTTTCTGCGCAACACTTTTGTGATGTTTGTACTCATCTCATAGAGTTAAATCATTCTTTGGATTGAGCAGTTTGAAATCACCATTCAAGTGGAATCTGAGAGACATTTGGAAACGCTCTTTAGAATATCCTGAAAAGGAAATAACCTCAGAGAGAAACCAGAAGGAAGCTTTCTGTGAAATTGCTCTGTGTCATGTGAATTCCATTCACACAGTTAAGCTTCTCTTTTCATTGAGCTGTATCATACAACTGTTTTCATTTAATCTACGAAGGGATACTCTGGAGGGTTTCCAGGCTTACGGTGAGAAAGGAAACATCTTCACATAGAAACTGGAGAGAAGCTTTCTGAGGAGCTACTTTGTGACGTGTGCATTCCACTCACAGAAATTACCTTTCTTTTCCTAGAGGATTAGGGAATCCCCTTTGGAGAAAAAGCTACCAAGAGATATTCGGGACTATAGTGAAGACTATGGTTAAAAAGGAAATATCCTCAGACAAAAACTGGAAAGAAGATTTCCGTGAAACTTCTTTGGGTTAGATATATTTGTTAGTCTTGAATAGTTAAAACTTTAATTATATTACACAGTTTGGAAACTCTATCATGCACAGATCCACGAAGGGACATTTGGGAGCACATTTAGGCCTATGGTGAAAGAGGAGATATCTTCAGATAAAAATGGATAGAAGCTTTCTGAGAATGTACTTTGTGATGTATGCATTCCACTCAGGGAGTTATACATCTTTTCTCTCAAGGCACTGTTTCCACACTGTTCCTGTGAAACCGAAAAAGTGATATTTTGGAACACTTTGAGGACTATGGCAAGTAGTGAAATATACTGAAATAAAATCGAGGAAGAAGCATTCCAAGAATCTGCTCTCTGATATGTGCATTCACTTCACAGAGTTAATGCTTACTGTATCTTGCCCCATTTCAAAACTCTGTCATTGAGGAATCTGTGAAGGGATATTTAGTGACGCCCAGAAGATTGTGATGAGTGAGGAATCGTCTTCCGATGAAACCTGCAGAGAAGCCTTCTGAGCAATTGCATTACGATGTCTATTCGTCTCCTAGTGTTAAAGCATTCTTTGGATTGAGCAGCTTGAAATCACTGTTTTCATAGAATCTGAGGAAGGGCATTTGGGAACGATCCTTAGAATATGGAGGAAGAAATATCCTCAGGTAAAATCCAGAAGAAAGCTGTGAAAATACTCTGTGTCATCTTAATTGCTTTCACTAAGATAAGCCTCTCTTTTCATTGAGAAGTTTTCTAGCCCTGGGTATGTTTAGCGTGTGATGGGATATTCGGGAGCACTTTGAGGCTTATGGTGAAAAAGGAAATATGTTCAGACCAAAACTGGAGAACAGCTTTCCAAGGAACTGCTTTGTGAACTGTGCATTCCAGTCACAGTGTTATACCTCTCTTCTCATACAGTGTCAGGGAGACACTTTTGGAGAAAAAGCTACCAAGTGATATTCTGGGGCATATTGATGCCGATAGTGAAAAGGGAAATAGCCTCAGACAAAAACTGGAAAGAACCTTTCTAGGAAACTACTCTGTGATATGTGTAATCATCTCACATAGATAAAGCTTTCTTTACATTACGCAGCTTGGAACCTGTCATGGACGGATCCACAAAGGGACCTTCGGGAGCACATTCTGGACTATGGTGAAAAGGAAAATATATTCAGATAAAAACTGGAAAGAAGCTTTCTGTGAATCTGCTTTTTGCTATGTTTATTCAACTGACATAGATGAAGCTTTCTTTACATTACACTGCTTGGAAACTCCCTCGTGGATGGATCTGTGAAGGGATATTTGGGATCACATTCGGGCCTATGGTGAAATAGAAAATACAGTCAGATAAAAACTGGAGAGAATCTTTCTGATAAACTGCTTGGTGATGGGTGCATTCCACTCAGGGTGTTATAACTTTCTTCTCATTAGGCACAGTTTAACACTGTTCCTGTAAAACCAAAAGAGTGGTATTCAGAGCACATTGAAGACTATGACAAAAATTGAAATGTCGTACAGTAAAAAACAGAAAGAAGCACTCGAAGACACTGCTCTCTGACATGTCCATTCTTTTCACAGGGTTAAAGCTTACTCTACATTTCTCAGTTTGAAAGTCAGTCCCTGAGGGTTCTGTGAAAAGATAGTAAGTGGCGACCAAAGGCCTGTGTGAGGCAATGAAATGTGTTCCATTGGAAAAAGAAGAGAACCGTTCTGCGCAACTCTTTTGTGATGATTGTATTCATCTCATAGAGTTAAATCGTTCTTTGCATTGAGCAGTTTGAAATCACTGTTTCCGTGGAATCTGGGAAAGGACATTTGGAAACACTCTTTAGAATATCCTGAAAAAGAAATAACCTCAGAGAGAAACCAGGAGGAAGCTTTCTGTGTAACTACTCTGTGTCATGTGAATTCTCCTAACACAGTTAAGCTTCTCTTTTCATTGAGCTGTACCATAAAACTGCTTATGTTTAGTCAGTGAGGGGATATTCTTCAGGGCTTTGAGGCTTACAATGAGAAAGAAAACGTCTTCAGATAGAAACTGGAGAGAAGCTTTCTGAGGAGCTGCTTTGTGACATGTGCATTTCTCTCACGAAAGTATACCTTTCTCCCCAGGAGGATTCCGGAATCCCTTTTGGAGAAAAAGCTACCAAGAGATATTCAGGAGTATAGGTACGACTATGGTGAAAAAGGAAATATCCTCAGACAAAAACTGGAAAGAAAATTTCTGTGAAACGGTTATGTGTTAGATATATTTATTCAACTCGTATAGTTAAAACTTTAATTATATTACGCTGTTTGGAAACTCCGTCATACCCAGATCTGCGAAAGGACATTTGGGAGCATGTTCAGGCCTACGGTGAAAGAGGAGATGTCTTCAGATAAAAACTTGATAGAAGCTTTCTGAGAAACTGCTTGGTGATGTTTGCATTCCACTCAGGGAGTTATAACTTTCTTCTCATAATGCACAGTTTGAACACTGTTCCTGTAAAACTGAAAGAGTGATATTTCGAGCACATTGGAGACTATGGCAAAAAGTGAAATGTCATCCAATAAAAAACAGAAAGAAGCACTCAAAGAAACTGCTCTCTGACATGTCCATTCTTTTCACATTGTTAAAGCTTGCTCTACATTTCCCAGTTTAAAAGCCAGTCTCTGAGGGTTCTGCAATGGGATAGCAGGTGGCGACGGGAGGAATGTGTGAGGCAAGGAAATGTCTTCCATCGAAAATCAAAGAGAAGATTTCTACACAACTCTTTTGTGATGTTTGTATTCATCTCATATTGTTAAATCATTCTTTGGATTGAGTGGTTTGAAATCACTGTTTCTGTGCAATCTGAGAAAGGACATTTGGAAACGATCTTTAGAATATTCTGAAAAATAAATAACCTCAGAAAGAAACCAGAAGGAAGCTTTCTGTGAAACTGCTGTGTCACGTGAATTTTGCTCACACAGTTAAGCTTCTCTTTTCATTGAGCTGTATCATAACACTGTTTTTTTTTTCCGTCTGCAAAGGGATATTCTGGAGGGATTTGAGGCTTATGGTGAGAAAGGAAACGTCTTTAGATAGAAACTGGAGAGAAGCTTTCTGAGGAGCTGCTTTGTGACATGTGCATTTCACTCACAGAAGTATACCTTTCTTCTCCTAGAAGATTCCAGAATGCCTTTTGGAGAAAAAGCTACCAAGAGATATTCGGGAGTCGACTATGGTGAAAAAGGAAATATCCTCACACAAAAACTGGAAAGAAGATTTCTGTGAAACTGCTTTGGGTTAGATATATTTATTCATGTCGCATAGTTAAAACTTTGATTATATTACGCAGTTTGGAAACTCCGTCATGCACAGATCCGTGAAGGGACATTCGGGAGCACATTCAGGTCTACGGTGAAAGAGGAGATATCTTCAGATAAAAACTGGATAGAAGCTTTCTGAGAAACTACTTTGTGATGTAAGCATTCCACTCAGGGAATTATAACTCTTTTCTCACAAGGTAGTGTGCAAACACTCTTCCTGTGGAACCGAAAAAGTGATATTTTGAAACGCATCCTGACTATGGTGAATAGTGAAATAAACTGAAATAAAATCAAGGAACAAGCGTTCCATGAATCTGCACTCTGATATGTGCATTCACTTCACAGAGTTAATGCTTACACTATGTTTCCCAGTTTCGAAACTCTGTCTTTGAAGAATCTGTGAAGGGAAATTTAGTGACGCCCGGAGGCTTGTGGTGAGCAAGGAAATGTCTTCCGATGAAACCTGCAGAGAAACGTTCTGAGCAACGGCTTTGCGATGTGTGTATTCGTCTCATTAAGTGAAATCATTCTTTGGATTGAGCAGCTTGAAATCACTGTTTTACTGGAATCTCAGGAAGGACATTTGGGAACGATCCTTAGAATATGGAGAAAGAAATATCCTCGGGTGAAATCCAGAAGGAAGCTTTCTGTGAAACTGCTCTGTGTCGTCTTATTTCCCCCAATCAGATAAGCCTCTCTTTTCATTGAGCAGTTTTCTAGCCCTGTGTATGTTTAACGTGTGAAGGGATATTCGGGAGCACTTGAGGCTGTGGGTGAAAAAGGAAATATGTTCAGACTGAAGCTGGAGAGAAGATTTCTGTGAAACTGCTTTGGGTTAGATATATTTATTCATGTCGCATAGTTAAAACTTTGATTATATTACGCAGTTTGGAAACTCCGTCATGCACAGATCCGTGAAGGGACATTCGGGAGCACATTCAGGTCTACGGTGAAAGAGGAGATATCTTCAGATAAAAACTGGATAGAAGCTTTCTGAGAAACTACTTTGTGATGTAAGCATTCCACTCAGGGAATTATAACTCTTTTCTCACAAGGTAGTGTGCAAACACTCTTCCTGTGGAACCGAAAAAGTGATATTTTGAAACGCATCCTGACTATGGTGAATAGTGAAATAAACTGAAATAAAATCAAGGAACAAGCGTTCCATGAATCTGCACTCTGATATGTGCATTCACTTCACAGAGTTAATGCTTACACTATGTTTCCCAGTTTCGAAACTCTGTCTTTGAAGAATCTGTGAAGGGAAATTTAGTGACGCCCGGAGGCTTGTGGTGAGCAAGGAAATGTCTTCCGATGAAACCTGCAGAGAAACGTTCTGAGCAACGGCTTTGCGATGTGTGTATTCGTCTCATTAAGTGAAATCATTCTTTGGATTGAGCAGCTTGAAATCACTGTTTTACTGGAATCTCAGGAAGGACATTTGGGAACGATCCTTAGAATATGGAGAAAGAAATATCCTCGGGTGAAATCCAGAAGGAAGCTTTCTGTGAAACTGCTCTGTGTCGTCTTATTTCCCCCAATCAGATAAGCCTCTCTTTTCATTGAGCAGTTTTCTAGCCCTGTGTATGTTTAACGTGTGAAGGGATATTCGGGAGCACTTGAGGCTGTGGGTGAAAAAGGAAATATGTTCAGACTGAAGCTGGAGAGAAGCTTTCCGAGGAACTGCTTTGTGACGTGTACATTTCAGTCACAGTGTTATACCTCTCTTCTCATACAGCATCGGGGAAACGCTTTTGGAGAAACAGGTACCAAGTGATATTCGGGAGCATGTTGATGTTGATGGTGAAAAGGGTAATAGCCTCAGACAAAAACTGGAAAGACGCTTTCTAAGAAACTACTCTGCGATATGTGTAATCATCTCACATAGATAAAGCTTTCTTTACATTACGCAGCTTGGAAATTGTCATGGATGGATCGATGCCTGAGTGTGCTCCCGAACGTCTATTCATGGATATGGGCGTGATGGAGTTTCCAAACTGCGTAATATATTTAAAGTTTTAACTATGCGAGATGAGTAAATATATCTAACACAAAGCAGTTTCACAGAAATCTTCTTTCCACATTTTGTCTGAGGATATTTCCTTTTTCACCATAGTCATCTATATACTCCCGAATATCTCTTGGTAGCTTTTTCTCCTAAAGGGATTCTGGAATCCTCTAGGAGAAGAAAGGTATATTTCTGTGAATGGAATGCACACATCACAAAGCAGCTCCTCAGAAAGCTTCCCTCCAGTTTCTATCTGAAGACGTTTCCTTTCTCAGTGTAAGCCTCAAAGCCCTCCAGAATATCCCTTCACAGACTAATCAAAAACAGTGTTATGATACAGCTCAATGAAAGTAGAAGCTTAACTGTGTTAGTGAAATACACGTGACACAGAGCAGTTTCACAGAAAACTTCCTTCTGGTTTTGCTCCGAGGTTATTTCTTTTTCAGGATATTCTAAGGAGCGTTTCCAAATGTCCTTTCTCAGTTTCCACAGAACAGTGATTTCAAACTGCTCAATCCAAAGAATCATTTACCTCCAGGAGATGAATGTAAACATCACAAAAGAGTTTCGCAGAAAGCTTCTCTCTGATTTCGATTTAAGACAATTTCTTGCTTCACACAGTCCTCCGGTTGCCACATACTATCTTTTCGCAGAAACCTTTAAGACCGACTTTCAAACTGGGAAATGTAGAATAAGCTTTAACGCTGTGAAAGGAATGGACATGTCAGAGAGCAGTTTCTTCGAATGCTTCTTTCTGTTTTTTATTGGACGACATTTCACTTTTTGCCATGGTCTTCAATGTGCTCTGAATACCACTCTTTTGGTTTAACAGGAACAGTTCAAACTATGCCTTATGAGAAGAAAGGTATAACTCCCTGAGTGTAATGCACACATCACCAAGCAGTTTCTCAGAACACTTGTCTCCAGTATTTATCTGACTGTTTTTCCACTTTCACCATTGGCCCGAATGTGATCTCAAATATCCTTTCAGGGATCCATCCATGAGGGAGATTACAAGCTGTGTAATGTAAAGAAAGCTTCATCTATGTGAGATGAATAAACTTAGCAAAAAGCAGATTCACAGAAAGCTTCTTTCCAGTTTTTATCTGAAGATATTTCCTTTTTCACCATAGTCCTTAATGTGCTCCCAAAGGTCCCTTCGTAGATCCGTCCATGATAATTTCCAAGCTGTGTAATGTAAAGAAAGCTTTATCTATGTGAGATGATTACATATATCACAGAGTAGTTTCCTAGAAAGCATCCTTACAGTTTTTGTCTTAGGCTATTTCCCTTTTCACCATCAGCATCAACATGCTCCCAAATATCACTGGGTACCTGTTTCTCCAAAAGGGTTTCCCCGACGCTGTATCAGAAGAGAGGTGTAACACAGTGACTGGAATGCACACGTCACAAAGCCGTTCCTTCGAAAGCTTCTCTCCAGTTTTGGTCTGAACATACTTCCTTTTTCCCCATAAGTCTCAAAGTGCTACCGAATATCCCATCACACACTAAACATACAAAGGACTAGAAACCTACTCAATGAAAAGAGAGGCTTATCTGAGTGAGAGGAATTAAGACTACACAGAGCAATTTCACAGAAAGTTTCCTTCTGGATTTTACCTAAGGATATTTCTTTCTCCATATTCTAAGGATCGTTGCCAAATGTCCTTCCTCAGATGCCACAAAAATTGTGATTTCAAGCTGCTCAATCCAAAGAATGGTTTAACTCTAGAAGACGAATTCACACATTGCAAAGCAGTTGCTCAGAACGTTTCTCTGCAGGTTTCATCGGAAGACGTTTCCTCGCTCACCACAAGCTGCTGAGCATCACTAAATATCCCTTCACAGATTTTTCAAAGACAGAGTTTTGAAACTGGACAACGTAGAGTAAGCATTAATTCTGTGTAGTGAATGCACATATCAGAGAACAGATTCTTGGAACGCTTCTTCTTCGACTTTATTACAGTATATTTCACTATTCACCATAGTCCACAATGCGTTCTGAAATATCACTTTTCGGTTTCACAGGAACAGTTTTTAAACACTGCCTTGTGAGAAAAGAGGTATAACTCCCTGAGTGGAATGCATACATCACAAAGTAGTTTCTCAGAAAGCTTCTATCCAGTTTTTATCTGAAGATATCTCCTCTTTCACTGTAGGCTTGAATGTGCTCCTGAGCATCCCTTCACAGTTCTGTGCATGACGGAGTTTTCAAACTGCGTATTGTAACTAAAGTTTTAACTATGCGAGACGAACAAATATATCTAACCCAAAGCAGTTTCACAGAAATCATCTTTCCAGTTTTTTTCTGAGGATATTTCCTTTTTCACCAGAGTCGTCCCTATACTCCCAAATATCTCTTTGTAGCTTTTTCTCCAAAAGGGATTCCGGAATCCTCTAGGAGAAGAAAGGTATATTTCCTGAGTGGAATGCACACATCACAAAGCAGCTCCTCTGAAAGCTTCTCTCCAGTTTCTATCTGAAGACGTTCCCTTTCACACCCTAAGCCTCAAAGCTCTCCAGAATATCCCTTCACAGGCTAAACAAAAACAGTGTTATGATACAGCTCATTGAAAAGTGAAGCTTAATTGGATCAACGGAATTCATGTTACACAGAGCAGTTTCACAGAAAGCTTCCTTCTGGTTTGTCTCTGAGGTTATTTCTCTTTCAGGATATTCTAAAGAGTGTTTCCAAATGTCCTTTCTCAGATTCCACAGAAACAGTGATTTCAAACTTCTCATTCCAAACAATGTTTTAACTCTATGAGATGAATAGAAACATCACAAAAGAGTTGCGCAGAAAGCTTCTCTCCGATTTTCGATGGAAGACATTTCCTTGCCTCACACAGGTCTCCGGTCGCCGCTTACTATCCTTTCGTGGAAACCTCAAAGATTGAATTTCAATCTCGGAAATGTAGAGTAAGCCTTAACCCTGTGAAAAGAATGGACATTTCAGAGAGCCATTTCTTCGAGTGCTTCTTATTGTTTTTTACTGGACGACATTTCACTTTTTGCCATAGTTTTCAACATGCTAGGAATATCACTCTATTGGTTTTACAGGAACAGTGTTCATACTGTGCCTTATGAGAAGAAAGTTATAAATACCTGAGCGGAATGCACACATCACCATGCAGTTTCTCATAAAGCGTTTTTCCAGTATTTATCTGACTATATTTCCTCTTTCACCATAGGCCTGAATGTGATGCCAAATATACCTTCGCAGATCCGTCCATGAGGGAATTTCCAAGCTGCGTAATGTAAAGAGAGCTTCATCTATGTGAGATGAAAAAACATAGCAAAATGCAGATTCACAGAAAGCTTCTTTCCAGTTTTCATCTGAAGATATTTCCTTTTCCATCCTAGTCCAGAATGTGCTCTTGAAGGTTTCTTCATGCATCCGTCCATGACAGTTTCCAAGCTGCGTAATGTAAAGAAAGCTTTATCTATGTTAGATGATTACACATATCACACAGTAGTATCCTAGAAAGCTTCTTTCCAGTTTTTGTTTGAGGCTATTTCCCTTTTCACCATCAGCATCAACATGCTCCCGAATATCACTTGGTACCTGTTTCTCCAAAAGGATTTCCCCGACACTGTATGAGAAGAGAGGTAGCACACTGTGACTGGAATGCACATGTCACAAAGCAGTTCCTCAGAAGTTTCTCTCCAGTTTCGGTCTGGACATATTTACTTTTTCATCATTATCCTCAATGTGCTCCCGAATATCCCATCACATGCTAAACATACACAGGGCTAGATAAGTGTTCAATGAAAAGAGAGGCTTATCTGGGTGAGAGGAATTAAGAAGACACAGAGCAGATTCACAGAAAACTTCCTTCGGGATTTTACCTCAGGATATTTCTTTCTCCATATTCTAAGGATCGTTCCAAATGTTCTTCCCCAGATTCCACAAAAACAGTGATTTCAAGCTGCTCAATTGAAAGAATGGTTTATCTCTATCAGACGAATACTCACATCGCAAAGCAGTTGCTCAGAACGTTTTTCTGCAGGTTTCATTGGTAGAGGTTTCCTTGCTCACCACAAGCCTCCGGGTGTCACTAAATATCCCTTCCCAGATTCTTCAAAGACAGAGTTTCGAAACTGGACAACATAGAGTAAGCATTAACTCTGTGAAGTGAATTCACATATCAGAGAGCAGATTCTTGCAAAGCATCTTCCTCGGTTTTATTTCCGTATGTTTCACTATTTGCCATAGTCCTCAATGCGTTCCAAAATATCACTTTTTCAGTTTCACCGGAACAGAGTTCAAACATTGCTTTGTGAGAAAAGAGGTATAACACACTCAGTGGAATGCATACATCACAAAGTAGTTTCTCAGAAAGCTTCTCTCCAGTTTTTATCTGAAGATATCTCCTCTTTCACCATAGGCCTGAAAGTGCTACTGAATATCCCTTCGTGGATCTGTGCATGACGGAGTTTCCAAACTGCGTAATATAATTAAAGTTATTACTATGCAAGACGAATACATATATCTAACACAAAGCAGTTTCATAGAAATCTTCTTTTCAGTTTTTGTCTGAGGATATTATCGTTTTCACCATAGTCATCGCTATACTCCCGAATATCTGTTGGTAGCTTTTTCTCCAAAAGGGATTCCGGAATTCTTTAGAAGAAGAAAGGTATATTTCTTTTTTTCTTTTTTTTTTTTTTTTTTTTACTATACATTAAGTTCTAGGGTACCTGTGCACAATGTGCAGGTTTGTTACATATGTATACCTGTACCACGTTGTTGTGCTTCACCCATCAACTCGTCAGCACCCATCAATTTGTCATTTATATCAGTTATAACTCCCAATGCAATCCCTCCCCCCACACACCTCCCCATGATAGGCCCCGATGTGTGATGTTTCCCTTCCCGAGTCCAAGTGATCCCATTGTTCAGTTCCCACCTATGAATGAGAACATGCGTTGTTTGGTTTTCTCTTCTTGGGATAGTTTGCCAAGAGTGATGGTACCCAGCTGCATCCATGTCCCTACAAAGGATGCACACTCGTCCTTTTTATGGCTCCCTAGTATTCCATGTGGTATATGTGCCACATTTTCCTAATCCAGTCTGTCACTGATGGACATTTGGGTTGATTCCAAGTCTTTGCTATTGTGAATAGTGCCACTATAAACATACGTGTGCATGTGCCTTTATAGCAGCATGATTTAGAACAAGGCCGGAGGCATCACGCCACCTGATTTCAAACTATACTACAAGTCTACAGTAACCAAAACAGCATGGTACTGGTACCACAACAGAGATATAGACCAATGGAACAGAGCAGAGTCCTCAGAAATAATACCACACATCTACAGCCATCTGATCTTTGATAAACCTGAGAGAAACAAGAAATGGGGAAAGATTCCCTATTTAATAAATGGTGCTGGGAAAATTGGCTAGCCATAAGTAGAAAGCTGAAAATGGATCCTTTCCTTACTCCATATATGAAACTTAATTCAAGATAGGTTAGACACTTAAATGTTAGACCTAATACCATAAAAACCCTAGAAGAAAACCTAGGTAGTATCATTCAGGACCTAGGCATGCACAAGGACTTCATGTCTTAAACACCAGAAGAAAGGTATATTTCTGTGAGTGGAATGCACACATCACAAAGCAGCTCCTCAGAAAGCTTCTCTCCAGTTTCTATCTGAAGACAATTCCTTTCTCACCATAAGCCTCAAAGCCCTCCAGAATATCCCTTCGCAGACTAAACAAAAACAGTGTTATGATACTGCTCAATAAAAAGAGAAGCTTAACTGTGTGAGCGGAATTCACGTGACACAGAGTACTTTCACAGAAAGTTTCCTTCTGGTTTCTCTCTGAGGTTTTTGTTTTTCAGGATATTCCAAAGAGCGTTTCCAAATGTCCTTTCTCAGATTCCACAGAAACAGTGATTTCAAACTGCTCAAACCAAAGATTGATTTAGCTCTATGAGATATATACAGCATCACGAAAGAGTTGCGCAGAATGCTTCTCTCTGATTTTCAATGAAAGACATTTCCTTGCCTCACACAGGACTCCGGTTGCCACATACTGTCTTTTCACAGAAACCTCAAAGACAGACTTTCAAACTGGGAAATGTAGAGTAAGTTTAACCCTGTGAAAAGAATGGACATGTCAGAGAGCAGTTTCTTCGAATGCTTCTTTCTGTTTTTTGTTGGACGACATTTCACTTTTTGCCATAGTCCTCAATGTGCTCCGAATATCAGTCTTTTGGTTGTACAGGAACAGTGTTCAAACTGTGCATTTTGAGAGGAGGGTTATAACTCCCTGAATGTAATGCACACATCATCAAGCAGTTCCTCAGAAAGATTATCTCCAGTTTTTATCAGACTATATTTCCCATTTCACCATAGGCCCGAATGTGCCTCCAAATATCCCTTTGTGGATCCATCCACGAGGGAGTTTCCAAGCTGTGCAATGTAAAGAAAGTTTCATCTGTGTGAGATGAAAAAACATAGCAAAAAGCACACTCACAGAATGCTTCTTTCCAGTTATTATCTGAAGAAATTTCCTTTTTCACCAGCGTACAGAATGTACTCCCGAAGGTCCCTTCATGGCTCCGTCCATGACAGTTTCCAATCTGTGTAATGTAAAGAATGCTTTATCTATGTGAGATGATTACACATATCACAGAGTGTTTTCCTAGAACGCTTCTTTCCAGTATTTGGCAGAGTCTATTTCCCTTTTCACCATTGGCATCAAGATGCTCCCGAATATCACTCGGTATCTGTTTCTTGAAAAGAGTTTCGCGACGCTGTATGAGAAGAGAGGTATTACACTGTGACTGGAATGCACATGTCACAAAGCAGTTCCTCGGGAAGTTTCTCTCCAGTTTCGGTCAGAACATATTTCCTTTTTCACCGTTAGCCTCAATGTGCTCCCGAATATCACATCACACGTTAAACATACACAGGGCTAGAAAACTGCTCAATGTAAGCTGGATTCCTAGGTGTTTTATTCTCTTTGAAGCAATTGTGAATGGAAGTTCATTCCTGATTTGGCTCTCTGCTTGTCTGGAGAACTACAAACCACTGCTCAGTGAAATCAAAGAGGACACAAACAAATGGAAGAACATACCATGCTCATGGATAGGAAGAATCAATATCGTGAAAATGGCCATACTGCCCAAGGTGATTTATAGATTCAATGCCATCTCCATCAAGCTACCAATGACTTTCCTCACAGAATTGGAAAAAACGGCTTTAAAGTTCATATGGAACCAAAAAAGAGCCCGCATTGCCAAGACAATCCTAAGTCAAAAGGACAAAGCTGGAGGCATCATGCTACCTGATTTCAAACTATACTACAAGGCTACAGTAACCAAAACAGCATGGTACTGGTACCACAACAGAGATATAGACCAATGGAACAGAACAGAGTCCTCAGAAATAATACCACACATCTACAGCCATCTGATCTTTGACAAACCTGAGAGAAACAAGAAATGGGGAAAGGATTCCCTATTTAATAATGGTGCTGGGAAAATTGGCTAGCCATAAGTAGAAAGCTGAAAATGGATCCTTTCCTTACTCCATATATGAAACTTAATTCAAGATAGGTTAGACACTTAAATGTTAGACCTAATACCATAAAAACCCTAGAAGAAAACCTAGGTAGTATCATTCAGGACCTAGGCATGCACAAGGACTTCATGTCTTAAACACCAGAAGAAAGGTATATTTCTGTGAGTGGAATGCACACATCACAAAGCAGCTCCTCAGAAAGCTTCTCTCCAGTTTCTATCTGAAGACAATTCCTTTCTCACCATAAGCCTCAAAGCCCTCCAGAATATCCCTTCGCAGACTAAACAAAAACAGTGTTATGATACTGCTCAATAAAAAGAGAAGCTTAACTGTGTGAGCGGAATTCACGTGACACAGAGTACTTTCACAGAAAGTTTCCTTCTGGTTTCTCTCTGAGGTTTTTGTTTTTCAGGATATTCCAAAGAGCGTTTCCAAATGTCCTTTCTCAGATTCCACAGAAACAGTGATTTCAAACTGCTCAAACCAAAGATTGATTTAGCTCTATGAGATATATACAAGCATCACGAAAGAGTTGCGCAGAATGCTTCTCTCTGATTTTCAATGAAAGACATTTCCTTGCCTCACACAGGACTCCGGTTGCCACATACTGTCTTTTCACAGAAACCTCAAAGACAGACTTTCAAACTGGGAAATGTAGAGTAAGTTTAACCCTGTGAAAAGAATGGACATGTCAGAGAGCAGTTTCTTCGAATGCTTCTTTCTGTTTTTTGTTGGACGACATTTCACTTTTTGCCATAGTCCTCAATGTGCTCCGAATATCAGTCTTTTGGTTGTACAGGAACAGTGTTCAAACTGTGCATTTTGAGAGGAGGGTTATAACTCCCTGAATGTAATGCACACATCATCAAGCAGTTCCTCAGAAAGATTATCTCCAGTTTTTATCAGACTATATTTCCCATTTCACCATAGGCCCGAATGTGCCTCCAAATATCCCTTTGTGGATCCATCCACGAGGGAGTTTCCAAGCTGTGCAATGTAAAGAAAGTTTCATCTGTGTGAGATGAAAAAACATAGCAAAAAGCACACTCACAGAATGCTTCTTTCCAGTTATTATCTGAAGAAATTTCCTTTTTCACCAGCGTACAGAATGTACTCCCGAAGGTCCCTTCATGGCTCCGTCCATGACAGTTTCCAATCTGTGTAATGTAAAGAATGCTTTATCTATGTGAGATGATTACACATATCACAGAGTGTTTTCCTAGAACGCTTCTTTCCAGTATTTGGCAGAGTCTATTTCCCTTTTCACCATTGGCATCAAGATGCTCCCGAATATCACTCGGTATCTGTTTCTTGAAAAGAGTTTCGCGACGCTGTATGAGAAGAGAGGTATTACACTGTGACTGGAATGCACATGTCACAAAGCAGTTCCTCGGAAGTTTCTCTCCAGTTTCGGTCAGAACATATTTCCTTTTTCACCGTTAGCCTCAATGTGCTCCCGAATATCACATCACACGTTAAACATACACAGGGCTAGAAAACTGCTCAATGTAAGCTGGATTCCTAGGTGTTTTATTCTCTTTGAAGCAATTGTGAATGGAAGTTCATTCCTGATTTGGCTCTCTGCTTGTCTGGAGAACTACAAACCACTGCTCAGTGAAATCAAGAGGACACAAACAAATGGAAGAACATACCATGCTCATGGATAGGAAGAATCAATATCGTGAAAATGGCCATACTGCCCAAGGTGATTTATAGATTCAATGCCATCTCCATCAAGCTACCAATGACTTTCCTCACAGAATTGGAAAAAACGGCTTTAAAGTTCATATGGAACCAAAAAAGAG
This sequence comes from Trachypithecus francoisi, assembly GCF_009764315.1. Taxonomy (NCBI): domain Eukaryota; kingdom Metazoa; phylum Chordata; class Mammalia; order Primates; family Cercopithecidae; genus Trachypithecus; species Trachypithecus francoisi. The sequence continues at coordinate 96,184,348 of NW_022681456.1, read as the reverse complement.
CCCGCATTGCCAAGACAATCCTAAGTCAAAAGGACAAAGCTGGAGGCATCATGCTACCTGATTTCAAACTATACTACAAGGCTACAGTAACCAAAACAGCATGGTACTGGTACCACAACAGAGATATAGACTAATGGAACAGAACAGAGTCCTCAGAAATAATACCACACATCTACAGCCATCTGATCTTTGACAAACCTGAGAGAAACAAGAAATGGGGAAAGGATTCCCTATTTAATAAATGGTGCTGGGAAAATTGGCTAGCCATAAGTAGAAAGCTGAAACTGGATCCTTTCCTTACCCCTTATACGAAAATTAATTCAAGATGGATCAGAGACTTAAATGTTAGACCTAATACCATAAAAACCCTAGAAGAAAATCTAGGTAGTACCATTCAGGACATAGGCATGGGCAAGGACTTCATGTCTAAAACACCAAAAGCAACGGCAGCAAAAGCAAAAATTGACACATGGGATCTAATTAAACTAAAGAGCTTTTGCACAGCCAAAGAAACTACCATCAGAGTGAACAGGCAACCTACAGAATGGGAGAAAATTTTTGCAATCTACTCATCTGACAAAGGGCTAATATCCAGAATCTACAAAGAACTCAAACAAATATACAAGAAAAAAACAAACAACCCCATCAAAAAGTGGGGAAAGGATATGAACAGACATTTCTCAAAAGAAGACATCCATACAGCCAACAGACACATGAAAAAATGCTCATCATCACTCACCATCAGAGAAATGCAAATCAAAACCACAATGAGATACCATCTCACACCAGTTAGGATGGCAATCATTAAGAAGTCAGGAAACAACAGGTGCTGGAGAGGATGTGGAGAAATAGGAACACTTTTACACTGTTGGTGGGATTGTAAACTAGTTCAACCATTATGGAAAACAGTATGGCGATTCCTCAAGGATCTAGAACTAGATGTACCATATGACCAGCCATCCCACTACTGGGTATATACCAAAGGATTATAAATTACTCTACTACAAAGACACATGCACACGTATGTTTATTGCGGCACTATTCACAATAGCAAAGACTTGGAATCAACCCAAATGTCCATCTGTGACAGACTGGATTAAGAAAATGTGGCACATATACACCATGGAATACTATGCAGCCATCAAAAAGGATGAGTTTGCATCCTTTGTAGGGACATGGATGCAGCTGGAATCCATCATTCTTAGCAAACTATCACAAGAAGAGAAAACCAAACACCGCATGTTCTCACTCATAGGTGGGAACTGAACAATGAGATCACTTGGACTCGGGAAGGGGAACATCACACACTGGGGCCTATCATGGGGAGGGGGGAGGAGGGAGGGATTACATTGGGGAGTTATACATGATATAAACGTCATGCACATGTACCCTAGAACTTAAAGTATAATAAAAAAAAAAAAAAGAAATCGCTGTTTCTTTGGAATCTGAGAAAGGACATTTGGAAACACTCTTTAGAATATCCTGAAAAAGAAATAACCTGAGAGAGAAACCAGAAGGAAGCTTTCTGTGAAACTGCTCTGTGTCACGTGAATTCTGCTAAGACAGTTAAGCTTCTCTTTTCATTGAGCTGTATCATAACACTGTTTTTGTTTATTCTGCGAAGGGATACTCTGGAGGGCATTTAGGCTTATGTTGAGAAATGAAAGGTCTTCAGATAGAGACTGTAGAGAAGCTTTCTGATGAGCTGCTTTGTGACATGTGCACTCCAATCACAGAAATACACCTTTCTTCCCCTAGAGAATTCAGAAATCACTTTTGGAGGAAAAGCTATGAAGAGATATTCAGGAGTATAGCGACGACTATGGTGAAAAAGGAAATATCCTCAGAGAAACCTGGAAACAAGATTTATTTGAAACTGCTTTGTGTTAGATATATTTTTTCGTCTGGCATAGAAAAAACTTTAATTATATTACACAGTTTGGAAACCCTGTCATGCACAGATCCGCGAAGGGTCATTCGGGGGCACATTCAGGGCTACGGTGAAAGAAGAGATATATTCAGATAAAAACTGGATAGAAGCTTTCTGAGAAACTACTTTGTGATGTATGCATTACACTCGGTGTTATACCTCTTTTCTCACAAGTCAGTGTTTGAACACTGTTCCTGTGAAACCGAAAAAGTCATATTTCGGAACGCATTGAGGATTATTGCAAATAGTGAAAAGTACTGAAATAAAATCGAGGAAGAGGCGTTCCAAGAATCTGCTCTCTAATATGTGCACTCACTTCACAGAGTTAATGCTTACTCTATGTGTCCCAGTTTCGAAATCTGTCTTTGAAGAATCTGTGAAGGGATATTTAGTGACGCCTGTAGGCTTGTGGTGAGTGAGGAAATGCCTTCTGAAGAAACCTGCAGAGAAACATTCTGAGCAACTGCTTTGCAATGTGTGTATTCATCTCAAAGAGTTAAACCATTCTTTCGATTGAGCAGCTTGAAATCACTCGTTAAGAGAAATCTGAGGAAGGACATTTGGGAATGATCCTTAAAATATGGGGAAAGAAATATCCTCAGGTAAAATCCAGAAGGTAGATTTCTGTGAAACTGCTCTGTGTGGTTTTAATTCCACTCACTAAGATAAGCCTCTCCTTTCATTGAGCAGTTTTCTAGCCCTGTGTATGTTTAGCGTGTGATGGGATATTCGGGAGCACTTTGAGGCTAATGGTGAAAACGGAAATACGTTCAGACTGAAACTGGAGACAAGCTTCCCGAGGAACCTCTTTGTGACGTGTGCATTCCAGCATTCCAGTCACAATTTTACACCTCTCTTCTCATACAGCGTCGGGGAAACACTTTTGGAGAAACAGGTACCAGCTGATATTCGGGAGCATGTTGATGCCAATGGTGAAAAGGGAAATACCCTTAGACAAAAACGGGAAAGAAGCTTTCTAGGAAACTACTCAGTGATATGTGTAATCATCTCACATAGATAAAGCTTTCTTTACATTATGCAGCTTTGAAAGTGTCATGCATGGATCCACGAAGGGACCTTCGGGAGCACATTCAGGACTAGAGTGAAAAAGGAAATATCTTCAGATAAAAACTGGAAAGAAGCTTTCTGTGAATCTGTTTCTTGCTATGTTTATTCATCTCACATAAATGAAGCTTTCTTTACATTACGCATCTTGCAAACTCCCTCGTGGATGGATCCACGAAGGGATATTTGGGATCACATTCAGGCCTATGGTGAAATAGGAAATATCATCAGATAAAAACTGCTGAGAAGCTTTCTGAGAAACTGTTTGGTGATGTGTGCATTCCACTCGGAGTTATAACTTTCGTCTCATAAAGCACAGTTTGAACACTGTTCTGGTAAAACCAAAAGAGAGATATTCCATGCACATTGAAGACTATGACAAAATTGAAGTGTCGTCCATTAAAAAACAGAAAGAAGCACTCCAAGAAACTGCTCTGTGACATGTCCATTCTTAACACAGGGTTAAAGCTTACTCTACATTTCCCAGTGTGAAAGTCGGTCTTTTAGGGATCTGTGAAGTGATAGTAAGTGACGACTGGAGGCCTGTCTGAGTCAAGGAAATGTCTTCCATTGAAAATTGGAGAGAAGCTTTCTGCACAATTCTTTTGTGATGCTTGTATTCATCTCATAGTGATAAATCATTCCTTGGATGGAGCAGTTTGAAATCACTGTTTCTGTGGAATCTGAGAAAGGACATTTGGAAACGCTCTTTAGAATATGCTGAAAAAGAAATAATCTGAGAGAGAAACCAGAAGGGAGCTTTCTGTGAAAGTGTTCTGTGTCACGTGAGTTTTGCTTACACAGTTAAGCCTCTCTTTTCATTGAGCTATATCATAACACTGTTTTTGCTTAGTCTGTGAAGGGATACTCTAGAGGTCTTTGACTCTTACGGTGAGAAAGGAAACGTCTTCAGATAGAAACTGGAGACAAGCTTTCTGAGGAGGTGCTTTGTGACGTGTGCATTCCAGTCAGAAAAATATACCTTTCTTCTCCTAGAGGATTCCGGAATCCCTTTCAGAGAAAAAGCTTCCAACAGATATGCCGGAGTTGACTAAGATGAAAAATCAAATATCCTCAGACGAAAACTGGAAAGAAGATTTCTGTGAAACTGCTTTGTGTTAGATATACTTCTTCATCTTGCATAGTTAAAAACTTTAATTACATTACGCAGTTTGGGAACTCCGTCATGTACAGATCCATGAAGCGGCATTCAGGAGCACATTTATGTTTATGGTGAAAGAGGAGATATCTTCAGATAAAAACTGGATAGAAGCTTTCTGAGAAACTACTTTGTGATGTATGCATTCCACTCCGGGAGTTATACCACTTTTCTCACAAGGCAGTGTTTGAACACTGTTCCTGTGAAACTGAAAATGTGATATTTTAGAACGCATTGAGGACTATGGCGAATAGTGAAATATAGTGAAATAAAATCAAGGAAGAAGCATTCCAACAATCTGCTCTCTGGTATATGCATGCACTTCACAGAGTTAATGCTTACTCTATGTTGCCGAGTTTCAAAACTCTGTCTTTGAAGAATCTGTGAAGGGATATTTAGTGACACCCGGAGGCTTGTAGTGAGCGAGGAAATGCCTTCAGATGAAACCTGCAGAGAAACTTTCTGAGCAACTACTTTGCGATGTGTGAATTTGTCTCATAGAATTAAACCATTGTTTGGATTGAGCAGCTTGAAATCACTGTTTTTGTGGAATCTGAGGAAGGACATTTGGGAACGATCCTTAGAATATGGAGAAAGAAATATCCTCAGGTACAATCCAGAAGGAAGGTTTGTGTGAAACTGCTCTGTGTCGTCTTAATTCCTCTCACTCAGATAAGCCTCTCTTTTCATTGAGCATTTTTCTAACCCTGTGTATGTTTTGTGTGTGCTGGGATATTCAGGAGCACTTTGAGCCTAATGGTGAAAAAGGAAATATGTTCAAACTGAAAGTGGAGAGAAGCTTTCCGAGGAACTGCTTTGTGACTTGTGCATTCCAGTAACAGTGTTATACCTCTCTTCTCATACAGTGTCGGGGAAACCCTTTTGGAGAAACAGCTACCAAGTGTTATTCAGGAGCATGGTGATGCCAATGGTGAAAAGGGAAATAGCCTCAGAAAAAAAAAAAAATGGAAAGAAGCTAACTAGGAAACTACTCTGTGATATCTCTGATCATCTCATATAGATAAAGGGTTCTTTACATAGGCAGCTTGGAAACTGTCATGGACGGATCCCGAAGGGAACTTCAGGAGCACATTCTGGACTATGGTGAAAAGGAAATATCTTCAGATAAAAACTGGAAAGAAGCTTTCTGTGAATCGGCGTTTTGCTATGTTTATTCATCTCACATAGATGAAGCTTTCTTTACATTGCACAGCTTGGAAACTCCCTTGTGGATGGATCCGTGAAGCGATATTTGGGATCACATTCAGGCCTATGGTGAAATAGGAAATATAGTCAGATAAAAAATAGAGAGAAGCTTTCTGAAAAACTGCTTGGCGATGTGTGCATTCCACTCAGGGAGTTAAAACTTTCTTCTCATAAGGCACAGTTTGAACACTGTTCCTGTAAAACGAAAAGTGTGATATTTGGAGCACATTGAAGAGCAGGGCAAAAAGTGAAATGTCTCCAATAAAAAACAGAAAGAAGCACTAGAAGAATTGTTCTCTGACATGGCCATTCTTTTCACAGGGTTAAAGCATACTCTGCATTTCCCAGTTTGAAATTTGGTCTTTGAGGGTACTGCGAACGGATCGTAAGTGGCAACCAGAGGCCTGTGTGAGGCAAGGAAATGTCTTCCATTGAAAATCGGAGAGAGGCATTCTGTGCAACTCTTTTGTGATGTTTGTATTCATCTCAAAGCGTTAAATCATTCTTTGGATTCAGCAGTTTTAAATCACTGTTTCTGTGGAATGTGAGAAGGGACATTTGGAAACACTCTTTAGAATATCCTGAAAAAGAAATAACCTCAGAGAGAAACCAGAAGGAATCTTTCTGTGAAACTTCTGTTTCACGTGAATTCCACTCACACAGTTAAGCTTCTCTTTTCATTGAGCTGTACCATAACACTGTTTTTGCTTAGTTTGCGAAGGGATAGTCTGGAGGGATTTGCGCCTTATGGTGAGAAAAGAAATGTCTTCAGATAGAAACTGGAGAGAAGCTTTCTGAGGAGCTGCTTTGTGACATGCGCTTTCCACTCACAGAAATATACTTTTCTTCTCCTAGAGGATTCCAATCCCTGAGGGAGAATAAGCTACCAAGAGACATACTGGAGTACAGCAACGACTATGGTGAAAAAGGAAATATCCTCAGACAAAAACTGGAAAGAAGATTTCTGTGAAACTGCTTTGTGTTAGATATATTTATTCATCTCGCATAGTTATATCTTTAATTATATTATGCAGTTTGGAAACTCCTTCACGTGCGTATCCACGAATAGACATTCGGGAGCACATTCAGGCCTACGGTGAAAGAGGAGGTATCTTCAGAAAAAAACTGGATAGAAGATTTCTGAGAAAGTAATTAGTGATGTATGCATTCCACTCAGGGAGTTATACCTCTTTTCTCACAAGGCAGTGTTTGAACACTGTTCCTGTGAAACCGAAAATGTGATATTTCGGAACGCATTGAGGACTATGGCAAATAGTGAAATATACTGAAATGAAATCGAGGAAGATGTGTTCCAAAAATCTGCTGTCTCATATGTGCATTCACTTCACAGAGTTAATGCTTACTCTATCTTCCCAATTTCAAAACTCTGTCTTTGAGGAATGTGTGAAGGGATATTTAGTGACACTCGTAGACTTGTGATGAGCGAGCAATCTTCTTCCAATGAAACCTGCAGAGAAAGGTTCTGAGCAATTACTTTGTGATGTGTGTATTTGTCGCCTAGAGTTAAATCATTCTTTGGATTGAGTATCTTGAAATCACTGTTTTTTGTGGAATCTGAGGAAGGACATTTGGGAACGATCCTTAGATTATGGAGAAAGAAATATCCTCAGGTAAAATCCAGAAGGAAGCTTTCTGTGAAACTGCTCTGTGTCGTCTTAATTCCTCTCACTCAGATAATCCCCTCATTTCATTGAGCGTTTTACTAGCCCTGAGTATGCTTAGCATGTGATGGGATATTTGGGAGAACTTTGAGGCTCACAGTGAAAAAGGAAATATGTTCAGATCGAAAGTGGAGAGAAGCTTTCTGAGGAACTGCTTTGTGACGTGTGCATTCCATTCACAGTGCTATACCTCTCTTCTCATACAGCATCGAGGCAACCATTTTGGAGAAACAGGTATCAAGTGATATTTGGGAAGATGTTGATGCCAATGGTGAAATGGGAAATAGCCTCAGACAAAAACTGGATAGAAGCGTTCTAGGAAACTACGCTGTGATATTTGTAATCATCTCACATAGATAAAGCTTTCTTTACATTACGCAGCTTGGAAACTGTCATGGACGGATCCATAAAAGGACTTCTGGGAGCACATTCTGGACTGTGCAGAAACAGGAAATATCTTCAGATCAAAACTGGAAAGAAGCTTAATGTGAATCTGCTTTTTGATATGTTTATTCATCTCATATAGATGAAGCTTTCCTTACATTACCCAGCTTGGAAACTCCATCATGGATGTATCTGAGAAGTGATATTTGGGATCACATTCGGTCCTATGGTGAAATAGGAAATATAGTCAGATAAAAACTGGAGAAAAGCTTTCTGAGAAACTCCTTGGTGATGTGTGCAATACACTCAGGGAGTTGTAAATTTCTTCTCTTAAGGCACAGTTTGAACACTGTTCCTGTAAAACCAAAAGAGTGATATTGGGAGCTCATTGAAGACTATGGCAGAAAATGAAATGTTGTCCTATAAAAAACAGAAAGAAGCACTCGAAGAAACTGCTCTCTGACAGGTCCATTCTTTTCATAGGGTTAAAGCTTACTCTACATTTCCCAGTTTGAAAGTCGGTCTTTGAGGGTTCTGCGAAGGGATAGTAAGTGGTGACTGGAAGTCTGTGTGAGGCAAGGAAATGTCTTCCATCGAAAATTGGACAGAAGATTTCTACACAACTCTTTTGTGAGGTTTGTATTCATCTAATAGAGTTCAATTATTCTTTGGATTGAGCAGTTTGAAATCACTGTTTCTGTGGAATCTGAGAAAGGGCATTTTAAAACGCTCCTTAGAAAATCCTGAAAAAGGAATAACCTCAGAGAGAAACCAGAAGGAACTTTTCTGTGAAACTGCTCTGTGTCATGTGAATTCTGCTCGCACATTTAAGCTTCTCTTTTCATTGAGCTGTATCATAACCCTTTTTTTGTTTAATCTTCGAAGGGGTACTCTGAAGGGCTTTGAGGCTTACGTTGAGAAAGGAAACTTCTCCAGATAGAAACTGGAGAGAAGCTTTCTGAGGAGTTGCTTTGTGGGGTGTGCATTCCACTCACAGAAATATAGCTTTCTTCTCCTAGAGGATTCCAGAATCCCTTTTGGAGAAAAAGCTGCCAAGTGATATTCGGGAGTATAGGGACGACTATGTTGAAAAAGGAAATATACTCAGACAATACCTGGAAAGAATATTTCCGTTAAACTGCTTTGGGTTATGTATAATTATTCATCTCGCATAGTTAAAACTTTAAGTATATTACACAGTTTGGAAACTCCATCATGCACAGATCCGTGAAGGGATATTCAGGAGCACATTCAGCCCTATGGTGAAAGAGGAGATATCTTCAGATAAAAACTGGATAAAAGCTTTCTCAGAAACTACTTTGTGATGTGTGCATTCTACTCAGGTAGTTATACCTCTTTTCTCACAAACAGTGTTTGCACACTGTTCCTGTGAAACCGAAAAAGTGATATTTTGGAGCGCATTGAGGACTATGGCGAATATGAAATATACTGAAATAAAATCGAGTAAGAAGCATTCCAAGAATCTGCTCTCTGATATGTGCATTCACTTCAGAGAGTTAATGCGTACTCTATGTTGCCCAGTTTTGATACTCTGCCTTTGAAGAATTTGGGAAGGGATATGTAGTGACTCCCAGAGGCTTGTGGTGAGCGATGAAACGCCTTCCAATAAAACCTACAGAGAAATGTTCTGAGCAACGGTTTTGCGATGCGTATATTCATCCCTTAGAGTTAAGCCATTCTTGGATTGAGGAGCTTGAAATCACTATTTCTGTGGAACCTGAGGAAGGACATTTGGGAATGATCCTTGGAATATGGAGAAAGAAATATCCTCAGGTAAAATCCAGAAGGAAGCTTTCTGTGAAACTGTTCTGTGTCATCTTAATTCTAACACTCTGATAAGCCTCTCTTTTCATTGAACAGTTTTCTAGCTCTGTGAATGCTTAGCGTGTGATGGGATATTCGGGAGCACTTTGAGGCTAACAGTTAAAAAATAAATATGTTCAGACCAAAACTGGATAGAAGCTTTCTGAGGAACTGCTTCGTGACGTGTGCATTTCAGTCACAGTGTTATACCTCTCTTCTCATACAGCATCGGGGAAACCCTTTTGGAGAAACAGGTACCAAATGATATTGGGGAGCACGTTGATGCCAATGGTGAAAAGGGAAATAGCCTCAGACAAAAACTGGAAAGAAGCTTTCTAGGGAAATACTCTGTGATATGTGTAATCATCCAACATAGATAAAGCTTTCTTTACATTAGGCAGCTTGGAAACTGTCTTGGACGGATCCACGAAGAGACCTTCAGGAGCAAATTCTGGACGATGTTGAAAAAGGATATATCTTCAGATAAAAACTGGAAAGAAGTTTTCTGTGAATCTGCTTTTTGCTATGTTTATTCATCTCACATAGTTGAAGCTTTCTTTACATTACGCAGCTTGTAAACTCCCTCGTGGATGGATCCGTGAAGGGATATTTGGGATCATATTCGGGCCTGTGGTGAAATAAGAAATATAGTCAGATAAAAACTGGAGAGAAGCTTTCTGAGAATCTGACTGATGATGTGTGCTTTCCACTCAGGGAGTTATAACTTTCCTCTGATAAAGCACAGTTTGAACACTATTCCTGTAAAACCGAAAGAGTGATATTTGGAGCACATTGAGGACTATGGCAAAAAGTGAAATGTCGTCCTATAAAAAACAGAAAGAAGCACTCGAAGAAACTGCTCTCTGACATGTCCATTCTTTTCACAGGGGTAAAGCTTAATCTACATTTCCCAGTTTGAAGGTCGGTCTTTGAAGGTTCTGCGAAGTGATAGTAAGTGGCGACTGGAAGCCTGTGTGAGGCAAGGAAATGTCTTCCATCGAAAATCGGATAGAAGCTTTCTACGCAACTCTTCTGTGATGTTTGTGTTCATCTAATAGAGTTAAATTATTCTTTGGATTGAGCAGTTTGAAATCACTGTTTCTGTGGAATCTGAGAAAGGACATTTTAAAACGCTCCTTAAAAAATCCTGAAAAAGGAATAACCTCAGAGAGAAACCAGAAGGAACCTTTCTGTGAAACTACTCTGTGTCATGTGAATTCCGCTCACACAGTTAAGCTTCTCTTTTCATTGAGCTGTATCATAACACTTTTTTTGTTTAATCTTCGAAGGGGTACTCTAAAGGGCTTTGAGGCTTACGTTGAGAAAGGAAACTTCTCCAGATAGAAACTGGAGAGAAGCTTTCTGAGGAGCTGCTTTGTGGGGTGTGCATTCCACTCACAGAAATATAGCTTTCTTCTTCTAGAGGATTCTGTAATCCCTTTTGGAGAAAAAGCTACCAAGTGATATTCGGGAGTATAGCGACGACTATGTTGAAAAAGGATATATACTCAGACAATACCTGGAAAGAATATTTCCGTGAAACTGCTTTGGGTTATGTATACTTATTCGTCTCGCATAGTTAAAACTTTAAGTACATTACGAAGTTTGGAAACTCCGTCATGCACAGATTCGTGAAGGGATATTCGGGAGCACATTCAGCCCTACAGTGGAAGAGGAGATATCTTCAGATAAAAACTGGATAGAAGCTTTCTGAGAAACTACTTTGTGATGGATGTATTCCGCTCAGGGAGTTATACCTCTTTTCTCACAAGGCAGTGTTTGCACACTGTTCCTGTGAAACCGAAAAAGTGATATTTTGGAATGCATTGAGGACTATGGCGAGTAGTGATATATACTGAAATAAAATCGAGGAAGCAGCGTTCCAAGAATCTGTGTCTGTTATGTGCATTCACTTCACAGAGTTAATGCTTACTCTATCTTTCCAATTTCGAAACTCTGTCATTGAGGAATCTGTGAAGGGATATTTAGTGACACCTGGAAGATTGTGATGAGTGAGGAATCGTCTTCCGATGAAACCTGCAGAGAAATGTTCTGAGCAATTGCTTTATGATGTGTGTTTTTGTCTCCTAGAGTTAATCCATTCTTTGGATTGAGTAGCTTAAAATCACTGTTTTCATGGAATCTGAGGAAGGACATTTGGGAACGATCCTTATAACATGGAGAAAGAAATATCCTCAGGTAAAATCCAGAAGGAAGCTTTCTGTGAAACTACCCTGTGTCATCTTAATTCCTCTCACTCAGATAAGCCTCTCTTTTCATTGAGAATTTTTCTAGCCCTGGGTATGTTTAGCGTGTGATGGGATATTCAGGAGCACTTTGAGGCTAACGGTGAAAAAGGAAATATGTTCAGACCGAAACTGGAGAGAAGCTTTCCGAGGAACTACTTTGTGAAGTGTGCATTCCAGTCACAGTGTTATACCTCTCTTCTCATACAGTGTTGGGGAAACCCTTTTGGGGAAACCCTTTGGAGGAACAGCTACCAACTGATATTCGTGAGCATGTTTATGCTGATAGTGAAAAGGGAAATAGCTTCAGACAAAAACAGGAAAGAAGCTTTCTAGGAAACTATTCTGTGATATGTGTAATCATCTGACATAGATAAAGCTTTCTTTACATTACGCAGTTGGAAAGTGTCATGGATGGATCCACGCCTGAATGTGCTCCCTAACATCTATTCGTGGATATGTGCGTGACGGAGTTTCCAAACTGCATAATATAATTAAAGTTTTAACTATGGGAGACGAATAAATATATCTAACACAAAGCAGTTTCACAGAAATCTTGTTTCCATATTTTGTCTGAAGATATTTCCTTTTTCACCATAGTCATCACTATTCTCCCGAATATCTCTTGGTAGCTTTTTCTCCAAAAGGGATTCCGGAATCCTCTCCGTGAAGTAAGGTATATTTCTGGGAGTGCAATGCACACATCACAAAGCAGCTCCTCAGGAAGCTTCTGTCCAGTTTCTATCAGAAGACGTTTCCTTTCTCACCGTAAGCCTCAAAGCCCTCCAGAATATCCCTTCACAGACTAATCAAAAACAGTGTTATCATACAGCTCAATGAAAATACAAGCTTAACTGTGTTAGCGAAATTCACGTGACACAGAGCAGTTTCACAGAAAGCTTCCTTCTGGTTTCGCTCTGAGGTTATTTCTTTTTCAGGATATTCTAAAGAGCGTTTCCAAATGTCCTTTCTCAGATTCCACAGAAACAGTGATTTCAAACTGCTCAATCCAAAGAATCATTTACCTCTATGAGATGAATATAAACATCACAAAATAGTTGCCCAGAAAGCTCTCCGATTTTCGATTTAAGACAATTTCTTGCTTCACACAGGCCTCCGATTGCCACATACTATCTTTTCACAGAAACCTCAAAGACCGACTTTCAAACTGGGAAATGTAGAGTAAGCTTTAACCCTGTGAAAGGAATGGACATGTCAGAAAGCACTTTCTTCGAATGCTTCTTTCTGTTTTTTATTGGACGACATTTCACACTTTGCCATAGTCTTCAATGTGCTCCGAACAGCACTCTTTTGGTTTTACAGGAACCGTGTTCAAACTGTGCCTTATGAGAAGAAAGTTATAACTCCCTGAGTGGAATGCACATATCACCAAGCATTTTCTCAGAAACCTTCTCTCCAGTATTTATCTGAATGTATTTCCACTTTCACCATTGGGCCAAATGTGATCCCAAATATCCTTTCAGGGATCCATCCTCGAGGGAGTTTCCAAACTGCGTAATGTAAAGAAAGCTTCATCTATGTGAGATAAATAAACTTAGCAAAAAGCAGATTCACAGAAAACTTCTTTCCAGTTTTTATTTGAAGATATTTCCTTTTTCATCAGAGTCCAGAATGTGCTCCAGAAGGTCCCTTCGTGTATCCATACATTACAGTTTCCAAGCTGCGTAATGTAAAGAAAGCTTTATCTATGTAAGATGATTACAGATATCACAGAGTAGTTTCCTAGAAAGCTTCCTTCCAGGTTTCGTCTGAGGCTATTTCCCTTTTCACCATAAGCATCAACATGCTCCCGAATATCACTTGGTACCTGCTTCTTCAAAAGGATTTCCACTACATTGTCTGAGAAAAGAGGTATAACACTGTGATTGGAATGCACACCTCACAAAGCATTTCCTCGGAAAGCTTCTCTCCAGTTTCGGTCTGAACGTATTTCCATTTTCATTGTTAGCCTCAAAGTGCTCCCGAATATCCCATCACATGCTAAACATACTCAGGGCTAGAAAAGTGTTCAATGAAAAGAGAGGCTTATCTGAGTGAGAGGAATTAAGACTACACAGAGCAATTTCACAGAAAGCTTCCTTCTGGATTTCACCTGAGGATATTTCTGTCTCCATATTCCAAGGATCATTCCCAAATGTCCTTGCTCAGATGCCACAAAAACTGTGATTTCAAGCTGCTCAATCGAAAGAATGGTTTACCTCTAGAAGATGAATACACACATGGCAAAGCAGTTGCTCATAACGTTTCTCTGCAGGTTCCGTTGGAAGACATTTCTGCGCTCACCACTAACCTCTGAGCATCACTAAATATCCCTTCATGGATTTTTCAAAGACAGAGTTTTGAAACTGGGCAACGTAGAGCAAGCATTAACTCTGTGTAGTCAATGCTCATATCAGAGAACAGATTCTTGGAACCGTTCTTCTTCGATTTTATTACAGTATATTTCACTATTCACCACAGTCTGCAATGCGTTCCGAATTATCACTTTTTTGGTTTCACAGGAACAGTGTTCAAACACTGCATTGTGAGAAAAGCAGTATAACGCCCTGAGTGGAATGCATACATTACAAAGTAGTTTCTCAGAGCGCTTCTATCCAGTTTTTTTTTTTATTTTTTTTTGAGACGTAGTCTCACTCTGCCACCCAGGCTGTTGTGCAGTGGCCGGATCACAGTTCACTGCAAGCTCTGCCTCCTGGATCATGCCATTCTGCTGCCTCAACATCCCGAGTAGCTGGGACTACAGGCACCCACCATGTTGCCCGGCTAATTTTTTGTATTTTTTTTTTAGTAGAGATGGGGTTTCACCATGTTAGCCAGGATAGTCTCAATCTCCTGACCTCGTGATCTGCCCGTCTCGGCCTCCCAAAGTGCTGGAATTACAGGCTTGAGCCACTGTGCCCGGCCTCCTATTTTTATCTGAAGATATCTCCTCTTTCACCGTATGCCTGAATGTGCTCCCGAGCGTCCCTTCACTGTTCTGCGCATGACAGAGTTTTCAAACTGCATATTAGTTAAACTAAAGTTCAGTAAAACTAAAGTTTTAACTATACGAGATGAATAAATATATCTAACCCAAAGCAGTTTCACAGAAATCATCTTTCCAGTTTTTTTCTGAGGATATTTCCTTTTTCACCATAGTTGTCCCTATACTTCCGAATATCTCTTTGTAGCTTTTTCTCCAAAAGGGATTCCAGAATCCTCTATGAGCAGAAAGGTATCTTTCCCTGAGTGGAATGCACACATCACAAAGCAGCTCCTCTGAAAGCTTCTCTCCAGTTTCTATCTGAAGACGTTCCCTTTCACACCCTAAGCCTCAAAGCTCTCCAGAATATCCCTTCACAGGCTAAACAAAAACAGTGTTATGATACAGCTCATTGAAAAGTGAAGCTTAATTGGATCAACGGAATTCATGTTACACAGAGCAGTTTCACAGAAAGCTTCCTTCTGGTTTGTCTCTGAGGTTATTTCTCTTTCAGGATATTCTAAAGAGTGTTTCCAAATGTCCTTTCTCAGATTCCACAGAAACAGTGATTTCAAACTTCTCATTCCAAACAATGTTTTAACTCTATGAGATAAATAGAAACATCACAAAAGAGTTGCACAGAAAGCTTCTCTCTGATTTTCGATGGAAGACATTTCCTTGCCTCACACAGGCTTCCAGTCGCCGCTTACTATCCCTTCACAGAAACCTGAAAGATCGACTTTCAAACTCGGAAATGTAGAGTAAGCTTTAACCCTTTGAAAAGAATGGTCATGCCAGAGAGCATTTTCTTCGTGTGCTTCTTTCTGTTTTTTACTGGACGACATTTCACTTTTTGCCATAGTTTTCAACGTGCTAGGAATATCACTCTATTGCTTTTACAGGAACAGTGTTCATACTGTGCCTTATGAGAAGGAAGTTTTTATATACCTGAAGGAAGATATTTATATACCTGAGTGGAATGCACACATCACCATGCAGTTTCGCATAAAGCGTTTCTCCAGTATTTATGTGACTATATTTACTCTTTCACCATAGGCCTGAATGAGATACCAAATATCCCTTCGCGGATCCAACCACGAGGGAGTTTCCCAGCTGTGTAATGTAAAGAGAGCTTCATCTATGTGAGATGAAAAAACATAGCAAAATGCAGATTCACAGAAAGCTTCTTTCCAGTTTTCATCTGAAGATATTTCCTTTTCCAACCTAGTCCAGAATGTGCTCTTGAAGGTTCCTTCATGCATCCGTCCATGACAGTTTCCAAGCTGCGTAATGCAAAGAAAGCTTTACCTATGTTAGATGATTACACGTATCACGGAGTAGTATCCTAGAAAGCTTCGTTCCAGTTTTTGTCTGTGGCTATTTCCCTTTTCACCATCAGCATCAACATGCTCTCGAATATCACTTGGTACCTGTTTCTCCAAAAGGATTTCCCCGACACCGTATGAGAAGACAGGTATAACACTGTGACTGGAATGCACACGTCACAAAGCAGTTCCTCAGAAGTTTATGTCCAGTTTCGGTCTGGACATATTTCCTTTTCCACTGTTAGCCTCAATAGGCTCCCGAGTATCCCATCACATGCTAAACATACACAGGGCTAGATAAGTGTTCAATGAAAAGAGAGGCTTATCTGAGTGAGAGGCATTAAGATGACACAGAGCAGATTCACAGAAAGCTTCCTTCTGGATTTTACCTCAGGATATGTCTTTCTCCATATTCTAAGGATTGTTCCCAAATGTCCTTTCCCAGATTCCACAAAAACAGTGATTTCAAGCTGCTGAATTGAAAGAATGGCTTATCTCTATCACACGAATACTCACATCATAAAGCAGTTGCTCAGAACGTTTTTCTGCAGGTTTCATTGGTAGAGGTTTCCTTGCTCACCACAAGCCTCCGGGTGTCACTAAATATCCCTTCCCAGATTCTTCAAAGACAGAGTTCCAAAACTGGGCAACATAGAGTTAGCAGTAACTCTGTGAAGTTAATTCACATATCAGAGAGCAGATTCTTGAAAAGCTTCTTCCTCGATTTTATTTCAGTATATTTCACTATTCGCCATAGTCCTCAATGCGTTCCGAAATATCACTTTTTCGGTTTCACAGGAACAGAGTTTAAACACTGCCTTGTGAGAAAAGAGGTATAACACCCTCAGTGGAATGCATATATCACAAAGTAGTTTCTCAGAAAACTTCTATCCAGTTTTTATCTGAAGACATCTCCTCTTTCACCGTAGGCCTGAAAGTGCTCCTGAATATCCCTTCGTGGATCTGTGCATGACGGAGTTTTCAAACTGTGTAACAAAATTAAAGTTTTTACTATGCAAGGCAAACAAATATATCCAACACAAAGCAGCTTCACAAAAATCTTCTTTTCAGTTTTTGTCTGAGGATATTACCTTTTTCACCATAGTCATCGCTATACTCCTGAATATCTATTGGTAGCTTTTTCTCCAAAAGTGATTCTGGAATCCTTTAGAAGAAGAAAGGTATATTTCATTTTTTCTTTTTTTAATTACTGTACATTAAGTTCTAGGGTACCTGTGCACAATGTGCAGGTTTGTTACATATGTATACCTGTGCCCCGTTGTTGTGCTTCACCCATCAACTCGCCAGCACCCATCAATTTGTCTTTTATACCAGGTATAACTCCCAATGCAACCCCTTCCCCCACGTCCCTCCCCATGATAGGCCCCGATGTGTGATGTTCCCCTTCCAGAGTCCAAGTGATCTCATTGTTCAGTTCCCACCTATGAGTGAGAACATTCAGTGTTTGGTTTTCTCTTCTTGGGATAGGTTGCTAAGAATGATGGTATCCAGCTGCATCCATGTCCCTACAAAGGATGCAAACTCATCCTTTTTCTGGCTGCATAGTATACCATGTTGTATATGTACCACATTTTCCTAATCCAGTCTGTCACTGAGGGACATTTGAGTTGATTCCAAGTCTTTGTTATTGTAAATACTGCTGCAATAAACATATGTGTGCATGTGTCTTTATAGCAGCATGATTTAGAACAAGACCGGAGGCATCAAGCTACCTGATTTCAAACTATACTACAAGTCTACAGTAACCAAAACAGCATGGTACTGGTACAAAAACAGAGATATAGACCAATGGAACAGAGCAGAGTCCTCAGAAATAATACCACACATCTACAGCCATCTGATCTTTGACAAACCTGAGAGAAACAAGAAATGGGGAAAGGATTCCCTATTTAATAAAAGGTGCTGGGAAAATTGGCTAACCGTAAGTAGAAAGTTGATAATGGATCCTTTCCTTACTCCTTATACGAAACTTAATTCAAGATGGATTAGACACTTAAATGTTAGATCTAATGCCATAAAAACCCTAGAAGAAAACCTAGGTAGTATCATTCAGGACATAGGCATGGGCAAGGACTTCATATCTAAAACACGAGAAGAAAGATATATTTCTGTGAGTGGAATGCACACATCACAAAGCAGCTGCTCAGAAAGCTTCTCTCCAGTTTCTATCTGAAGACGATTCGTTTCTCACCGTAAGCCTCAAAGCCCTCCAGAATATCCCTTCGCAGACTAAACAAAAACAGTGTTATGATACTGCTCAATGAAAAGAGAAGTTTACCTGTGTGAGTGGAATTCACATGACACAGCGTACTTTCACAGAAAGTTTCCTTCTGGTTTCTCTCTGAGGTTTTCTGTTTTTCAGGATATTCCAAAGAGCATTTCCAAATGTCCTTTCTCAGATTCCACAGAAACAGTGATTTCAAACTACTCAATCCAAAGAATGATTTAGCTCTATGAGATATAAACAAGCATCATGAAAGAGTTGCGCAGAATGCTTCTCTCCAATTTTCGATCAAAGACATTTCCTTGCCTCACACAGGAATCCGGTTGCCACATGCTATCTTTTCACAGAAACCTGAAAGACCAACTTTCAAACTGGGAAATGTAGAGTAAGTTTAACCTTGTGAAAAGAATGGACATGTCAGAGAGCAGTTTCTTCGAGTGCTTGTTTCTGTTTCTTGTTGGACGACATTTCACTTTTTGCCATAGTCCTCAATGTGCTCCGAATATCAGTCTTTTGGTTTTACAGGAACCGTGTTCAAACTGTGCCTTATGAGAAGAGGGTTATAACTCCCTGAGTGTAATGCACACATCACCAAGCAATTTCTCAAAAAGCTTCTCTCCAGTTTTTATCTGACTATATTTCCCATTTCACCATAGGCCCGAATGTGATTCCAAATATCCCTTCGCAGATCCATCCACGAGGGAGTTTCCAAGCTGTGCAATGTAAAGAAAGTTTCATCTATGTGAGATGAATAAACATAGTGAAAAGCACATCCACAGAATGCTTCTTTCCAGTTATTATCTGAAGATATTTCTTTTTTCACCAGAGTCCAGAATGTGCTCCTGAAGGTCCCTTCCTGGCTCCATCCATGACAATTTCAAAGCTGTGTAGTGTAAAGAAAGCTTTATCTATGTGAGATGATTACACATATCACAGAGTATTTTCCTAGAACGCTTCTTTCCAGTTTTTGTCTCAGGCTATTTCCCTTTTCAACATTGGCATCAAGATTCTCCCGAATATCACTCGGTATCTCTTTCTCGAAAATAGTTCTGTGACGCTGTATGAGAAGAGAGGTATAACACTGTGACTGGAATGCACACGTCACAAAGCAGTTCCTCCGGAAGCTTCTCTCCAGTTTCAGTCTGAACATATTTCCTTTTTCACCGTTAGCCTCAAAGGGCACCCGAATATCACATCACACGCTTAACATACGCAGGGTTAGAAAACTGCTCAATGAAAAGAGAGGCCTAACTAAGCGAGAGGAATTAAGACGACACAGAGCAGTTTCACAGAAAGCTTCCTTCTGTATTTTACCTGAGGATATTTCTTTCTCCATATTGTAAGGATTGTTCCCAAATGTCCTTCCTCAGATTCCACAAAAACAGTGATTTCAAGCTGCTCAATCCAAAGAATGGTTTAGCTCTATGAGACGAATACAAACATCACAAAGCAGTTGCTCAGAACCTTTCTCTGCAGGTTTCATCGGATGGCATTTCCTTGCTCACCAGAAGCCTCTGGGCATCACTAAATATCCCTTCACGGATTCTTCAAAGACATATTTTCCAAACTGGACAACAAAGAGTAAGCATTAACACTGTGAAGTGAATGCACATATCAGAGAGCAGATTGTGGAAATGCTTCTTCCCCAATTTTATTTCAGTATATTTTACTATTTGCCATAGTCCTCAATGCGTACCAAAATATCACATTTTCAGTTTCTCAGGAACAGTATTGTAACCCTGCCTTGTGAGAAAGAGGCATAACTCCCTGAGTGGAATGCATCCATCACAAAGTAGTTTCTCAGAAAGCTTCTATCCAGTTTTTATCTGAAGATATCTCCTCTTTCACCGTAGGCCTGAATGTGCTCCCCAATGTCCCTTCGTGGATCTGTGCGTGACGGATTTCCAAACTGCATAATATAATTAAAGTTTTAACTATGCGTGATGAAAAAGTGTATCTAACAGAAAGCAGTTTCACAGAAATCTTCTTTCCAGTTTTTGTCTGAGGATATCCTTTTTCACGTTAGTCGTTGCTATACTCCCAAATATCTCTTCGTAGTTTTTTCTACAAAAGGGATTCCGGAATCCTCTAAGAGAAGAAAGCTATATTTCTGGGAGTGGAATGCACACATCACAAAGCAGCTCCTCAGAAAGCTTCTCTCCGGTTTCCATCTGAAGACGATTCCTTTCTCAATGTAAGCCTCGAAGCCCTCCTGAATATCGTTTCACAGACTAAACAAAAACAGTGTTATGAAACAGCTCAATGAAAAGAGAAGCTTAACTGTGTGAGCGGAATTCACGTGACACAGAGCAGTTTCACAGAAAGCTTCCTTCTGGTTTCTCTCTGAGGTTATTTCTGTTTCAGGATATTCTAAAGAGTGTTTCCAGATGTCCTTTCTCAGATTGCATAGAAACAGTGATTTCAAACTTCTCAATCCAAAGAATGATTTAACTCTATGAGGTGAATACAAACATGAAAAAAGAGTTGCGCAGAAAGCTTCTCTCCGATTTTCGATGGAAGACATTTCCTTGCCTCACACAGGCCTCCGGTTACCACTTACTATCCCTTCCTAGAACCCTCAAAGACCAACTTTGAAACTGGCAAATGTAGAGTAAGCTTTAAGCTGTGAAAAGAATGGACATGTCAGAGAGCAGTTTCTTCGAGTGCTTCTTTTGTTTTTTATTGGACAACATTTCACTTTTTGCCGTAGTCTTCAATGTGCTCCGAATATCACACTTTTGATTATACAGTAACAGTGTTGAAACTGTGCCTTATGAGAAGCAAGTTACAACTCCCTGATTGGAATGCGAACATCACCAAGCAGTTTCTCAGAAAGCTTCTCTCCAGCTTTTATCTGACTACATTTCCTATTTCACCATAGGCCCAAATGTGATCCCAAATGTCCCTTCGAGGATCCATCCACGAGGGAGTTTCCAGGCTGCATAACGTAATGTAAGCTTCATGTATGTGAGATGCATAAACATATCAAAAAGCATATTCACAGAAATGTTCTTTCCAGTTTTTATCTGAAGATATTTCCTTTTTCACCATAGTCCAGAATGTGCTCCCGAAGGTCCCTTCTTCGATCCCTCCATGAAAGTTTCCAAGTTGCATAATGTAAAGAAAGTTTTACCTATGTGAGGTGATTACACATATCACAGAGTAGTTTCCTAGAATGCTTCTTTCCAGTTTTTGTCTGAGGCTATTTCCTTATTCACCATCGGCATCAACATGCTCCCGAGTATCACTTGGTACCTGTTTCTCCAAATGGGTTTCCTGGACGCTGTATGAGAAGAGAGGTATAACACTGTGACTGAAATGCACATGTCACAAAGCAGTTCCTCGGAAAGCTTCTCTCCAGTTTCGGTCTGAATATATTTCCTTTTTCACCATTAGCCTCAAAGTGATCCCAAATATCCCATCACACACGAAATATACACAGGGTTAAAAAACTGCTCAATGAAAAGAGAGGCTTAATTGAGTGAGAGGAATAAAGATGACACGGGGCCATTTCACAGAAAGCTTCCTAATGGATTTTTCCAGAGGATATTTCTTTCTCCATATTCTAAGGATCATTCCCAAATGTCCTTCCTCAGATGCCACAAAAAGAGTGACTTCATGTTGCTCAATCCAAAGAATTGTTTAAATCTTTGAGACGAATACACACATCCCATAGCTGTTTCTCCGAAAGTTTCTCTGCAAGTTTCATTGGAAGACATTACTTTGATCACAAGAAGCCTCTGGGCGTCACTAAATATCTTTTGACAGATTCTTCAAAGACAGAGTTTTGAAACTGGGCAACATAGAGTAAGCATTAACACTGTGAAGTGAATGCACATGTCATACAGCAGATTCTTGGAACGCTTCTTCCTCGATTTTATTTCAGTATATTTCACTATTAGCCATAGTCCTCAATGTGAACCGTAATATCTCTTTTTCGGTTTCACAGAAACTGTGTAAACACTGCCTGGTGAGAAAAGAGGTATAACTTCCTTAGTGGAATGCATACATCACAAAGTAGTTTCTCAGAAAGCTTCTATCGAGTTGTTCTCTGAAGATATCTCCTCTTTCACCATAGGCCTGAATGTTCTCCAGAATGTCCCTTCGTGTATCCGTGCATGACGGAGTTTCCAAACTGCGTAATATAAGAAAAATTTTAACTATGCAAGATGAATAAATATATCCAACACAAAGCAGTTTCACAAAATCTTCTTTCCAGTTTTTCTCTGAAGATATTTCCTTTTTCAACACAGCCCTCCCTATATTCACGAATGTCTCTTGGTAGCTTTTTCTGGAAAAGGGATTCCAGAATCATATATGAGAAGAAAGGTGTATCTCTGTGAGTGGAATGCACATGTAACAAAGCAGTTCCTCAAAAAGCTTCCTTCCAGTTTATATTTAAAGACGCTTCCTTTCTCACCATAACCCTCAAAGGGTTCCAGAATATCCCTTTGCAGACTAAACAAAAACAGTGTTATGATACAGCTCAATGAAATGAGAAGCTTAACTGTGTGAGCAGAATTCACGTGACTCAGAGCAGTTTCCCAAAAAGCTTCCTTCTGGTTTCTCTCTGAGGTTGTTTCTTTTTCAGGATATTCTAAAGAGTGTTTCCAAATGTCCTTTCTCAGATTCCATAGAAACAGTGATTTCAAAATTCTCAATCCAAAGAATGATTTAACTCTATGAGGTGAATACAAATATCACAACAGAGTTGTGCAGAAAGTTTCTCTCCAATTTTCGATGGAAGACTTTTCCTTGCCTCACAAAGGCCTCCGGTGGCCACTTACTATCCCTTCCCAGAACCCTCAGAGACTGACATTGAAACTGGCAAATGTAGAGTAAGCTTTAAGCTGCGAAAAGAATGGACATGTCAGAGAGCAGTTTCTTTGAGTGCTTCTTTCTGTTTTTTATGGGACGACATTTCACTTTTAGCCACCATCTTCACTGTGCTCGGAATATCACTCTTTTGGTATTACAGGAAGAGTGTTCAAAGTGTGCCTTATGAGAAGAAAGTTATACCTGCTTGAGTGGAATGCACACATCACCAAGCAGTTTCTCAGAAAGCTTCTCTCCACTTTTTATCTGAGTATGTTTCCTATTTCACCATAGGCCCGAATGTGATCCAAAACATCCACGAGGGAGTTTCCAAGCTGTGTAAGGTAAAGAAAGCTTCATCTATGTTAGATGAATAAACGTAGGAAAAAGCAGATTCACAGAAAGCTTCTTTCCAATTTTTATCTGAAGATATTTCCTTTTTCACCATAGTCCAGAATGTGCACCCGAAGATCTCTTCATGGATCCGGCCATGACAGTTTCCAAGCTGCATAATGTAAAGAAAGCTTTATCTATGTGACATGATTACACATATCACAGAGTATTTTCCTAGAAAGCTTCTTTCCAGTTTTTGTCTGAGGCTATTTCCCTTTTCACCATCGGCATCAACATGCTCCCGAATATCACTTCGTAGCTGTTTCTCAAAAAGTTTTTCCCCGACGCTGTATGAAGAAAGAGGTATAACACTGTGACTGAAATGCACACATCACAAAGGAGTTTCTTGGAAAGCTTCTCTCAAGATTCGGTCTGAACATATTTTCTTTTCCACCGTTGGCCTCAAAGTGCTCCCGAATATCCCATCACACGCTAAATATACACAGGGCTAGAAAACTGCGCAGTGAAAAGAGAGGCTTATCTGAGTGAGAGGAATTAAGACGACACAGAGCAGTTTCACAGAAAGGTGCCTATTGGATTTTACGTGAGGATATTTCTTTCTCCATATTCTAAGAATCGTTCCCAAATGTCCTTCCTCAGATTCCACAAATACAGTGATTTCAAGCTGCTCAATCCAAAGAATGGTTTAACTCTAGGAGACGAATACACACATCGTTAAGCAGTTGCTCAGAACGTTTCTCTGCAGGTTTCATTGGAAAACGTTTCCTCGCTCACCACAAGCATCTGGATGTCACTAAATATCCCTTCACAGATTCTTCAAAGACAGAGTTTCAAAACTGGGCAACATAGAGTAAGCATTAACTCTGTGACGTGAATGCACATATCAGAGAGCAGATTCTTGGAATGCTTCTTCCTCGATTTTATTTCAGTACATTTCCCTGCTTGCCATAGTCCTCAAGGCGTGTCAAAATATCACTTTTTTGGTTTCACAGGAACAGTGTTCAACACTGCCTTGTGAGAAAAGAGGCATAACTCCCTGAGTGGAATGCATACATCACAAAGTAGTTTCTCAGAAAACTTCTATCTAATTTTTATCTGAAGACATCTCCTCTTTCACCGTAGTCCTGAATGTGCTCCTGAATGTCCCTTCACCAATCAGTGCATGACGAAGATTACAAATGCATATTATAATTAAAGTTTTAACTATGTGAGATGAATAAATATATCCAACATTAAGCAATTTCACAGAAATCTACTTTCCAGTGTTTGTCTGAGGATATTTCCTTTTTCACCATAGTCGTCGCTATACTCCTGAATATCTCTTGATAGCTTTTTCTCCAAAAGGGATTCCAGAATCCTCTAGGAGAAGAAAGCTATATTTCTGTGAGTGGAATCTACACGTCACAAAATAGATCTTCAGAAAGCTTCTCTCCAGTTTCTAACTGAAGACGTTTCCTTTCTCACTGTAAGCCTCAAAGCCCTTCAGAGTATCCCTTCACCGTCTAAACAAACACAGTGTTTTGATACAGCTCAATGAAAAGAGATGCTTATCTGTGTTTGCAGAAATCACTTGACACAGAGCAGTTTCACAGAAACCTTCCTTCTGCTTTCTCTCTGAGATTATTCCTTTTTTGGGATATTCTAAAGGGCATTTCCAAATCTGCTTTCTCAGATTCCACAGAAACAGTGATTTCAAACTGCTCAATCCGAAGAATGATTTAACTTTATGAGATGAATACAAACATCAGGAAAGAGTTGTGTAGAAAGCTTCTCTTCAATTTTTGATGGAAGACTTTTTTTGCCTCACACCAGCCTCCGATCGCCACTTACTATCCCTTCACAGGACCTCAAAGACCGACTTTTCAACTGGGAAATGTAGAGTAAGTTTTAACCATGTGAAAAGAATGGATATGTCAGGGAGCATTTTCTTCGAGTGTTTCTTTCTGTTTTTTATTGGACGATATTTCACTTCTTGCCATAGTCTTCAATGTGCTCGGAATATCACTCTTCTGGTTTTACAGGAACAGTGTTCAAACTGTGCCTTATAAGAAGAAAGTTATAACTCCCTCAGTGGAATGCACACATCACCAAGCAGTTTCTCAGAAAGCTTCTCTCCACTCTTTACCAGACTATATTTCCTATTTCAGCATAGTCCCAAATGTGATCTGAAATATCCCTTCATGGATCCAACAACAAGGGGATTTCCAAGCTGTATAATGTAAAGAGAGCTTCATCTATGTTAGATGAATGAACATAGCAAAAAGCAGATTCACAGAAAGCTTCTTTCCAGTTTTTACCAGAAGATATTTCCTTTCACCTTAGTCCAGAATGTGTTCCCGAAGGTCCCTTCGTGTATCTGTCCATAACAGGTTCCAAGCTGCGTAATGTAAAGAAAGCTTTATCTATATGACAGGATTACAGATATCACAGAGTAGTTATCTAGAAAGCTTCTTTTCAGATTTTGTCTAAGGCTATTTCCCTTTTCACCATCGGAATCAACATGCTCCCAAATATCACTTGGTACCTGTTCCTCCAAAAGGGTTTCCCCGACGCTGTTTGCGAAACGAGGTATAACACTGTGATTGGGATGCTCACGTCACAAAGCAGTTCCTCAGTAAACTTCTCTACAGTTTCGATTGAACACATTTCCTTTTTATTTTTTTTTATTATACTTTAAGTTCTAGGGTACATGTGCATAACGTGCAGGTTTGTTACATATGTATACTTATACCATGTTGGTGTGCTGCACTCATCAACTCGTCAGCACCCATCAATTCATCATTTATATCATGTATAACTCCCAATGCAATCCCTCCCTCCTCCCCCCTCCCCATGATAGGCCCCAGTGTGTGATGTTCCCCTTCCCGAGTCCAAGTGATCTCATTGTTCAGTTCCCACCTATGAGTGAGAACATGCAGTGTTTGGTTTTCTCTTCTTGTGATAGTTTGCTAAGAATGATGGTTTCCAGCTGCATCCATGTCCCTACAAAGGACGCAAACTCATCCTTTTTGATGGCTGCATAGTATTCCATGGTGTATATGTGCCACATTTTCTTAATCCAGTCTGTCACAGATGGACATTTGGGTTGATTCCAAGTCTTTGCTAATGTGAATAGTGCTGCAATAAACATACGTGTGCATGTGTCTTTGTAGTAGAATAATTTATAATCCTTTGGGTATATACCCAGTAGTGGGATGGCTGGGTCATATGGTACATCTAGTTCTAGATCCTTGAGGAATTGCCATACTGTTTTCCATATTGGTTGAACTAGGTTACAATCCAACCAACAGTGTAAAAGTGTTCCTATTTCTCCACATCCTCTCCAGCACCTGTTGTTTCCTGACTTCTTAATGATTGCCATTCTAACTGGTGTGAGATGGTATCTCATTGTGGTTTTGATTTGCATTTCTCTGATGGTGAGTGATGATGAACATTTTTTCATGTGTCTGTTGGCTGTGTGAATGTCTTCTTTTGAGAAATGTCTGTTCATATCCTTTGCCCACATTTTGATGGGGTTGTTTGTTTTTTTCTTGTATATTTGTTTGAGTTCTTTGTAGATTCTGGATATTAGCCCTTTGTCAGATGAGTAGGTTGCAAAAATTTTCTCCCATTCTGTAGGTTGCCTGTTCACTCTGATGGTAGTTTCTTTTGCTGTGTAGAAGCTCTTTAGTTTAATGAGATCCCATATGTCAATTTTAGCTTTTCCTGCCGTTGCTTTTGGTGTTTTAGACATGAAGTCCTTGCCCATGCCTATGTCCTGAATGGTACTACCTAGATTTTCTTCTAGGGTTTTTATGGTATTAGGTCTAACATTTAAGTCTCTAATCCATCTTGAATTAATCTTCGTATAAGGAGTAAGGAAAGGATCCAGTTTCAGCTTTCTACTTATGGCTAGCCAATTTTCCCAGCACCATTTATTGAATAGGGAATCCTTTCCCCATTTCTTGTTTCTCTCAGGTTTGTCAAAGATCAGATGGCTGTAGATGTGTGGTATTATTTCTGAGGACTCTCTTCTGTTCCATTGGTCTATATCTCTGTTGTGGTACCAGTACCATGCTGTTTTGGTTACTGTAGCCTTGTAGTATAGTTTGAAGTCAGGTAGTGTGACGCCTCCAGCTTTGTCCTTTTGACTTAGGATTGTCTTGGCAATGTGGGCTCTTTTTTGGTTCCATATGAACTTTAAAGCAGTTTTTTCCAATTCTGTGAAGAAAGTCATTGGTAGCTTGATGGGGATGGCATTGAATCTATAAATAACCTTGGGCAGTATGGCCATTTTCACGATATTGATTCTTCCTATCCATGAGCATGGTATGTTCTTCCATTTGTTTGTGTCCTTTTTTTATTTCACTGAGCAGTGGTTTGTAGTTCTCCTTTTTCAACATTAGCCTCAAAGTGCTCCCTTATATCCCATCACACGCTAAACAAACACGGGGATAGAAAACTGCTCAATGAAAACAGATGCTTATCTCATTTCGAGGAATTAAGACGACACAGAGCAGTTTCACAGAAAGCTTCCTTCTGGATCTTACCTGAGGATATTTCTTTCTCCATACTCTAAGGATCGTTCCCGAATGTCCTTCCTCGGATTTCACAAAAACAGTGATTTCAAGCTGCTCAATCCAAAGAATGGTTTAAATCCAGGCGATGAATACACACATTGCAAAGCAATTGCTCAGAACGTTTCACTGCAGGTTTCATCAGAACACGTTTCCTCGCACACCACAAGCCTCTGGGCATCACTAAATATCCATTCCAGATTCTTCAAAGACAGACTTTTGAAACTGGGCAGCATAGAGTAAGCATTAACTCTGTGAAGTGAATGAGCATATCAGAGAGTAGATTCTTAGAACGCTTCTTCCTCCATTTTATTTCAGTATATTTCACTGCTCGCCATACTCCTCAAGGCGTTTTGTAATATCCCTTTTTTGGTTTCACAGAAAAAGTGTTCAAACACTGCCTTGTGAGAAAAGAGGTATAACTCCCTGAGTGAAATGCATACATCACAAAGTAGTTTCTCAGAAAGCTTCTATCCAGTTTTTATCTGAAGATATCTCCTCTTTCACCATAGGCCTGAATGTGCTCCCGAATGTCCCTTCATGGATCTGTGCATGACGGAGTTTCCAAACAGCATAGTATAATTAAAGTCTTAACTATGCATGATGAATAAATATATCTAACACAAAGCAGTTTCACAGAAATCTTCTTTCCAGTGTTTGTCTGAGGTTATTTCCTTTTTCACCATAGTCGTCATTATACTTCCAAATATTTCTTGGTAGCTTTTTCTCCAAAAGGGATTCTGGAATCCTCTAGGAGAAGAAAGGTATACTTCTGTGAGTGGAATGCACACGTCACAATGCAGCTCCTCAGAAAGCTTCTCTCCAGTCTCTATCTGAAGACGTTTCCTTTCTCACCATAAGCCTCAAAGCCGTCCAGAGTGTCCCTTTGCAGACTAAACAAAAACAGTGTTATAATACAGCTCAATGAAAAGAGAAGCTTAACTGTGTGAGCAGAATTCACGTGACACAGAGCAGTTTTACAGAAAGCTTCCGTCTGGTATCCCTCTGAGGTTATTTCTTTTTCAGGATATTCTAAAGAGCGTTTCCAAATGTCCTTTTTCAGATTCCACAGAAACAGTGATTTCAAACTGCTCAATTCAAAGAATGATTTAACGCTATGAGATGAATACAAACATCACAAAAGAGTTAAGCAGAAAGCTTCTCTCTGATTTTCGATGGAAGACATTCCCTTGCCTCACACAGGCCTCCAGTCGCCACTTACTATCCCTTCGCAGAACCCTCAAAGACCGACTTTCAAACTGAGAAATGTAGAATAAGTTTTAACCCTGTGAAAAGAATGGACATGTCAGAGAGCAGTTTCTTCGAGTGCTTCTTTCTGTTTTTGGTTGGACGACATTTCACTTTTTACCCTAGACTTCAATGTGCTCTGAATATCACTCTTTTGGTTTTAAAGGAACGGTGTTCAAACTGTGCCTTATGAAAAGAAAGTTATAAGTCCCTCAGTGGAATGCACACATCACCAAGCAGTTTCTCAGAAAGCTTCTCTCCAGTTTTTATCTGACTTTACTTCCTATTTCACCATCAGCATCAGCATTCTCCCGAATATCACTTGGTACCTGTTTCTCCAAAAGGGTTTCCCCGACGCTGTATGAGAAGAGAGGTATAACGTGGTGACTGGAATGCACACATCACAAAGCAGTTCCTCGGACACCTTCTATCCAGTTTCGGTCTGAACATATTTCCTTTTTCATCGTTAGCCTCAAAGTGCTCCCGAATATCCCATCACATGCTAAACATACACAGGGCTAGAAAATGGCTCAATGAAAAGAGAGGCTTATCTGAGTACGACACATTAAGATGACACAGAGCAGTTTCACAGAATGCTTCCTTTTGGATTTCACCTGTGGATATTTCTTTCTCCATGTTCTAAGGATTGTTCCCAATTGTCCTTCCTCAGATTCCACAAAAACAGTGATTTCAAGCTGCTCAATCCAAAGAATGATTTAACTATATGAGACGAATACACACAAGGTGAAGCAGTTGCTCGGAACGTTTCTCTGCAGGTTTCATCGCAAGACGTTCACTCACTCACCACAAGCTTCCAGGCGTCACTAAATATCCCTTCACAGATTCTTCAAAGACAGAGTTTCAAAACTGGGCAACATAGAGTAAGCATTAATTCTGTGAAGTGAATGCACATATCCGAGAGCAGATTCCTGGAATGCTTCTTCCTCAATTTTATTTCAGTATACTTCACTATTCGCCATAGACCTCAATGAGTTCCGAAATATCACTTTTTCGGATTCACAGGAACAGTGTTCAAACACTGCCTTGTGAGAAGCGAGGTATAACTCCCTGCGTGGAATGCATCCATCACAATATAGTTTCTCAGAAAGCTTCTATCCAGTTTTTATCTGAAGATATCTCCTCTTTCACCATAGGCCTGAATGTGCTCCCAAATGTCCCTTCATGTGTCTGTGCATGACGGATTTCCAAACTGCATAATATAATTAAAGTTTTAGCTATGCAAGACGTAAAACTGTCTAACAAAAAGCAGTTTCACAGAAATCTCCTTTCCAGTTTTTGTCTGAGGATATATCCTTTTTCATCATAGTAGTAGCTATACTCCCGATTATCTCTTCATAGGTTTCCTCCAAAAGGGATTCCGGAATTTTCTAGGAGAAGAAAGGTATATTTCTGTTGGTGGAATGCACACGTCACAAAGCAGCTCCTCAGAAAGCTTCTCTACAGCCTCTCTGAAGACATTTCCTTTAACAGAGTAAGCCTCAAAGCCCTCCAGAGTATCCTTTCGCAGACTAAACAAAAACAGTGTTATGATACAGCTCAATGAAAAGAGAAGATTAACTGTGTGAGTGGAAAACATGTGACACAGGACAGGTACACAGAAAGCTTACTTCTGGTTTCTCTCTGAGGTTATTCTTTTTTCAGGATATTCTAAAGAGCATTTCCAAATATCCTTTCTCAGATTCCACAGAAACAGTGATTTCAAACTGCTCAATCCAAATAATGAGTTAACGCTATGAGATGAATACAAACATCACAAAAGAGTTGCGCAGAATGCTTCTCTCTGATTTTCAATGGAAGACATTTCCTTGCCTCACACAGGCCCCCGGTCGCCACTTGCTATCCCTTCGCAGAACCCTCAAAAAAAGACTTTCAAACTGGGAAATGTAGAGTAAGATTTAACACTTTCAAAAGAAAGGACATGTCAGAGAGCAGTTTCTTCGAGTATTTCTTCCTATTTTTTATTAGACGACAGTTCACTTTTTGCCATAGTCTTCAAAATGCTCCGAATATCACTCTTTTGGTTTTACAGGAGCAGTGTTCAAACTGTGCCTTATGAGAAGAGAGTTATAACTCCCTGAGTGTAATGCACACATCATCAATCAGTTTCTCAGAAATCTTCTCTCCAGTTTTTATCTGACTATATTTCCAATTTCATCATAGGCCCGAATGTGATTCCAAATATTCCTTCCTGGATCCATCCAAGAGGGAGTTTCTAAGCTGTGTAATGTAAAGAAAGCTTCATCTGTGTGAGATGAATAAACATAGTAAAAAGCAGATTCACAGAAATCTTCCTTCCAGTTTTTATCTGAAGATATTTCCTTTTTCACCATAGTCCAGAATGTGCTCCCGAAGGTCCCTTCATGGATCTGTCTGTGACAGTTTCCAAGCTGCATAATATAAAGAAAGCTTTATCTATGTGAGGTGATTATACATATCACAGAGAAGGTTCCTAAAAAGCTTCTTTCCAGTTTTTGTCTGAGGCTATTTCCCTTTTCACCATCGGCATCAAGACGCTCCCGAATATCACTTGGTACCTGTTTCTCGAAAAGGTTTTCACTACGCTGTATGGGAAGAGAGGTATAACACTGTGACTGGAATGCACACATCACAAAGCAGTTCCTCGGACACCTTCTATCCAGTTTCGGTCTGAACATATTTACTTTTTCACCGTTGGCCTCAAAGTGCTCCCGAATATTCCATCAAATGTTAAACATACACAGGCCTGGAAAATTGCTCAATGAAAACAGAGGCTTATCTGAGTGAGAGGAATTAAGACGACACAGAGCAGTTTCACAGAAAGCTTCCTTCTGGATTTTACCTGAGGATATTTCTTTCCCCATTTTCAATGGATTTTTCCCAAATGTCCTTCCTCAGATTCCACAAAAACAGTGATTTGAAGCTGCTCAATCCAAAGAATGGTTTAACTCTGGTAGTTGAATACACACATCGCAAAGCAGTTGCTCAGAACGTTTCTCTGCGGGTTTCATCGGAAGGCGTTTCCTCGCTCATCACAATCCTCCGGTCGTCACTAAATATCCCTTCACAGATTCTTCAAAGACAGAGTTTCGAAACTGGACAACATAGAGTAAGCATCAACTCTGTCAAGTGAATGCACCTATCAGAGAGCAGATTCTTGGAAGGATTCTTCCTCGATTTTATTTCAGTATATTTCACTATTTGCAATAGTCCTCAATGCGTTCCAAAATATCACGTTTTTGGTTTCACAGAAACAGTGTTCAAACACTGCCTTGGGAGAAAAGAGGTATAACTCCCTGAGTGGAATGCATACATCACAAATAGTTTCTAAGAATGCTTCTATCCAGTTTTAGTCTGAAGATATCTCCTCTTTCACCATAGGCCTGAATGTGCTCCCGAATGTCCCTTCATGGATATGTGAACGACAGAGTTTCCAAACTGCATAATATAATTAATGTTTTAACTATGCGAGACGAGAAAATATATCTAACACCAAGCAGTTTCACAGAAATCTTTCCAGTTTTTGTCTGAAGATATTTCCTTTTTCACCATAGTCTTCTCTATACTCCCGAAGATGTCTTCGTAGCTTTTTCTCCAAAAGGGATTCTGGAATCTTCTAGGAGAACAAAGGTATATTTCTGTGAGTGGAATGCACACATCACAATGTAGCTCCTCAGAAAGCATCTCTCCAGTTTCTATCTGAAGATGATTCCTTTCTCACTGTAAGCCTCATAGCCCTCCAGAATATCCCTTCGTAGAGTAAACAAAAACAGTGTTATGATACAGCTCAGTGAAAAGAGAAGCTTAACTGTGTGAGTGGAATTCACATGACACAGAGTAGTTTCACAGAAAGATTCCTTCTGTTTCTCTCTGAGGTTTTTTGTTTTTCAGGATATTCCAAAGAGTGTTTCCAAATGTCCTTTCTCAGATTCCACGGAAACAGTGATTTCGAACTGCGCAATCGAAAGAATGATTTAGCTCTATGAGATGAATACAAACATCATGAAAGAGTTGCGCAGAATGATTCTCTCCTATTTTCATTGAAAGACATTTCCTTGCCTCACACAGGCCTCAGGTTGCCACTTAGTATTCCTTTGCAGAATCCTCAAAGACTGACTTTCAAACTGGGAAATGTAGAGTAAGCTTGAACCCTGTGAAAAGAATGGACATGTCAGATATCAGTTTCTTCGAGTGCTTCTTTCTGTTTTTTATTGGACGACGTTTGACTTTTTGCCATATTCTTCAATGTGCTCCGAATATCACTCTTTTTGTTTTACAATAACATTGTTCAAACTCTGCCTTATGAGAAGAAAGTTATAACTCCCTGAGTAGAATGCTCACATCACCCAGGAGTTTCTCAGAAAGCTTCCCTCCAGTTTTTAATCTGAGTATATTTGCTATTTCACCATAGGCCCGAATGTGATCCCAAATATCCGTTCGCGGATCGATCCACGAGGGAGTTTTAAGCTGCTTAATGTAAAGAAAGCTTCATCTATGTGAATAAACAAAGCAAAAAGCAGAATCACAGAAAGCTTCTTTAAAATTTGTATCTGAATATATTTCCTGTTTCACCCTAGTCCTGGATGTGCTCCCGAAGGTCTCTTCATTGATCCATCCATGGCAGTTTCCACACTGCGTAATGCAAAGAAAGCTTTAACTATGTGAGATGATTACACATATCACAGAGTAGTTTCCTAGAATGTATCTTTCCAGTTTCTGTCTGAGGCTACTTCCCTTTCACCAATGGCATCAACATCCTCCCGAATATCACTTGGCACCAGTTTCTCCAAAATGTTTCCCTGACACTGTATGAGAAGAGAGGTATAACACTGTGAGTGGAATGCACACGTCACAAAGCAGTAAATCGGAAATATTCTCTACAGTTTTGGTCTGAACATATTTCCTTTTTCACCATAAGCCTCAAAGTGCTCCCGAATATCCCATCACATGCTAAACATACACAGGGTTAGAAAACTTCTCAATGAAATGAGAGACTTAACTGAGTGAGAGAAATTAAGACAGCACAGAACAGTTTCACAGAAAGCTTCCTAGTGGATTTTCCTGAGGATACGTCTTTCTCCATATTCTAAGGATCGTTCCCAAATATACTTCCTCAGATTCCACAAAAACAGTGATTTCAAGCTGCTCAATCATCAGAACCGTTTAACTGTAGGAGACAAATACACAGATTGCAAAGCAGTTGCTCAGAACGTTTCTCTGCAGGTTTCATTGGAAGACGTTTCCTCACTCAGCACAAGCCTCCAGGCATCACTAAATATCCCTTCACAGATTCTTCAAAGAGAGAGTTTTGAAACTGGGCAACAAAGAGTAAGCATTAACACTATGAAGTGAATGCACATATCAGAGAGCAGATTGTTGAAACGCTTCTTCTTCGATTTTATTTCAGTATATTTTACTATTCGCCATAGTCCTCAATGCGTTCCAAAATATCACATTTTCAGTTTCTCAGAAACAGTGTTCAAACGCTGCCTTGTGAGAACAGAGGTATAACTCCCTGAGTGGAATGCATAAAACACAAAATAGTTTCTCAGAAAGCTTCTATTCAATTTTATCTGAAGATTTATCCTCTTTCACCATCGGCCCTAATGTCCTCCCTAATGTCCTTTTGCAAATCCGTGCATGACGGAGTTTACAGACTGAATAATAAAAGAAAAGTTTTAACTATGTAAGAGGAATAAATATATCTGACACAAAGCAGTTTCACAGAAGTCTTTCCAGTTTTCGTATGAGGATTTTTTTTTTTTTTTTCACCATATCCCTCCCTATACTCCTGAATGTCTTTTGGTAGCTCTTTCTCCAAAAGGGATTCTGGATTCCTCTAGGAGAACAAAGGTATATTACTGTGAGTGGAATGCTCACGCCAGAAAGCAGCTCCTCAGAAAGCTTCTCTCCAGTCTCTATCTGAAGATGTTTCCTTTCTCACGGTAAGTCTCAAAGCGCTCCTGAATATCCCTTCACAGACTAAACAAAAACAGTGTTATAATACTGCTCAATGAAAAGAGTAGCTCACCTGTGTGAGCAGAATTCATGTGACAGAGAGCAGTTTCCTTCTGGTTTCTCTCTGAGGTTATTTCTTTTTCAGGATATTTTAAAGAGCGTTTCCAAATGTCCTTTCTCAGATATCACAGAAACAGTGATTTGAAACTACTCAATCCAAATCATGATTTAACTCTTTGAGATGAATAGAAACATCACAAAAGAGTTACGCAGAAAGCTTCTCTCCCATTTTCGATGGAAGACATTTCCTTGCTCGATACAGGCCTCCGGTTGCCACTTACTATCCCTTCGCAGAACCTGAAAGACCGACTTTCAAACTGGGAAATGTAGAGGAATCTTTAACCCTGTGAAAAGAATGGACATGTCAGAGAGCAGTTTCTTTGAGTGCTTCTTTCTCTTTTTTATTGGACAACATTTCACTTTTTGCTGTAGTCTTCAATGTGCTCTGATTACCACTCTTTTGGTTTTACAGGAACAGTGTTCAAACTGTGCCTTAGGAGAAGAAAGTTATAACACCCTGAGTGGAATGCTCACATCTTGAAGCAGTGTCTCAGAAAGCTTCTCTCCAGTTTTTATCTCACTGTATTTCCTATTTCACAATAGACCCGAATGTGATCCCAAATATCCTTTCATGGATCCATTCATGAGGGAATTTCCAAGCTGTGTAATGTAAAGAAAGCTTCATCTCTGTGAGATGAATAAACATAGAAAAAAGCAGATTCACAGGAAGCTTCTTTCCAGTTTTTAGCTGAAGTTACTTACTTTTTCACCATAGTCCTGAATGTGCTCCCAAAGGTCCGTTCGTGAATCTATCCATGACCGTTTCCAAGGTGCATAAGGTAAAGAAAGTTTTACTATTTGAGATGATTACACATATCACAGAGTAGTTTCCTAGAAAGATTCTTTCAAGTTTTTGTCTGAGACTATTTCCCTTTTCACCATCAGCATCAACATGCTCCCGAATATCACTTGGTACCTGTTTCTCCAAAAGAGTTTCCCTGATGCTGTATGAGAAGAGAGGTATACACTGTGACTGGAATTCACCCGTCACAAAGCAGTTCCTTGAAACGCTTCTCTCCAGTTTCGGTCTGAACATATTTCCTTTTTCTCCGTAAGCATAAAAGTGCTCCTGAATATCCCATCACAAGCTAAACATACACAGGGTTAGAAAACTGCTCAATGAAAAGAGAGGCTTAACTGAGCGAGAGGAATTAGGACAACATAGGGGAGTTTAACAGAAAGATTGTACTGGATTTTTCCTGAGGATAATTCTTTCTTCATATTCTAAGGATCATTCCCAAATGTCCTTCCTGAAAAGCCACAAAAGAGTGAATTCAAGCTGCTCAATCCAAAGAATGGTTTAACTGTAGGAGACGAATACCCACATCGCAAAGCAGTTGCTCAGAAAGTTTCTCGGCAAGTTTCATCCGAAGATGTTATCTTGCTCACCACAAGTCCCCGGGCGTCACTAAATATCCTTTCACAGATTCTTCAAAGACAGAGTTTCGAAACTGGACAACATAGAGTAAGCATTAACACTAGGAAATGAATGCACATATCAGAGAGCAGATTCTTGGAACGCTTCTTCCTTGATTTTATTTCACTATATTTCACTGTTCGCCATAGTCCTCAATGTGAACTAAAATATCACTTTTTCGGTTTCACAGGTACAGTGTTCAAACACTACCTTGTGAGAAAAGAGGCATAACCCCCTGAGGGAAATGCATACATCACAAAGTTGTTTCACAGAAAGCTCCTATACAGGTTTTATCTGAAGATATCTCCTCTTTCACCGTAGGCTGGAATGTGCTCCTGAATGTCCCTTCACGAATCCGTGCATGACGGAGTTTCCAAACTGCATAATATTAGAAAAGTTTAAACTATGCAAGATGAATAAATGTATCTAACACAAAGCATTTTCACCGAAATATTCTTACCAGTTTTTCTCTGAGGATATTTCCTTTTTCACCATAGCCCTCCCTATACTCCCAAACATCTCCTGGTAGCTTTTCCTCCAAAAGGGATTCCAGAATCCTCTATGAGAAGAAAGGCATATTTCTGTGAGTGGAATGCACACATCACAAAGCTGCTCCTCAGAAAGCTTCTCTCCAGTTTCTATCTGAAGACATTTTCTTTCATTCCATAAGCCTCAAAGCCCTCCCGAATATCGATTCACAGACTAAACAAAAACAGTGTTATGATACAGCTCAAAGAAAAGGAAGCTTAACTGTGTGAGCGGAATTCACGTGACACAGAGCAGTTTCACAGAAAGTTTCCTTCTGCTTACTCTCCGAGGTTATTTGTTTTTCAGGATGTTGTAAAGAGCGTTTCCAAATGTCCTTTCTCAGATTCAAAAGAAACAGTGATTTCAAACTGCTCAACCAAAAGAATAATTTAACGCTATGAGATGAACACAACATCACAAAAGAGTTGCACAGAAACCTTCTCTCGTATTTTCGATGAAAGACATTTCCTTGCCTCAGACGGCCTCCGGTCGCCACTTACTATCCCTTCGCAGAACCCTCAAACACCGACTTTAAAAATGGAAAATATAGAGTAAGCTTCAATGCTGTGAAAAGAACGCACACGTCAGAGAACAGTTTCTTCTAGTGCTTCTTTCTCTTTTTTATTGCATGACATTTCACTTTTTGCCATAGTCTTCAATGTGCTCCGAATATCACTCTTTTGGTTTTACAGGAACAGCATTCAAACTGTGCCTTATGAGAAGAAAGTTACAATTCCCTGACTGGAATGCATAAGTCACCAAGCAGTTTCTCAGAAAGCTTCTCTTCCTTTTTTATTTGACTGTATTTCCTATTTCACCATAGGCTCAAATGTGATCCCAAATATCATTTCGGAGAGCAATCAACGAGGGAGTTTCCAAGCTGTGTAATGTAAAGAAAGCTTCATATATGTGGGATGAGTAAACATAGCAAAAAGCAAATTCACAGAAAGCTTCTTTTCAGTTTTTATCTGAAGATATTTCCTTTTTCACCATAGTGCAGGATGTGCTCCCGAAGGTCCCTTCGTGGATCTGTCCATGACAGTTTCCGAGCTGCCTAATGTATGGAAAGCTTTATCAATGTGAGATGACTACACATATCATGGAGTAGTTTCCTAGAAATCTTCTTTCCTGTTTTTGTCTTAGGCCATTTCCCTTTTCACCATCGGAATCAACATGCTCCCAAATATCACTTGATACCTGTTTCTCCAAAAGGGTTTCCCCAATGCTGTATGAGAAGAGAGGTATAACACGGTGTCTGGAATGCACACGTCACAAAGCAGTTCCTCGGAAAGCTTCTCTCCAGTTTCCGTCTGAAGATATTTCCTTTTTCACCGTTAGCCTCAAAGTGCTTCCAAATATCCCAACACATGCCAAACATACACAGGGCTAGAAAATTGCTCAATGAAAAGAGAGGCTTATCTGAATGAGAGGAATTAAGATGACACAGGGCAGTTTCACAGAAAGCTTCCTTCTGGGTTTTACCTGAGAATATTTCTTTTTGCATATTCTAAGGTTCGTTCCCAAATGTCCTTCCTCAGATTCCACAAAAACAGTGATTTCAAGCTGCTTAATCCAAAGAATGGTTTAACTCTTTGAGATGAATGCACACATCACAAAGCAGTTACTCAGAACGTTTCTCTGCAGATTTCATCCGAAGACGTTTCCTCGCTCACCACAAGCCTCTGGGCTTTGCTAAATATCCCTTCACAAAATCTTCAAAGACAGAGTTTCGAAACTGAGTAACATAGAGTAAGCACTAACTCTGTGAAGTGAATGCACATATCGGAGAACAGATTCTTGAAACGCTTCTTCCTCGATTTTATTTCGGTATATTTCACTATTTGCCATAGGCCTCAATGCATTCCGAAATATCACATTACCGTTTTCACAGTAAGAGTGTTGAAATACTGCATTGTGAGAAAAGAGGTATAATTCCCTTAGTGGACTGGATACATCACAAAGTAGTTTGTCAGAAAGCTTATATATAGTTGTTATCTGAAGATATCTCCTCTTCCACCGTAGGCCTGAATGTGCTCCCGAATGTCCCTTCGCTGATCCGTGCATGACGGAGTTTCCAAACAGCGTAGTATTAGAAAAGTTTCAATTGTGTGAGAGGAATAAATATATCTAACACAAAGCAGTTACACAGAAATCTTCTTTCCAGTTTTTGTCTGAGGATATTTCCTTTTTCACCACAGTCGTCGCTATACTCCCGAATAAATCTTGGTAGCTTTTTCTCCAAAAGGGATGAAGGAATTTTCTAGTAGAAGAAAGGTATATTCCTGTCAGTGGAATGCACACGTCAAAATACAGCTCCTCAGGAAGCTTCTTTTCAGTTTCTATCTGTAGAAGTTTCCTTTCTCAACATAAGCCTTAAATTCCTCCAGAATATCTCTTCGCAGACTAAACAAAAACAGTGTTAAGATACAGCTCAATGAAAAAAGAAGCTTAACTGTGTGAGCGGAATTAACATGTCACAGAGCAGTTTCACAGAACGCTTCCTTCTGGTTTCTCTCTGAGGTTATTTCTTTTTCAGGATATTCTAAAGAGCGTTTCCAAATGTCCTTTCTCAGATTCCACAGAATCAGTGATTTCAAATGCTCAATCCAGAGAATGATTTAAGTCTATGCTATGAATGCATACATCACATAAGAGTAGTGCAGAAAACTTCTCTCCGATTTTCGATGGTAGACAATTCCATGCCTCACACAGGCCTCCAGTCGCCCCTTACTATCCCTTCACAGAACCCTGAAAGACCGACATACAAACTGGGAAATGTAGAGTAAGCTTTAATCCTGTGAAAAGAATGGACATGTCAGAGAGCAGTTTCTTCGAGTGCTTCTTTCTGTTTTTTATCGGACGACATTTCACTTTTTGCCATAGTCCTCAACGTGCTCTGAATATCACTCTTTTGGTTTTACAGGAACAGTGTCCTAACTGTGCCTTATGAGAAGAAAGTTATAACTCCCTAAGTGGAATGCACACATCACCAAGCAATTTCTCAGAAAGCTTCTCCAGTTTTTATCTGAAAACATTTCCTATTTCACCATAGGTCCAAAGGTGATCCCAAATATCCCTTCATGGTTCCATCCACGAGGGAGGTTCCAAGCTGCATAATGTAAAGAAAGCTTGATCTATGTGAGATGAATAAACATAGCAAGAAGCAGTTTCACAGAAAGCTTCTCTCCAGTTTTTATCTGAAGATATTTCCTTTTTCACCATAGTCCAGAATGTGCTCCCGAAGGTCCCTTCATGGATCTGTCCATGACAGTTTCCAAGTGCGTAATGTAAAGAAAGCTTTATCTATGTGAGATGATTACACATATCACAGAGTACTTTCCTAGAAAGCTTCTTCCCAGTTTTTGTCTGAGGCTATTTCCCTTTTGATCACTGGCATCAATATGCTCCTGAATATCACTTGGTATCTGTTTCTCCAAAAGGGTTCCTCCGATGCTGTATGAGAAGAGAGGTATAACACGGTGACTGGAATGCACACGTCACAAAGCAGTTCTTCGGAAAGCTTCTTCCCAGTTTCGGTCTGAACATATTTCCTTTTTCACCGTTGGTCTCAAAGTGCTCCCGAATATCCCATCACACGCTAAACATTCAGAGGGTAGAAAACTGCTCAATGAAAAGAGAGGCTTATCTGAGTGAGAGGAATTAAGATGACACACAGAAGTTTCACAGAACGCTTCCTTCTGGGTTTTACCTGAGAATATTTCTTTCTCCATATTCTAAGGATCGTTCCCAAATGTCCTTCGTCAGATTCCACAAAAAGAGTGATTTCAAGCTGCTTAATCCAAAGAATGATTTAACTCTGTGAGACGAATACACACATCGCAAAACAGTTGCTCACAACGTTTCTCTGCAGGTTTCATCGGAAGACATTTCCTCATTCACCACAAGCCTTCGGGTGTCATTAAATATACCTTCACAAATTCTTCAAAGACAGAGTTTCGAAACTAGGCAACATAGAGTGAGCATTAACTCTGTGAAGTGAATGCACATATCGGAGAACAGATTCTTGAAACCCTTCTTCCTCGATTTTATCTCAGTACATTTCTCTACTCGCCAGAGTTTTCAAGGTGTTTCGAATGATCACATTTCGGGTTCACAGGAACAGTGTTCAAACACTGCCTTGTGAGAAAAGTGGTATATCTCCCTGAGTGGAATGCATACATTACAAAGTAGTTTCTCAAAACGATTCTATCCAGTTTTTATCTGAAGATATCTCCTCTTTCACCGTAAGCCTGAATGTGCTCAAGAATGTCCCTTCATGGATCTGTGCTTGATGGAGTTTCCAAACTGCATAATATAATTAAAGTTTTAACTATGCGAGATGAATAAATGTATCTAACACAAAGCAGTTTCACAGAAATCTTCTTTCCAGTGTTTGTCTGAGGATATTCCCTTTTTCACCATAGTCTTTGCTATACTCCCGATTATCTCTTGGTAGCTTATTCTCCAAAAGGGATTCCGGAATCCTCAAGGAGAAAAAAGGTATATTCCTATGAGTGGAAAGCCCACGTCACAAAGCACCTCCTCAGAAACCTTCACTCCAATTTCTATCTGAACACGTTTCCTTTCTCACCATAAGCCTCAAAGCCCTCCAGAATATCCCTTCGCAGACTAAGCAAAAACAGTGTTATGATACAGCTCAAATAATAGAGAAGCTTAACTGTGTTAGTGGAATTCACGTGACACAGAGCAGTTTCACAGAAAGCTTCCTTCTGCTTTCTCTCTGAGGTTATTTCTTTTTCAGGATGTTCT
Source organism: Trachypithecus francoisi (assembly GCF_009764315.1). Taxonomy (NCBI): domain Eukaryota; kingdom Metazoa; phylum Chordata; class Mammalia; order Primates; family Cercopithecidae; genus Trachypithecus; species Trachypithecus francoisi. Next base: position 96,142,536 of record NW_022681456.1, on the reverse strand, counting down.
AAAGAGCATTTCCAAAAGTCCTTTCTAAGATTCCACAGAAACAGTGATTTCAAATGGCTGAATCCAAAGAATGATTTAACTCTATGAGATGAATTCAAACATCACAAAAGTGTTGCCCAGAAAGCTTCTCTCCGATTTTTGATGGAAGACATTTCCTTGCCTCACACAGGCGTCTGGTTGCCCCTTTCTATCCCTTCATAGAACCCTCAAAGACCGATTTCCAAACTACGAAATGTAGAGTAAGCCTTAACCCTGTGAAAACAATGCACACGTCAGAGAACAGTTTCATCTATTGCTTATTTCTCTTTTTTATTGGACGACATCACACTTTTTGTCATAGTTGTCAATGTGCTCCGAATATCACTATTTTGGTTTTACAGGAACAGTGTTCAAACTGTGCCTTATGAGAAGAAAGTTACAATTCCCTGACTGGAATGCATAAGTCACCAAGCAGTTTCTCAGAAAGTTTCTCTTTCGTTTTTATCTGACTGTATATCCTATTTCACCATAGGCCCGAATGTGATCCCAAATATCATTTCGAAGATCAATCAACGAGGGAGATTCCAAGCTGCATAATGTAAAGAAATCCTCAAGTATGTGAGAATAATAAACATAGCAAAAAGCAGATTCACAGAAAGCTTCTTTTCAGTTTTTATCTGAAGATATTTCCTTTGTCACCATAGTGCAGAATGTGTTCCCGAAGGTCCCTTCGTGGATCAGTCCATGACAGTTTCCAACCTGCCTAATGTATAGAAAGCTTTATCTATGTGAGATGATTACACATATCACAGAGTAGTTTCCTAGAAAGCTTCTTTCCTATTTTTGTCTGAGGCTATTTCTCTTCTCACCATCGGAATCAACATGCTCCCGAATATCACTTGTTACCTGTTTCTCCCAAAGGGTTTCCCCGACGCTGTATGAGAAGAGAGGTATAACAGTGTGACTGGAATGCACATGTCACAAATCAGTTCCTCGGAAAGCTTCTCTGCAGTGACGGTCTGAACATATTTCCTTTTTCACCGTAAACCTCAAAGTGCTCCCGAATATCCCATCACACGCTAAAAATACACAGGGCTAGAAAACTGCTCAATGAAAAGAGAGGCTTATCTGAGTGAGAGGAATTAAGACGACACAGAGAAGTTTCACAGACAGCTTCCTTCTAGATTTTACCTGAGGATATTTCAGTCTCCATATTCTAAGGATTGTTCCCAAATGTCCTTCCTCAGATTCCACAAAAACAGTTATTTCAAGCTGTTGAATCCAAAGAATGGTTTAAATCTAGGAGACGAATACACACATCGCAAAGCAGTTGCTCAGAACGTTTCCCGGCAAGTTTCATCGGAAGGAATTTCCTCGCTCACCACAAGCCTCCGGGCGTCACTAAATATGGCTTCCCAAATTCTTCAAAGACAGAGTTTCGAAACTGGGCAACATAGAGTAAGCATTAACTCTGTGAAGTGAATGCACCTATCTGAGAGCAGATTCTTGGAACTCTTCTTCCTCGATTTCAGTTCAGTATATTTCACTATTCGCCATAGTCCTCAATGCTTTCCAAAATACCACTTTTTCGGTTTCACAGGAACAGTGTTCAAACACTGCCTTGTGTGAAAAGAGGTATAACTCCCTCAGTGGAATGCATACATCACAAAGTAGTTTCTCAGAAAGCTTCTATCCAGTTTTTATCTGAAGGTATCTCCTCTTTCACCGTAGGCCTGAATGTGTTCCCGAATGTCCCTTCATAGATGTGTGCATGACGCAGTTACCAAAGTGCATAATATAATTAAAGATTTTACTATGCGAGATGAATAAATGTATCTAACACAACGCAGTTTCACAGAAATCTTCTTTCCAGTTTTTGTCTATTTCCTTTTTCACTACACTCATCGCTATACTCCCTAATATTTCTTGGTAGCTTTTTCTCCAAAAGGGATTTTGGAATCCTTTGGAAGCAGAAAGGTATATTTCTTTTTTTTTATTACTATACTTTAAGTTCTAGGGTACATGTGCACAATGTGCGTGTTTGTTACATATGTATACCTGTGCCACGTTGTTGTGATGCACCCATCAACTCGTCAGCACCCATCAGTTCATCTTTTATATAAGGTATAACTCCCAGTGCAATCCCTCTCCCCACATCCCTCCCCATGATAGGCCCCGATGTGTGATGTTCCCATTCCCGAGTCCAAGTGATCTCATTGTTCAGTTTCCACCTATGAATGAGAACATGCGGTGTTTGGTTTTCTGTCCTTGTGAAAGTTTGCTAAGAATGATGTTTTCCAGCTGCATCCATGTCCCTACAAAGGATGCAAACTCATCGATTTTATGGCTGCATAGTATTCGATGGTGTATATGCGCCACATTTTCCTAACCCAGTCTGTCACAGATGGACATTTGGGTTGACTCCAAGTCTTTGCTATTGTGACTTGTGCCAGAATAAACATATGCGTGCATGTGTCTTTATAGCAGCATGATTTAGAACAATGCCAGAGGCATCACGCTACCTGACTTCAAACTATACTACAAGGCTATTGTAACCAAAACAGCATGGTACTGGTATCAAAACAGAGATATAGACCAATGGAACAGAACAGAGTCCTCAGAAATAATAACACACATCTCCAGCCATCTGATCTTTGACAAACCTGAGAGAAACAAGAAATGGGGAAAGGATCCCCTATTTAATAAATGGTGCTGGGAAAATTGGCTAGCCATAAGTAGAAAGCTGAAAATGGATCCTTTCCTTACTCCTTATACCAAAATTAATTCAAGATGGATTAGAGACTTAAATGTTAGACCTAATACCATAAAAACCCTAGAAGAAATCCTAGGTAGTACCATTCAGGACATAGGCATGGGCAAGGACTTCATGTCTAAACACAAGAAGAAAGGTAGATTTCTGTGAGTGGAATGCACACGTCACAAAGCAGCTTCTCAGAAAGATTCTCTCCAGTTTCCATATGAAGATGTTTCCTTTCTCACCATAAACCTCAAAGCCCTCCAGAGTATCCCTTCGTAGACTAAGCAAAAAGAGTGTTATGATACAGCTCAATGAAAGAGAAGCTTAACTGTGTGAGCGGAATTCACATGACACAGAGCAAGTTCACAGAAAGCTTCTTTCTGGTTCTCTCTGAGGTTATTTTTTTTTTCAGGATATTCTAAAGAGCATTTCCAAATGTCCTTTCTCAGATTCCACAACACAGTGATTTGAAACTTCTCAATCCAAAGAATGATTTAACGCTATGAGATGAATACAACGATCACAAAAGAGTTGTGCAGAAAGCTTCTCTCCGATTTTTGATGGAAGACATTTCCTTGCCTCACACAGGCCTCCGGTCGCCACTTACTATCCCTTCGCAGAACCCTCAAAGACCAACTTTCAACCTGGGAAATGTAGAGTAAGCTTTAACACTGTGAAAAGTATGGATCTGCCAGACAGCAGTTTTTTCGAGTGCTTCTCTGTTTTTTATTGGACGACAGTTCACTTTTTGCCATAGTCTTCAATGTCCTCCGAATATCACTCTTTTGGTTTTACAGCAAGTGTTCAAACTGTGCCTTATGAGAAGGTTATAACTGCCTGAGTGGAATGCACAATCACCAAGCAGTTTCTTAGAAGTATTCTCTCCAATTTTTATCTGACTCTATTTCCCCTTTCACCATAGGCATGAATGGCATCCCAAATATCCCTTCGCGGATCCATCCACGAGGGAGTTTCCAAGCTGCGTAATGTAAAGAAAGCTTCATCTATGTGAGATGAATAAACATAGCAAAAAGAAGATTTACAGAAAGATTTTTTCCAGTTTTTATCTGAAGATATTTCCTTTTTCACCATTGTCCAGAATGTGCTCCCAAAGGTCCCTTCGTGGATCCGTCCATGACAGTTTCCAAGCTGCGTAATGTGAAGAAAGCTTTACCTATGTGAGATGATTACACATATCACAGAGTAGTTTCCTAGAAAGCTTCTTTCCGGTTTTTGTCTGACCCTATTTCACTTTTCACCATCAGCATCAACATGCTCTCGAATACCAATTGGTACCTCTTTCTCTGAAAGGGTTTCCCCGATGCTGTATGAGAAGAGAGATATAACACTGTGAGTGGAATGCACACATCACAAAGCAGTTCCTCAGAAAGCTTCTCTCCAGTTTCGGTCTGAACATATTTCCCTTTTCACCGTTACCCTCAAAGTGCTCCCCAATATCCCATCACACGCTAAACATACACAGGGCTATAAAGCTGTTCAATGAAAAGAGAGGCTTATCAGAGTGAGAGAAATAAGACGTCACAGAGCTGTTTCACAGAGAGCTTCCTTCTGGATTTTACCTGAGGATATTTCTTTCTCCATATTCTAAGGCTCGTTCCCATATGTCCTTCCTCAGATTCCACAAAAACAGTGATTTCAAGTTCCTCAATCCAAAAATGGTTTAACACTATGAGACGAATATACGCATCACAAAACTGTTGCTCAGAACATTTCTCTGCAGGTTTCATCGGAATGCGTTTCCTCGCTCACTACAAGCCTCCGGGCATCACTAAATTTCCCTTCACAGATTCTTCAAAGACAGAGTATGGAAACTGGGCAACATAGAGTGTGCATTAACTCTGTGAAGTGAATGCACATATCAGAGAGGAAATACTTGGAACGCTTCTTCCTCAATTTTATTTCAGTATATTTCACTACTCGCCATAGCCCTCAATGCGTTCTGAAATATCACTTTTTCGGTGTCACAGGAACAGTGTTCAAACACTGCCTTGTGAGAAAAGAGGTATAACTCCCTGAGTGGAATGCATACATCACAAAGTAGTTTCTCAGAAAGCTTCTATCCAGTTTTTATCTGAAGATACCTCCTCTTTCACTGTAGGCCTGAATGTGCTCCCGGATATCCCTTCGATATGTGCATGAGGAAGTTCCCAAACTGCATAATATAATTAAATATTTAACCATGCAAGATGAATAAATATATCTAATCCAAAGCAGTTTCACAGAAATCTTCTTTCCAGTTTTTATGTGAGGATATATCCTTTTTCACCATAATCATCGCTATACTCTTGAATATCCCTTGGTAGCTTTTTCTCCAAAAGGGATTCTGGAATCCTCTAGGAGAAAAAGGTATATTTCTGAGGGTGGAATGCACACGTCACAAAGCAGTTCCTCAGAAAGCTTCTCTCCAGTTTTCCAGTTTCGGTCTGAACATATATCCTTTTTCACCATAAGCCTCAAAGTGCTCCCAAATGTCCCATCACACGCTAAACATACACAGGGTTATAAAACTCCTCGATGTAAGGAGAGGCTTATCTAAGTGAGAGGAATTAAGACGACACAGAGTAGTTTGACAGAAATCTTCCTTCTGGATTTCACCTGAGGATATTTCTTTCTCCATGTTCTAAGGGTCACTCCCAAATGTCCTTCCTCAGATTCCACAAAAACAGTGATTTCAATCTGGTAAATTCATACAACATTTTAAATCTATGAGACAAATACACACATCGCAAAGCAGTTGCTCAGAAAGTTACTCTGCACGTTTCATTGGAAGATGTTTCCTTGCTCACCATAAGCCTCCGGGCATCACTAAATATCCCTTCCCAGATTTTTCAAAGACAGAATTTCGAAACTGGGCAACACAGAGTAAGCATAAATTCTATGAAGTGAATGCACATATCAGAGAGCAGATTCTTTCTCAGAGAATGCTTCTTTCTCGATTTTATTGCAGTATATTTCACTATTTGCCATAGTCCTCAGTGTGCTCCGAAATAATACTTTTTCGGTTACACAGGAACAGTGTTTAAACACTGCCTGTGAGAAAAGAGGTATAACTCCCTGAGCGGAATGCATGCATCACATGTATTTTCTCAGAAATCTTCTATCCAGTTTTAATCTGAAGATATCTCCTCTTTCACCATAGGCCGGAATGTGCTCCCAAATATCCCTTCGCGGATTCGTGCATGATAGAGTTTCCAAACTGCGTAATATAAGAAAGGTTTGAACTATGCGAGATGAATAGATACATCTAACATGAAGCAGTTTCACAGAAATTTTCTTTCCAGTTTTGTCTGAGGATAATTCCTTTTTCACCATAGCCCTTCCTATACTTCCGAATTTCTCTTTGTAGCTTTTTCTCCAAAAGGGTTTCCGGAATCCTCTAGGAGAAGAAATGTATATGTGAGTGGAATGCACACGTCACAAAGCAGCTCCTCAGAAAGCTTCTCTCCAGTTTCTATCTGAAGATGTTTCCTTTCTCACTGTAATCGTCAAATCGCTCCTGAATATCCCTTCACAGTCTAAACAAAAACAGTGTTATGGTACTGCTCAATGAAAAGAGAACCTTAACTGTGTGAGCGGAATTCACATGACTCAGAGCAGTTTCACAGAAAGCTTCCTTCTGTTTTCTCTCTGAGGTTATTTCTTTTTCGGGGTATTCTAAAGAGCGTCTCCAAATGTCCTTTCTCAGGTTCCACAGAAATAGTGATTTCAAACTGCTCAGTCCAAAGAATAATTTAACTCTTTGAGATGAACACAAACATCACAGAAGTGTTGCGCAGAAAGCTTCTCTCCAATTTTCGATGGGAGACATTTCCTTGCTCAATACAGGCCTCCGTTTGCCATTTACTACCCCTTCGCAGAACCCTCAGAGGTGGACTTTCAAACAGGGAAATGTAGAGTAAGCTTAACACTGTGAAAAGAATGGGCAGGTCAGAGAGCAGTTTCTTCTATTGCTTCTTTCTGTTTTTTATTTTACCACATTTCACTTTTTGTCATTGTCTTCAATGTGCTCGGAATATCACTGTTTTGGTTTTACAGAAACAGTGTTCAAACTATGCCTTATGAGAAGAAAATTAAAATTACCTGAGAGGAAAGCACACATCACCAAGTAGTTTCTCAGAAAGCTTCTCTCAGTTTTTATCTTACTATATTTCCTATTAGACCATAGGCCTGAATGTGATCCCAAATATCCCTTCATGGATCCATCCACGAGGGAGTTTCCAAGATGCAAAATGTAAAGAAAGCTTCATATATATGAGAAGAATAAACATAGAAAAAGCAGATTCACAGAAAGCTTCTTTCCAGTTTTTATCTGAAGATATTTTCTTTCCACCATAGTCCTGAGTGTGCTCCTGAAAGTCCCTTCGTTGATCTGTCCATTACGGTTTTCAGGCTGTGTAATGTAAGGAAATATTTATCTATCTGAGATGATTACACATATCACAGAGTAGTTTCCTAGAAAGTTTCTTTCCACGTTTTGTCTGAGGCTATTTCCCTTTTCATCATCAGCATCAACATGCTCCCGAATATCACTTGGTACCTGTTTCTCCAAAAGGGTTTTCCCGACGCTGTATGAGAAGAGAGGTATAAAACACTGTGGGTGGAATGCACACGTCACAAAGCAGTTCCTCAGAAAGCTTCTCCCCAGTATCGGTCTGAATATATTTCTTTTTTCACCGTAAGACTCAAAGTGCTCCCGAATGTCCCATCACATGCTAAACAAAAACAGGGTTATAAAACTACTCAATGCAAGGAGAGGCTTAACTAAGCGAGAGAAATTAAGACGATACAGAGTAGTTTCACAGAAAACTTCCTTCTGGATTTTACCTGAGGATATTTCTTTCTCCATGTTCTAAGGATCTTTCCCAAATGTCCTTCCTCAGATTACACAAAAACAGTGATTTCAATCTGCTCAATCCAAAGAATGGTTTAATCTACGAGACGAATACACACATCGCAAAGCAGTTGCTCAGAAAGTTACTCTACAGGTTTCATCAGAAGATGTTCACTTGCTCACCACAAGGCTCCAGGCGACAGCAAATATCCCTTCACAGATTCTTCAAAGACAGAATTTCGATACTGGGCAACAAAGAGAAAGCATAAATTATGTGAAGTGAATGCACATATCAGATATCAGATTCTTGGAACGCTTCTTTCTCGATTTTATTTCAGTATATTTCATGATTGGCTATAGTCCTCAGTGCGTGCCGAAATATGACATTTTCGGTTACACAGGAATAGTGTTTAAACACTGCCTAGTGAGAAAAGAGGTATAACTCACTGAGCAGAATGCATTCATCACAAGTAGTTTCTCAGAAAGCTTCTATCCAGTTTTTATCTGAAGATATCTCCTCTTTCACCTTAGGCTTGAATGTCCTCCCAAATGTCCCTACGTGGATTCGTGCATGACCGAGTTTCCAAATTCCTTAATATAAGAATGATTTGAACTATGTGAGATGAATAGATATATCTAACATGAAGCAGTTTCACAGAAATCTTCTTTCCAGTTTTCTCTGAGGATATTTCCTTTTTAACCATAGCTGACCCAATACTCCCAAATGTCTCTTGGTAGCTTTTTCTTCAAAAGGGATTCCGGAATCCTCTAGTAGAAGAAAGGTATATTTCTGTGAGTGGAATGCACACGTCACAAAGCATCTCCTCAGAAAACTTCTCTCCAGTTTCTATCTGAAGACGTTTCCTTCTCACCATAACCCTCAAATTGCTCCTGAATATCCCTTCGCAGTCTACACAACAACAGTGTTATGATAATGCTCAATGAAAAGAGAAGCTTAACTATGTGAGCGGAATTCACGTGACACAGAGCAGGTTGACAGAAAGCTTCCTTATGGTTTCTCTCTGAGGTTATTTCTTTTTCAGGGTATTCTAAAGAGCGTTTGCAAATGTCCTTTCTCAGATTCCACAGAAACAAGGATTCCAATCTGCTCAATCCAAAGAATGATTTAACTGTATCAGATGAACACAAACATCACAAAAACGTTGCACAGAAAGCTTTTCTCCAATTTTTGGTGGGAGACATTTCCTTGTTCGATGCAGGCCTCCAGTTGCCACTTACTATCCCTTCACAGGACCGTCAGAGGTTGACTATCAAACTGGGAAATGAAGAGTAAGCTTTAACCCTGCGACAAGAATGGGCATGTCAGAGAGCAGTTTCTTCGAGTGCTTCTTTCTGTTTTTTATTGGAAGACATTTCACTTTTTGCCATTGTCTTCAATGTGCTCTGAATATCACTCTTTTGGTTTTAAAGGAACAGTGTTCAAACTGTGCCTTATGAGAAGAACATTAAAACCCCCTCAGTGGAACGTACACATCACCAAGCAGTTTCTCAGAAACCTTGTCTCCAGTATTTATCTGACTATATTTCCTGTTTGACCATAGGACCGAATGTTATCCCAAATATCCCTTTGTGGATCCATCCACGAGGGAGTTTCCAGGCTGCGTAATGTAAAGAAAGCTTCATCTATGTGAGAAGAATAAACATAAAAAAAAACAAATTCACAGAAAGCTTCCTTCCAGTTTTTATCTGAAGACACTGCCTTTTTCACCATACTCCTGAGTGTGCTCCCAAAAGTCCCCTCGTGGATCCGTCCATGACAGGTTTCAAGCTGTGTAATGTAAGGAAACCTTTATCTCTGTGAGATAATTACACATATCACAAAGTAGTTTCCTAGAAAGCTTCTTTCCAGGTTTTGTCTGAGGCTATTTCCCTTTTCATCATCGGCATCAACATGCTCCTGAATATCACTTGGTACCTGTTTCTCCAAAAGGGTTCCCCGACGCTGTATGAGAAGAGAAGTATAACACTGTGAGTGTAATGCCCACGTCACAAAGCAGTTCCTCGGAAGGCTTCTCTCCAGTTTCGGTCTGAACATATTTCCTTTTTCACCATAAGCCTCAAAGTGCTCTCGAATGTCCCATCACACACTAAACATACACAGGGTTATAAAACTACTCAATGTAAGGAGAGGCTTAACTAAGTGAGGGGAATTAAGACGACACTGAGTAGTTTCAAAGAAAGCTTCCTTCTGGATTTTACCTGAGGATATTTCTTTCTCCATGTTCTAAGGATCGTTCCCAAATGTCCTTCCTCAGATTCCACAAAAACAGTGATTTCAATCTGCACAATCCAAAGAAGGGTTTAAATCTATGACACGAATACACACATCACAAAGCAGTTGCTCAGAAAGTTACTCTGCAGGTTTCATCAGAAGATGTTTCCTTGCTCACCACAAGCCTCTGGGCGTCACCAAATATCCCTTCACAGATTCTTCAAAGACAGAATTTCGAAACTGGGCAACATAGAGTAAACATAAATTCTGTGAAGTGAATGCACAAATCAGAGAGCAGATTCTTGGAACACTTCTTTCTCGATTTTATTTCACTACACATCACGATTTGCCATAGTCCTCAATGTGCTCCGAAATATCACTTTTTCGGTTACACAGGAACAGTGGTTAAACACTGCCTTGTGATAAAAGAGGTATAACTCCCTGAGCAGAATGCATACATCACAAGTAGTTAATCAGAAAGCTTCTATCCCGTTTTTATCTGAAGATATCTCCTCTTTCACCGTAGGCCTGAATGTGTTCCCAGATGTCCCTTCACGGATTCGTGCATGACGGAGTTTCCAAACTGCATAATATAAGAAAGGTTTCAAATATGCGAGATGAATAGATATATCTAAAACGAAGCAGTTTCACAGAAATCTTCTTTCCAGGTTTGTCTGAGGATATTTCCTTTTTCAGCATAGCTGTCCCGATACTCCCAAATGTCTCCTGGTAGCTTTTCCTCTAAAAGGTAGTCCGGAATCCTCTAGGAGTAAAAAGGTATATTTCTGTGAGTGGAATGCACACGACACAAAGAGCTCCACAGAAAGCTTCTCTCTAGTTTCTATCTGAAGACGTTTCTTTCTCACTGTAATTCTCAAATCATTCCTGAACATCTCTTTGCAGTCTAAACAAAAACAGTGTTATGATACTGCTCAGTGAAAAGAGAAGCTTAACTGTGTGAGCGGAATTCACGTGACACAGAGCAGGTTCACAGAAAGCTTCCTTCTGGTTTCTCTCTGAGGTTATTTCTTTTTCCGGGTATTCTAAAGAGCGTATCCAAATGTCCTTTCTCAGATTCCACAGAAACAGTGATTTCAAACTGCTCAATCCAAAGAATGATTTAACCCTTTGAGATGAATACAAACATCACAAAAGAGTTGCGCAGAAAATTTCTCTCCAATTTTCGATGGGAGACATTTCCTTGCTCAACACAGGTCTCCAGTTGCCACTTACTATCCCTTCACAGAACCTCTGAGGCCGACTTTCAAACTGGGAAATGTAGAGTAAGCTTTAACACTGTGAAAAGAATGGGCATGACAGAGAGCAGTTTCTTCGAGTGCTTCTTTCTGTTATTTACTGGACGACATTTCACTTTTTGCCATAGTCTTCAATGTGCGCTGAATATCACTCTTTGGTTGTACAGGAACAGTGTTCAAACTGTGCCTTATGAGAACAACATAAAAACACCCCGAGTGGAATGCTCACATCACCAAGCAGTTTCTCAGAAACCTTCTCTCCAGTTTTTATCTGACTATATTTCCTATTTGACCATAGGCCTGAATGTGATCCCAAATATCCCTTCGCGGATCCATCCATGAGGGAGATTCCAAGCTGCGTAATGTAAAGAGAGCTTCATCTATGTGAGAAGAATAAACATAGAAAAAGCAGATTCACAGAAAGCTTCTTTCCAGTTTTGATCTGAAGATATTTCCTTTTTCACCATAGTCCTGAGTGTGCTCCCGAAAGTCCCTTCGTGGATTCGTCCCTGACAGTTTTCAAGCTGTGTAGTGTAATGAAACCTTTTTCTCTGTGAGATGATTACACATATCACAGAGTAGTTTCCTAGAAAGCTTCCTTCCAGGTTTTGTCTGAGGCTATTTCCCTTTTCATCATCGGCATCAACATGCACCCGAATATCACTTGGTACCTGTTTCTCCAAAAGGGTTTCCCCAACGCTGTATGAAAAGAGAAGTATAACACTGTGAGTGGAATGCACACGTCAAAAAGCAGTTCCTCAGAAAGCTTCCACCTGTTTCGGGCTGAACATATTTCCTTTTACACCGTAAGCCTCAAAGTGCTCCAGAATGTCCCATCACACGCCAAAAATATACACCAGGTTATAAAACTACTCAATGTAAGGAGAGGCTTAACTAAGTGAGAGGAATTAAGATGACACAATGTAGTTTCACAGAAAATTTAATTCTGGATTTCACCTGAGGATATTTCCTTCTCCATGTTCTAAGGATCATTCCCAAATGTCCTTCCTCAGATTCCACACAAACATTGATTTCAATCTGCTCAATCCAAAGAATGGTTTAAATCTAGGAGACGAATACACACATCTCAAAGCAGTTGCTCAGAAAGTTACTCTGCAGGTTAACTGGGAAGATGTTTCCTTGCTCACCATAAGCCTCCAGGCGTCATTAAATATCCCTTCACAGATTCCTCAAAGACAGAATTTCGAAAATGGCCAACATAGAGTAAGCATAAATTCTGTGAAGTGAATGCACATATCAGAGAGCAGATTATTGGAACGCTTCTTTCTCGATTTTATTTCAGTGTATTTCACTGTTTGCCATAGTCCTCAGTGTGCTCCGAAATATCACTTTTTTGGTTACACAGAAACAGTGTTTAAACACTGCCTTGTGAGAAAAGAGGTATAACTCCCTGAATGGAATGCATACATCACAAGTAGTTTCTCAGAAAGCCTCTATCCAGTTTTTATCTGAAGATATCTCCTCTTTCACCGTAGGCGTGAATGTGCTCCCAAATGTTTCTTCGCAGATTCGTGCATGACGGAGTTTCCAAACTGTGTAATATAAGAAAGGTTTGAACTATGTGAGATGAATGGATATATATAACACGAAGCAATTTCACAGAAATCTTCTCTTCAGTTTTGTCTGAGGATATTTCCTTTTTCACCATAGCCGTCCATATACTCCCGAATGTCTCTTGTTAGCTTTTTCTCTAAAAGGATTTTCGGAATCCTCCAGGAGAAGAAAGATGTATTTCTGTTAGTGGAATGCACACGCACAAACCAGCTCCTCAGAAACCTTCTCTCCTGTTTCTATCTTATGACGTTTCCTTTCTTAATGTAACCCTCAAATCACTCGTGAATATCCCTTCGCAGTCTAAACAAAAAGAGCTTTATGGTATTGCTCAATGAAAAGAGAAGCTTAACTGTGTGAGTGGAATTCACCTGACACAGAGCAGGTTCACAGAAAGCTTCCTTCTGGTTTCTCTCTGAGGTTATTTCTTTTTCAGGGTATTCTAAAGAGTGTCTCCAAATGTCGTTTCTCAGATTCCACAGAAACAGTGATTTCAAAGTGCTCAATCCAAAGAATGATTTAACGTTATGAGATAAATGCAAACATCACAAAAGAGTTGCGCAGAAAGCTTCTCTCCAATTTTCGATGGGAGACATTTCCTTGCTCGACATAGGCCTCTGGTTGCCACTTACTATCCCTTCGCAGAATCCTCAGAGGCCGACTTTCAACCTGGAAAATGTAGGGTAAGTTTTAACGCTGTGAAGAGAATGGGCATGTCAGAGAGCAGTTTCTTCGAGTGCTTCTTTCTGTTATTTACTGGATGACATTTCACTTTTTGCCATAGTCTTCAATGTGCTCTGAATATCACTCTTTTGGTTTTACAGGAACAGTGTTCAAACTGTGCCTATGAGAAGAATATTAAAACACACTGAGTGGAATGCACACATCAGCAAGCAGTTTCTCAGAGAGCTTCTCTCCAGTTTTTACCTGACTATATTTCCTATATGGCCATAGGCCCGAATGTGATCCAAAATATCCCTTCACGGATCCATCCATGAGGGAGTTTCCAAGCTGTATAATGTAAAGAAAGCCTCATCTATGTGAGAAGAATAAACATAGTAAAAAGCAGATTCACAGAAAGCTTCTTTCCAGTTTTTATCTGAAGAAATTTCCTTTTTCACCATAGTCCTGAGTGTGCTCCCAAAAGTCCCTTCATGGATCCGTCCCTGACAGTTTTCAAGCTGTGTAATGTAAGGAAACCTTTTTCTCTGTGAGATGATTACACATATAACAGAGAAGTTTCCTAGAAAGCTTCTTTCCAGGTTTTGTCTGAGGCTATTTCCCTTTTCATCATTGTCATCAACATGCTCCCGAATATCACTTGGTACCTGTTTCTCCAAAAGGGTTTCCCCGATGCTGTATGAGAAGAGAGGTATAACACTGTGAGTGGAATGCACACGTCACAAAGCAGTTCCTCGGAAAGCCTCTCTCCAGTTTTGGTCTGAACATATTTCCTCTTTCACTGTCAGCCTCAAAGTGCTCCTGAATGTCCCATCACATGCTAAACATACACAGGGTTATAAAACTACTCAATGTAAGGAGAGACTTGACTAAGCGAGAGGAATTAAGATGACACAGAGTAATTTCACAGAAAGCTTCCTTCTGGATTTTACCTGAGGATATTTCTTTCTCCATGTTCTAAGGATCGTTCCCAAGTGTCCTTCCTCAGATTCCACAAAAACAGTGATTTCAATCTGCTCAATCTAAAGAACGGTTTAAATCTCTGAGACGAATACACACATCGCAAAGCAGTTGCTCAGAATGTTACTCTGCAGCTTTCATCGGAAGATGTTTCCTAGCTCACCAAAAGCCTCCCGGCATCACTAAATATCTCTTCACAGATTCTTCAAAGACAGAATTTCGAAACTGGTCAACATCGAGTAAACATGAGTTCCCTGAAGTGAATGCACATATCAGAGAGCAGATTCTTGGAACGCTTCTTTCTCGATATTTTTGCAGTATATTTCACTGTTTGCCATAGTCCTCAATGTGCTCTGAAATATCACCTTTTCGGTTACACAGGAACTGTGTTTACCCACTGCCTTGTGAGAAAAGAGGTATAATTTCCTGAGCGGAATGCATACATCACAAGTAGTTTCTCAGAAAGCTTCTCTCCTGTTTCTATCTGAAGATAACTCCTCTTTCACCGTAGGCCTGAATGTGCTTCCAAATGTCCTTTTGCAGATTCGTGCATGACGCAGTTTCCAAACTGCGTAATATAAGAAAGGTTTGAACTATGCGAGATGAATGGATATATCTAACACGAAGTAGTTTCACAGAAATCTTCTCACCAGTTTTGTCTGAGAATATTTCCTTTTTCACCACAGCCGTCCCTGTACTCCCAAATGTCTTTTGATAGCTTTTTCTCCAAAAGGGATTCCGGAATCCTCTAGGGGAAGAAAGGTATATTTCTGCGATTGGAATGCACATGTCACAAAGCAGTTTCTCGGAAAGCTTCTCTCCAGTTTTGGTCTGAACATCTTTCCTGTTTCACCGTAAGCCTCAAAGTGCTCTCGAATGTCCCATCACACACTAAACATACACTCTACATAAGGAGAGGCTTAACTTAGTGAGAGGAATTAAGATGACACAGAGTAGTTTCACAGAAAGCTTCCTCCTGGATTTTACCTGAGGATATTTCTTTCTCCATGTTCTAAGGATCGTTCCCAAATGTCCTTACTCAGATTCCACAATAGCAGTGATTTCAATCTGCTCAATCCAAAGAATGGTTTAAATCTATGTGACGAATACACACATCGCAAAGCAGTTGCTCAGAAAGTTACTCTGCAGGTTCCATCAGAAGATGTTTCCTTGCTCACCACAAGCCTCTGGGCTTCATTAAATATCCCTTCACAGATTCTTCAAAGACAGAATTTTGAAACTGGGCAACATAGATTAAGCATAAACTCTGTGAAGTGAATGCAGATATCAGAGAGCAGATTCTTGGACCCCTTCTTTCTCGATTTTATATCAGTATATTCCACTATTTGCCACAGTCCTCAATGCACTCCGAAATATCACTTTTTCGGTTACACAGGAACAGTTTTTAAACACTGCCTTGTGAGAAAAGAGGTATAACTCACTGAACGGAATGCACACATCACAAGTAGTTTCTCAGAAAGCTGCTATCCAGTTTTTATCTGAAGATATCTCTACTTTCACCGTAGGCCTGAATGTGCTCCCGAATGTCCCTTCGTGGATTCGTGCATGACAGAGTTTCCAAACTGTGTAATACAAGGAAGATTTGAACTATGCAAGATGAATAGATATATCTAACATGAAGCAGTTTCACAGAAGTCTTCTTTCCAGTTTTTTCTGGGGATATTTCCTTTTTCACCATAGCCATCACTATACTCCCGAATGTCTCTTGGTAGCTTTTTCTTCAAAAGGGATTCTGGAATCCTATAGTAGAAGAAAGATATATTTCTGTGAGTGGAATGCACACGTCACAAAGCAGCTGCTCAGAAAGCTTCTCTCCAGTTTCTATCTAAAGTCGTTTCCTTTCTCACCATAACCCTCAAATAGCTCCTGAATATCCCTTCGCAGTCCTAACAGAAACAGTGTTATGATACTACTCAATGAAAAGAGAAGCTTAACTTTGTGTGAGCGGAATTCACGTGACACAGAGCTGTTTCACAGAAAGCTTCCTCTGGTTTCAGTCTGCGGTTATTCCTTTTTCACGATTTTCTAAAAAGCGTCTCCAAATTTTCACAGATTCTTCAAAGACAGAATTTTGAAACTGGGCAACATAGAGTAAGCGTAAATTCTGTGAAGTGAATGTACATATCAGAGAGCAGATTCTTGGAATGCTTCTTTTTCGATTTTATTTCAGTATATTCCACTATTTGCCATAGTCCTCAATGCCCTCTGAAATATCACATTTTCGGTTATACAGGAACAGTGTTTAAACCCTGCCTTGAGAGAAAAGAGGTATAACTCCCTGACACACGTGATGCAGAGCAGTTTCACACAAAGCGTCTCTCTGGTTTCAGTCTGAGGTTATTTCTTTTTCAGGATATTCTAAAGAGAGTCTCCAAATGTCCTTTATCAGATTGCACAGAAACTGTGATTTCAAACTGCTCAATCCAAAGAATGATTTAACTCTTTGAGATGAATACAAGCATCACAAAAGAGTTGCGCAGAAAGCTTCTCTCCAATTTTCAATGGGAGACATTTCCTTGCCTCACACTGGCCTCCGGTTGCCACTTACTATCCCTTCGCAGAACCCTCAGAGGCCGACTTCCAAACTGGGAAATGTAGAGTAAGCTTTAACCCTATGAAAAGAATGGGTATGTGAGAGCAGTTTCTTCGAGTGCTTCTTTCTGTTATTTATTGGAAGACATTTCAATTTTCGCCATAGTCTTCAATGTGTTCCGAATATCAGTCTTTTGGTTTTGCAGCAACAGTGTTCAAAATGTGCCTTATGAGAACAACATTAAATTTCTTTGAGTGGAATGCACACATCACCAAGCAGTTTCTCAGAAAGCTTCTCTCCAGTTTTTATCTGACTATATTTCCTATTTGGCCATAGGCCCGAATGTGATGCCAAATATCCCTTCATGGATCCATACACGAGGGAGTTTCCAGGCTGTGATGTAAAGAAAGCTTCATCTACGTGAGAGGAATAAACATAGAAAAAAGCAGATGCGCAGAAAGCTTCTTTTCAGTTTTTATCTGAAGATATTTCCTTTTTTACAATAGTCCTGAGTGTGCTTACGAAAGTCCCTTTGTGGATCCGTCCATGACAGTTTTCAAGCTGTGTAATGTAAGGATACCTTTATCTATGTGAGATGATTACACATATCACAGAGTAGTTTCCTAGAAAGCTTCTTTCCAGATTTTGTCTGAGGCTATTTCCCTTTTCATCATCGGCATCATCATGCTCCCGAATATCACCTGGTACCTGTTTCTCCAAAAGGGTTTCCCTGACACTGTATGAGAAGAGAGGTATAACACTGTGAGTGTAATGCCCACGTCACAAAGCAGTTCCTCAGAAAGCTTCTCTCCAATTTCGGTCTGAGCATATTTCCTTTTTAACTTTAACCCTCAAAGTGCTCCCGAATGTCTCATCACATGCTAAACTTACACAGGGTTATAAAACTACTCAACATAAGGAGAGGGTTACCTAAGTGAGAGGAATTAAGATGACACAGAGAAGTTTCACAGAAAGGTGCCTTCTGAATTTTACCTGAGGATATTTCTTTCTCCATGTTCTAAGGATCCTTCCCAAATGTCCTTCCTCAGATTCCACAAAAACAGTGATTTCAATCTGCTCAGTTCAAAGAACAGTTTAAATCTATGAGATTAATACACACATCGCAAAGCAGTTGCTCAGAAAGCTACTGTGAAGATTTCATCGGAAGATGTTTCCTTGCTCACCACAACCCTCCGGGCGTCACTAAATATCCCTTCACAGATTCCTGAAAGACAGAATTTCGAAACTGGGTAACACAGAGTAAGCGTAAATTCTGTGAAGTGAATGCATATATCAGAGAGCAAATTTTTGGAATGCTTCTTTCTCGATTTTACTGCAGTATATTTCACTATTTGCCATCGTCCTCAATGTGCTCTGAAATATCACTTTTTTGGTTACACAGGAACAGTGTTTCAACACAGCCTTGTGAGAAAAGAGGTATAACTCCCTGAGTGGAAACCATACATCACAAGTAGTTTCTCAGAAAGCTTCTATCCAGTTTTTATCTGAAGATATCTCCTATTTCACCATAGGCCTGAATGTGCTCCCAAATGTCTCTTCGCGGATTCGTGCATGATGAAGTTTCCAAACTGTGTAATATAAAAAAGGTTTGAACTATGCCAGATTAATAGGTATATCTAACACAAAGCAGTTTCGCCGAAATCTTCTTTCCAGTTTTGTCTGAGGATATTTCCTTTTTCACCATAGCCGTCCTTATATTCCCATTGTCTCTTGGAAGCTTTTTGTCCAAAAGGGATTCTGGAATCCTCTAGGAGAAGAAAGGTATATTTCTGTGAGTGGAATGCACCCATCACAAGGCAGTTCCTTGGAAAGCTTCTCTCCAGTTTTGGTCTGAACATATTTCCTTTTTCACCGTCAGCCTCAAAGTGCTCCCAAATGTCCCATCACATGCTAAACATACACAGGGTTATAAAACTACTCAACATTAGCAGAGGCTTAACTAAGCGAGAGGAATTAAGATGACAGAGAGTAGTTTCACAGAAAGCTTTCTACTGGATTTTACCTGAGGATATTTCTTTCTCCATGTTCTAAGGATTGTTCCACAATGTCCTTACTCAGATTCCACAAAAGCAGTGATTTCAGTCTGCTCAATTCAAAGAACAGTTTTAAATCTATGAGACAAATATGCACATCACAAAGCAGGTGCTCAGAAAGTTATTCTGCAGCTTTCATCGGAAGACATTTCCTTGCTAACCACAAGCCTCCGGGGTCACTAAATATCCCTTCACAGATTCTTCAAAGACAGAATTTCGATACTGGGCAACATCCAGTAAGCAGAAATTCTGTGAGGTGAATGCACATATCAGAGAACAGAGTATTGGAACGGTTCTTTCCCAATTTTATTGCAGTATATTTCACTATTTGCCGTAGTCCTCACTGCGCTCCAAAATATCACTTTTTCAGTTACACAGGAAGAGTGTTTAAACACTGCCTTGTGAGAAAAGAGGTATAACTCCCTGAGCAGAGTGCATACATCACAATTAATTTCTCAGAAAGCTTCTATCCAGTTTTTATCTGAAGATATCTCGTCTTTCACCGTAGGCCTCAGTGTACTCCCAAATGTCCCTTCACGAATTCGTGCATGATGGAGTTTCCAAACTGCATATTAAAAGAAAGGTATGAACTATGCAAGATGAATATATATATATCTAACACATAGCAGGTTCACAGAAATCTTCCTTCCAGATTTGTCTGACGATATTTCCTTATTCACCATAACTGTGCCTATACTCCCGAATGACTCTTGGTAACTATTTCTCCAAAAGGGATTCCAGAATTGTCTAGGAGAAGAAAGGTATATTTCTGTGAGTGGAATGCACATGTCACAAGGCAGCTCTTCAGAAAGCTTCTCTCCAGTTTCTATCGGAAGATGTTTCCTTTCTCACCGTAACTCTCAAATCGTTGCTGAGTATCCCTTCGCAGTTAAAGAAAAACAGTATTATGATACAGCTCAATGAAAAGAGAAGCTTAACTATGTGTGCGGAATTCACGAGGAATTTCCTTGCTTGACACAGGCCTCCGGTCGCCACTTACTATCCCTTCGCAGAAGCCTCAGAGGCCGACTTTCAAACTGGGAAATGTACAGTAAGGTTTAACCTTGTGAAAATAATGGGCATGTCAGACAGCAGTTTCTTCGAATGCTTATTTCTGTTATTTATTGGATGACATTTCACTTTTTGCCATAGTCTTCAATGTGCTCGGAATGTCACTCTTTTGGTTTTACAGGAACAGTGTTCAAACTTTGCCTTATGAGAAGTACATTAAAACTTCCTGAGTGGAATGCACACATCACCAAGCAGCTTCTCAGAAAGTTTCTCTCTAGTTTTTATCTGACTCTATTTCCTATTTGACCATAAGCCCGAATATGATCCCAAGTATCCCTTCATGGTTCCATCCACGAGGGAGATTCCAAGCTGCATAATGTAAAGAAAGCTTCTTCTATGTGAGAAGAATAAACGTAGAAAAACGCAGATTCACAGAAAGCTTCCTTCCAGCTTTTATCTGAAGATATTTCCTTTTTCACCATAGTCCTGAGTGTACTCCCGAAAGTCACTTGGTGGATTCGCCCATGAGAGTTTTCAAGCTGTGTAGTATAAGGAAACTTTATCTATGTGTGATGATTACACATATCAGAGAGTAGTTTCCTAAAATGCTTCTTTCCAAGTTTTGTCTGAGGCTATTTCCCTTTTCATCATCGGCATCAACGTGCTCCTGAATATCACTTGGTACTTGTTTCTCCAAAAGGGATACCTCGACGCTGTATGAGCAGAGAGGTATAACACTGTGAGTGGAATGCACACGTTACAAAGTAGTTCCTCGCATAGCTTCTCTCCAGTTTCGATCTGAACGTATTTCCTTTTTCACTGTAAGCCTCAAAGTGCTCCCGAATGTCACATCATCGCTAAACATACACAGGGGTATGAAACTACTCAACATTAGCAGAGGCTTAACTGAGTGAGAGGAATTAAGATGACACAGAGTAGTTTCACAGAAAACTTCCTTCTGGATTTTACCTGAGGATATTTCTTTCTCCATGTTCTAAGGATCATTCCCAAATGTCCTTCCTCAGATTACACAAATACAGTGATTTCAATCTGCTCAATCCAAAGAATGGTTTCAATCTATGAGACGAATACTCACATCGCAAAGCAGTTGCTCAGAAAGTTACTCTGCGTGTTTCATCGGAAGATGTTTCCTTGCTCACCACAAGCCTCCGGGGGTCACTAAATATCCCTTCACATATTCTTCAAAGACAGAATTTCGAAACTGGGCAACATAGAGTAAGCATAAATTCTGTGAAGTGAATGCACATATCAGAGAGCAGATTCTTGGAATGCTTCTTTCTCGATTTTATTTCAGATTATTTCACTATTTGCCATAGTCCACAATGTGCTCCGAAATATCAATTTTTCAGTTACACAGGAAGACTGTTTAAACACTGCCTTGTGAGAAAAGAGGTACAACAACCTGAGCAGAATGCATACATCACAAGTAGTTTCTCAGAAAGCTTCTATCCAATTTTTATCTGAAGACATCACCTGTTTCACCGTGGGCCTGACTGTACTCCCAAATGCCACTTCGCAGATTCGTGCATGACAGAGTTTCCAAACTGCATAATATAAGAAAGGTTTGAACTATGCAAGATGAATAGATATATCTAACACGAAGCAGTTCCACAGAAACTTTCTCTCCAGTTTTGTCTAAGGATGTTTCGGTGAAAAAGGAAATATGTTCAGACCGAAACTGGAGAGAAGCTTTCCTAGGAACTGCTTTGTGACGTGTGCATTCCAGTCACAGTGTTACACCTCTCTTCTCATACAGCATCAGGGAAACCCTTTTGGAGAAACAGGTACCAAGTGATATTGGGGAGCATGTTGATGCCAATGGTGAAAAGGGAAATAGCCTCAGACAAACAGTGGAAAGAAACTTTCTAGGAAACTACTCTGTGATATGTGTAATCATCTCACATATATAAAGCTTTTTTTACATTATGCAGCTTAAAAACTGTCATGGACAGATCTACGAAGGGACCTTCCAGAGCATATTCTGGACTTTTATGAAAAAGGAAATATATTCAGATAAAAACTTTAAAGAAGCTTTCTGTGAATCTGCTTTTTTGCTATGTTTATTCATCTCATAGATGAAGCTTTCTTTACATTATGCAGCTTGGAAACATCCTCATGAATGGATCCCCAAAGGGATATTTGGGATCACATTCGTACCTGTGGTGAAAGAGAAAATATACTCAGATAAAAACTGGAGAAAAGCTTTCTGAGAAACTGCTTGGTGATGTGTGCATTCCACTCAGGGAATTATAACGTTCTTCTCATAACGCACAGTTTGAACACTGCTCCTGTAAATCCAAAAGAGTGATATTCGGAGCACATTGAAGACTATGACAAAATTGAAATGTCATCCAGAAAAAAACAGAAAGAAGTACTCAAAGAAACTGCTTTCTGACATGCCCATTCTCTTCACAGGGTTAAAGCTTACTCTACATTTCCCAGTTTGAAAGTCGGTCTTTGAGGGTTCTGTGAAGGGATAGAATGTGGAGACCGGAGGCCTGTGTGAGGCAAGGAAAAGTCTTCCATCGAAAATCGGAAAGAAGCTTTCTGCGTAACTGTTTTGTGATGTTTGTATTTATCTCATAGCGTTAACTCATTATTTGGATTGAGCAGTTTGAAATCACTGTTTCTGTGGAATCTGAGAAAGGACATTTGGAAACGCTTTTTAGAATATCCTGAAAAAGAAATAACCTCAGAGAGAAAGCAGAAGGAAGCTTTCTGTGAAACTGCCATGGGTCACGTGAATTCCACTCACACGGTTAAGCTTCTCTTTTCATTGAGCTGTATTATAACACTGTTTTTGTTTAGTCTACGAAGGGATATTCTGGAGGGTTTTGAGGCTTATGGCGTGAAAGGAAATGCCTTCAGATAGAAACTGGATAGAAGCTTTCTGAGGAGCTCGTTTGTGACTTGTGCATTCCACTCACACAAGTATACCTTTCTTCTCCTAGAGGATTCCGGAATCCCTATGGAGAAAAAGTTACCAAGAGATATTCGGGAGTATAGTGATGACTACAGTGAAAAAGGAAATATCCTCAGACAAAAACTGGAAAGAAGATTTCTGTGATACTGCTTTGTGTTAGATATATTTATTCATCTCACATAGATAAGATTTTAATTATATTACGCAGTTTGGAAACTCCATCATGCACAGATCCGCGCAGGGACATTCGAGAGCACATTCAGGCCTACAGGGAAGGAGGAGATATCTTCAAATAAAAACTGGATAGAAGCTTACTGAGGAACAAATTCGTGATGTATGCATTCCACTCAGGGAGTTTTACATCTTTTCTCACAAGGCAGTGTTTGAACACTGTTCCTGTGAAACTGAAAAAGTGATATTTCACAACTCATTGAGGACTCAGGCGAATAGTGAAATATACTGAAATAAAATTGAGGAAGAAGTGTTCCAAGAATCTGTCCTCTGATATGTGCATTCATGTCACAGAGTTAATGGTTACTCTGTATTGCCCAGTTTCAAAACTCTTTTTTTGAAGAATCTGTGAAGGGATATTTAATGATGCCCGGAGGCTCGGAGGCTTGCGGTGAGTGAGGAAACGTCTTCCGATGAAACCTGCAGAGAAACGTTCAGAGCAATATGTGTATGGGTATTCGTCTCCTATAGTTAAACCATTCTTTGGATTGAGCAGCTTGAAATCACTGTTTTTCTGGAATCTGAGGAAGAACATTTGGGGACGATCCTTAGAAAACGGAGAAAGAAATATCCTCAGGTAAAATCCAGAAGGAAGCTTTCTGTGAAACTGCTCTGTGTTGTCTTAATTCCTCTCACCCAGATAAGCCTCTCTTTTCACTGAGCAGTTTTCTAGCCCTGTGAATGTTTAGCATGTGATGGGATATTCAGGAGCACATTGAGGCTTAAGGTGAAAAAGGAAATATGATCAGACTGAAACTGGAGAGAAGCTTTCCAAGGAGCTCCTTTTTGACGTCTGCATTGCAGTCACAGTGGTATACCTCTCTCCTCATACAGCGTAGGGTTAACCCTTTTGGAGAAACAGTTACCAGGTGATATTCGGGAGCATGTTGATACCGATGGTGAAAAGGGAAATAGCCTCAGACAAAAACTGGAAAGAAGCTTTCTAGGAAACTACTCTGTGATATGTGTAATCATGTCACAAAAATAAAGCTTTCTTTATATTACGCAGCTTGGAAACTGTCATGGATGGATCGAAGACGGGACCTTCGGGAACACATTCTGGACTATGGTGAAAAAGGAAATATCTGCAGATAAAAACTGGAAAGAAGATTTCTGTGAATATGCTTTTTGATTCGTTTATTCATCTCACATAGATGAAGCTTTCTTTACTTTACTCAGCTTGGAAACTCCCTCATGGATGAATCCACGAAGGGATAATTGGGATCACATTCGGGCCTATAGGACGCTTTCTGTGAAACTGTGCTGTCTTAATTCCTCTCGCTCAGTTAAGCCACTCATTTCATTGCAACGTTTTCTAACCCTGTGTATGTTTAGCGTGTGATGGGATATTGGGGAGCACTTTGAGGGTAACGGTGAAAAGGGAAATATGTTCAGACCAAAACTGGAGAGAAGCTTTCTGAGGAACTGCTTTTTGGCGTGTGCATTCCACTCACAGTGTTATGCCTCTCTTCTCATACAGCATTGGGGAAACATTTTGAAGAAACAGGTACCAAGAGATATTCGGGAGCGCGTTGATGCCATTGGTGAAAATGAAATAGCCTAAGACAAAAACTAGAAAGATTCTTTCTAGGAAACTACTTTGTGATATGTGTAATCATCTCACATAGTTAAAGCTTTCTTTGCATTACGCAGCATGGAAACTGTCATGGACGGATACACGAAGAGACCTTTGGGAGCACATCCAGGACTAGGGTGAAAAAGGAAATATCTTCAGATAAAAACTTTAAAGAAGCTTTCTGTGATTCTGCTTTTTGCTTTGTTTATTCATCTCACATAGATTAAGCTTTCTTTACATTACGCAGCTTAAAACTCCCTCTTGGATTTATCCGCGAAGGGGTATTTGGGATCACATTCGGGCCTATGGTGAAATAGCAAATATAGTCAGATGAAAACTGGAGAGAAGCTTTCTGAGAAACTGCTTGGTGACGTGAGCATTCTACTCAGGGAGTTTTAACTTTCTTCTCATAAGGCAGAGTTTGAACACTTATTGTAAAACCAAGAGAGTGATATTTGGAGCATATTGAAGACTATGGCAAAAAGTGAAATGTCGTCCATTAAAGAACAGATAGAAGCACTCGAAGAAACAGCTCCCTGAAATGTCCATTCTTTTCACAGGGTTAAAGCTTACTCCATATTTCCCAGGTTGGAAGTCCGTCTCTGAGGTTTCTGCTAAGGGATAGTAAGTGATGACCGGAGGCCTATCTGAGGGAAGGAAATGTCTTCCATTGAAACTAGGAGAGAAGCTTACTATGCAATTCTTTTGTGATGTTTGTATTCATCTCATAGCGATAAATCATGCTTTGCATGGAGCAGTTTGAAATCACTGTTTCTGTGGAATCTGAGAAAGGATATTTTGAAACGATCTTTAGAATATCCTGAAAAAGAAATAATGTCAGAGTAAAACCAGAAGGAAGCTTTCTGTGAAATTGCTCTGTGTCACGTGAGTTCTGCTCACACAGTTAAGCTTCTGTTTTCATTGAGCTGTATCATAACACTGTTTTTGCTTAGTCTGCAAAGGGATACTCTGGAGGGCTTTGAGGCTTACAGTGAGAAAGGAAACGTCTTCAGATAGAAACTGGAGAGAAGTTTTCTGAGGAGCTGCTTTGTGACATGTGCACTCCACTCACAGAATTATACCATTCTTCTCCTAGACGATTCTGGAATCCCTTTTGGAGAAGAAGCTACCAAGAGATATTCGGGAGTATAGTGACTTCTCTGGTTAAAAAGGAAATACCCTCAGGCAAACCTGGAGAGAACATTTCCGTGAAACTGCTTTGTGGTAGATATATTTATTCATCTCGCATAGTTAAAACTTTAATTGTATTACACAGTTTGGAAACTCCGTCATTCACAGATCTGTGAAGGGACATTCAGGAGCACATTCAGGCCTACAGTTAAAGAGGAGGTATCTTGAGATAAAAACTGGATAGAAGCTTTCTGAGAAACTACTTTGTGATGTATGCATTCCACTCAGTGAGTTATACCTCTTTTCTCACAAGGCAGTGTTTGCACACTGTTCATGTGAAACTGAAAAAGTGATATTTCGAAACGCATTGAGGACTGTGGTGAATAGTGAAATATACTGAAATAAAATCGAGGAAGAAGTGTTCCAAGAATCTGCTCTCTGATAGGTGCATTCACTTCACAGAGTTAATGCTTACTCTACGTTGCCCAGTTTCAAAGCTCTGTCTTTGAAGAATCTGTTCAGGAATCAGCTCTGTGATTTGTGCATTCACTTCACAGGGTTAATGCTTACTCCATGTTGCCCAGTTTGGAGAAACAGCTACCAAGTGATATTCGGGAGCATGTTGATGTGGATGGTGAAAAGGGAAATAGCCTCAGACAAAATCTGGAAAGAAGCTTTCTAGGAAAGTACTCTGGGATATGTGCAATCATCTTACAGAGATGAAGTTTTCCTTACATTATGCAGCTTGGAAACTGTCTTGAACGTATCCATGAAGGGACCTTCGAGAGCACATTCAGGACTATGGTGAAGAACGAAATATCTTGAGATAAAAAGTGAAAAAAAGCTTTCTTTTAATCTGCTTTTTGCTGTGTTTATTCATCTCACAGAGATGAAGCTTTCTTTACATTACGCAACTTAAAACTCCCTCGTGGATCGATCCGCGAAGGGATATTTGCGATCACATTCGGGCCTATGGTGAAGTAGCAAATATAGTCAGATAAAAAGTGGAGAGAAGCTTTCTGAGAAACTGTTGGTGGTGTGAGCATTCTACTCAGGGTGTTATAACTTTCTTCCCATAAGGCAGAGATTGAACACTGTTATTGTAAAACCAAAAGAATGATATTCAGAGCACATTGAAGACTGTGGCAAAAAGTGAAATGTCGTCCAATAAAAAACAGAAAAAGCACTCAAAGAAACTGCTCTCTGACATGTCCATACTTTTCACATTGTTAAAGCTTACTCTACATTTTCCAGTTTGAAAGGAGGTCTTTGAGGGTTCTGCGAAGGGATAGTAAGTGGTGACCGGAGGCCTGTGTGAGGCAAGGAAATGTCTTCCAAAGAAAATCGGAGTGAAGCTTTCTGAGCAACTCTTTTATGATGTTTGTATTCATCTCATAGCGTTAAATCATTCTTTGGATTGAGCAGTTTGAAATCAATGTTTCTGTGGAATCTGAGAAAGGACATTTGGAAACGCTTTTTAGAATATCCGGAAAAAGAAATAACCTCAGAGAGAAAGCAGAAGGAAACTTTCTGTGAAACTGCTTTGTGCCTCGTGAATTCTGCACACACAGTTAAGCTTCTCTTTTCATTGAGCTGTATCATAACACTGGTTTTGTTTAGTCTGCAAAGGGACACTCTGGAAGGCTTTGAGGCTTAGGGTGAGAAAGGAAACGTCTTCAGATAGAAACTGGAGAGAAGATTTCTGAGGAGCTGCTTTGTGACGTGTGTATTCCACTCACAGAAATATACCTTTCTTCTCCTAGAGGATTCCGGAATCCCTTTTGGAGAAAAAGCTACCAAGAGATATTCCGCAGTCGACTAAGGTGAAAAATTAAACATCCTCAGACAAAAACTGGAAAGAAGATTTCTGTGAAACTGCTTTGTGTTAGATATATTTATTCCTCTCACATAGTTAAATCTTTAATTATATTACGCAGTTTGGAAACTCAGTCATGCACAGATCTGCGAAGGGATATTCGGGAGCACATTCAGGCCTACGGTGAAAGAGGAGATTTCTTCTAAAATAAAATCGAGGAAGAAAGAGATTTACATCACAAAGTAGCTTCTCAGAAAGCAAGCTTTCATGTTTTATCTGAAGATATGTCCTCTTTCACCGTACATCTCAGAAAGACACACAACGGTCTTTGAGGTTTCTGCGAAGGGAGAGTAAGTGGCAACCGGTGGCCTGTGACGAGCAACGAAATGTCTTCCATCGAAAATTGGAGACAAGCCTACTGCGCAACACTTTTGTGATGTTTGTATTCATCTCATAGAGTTACATCATTCTTTGGACTGAGCAGTTTGAAATCACTGATTCTCTGGACTCTGAGAAATGACATTTGGAAATCCTCCTTAGAATATCCTGAAAAGAAATAATCTCAGAGAGAAACCAGAAGGAAGCTTTCTGTGAAACTGCTCTGGGTCACATGAATTCCGCTCACACAGTTAAGCTTCTCTATTCAGTGAGCTGTATCATAACTCTGTTTTTGTTTAGTCTGCGAAGGGATATTCTGGAGGGCTTTGAGGCTTATGGTGAGAAAGGAAACGTCTTCAGATAGAAACTGGAGAGAAGCTTTCTGAGGAGCTGCCTTGTGACATGTGCTTTCCACTCACAGAAATATACCTTACTTCTCCTAGAGGATTCCAGAATCACTTTTCGAGAAAAAGCTACCAAAACATATTTGGGAGTATAGCGATGACTGTGGTGAAAAAGGAAATATCTTCATACAAAAACTGGAAAGAAGATTTCTGTGAAACTGCTTTGTGTTAGATATATTTATTCATCTCGCATAGTTAAAACTTTAACTATATTATGCAGTTTGGAAACTCCGTCATGCACAGATCCACGAAGGGACATTTGGGAGCACATTCAGGCCTACGGTGAAAGAGGAGATATCTTCAGGTAAAACCTGTATAGGAGCTTTCTGAGAAATTACTTTGTGATGTATGCATTCTACTCAGAGAGTTATACCTATTTTGTCACAAGCCAGTGTTTGAACACTCATCCTCTGAAACTGTAAAAGTGATATTTCAGAACGCTTTGAGGACTATGGCGAATAGTGAAATATACTGAAATAAAATCGAGGAGGAAGCGTTCCAAGAATCTGCTCTCTGATATGTGCCTTCACTTCACAGGATTAATGCTTACTCTACGTTGACCAGTTTTGAAAGTCTGTCTTTGAAGGATCTGTGAAGGGATATTTAGTGACGCTCGGTGGCTTGTGGTGAGCGAGGAAACATGTTCCTATGAAAACTGCAGAGAAACGTTTTGAGCAACTGCTTTGTGATGTGCGTATTCATCTCATATTCATCTCATATAATATTGCGGCACTATTCACAATAGCAAAGACTTGGAATCAACCCAAATGTCCATCTGTGACAGACTGGATTAAGAAAATGTGGCACATATACACCATGGAATACTATGCAGCCATAAAAAAGGATGAGTTTGCATCCTTTGTAGGGACATGGATGCAGCTGGAAACCATCATTCTTAGCAAACTATCACAAGAAGAGAAAACCAAACAACGCATGTTCTCACTCATAGGTGGGAACTGAACAATGAGATCACTTGAACTCAGGAAGGGGAACATCACACACCAGGGCCTATCATGGGGAGGGGGGAGGGATTGCATTGGGAGTTATACCTGATATAAAAGATGAATTGATGGGTGCTGACGAGTTGATGGGTGCAGCACACCAATATGGCACAAGTATACATAGGTAACACACCTGCACGTTATGCACATGTACCCTAGAACTTAAAGTATAATAATAATAAGGGGGGCGAAGCAAGATGGCTGAATAGGAACAGCTCCAGTCTCCAACTCCCAGCGCGAGCGACACAGAAGACCGGTGATTTCTGCATTTTCAATGGAGGTACTGGGGTCATCTCTCTAGGGAGTGCCGGACAATCAGTGTGGGTCAGCTGCTGCAGCCTGACCAGTGTGAGCTGAAGCAGGGCGAGGCATCGCCTCACCTGGAAGCGCAAGGGGGAAGGAAATCCCTTTTCCTAGCCAGGGGAACTGAGACACACAACACCTGGAAAATCGGGTAACTCCCACCCCAATACTGCGCTTTAAGGAAACAGGCACACCAGGAGAATATATCCCACACCTGGCCGGGAGGGTCTCACGCCCACGGAGCCTCCCTCACTGCTAACACAGCCATCTGCGGCGATCTATCCGCAAGGCAGCAGCGAGGCTGGGGGAGGGGCGCCCGCCATTGCTGAGGCTTAAGTATGTAAACAAAGCCGCTGGGAAGCTCGAACTGGGTGGAGCTCACAGCAGCTCAAGGAAGCCTGCCTGTCTCTGTAGACTCTACCTCTGCGGACAGCGCACAGCTGCAGTCCATTAGGGGAAAGAGCGGGGCCGCTGCAGACCCGAACGACTCTGTCTGACAGCTTTGGGGAGAGCCGTGGATCTCCTAACGCGGAGGTTGAGATCTGAGAACGGACAGACTGCCTGCTCAGGTGGGTCCCTGACCCCTGAGTAGCTTAGCTGGGAGACATCCCCCACTAGGGGCAGTCTGATACCCCACAACTCACAGGGTGGCGTCACCCCTGAGAGGAAACTTCCAAAGAAAGAATCAGACAGGTACACTCGCTGTTCAGCAATATTCTATCTTCGGCAACCTCTGCTGCTGATACCCAGGCAAACAGGGTCTGGAGTGGACCTCAAGCAATCTCTAACAGACCAACAGACAGTCCTTCTGACTGTCAGACGGAAAACTATCAAACAGGAAGGACACCTATACCAAAACCCCATCAGTACGTCACCATCATCAAAGTCCAGAGACAGATAAAACCACAAAGATGGGGAAGAAGCAGGGCAGAAAAGCTGGAAATTCAAAAAATAAGAGCGCATCTCCCCCTGCAAAGGAGCGCAGCCCATCGCCAGCAACGGATCAAAGCTGGTCAGAGAATGACTTTGACGAGATGAGAGAAGAAGGCTTCAGTCCATCAAACCTCTCAGAGCTAAAGGAGGAATTACGTACCCAGCGCAAAGAAACTAAAAATCTTGAAAAAACAGTGGAAGAATTGACAGCTAGACTAATTAATGCAGAGAAGATCATAAACGAAATGACAGAGATGAAAACCATGACACGAGAAATACGTGACAAATGCACAAGCTTCGGTAACCGACTCGATCAACTGGAGGAAAGAGTATCAGCGATTGAGGATCAAATGAATGAAATGAAGCGAGAAAGGAAACCAAAAGAAAAAAGAAGAAAAAGAAATGAACAAAGCCTGCAAGAAGTATGGGATTATGTAAAAAGACCAAATCTACGTCTGATTGGGGTGCCTGAAAGTGAGGGGGAAAATGGAACTAAGTTGGAAAACACTCTTCAGGATATCATCCAGGAGAACTTCCCCAACCTAGTAGGGCAGGCCAACATTCAAATTCAGGAAATACAGAGAACGCCACAAAGATACTCCTCCAGAAGAGCAACTCCAAGACACATAATTGCCAGATTCACCAAAGTTGAAATGAAGGAAAAAATCTTAAGGGCAGCCAGAGAGAAAGGTCGGGTTACCCACAAAGGGAAGCCCATCAGAATAACAGCAGATCTCTCGGCAGAAACTCTACAAGCCAGAAGAGAGTGGGGGCCAATATTCAACGTTCTTAAAGAAAAGAATTTTCAACCCAGAATTTCATATCCAGCCAAACTAAGCTTCATCAGTGAAGGAGAAATAAAATCCTTTACAGATAAGCAAATGCTTAGAGATTTTGTCACCACCAGGCCTGCCTTACAAGAGACCCTGAAGGAAGCCCTAAACATGGAAA
This sequence comes from Trachypithecus francoisi, assembly GCF_009764315.1. NCBI lineage: Eukaryota > Metazoa > Chordata > Mammalia > Primates > Cercopithecidae > Trachypithecus > Trachypithecus francoisi. Next base: position 96,110,958 of record NW_022681456.1, on the reverse strand, counting down.
GGAACAACTGGTACCAGCCATTGCAAAAACATGCCAAAATGTAAAGACCATCGAGGCTAGGAAGAAACTGCATCAACTAACGAGCAAAATAACCAGTTAATATCATAATGACAGGATCAAGTTCACACATAACAATATTAACCTTAAATGTCAATGGACTAAATGCTCCAATTAAAGACACAGACTGGCAAACTGGATAAAGAGTCAAGACCCATCAGTCTGCTGTATACAGGAGACCCATCTCACATGCAGAGACATACATAGGCTCAAAATAAAGGGATGGAGGAAGATCTACCAAGCAAATGGAGAACAAAAAAAAGCAGGGGTTGCAATCCTAGTCTCTGATAAAACAGACTTTAAACCATCAAAGATCAAAAGAGACAAAGAAGGCCATTACATAATGGTAAAGGGATCAATTCAACAGGAAGAGCTAACTCTCCTAAATATATATGCACCCAATACAGGAGCACCCAGATTCATAAAGCAAGTCCTTAGAGATCTACAAAGAGACTTAGACTCCCATACAATAATAATGGGAGACTTCAACACTCCACTGTCAACCTTAGACAGATCAACGAGACAGAAAGTTAACAAGGATATCCAGGAATTGAACTCATCTCTGCACCAAGCGGACGTAATAGACATCTATAGAACTCTCCACCCCAAATCAACAGAATATACATTCTTCTCAGCACCACATCGCACTTATTCCAAAATTGACCACATAATTGGAAGTAAAGCACTCCTCAGCAAATGTACAAGAAAAGAAATTATAACAAACTGTCTCTCAGACCACAGTGCAATCAAACTAGAACTCAGGACTAAGAAACTCAATCAAAACCGCTCAACTACATGGAAACTGAACAACCTGCTCCTGAATGACTACTGGGTACATAACGAAATGAAAGCAGAAATAAAGATGTTCTTTGAAACCAATGAGAACAAAGATACAACATACCAGAATCTCTGGGACACATTTAAAGCAGTGTGTAGAGGGAAATTTATAGCACTAAATGCCCACAAGAGAAAGCAGGAGAGATCTAAAATTGACACTCTAACATCACAATTAAAAGAACTAGAGAGGCAAGAGCAAACACATTCAAAAGCTAGCAGAAGGCAAGAAATAACTAAGATCAGAGCAGAACTGAAGGAGATAGAGACACAAAAAACCCTCCAAAAAATCAATGAATCCAGGAGTTGGTTTTTTGAAAAGATCAACAAAATTGACAGACCGCTAGCTAGACTAATAAAGAAGAAAAGAGAGAGGAATCAAATAGTCGCAATAAAAAATGATAAAGGGGTATCACCACCGACCCCACAGAAATACAAACAACCATCAGAGAATACTATAAATGCCTCTACGCAAATCATCTAGAAAATCTACAAGAAATGGATAATTTCCTGGACACTTACACTCTCCCAAGACTAAACCAGGAAGAAGTTGAATCCCTGAATAGACCAATAGCAGGCTCTGAAATTGAGGCTACAATTAATAGCCTACCCACCAAAAAAAGTCCAGGACCAGATGGATTCACAGCTGAATTCTACCAGAGGTACAAGGAGGAGCTGGTACCATTCCTTCTGAAACTATTTCAATCAATAGAAAAAGAGGGAATCCTCCCTAACTCTTTTTATGAGGCCAACATCATCCTGATACCAAAGCCTGGCAGAGACACAACAAAAAAGAGAATTTTAGACCAATATCCCTGATGAACATCGATGCAAAAATCCTCAATAAAATACTGGCAAACCGGATTCAGCAGCACATCAAAAAGCTTATCCACCATGATCAAGTGGGCTTCATCCCTGGGATGCAAGGCTGGTTCAACATTCGCAAATCAATAAACGTAATCCAGCATATAAACAGAAGCAAAGACAAGAACCACATAATTATCTCAATAGATGCAGAAAAGGCTTTTGACAAAATTCAACAGCCCTTTATGCTAAAAACGCTCAATAAATTCGGTACTGATGGAACGTATCTCAAAATAATAAGAGCTATTTATGACAAACCCACAGCTAATATCATACTGAATGGGCAAAAACTGGAAAAATTCCCTTTGAAAACTAGCACAAGACAGGGATGCCCTCTCTCACCACTCCTATTCAACATAGTGTTGGAAGTTCTGGCTAGGGCAATCAGGCAAGAGAAAGAAATCAAGGGTATCCAGTTAGGAAAAGAAGAAGTCACATTGTCCCTGTTTGCAGATGACATGATTGTATATTTAGAAAACCCCATCGTCTCAGCCCAAAATCTCCTTAAGCTGATAAGCAACTTCAGCAAAGTCTCAGGATACAAAATTAATGTGCAAAAATCACAAGCATTCTTATACACCAGTAACAGACAAGCAGAGAGCCAAATCAGGAATGAACTTCCATTCACAATTGCTTCAAAGAGAATAAAATACCTAGGAATCCAGCTTACAAGGGATGTAAAGGACCTCTTCAAGGAGAACTACAAACCACTGCTCAGTGAAATCAAAGAGGACACAAACAAATGGAAGAACATACCATGCTCATGGATAGGAAGAATCAATATCGTGAAAATGGCCATACTGCCCAAGGTGATTTATAGATTCAATGCCATCCCCATCAAGCTACCAATGAGTTTCTTCACAGAATTGGAAAAAACTGCTTTAAAGTTCATATGGAACCAAAAAAGAGCCCGCATTGCCAAGACAATCCTAAATCAAAAGGACAAAGCTGGAGGCGTCACGCTACCTGACTTCAAACTATACTACAAGGCTACAGTAACCAAAACAGCATGGTACTGGTACCACAACAGAGATATAGACCAATGGAACAGAACAGAGTCCTCAGATATAATACCACACATCTACAGCCATCTGATCTTTGACAAACCTGAGAGAAACAAGAAATGGGGAAAGGATTCCCTATTTAATAAATGGTGCTGGGAAAATTGGCTAGCCATAAGTAGAAAGCTGAAACTGGATCCTTTCCTTACCCCTTATACGAAAATTAATTCAAGATGGATTAGAGACTTAAATGTTAGACCTAATACCATAAAAACCCTAGAAGAAAATCTAGGTAGTACCATTCAGGACATAGGCATGGGCAAGGACTTCATGTCTAAAACACCAAAAGCAACGGCAGCAAAAGCAAAAATTGACACATGGGATCTAATTAAACTAAAGAGCTTTTGCACAGCTAAAGAAACTACCATCAGAGTGAACAGGCAACCTACAGAATGGGAAAAAATTTTTGCAACCTACTCATCTGACAAAGGGCTAATATCCAGAATCTACAAAGAACTCAAACAAATATACAAGAAAAAAACAAACAACCTCATCAAAAAGTGGGGAAAGGATATGAACAGACATTTCTCAAAAGAAGACATCCATACAGCCAACAGACACATGAAAAAATGCTCATCATCACTCGCCATCAGAGAAATGCAAATCAAAACTACAATGAGATACCATCTCACACCAGTTAGAATGGCAATCATTAAGAAGTCAGGAAACAACAGGTGTTAGAGAGGATGTGGAGAAATAGGAACACTTTTACACTGTTGGTGGGATTGTAAACTAGTTCAACCATTATGGAAAACAGTATGGCGATTCCTCAAGGATCTAGAACTAGATGTACCATATGACCCAGCCATCCCACTACTGGGTATATACCCAAAGGATTATAAATTACTCTACTACAAAGACACATGCACACGTATGTTTATTGCGGCACTATTCACAATAGCAGAGACTTGGAATCAACCCAAATGTCCATCTGTGACAGACTGGATTAAGAAAATGTGGCACATATACACCATGGAATACTATGCAGCCATAAAAAAGGATGAGTTTGCATCCTTTGTAGGGACATGGATGCAGCTGGAAACCATCATTCTTAGCAAACTATCACAAGAAGAGAAAACCAAACACCGCATGTTCTCACTCATAGGTGGGAACTGAACAATGAGATCAGTTGGACTCGGGAAGGGGAACATCACACACTGGGGCCTATCATGGGGAGGGGGGAGGAGGGAGGGATTGCATTGGGGAGTTATACATGATATAAACGTCATGCACATGTACCCTAGAACTTAAAGTATAATAAAAAAAAAATAATAATAATAATAATAAAAGAATATCCTGAAAAAAAAATAACCTCAGAAAGAAAATAGAAGGAAGCTTTCTGTGAAACTGCTCTGTGTCACGTGAATTTTCTCACACTCTTAAGCATCTCTTTTCATTGAACTGTATCATAACCATGTTTTTTTTTTAGTCTGCGAAGGGATTATCTGGAGGGCTTTGAGGCCTATGGTGAGAAAGGAAACGTCTTCAGATAGAACCTGGAGAGAAGCTGTCTGAGGAGCTGCTTTGTGACGTGTGCATTCCACTCACAGAAGTATACCTTTCTTCTCCTAGAGGATTCTGGAATCCCTTTTGAAGAAAAAGCTACCAAGAGATATTCGGGAGTCGACTATGGTGAAAAAGCAAATATTCTTACACAAAAACTGGAAAGAAGATTTCTGTGAAACTGCTATGTGTTAGATATATTTATTAGTGTCGTATAGTTAAAATTTTAATTATATTACGCAGTTTGGAAACTCCGTCGTGCACAGATCCGCGAAGGGACATTCAGGAGCACATTCAGGCCTACAGTGAAAGAGGAGATATCTTCAGATAAAAACTGGATGGAAACTTTATGAGAAACCACTTTGTGATGTGTGCATTCCACTCAGGGAGTTATACCTCTTTTCTCAAAAGGCACTGTTTCATCACTGTTCCTGTGAAACCGAAAAAGTGATATTTTGGAACGCATTGAGGATTATGGTGAATATGAAATATACTGAAATAAAATCGAGTAAGAAGTGTTCCAAGAATCGGCTCTCTGATATGTGCATTCGCTTCAAAGAGTTATTGCATACTCTATGTTGCCCAGTTTCGATACTCTGTCTTTGAAGAATCTGGGAGGGGATATTTAGTGATGCCTGGAGGCTTGTGGTGAGTGAGGAAATGCCTTCCCATAAAACCTGCAGAGAAATATTCTGAGCAACGGTTTTGTGATGTGTATATTCATCTCACATATTTAAACCATTCTTGGTTGAGTCGCTTGAAATCACTGTTTCTGTGGAATCTCAGGAAGGACATTTGGGAATGGTCCTTAGAATATGGAGAAAGAAATATCCTCAGGTAAAATCCAGAAGAAAGCTTTCTGAGAAACTCTTCTGTGTCGTCTTAATTCTCTCACTCTTATAAGCCTCTCTTTTCATTGAACAGTTTTCTAGCCCTGTGTATGTTTAGCGTGTGATGGGATATTTGGGAGCACTTTGAGGCTAACAGTTAAAAAATAAATATGTTCATACCGAAACTGGAGAGAAGCTTTCCGAGGAACTGCTTTGTGACGTGTGCATTTCAGTTACAGTGTTATACCTCTCTTCTCGTACAACATCAGGGAAACTCTTTTGGAGAAACAGGTACCAAATGATATTGGGGAGCACGTTGATGCCAATGGTGAAAAGGGAAATAGCCTCAGACAAAAACTGGAAAGAAGCTTTCTAGGAAAATACTCTGTGATATGTGAGATCATCTAACATAGATAAAGCTTTCTTTACATTAGGCAGCTTGGAAACTGTCTTGGACAGATCCACGAATGGAACTTTGGGAGCACATTCTGAACGATGTAGAAAAAAGATATATCTTCAGATAAAAACAGGAAAGAAGCATTCTGTGAATCTGCTTTTTGCTATGTTTATTCATCTCACATAGATGAAGCTTTCTTTACGCAGCTTGGAAATTCTCTTGTATATGGATCCATGAAGGGATATTTGGTATCATATTCGGGCCTGTAGTGAAATAGGAAATATAGTCAGATAAAAACTGGGGAGAAGCTTCCTGAGAAACTGCTTGGTGATGTGTGCTTTCCACTCAGGGAGTTATAAATTTCTTCTCATAAAGCACAGTTTGAACACTGTTCCTGTAAAATCAAAAGAGTGATATTCGGAGCACATTGAGGACTATGGCACAAAGTGAAATGTCGTCTTATAAAAAACAGAAAGAAGCACTCGAAGAAACTGCTCTCTGACATGTCCATTCTTTTCACAGGGTTAAAGCTTAATCTACATTTCCCAGTTTGAAGGTCAGTCTTTGAAGGTTCTGCGAAGGGATTGTAAGTGGTGACTGGAAGCCTGTGTGAGGCAAGGAAATGTCTTCCATCAAAAATCGGATAGAAGCTTTCTAGGCAACTCTTTTGTGATGTTTTTATTCATCCCATAGAGTTAAATTATTCTTTGGATTGAGCAGTTTGAAATCACTGTTTTTGTGGAATCTGAGGAAGGACATTTGGGAATGGTCCTTAGAATATGGAGAAAGAAATATCCTCAGGTAAAATCCAGAAGAAAGCTTTCTGAGAAACTCTTCTGTGTCGTCTTAATTCTCTCACTCTTATAAGCCTCTCTTTTCATTGAACAGTTTTCTAGCCCTGTGTATGTTTAGCGTGTGATGGGATATTTGGGAGCACTTTGAGGCTAACAGTTAAAAAATAAATATGTTCATACCGAAACTGGAGAGAAGCTTTCCGAGGAACTGCTTTGTGACGTGTGCATTTCAGTTACAGTGTTATACCTCTCTTCTCGTACAACATCAGGAAACTCTTTTGGAGAAACAGGTACCAAATGATATTGGGGAGCACGTTGATGCCAATGGTGAAAAGGGAAATAGCCTCAGACAAAAACTGGAAAGAAGCTTTCTAGGAAAATACTCTGTGATATGTGAGATCATCTAACATAGATAAAGCTTTCTTTACATTAGGCAGCTTGGAAACTGTCTTGGACAGATCCACGAATGGAACTTTGGGAGCACATTCTGAACGATGTAGAAAAAAGATATATCTTCAGATAAAAACAGGAAAGAAGCATTCTGTGAATCTGCTTTTTGCTATGTTTATTCATCTCACATAGATGAAGCTTTCTTTACGCAGCTTGGAAATTCTCTTGTATATGGATCCATGAAGGGATATTTGGTATCATATTCGGGCCTGTAGTGAAATAGGAAATATAGTCAGATAAAAACTGGGGAGAAGCTTCCTGAGAAACTGCTTGGTGATGTGTGCTTTCCACTCAGGGAGTTATAAATTTCTTCTCATAAAGCACAGTTTGAACACTGTTCCTGTAAAATCAAAAGAGTGATATTCGGAGCACATTGAGGACTATGGCACAAAGTGAAATGTCGTCTTATAAAAAACAGAAAGAAGCACTCGAAGAAACTGCTCTCTGACATGTCCATTCTTTTCACAGGGTTAAAGCTTAATCTACATTTCCCAGTTTGAAGGTCAGTCTTTGAAGGTTCTGCGAAGGGATTGTAAGTGGTGACTGGAAGCCTGTGTGAGGCAAGGAAATGTCTTCCATCAAAAATCGGATAGAAGCTTTCTAGGCAACTCTTTTGTGATGTTTTTATTCATCCCATAGAGTTAAATTATTCTTTGGATTGAGCAGTTTGAAATCACTGTTTCTGTGGAATCTGAGAAAGGACCTTTTAAAACGCTCCTTAGAAAATCCTGAAAAAGGAATAACCTCAGAGAGAAACCAGAAGGAATCTTTCTGTGAAACTGCTCTGTGTTATGTGAATTCCACTCACACAGTTAAGTTTCTCTTTTCATTCAGCTGTATCATAACACTGTTTTTGTTTAATCTGCAAAGGGGTACTCTGAAGGGCTTTGAGGCTTACACTGAGAAAGGAAACGTCTTCAGATAGATACTGGAGAGAAGCTTTCTGAGGAGCTGCTTTGTGGGGTGTGCATTCCACTCACAGAAATATAGCTTTCTTCTCCTAGAGGATTCTGGAATCCCTTTTGGAGAAAAAGCTACCAAGTGATATTCGAAAGTATAGCAATGATAATGGTGAAAAAGGAAATATCCTCAGACAAAACCTGGAAAGAAGATTTCCATAAAACGGCTTTAGGTTACATATACTTATTCATCTCGCATAGTTAAAACTTTAATTATATTACGCAGTTTGGAAACTCCGTCATTCACAGATCCACGAAGGGACATTCGGGAGCACATTCAGTCCTACGGTGAAAGAAGAGATATCTTCAGATAAAAACTGGATAGAAGCTTTCTGAGAAACTACGTTGTGATGTATGCATTCCACTCAGGGAGTTATACCTCCTTTCTCACAAGGCAGTGTTTGTACACTGTTCCTGTGAAACCGAAAAGGTGATATTTCAGAACGCTTTGAGGACTATGGCTATTAGAGAAATATACTGAAATAAAATAGAGGAAGAAGCGTTCCAAGAATCTTTGTCTGATATGTGCATTCACTTCACAGAGTTAATGCTTACTCTATCTTGCCCAGTTTTGAAACTCTGTCTTTGAGGAATCTGTGAAGGGATATTTAGTGACGCCTGGAAGATTGTAATGAAAAAGGAATCGTCTTCCAATGCAACCTGCAGAGAAACTTTCTGAGCAATTGCTTTACAATGTGTATATTCGTCTCCTAGAGTTAAACCATTCTTTGGATTGAGCAGCTTGAAATCACTGTTTTTGTGGAATCTGAGGAAGGACATTTGGGAATGATCCTTAGAATATGGAGAAAGAAATATTCTCAGGTAAAATCCAGAAGAAAGCTTTCTGTGAAATTACTCTGTGTCATCTTAATTCCTCTCACTCAGATAAGCCTCTCTTCTCATTGAGCAGTTTTCCAGCCCTGAGTATGTTTAGCGTGTGATGGGATATTCGGGAGCACTTTGAGGCTAACAGTGGAGAAGGAAATATGTTCACACTGAAAGTGGAGAGAAGCTTTCTGATGAACTGCTTTGTGTGTGTGCATTCCAGTCACAGTGTTATACCTCTCTTCTCCTACAGCATCAGGGAAACCCTTTTGGAGAAACAGGTACCAGGTGATATTCGGGATCATGTTGATGCCGGTGGTGAAAAGGGAAATAGCCTCAGACAAAAACTCGAAAGAAGCTTTCTGGGAAAGTACTCAGAAACTATGGAACCATGAAGGGACCTTCAGGAGCACATTCTGGACTATGGTGGAAAAGGAAATAGCTTCAGATGATAACTGGAAAGAAGATTTCTGTGAATCTGCTTTTTGCTATGTTTATTCATCTCACATAGATGAAACTTTCTTTACATTATGCAGCTTGGAAACTCCCTCATGGATGGATCTGTGAAGGGATATTTGGGATCACATTCGGGCCTATGGTTAAACAGGAAATAGAGTCAGATAAAAACTGGAGAGAAGATTTCTGAGAAACTGCATGGTGATGTCTGCATTCCACTCATGGAGTTATAACTTTCTTCTCATAAGGCACAGTTTGAACACTGTTCCTGTAAATCCAAAAGAGTGATATTCGGAGCACATTGGAGTCTATGGAAAAAAGTGAAATGTCATCCAATATAAAATAGAAGGAAGCACTCGAAGAAACTGCTCTCTGACATGCCCATTCTTTTCACATTGTTAAAGCTTACTCTACATTTCCCAGTTGAAAAGTCGGTCTTTGAGGGTTCTGCAAAGGGATAGCAGGTGGTGACCGGAGGCCTGTGTGAGGCAAGGAAATGTCTTCCATCGAAAATTGGAGAGGAGATTTTTGTGCAACCCTTTTGTGATGTTTGTATTCATCTCATATCGTTAAATCATTCTTTGGATTGAGCAGTTTGAAATCACTGTTTCTGTGGAATCTGAGAAAGGACATTTGGAAATGATCTTTAGAATATCCTGAAAAATAAATAACCTCAGAGAGAAACCAGAAGGAATCTTTCTGTGAAACTGCTCTGTGTCACGTGAATTTTGCTGACACAGATAAGCTTCTCTTTTCATTGAGCTGCATCATAACACTGTTTTTTTTCAGTCTGCGAAGGAATATTCTGGAGGGATTTGAGGCTTATTGTGAGAAAGGAAACGTCTTCAGATAGAACCCAGAGAGAAGCTTTCTGAGGAGCTGCTTTGTGATGTGTGCATTCCACTCACAGAAGTATACCTTTCTTCTCCTAGAAGATTCCAGAATCCCTTTGGAGAAAAAGCTACCAAGAGATATTCGGGAGTTGACTATGGTGAAAAAGCAAATATTCTCACACAAAAACTGAAAAGAAGATTTCTGTGAAATTGCTTTGTGTTAGATATATTTATTAGTGTCATATAGTTAAAACTTTAATTATATTATGCAGTTTGGAAACTCCGTCGTGCACAGATCCACGAAGGGACATTCGGGTGCACATTCAGGCCTACAGTGAAAGAGGAGATATCTTCAGATAAAAACTGGTTTGAAGCTTTCTCAGAAACCACTTTGAGATGTAAGCATTCCACTCAGGGAATTATACCTCTTTTCTCAAAAGGCAGTGTTTCAACACTGTTCCTGTGAAACCGAAAAAGTGATATTTCAAAATGCATGAGGACTATGGCGAATAGTGAAATATACTGAAATAAAATCGAGGAAGAAGCGTTCCATGAATCTGTATTCTGATATGTGCATTCACTTCACAGAGTTAATGCTTCCTCTATGTTGCACAGTTTTGAAACTCTGGCTTTGAAGAATCTGTGAAAGGATATTTAGTGACGCCTGAAGGCTTGTGGTGAGCAAAGAAATGCCTTCCATAGAAACCTGTAGAGAAACGTTCTGAGCAACTGCTTTGCAATGTGTGTATTCATCTCAATAAGTTAAACCATTCTTTGGATTGAGCAGCTTGAAATCACTGTTTTTGTGGAATCTGAGGAAGGACATTTGGGAACGATCCTTAGAATATGCAGAGAGAAATATCATGAGGTAAAATCCAGAAGGACGCTTTCTGTGAAACTGCTCTGTGTTGTCTTATTTCCTCTCACTCATATGAGCCTCTCTTTTCATTGAGCAGTTTTCTAGCCCTCTGTATGTTTACCGTGTGATGGGATTTTCGGGAGCACTTTGAGACTGACGGTGAAAAAGGAAATATGTTCAGACTGAAACTGGAGAGAAACTTTCCGAGGAACTGCTTTGTGACGTGTGCATTCCAGTCAGTGTTATACCTCTCTTCTCATACAGTGTCAGGGAAACTCTTTTGGAGAAACAGGTACCAAGTGATATTCAGAGCATGTTGATGTCGATGGTGAAAAGGGGAATAGCCTTAGACAAAAACTGGAAAGAAGCTTTCTAGGAAACTACCCTGTGATATGTGTAATCATCTCACATAGATAAAGCTTTCTTGACATTACACAGCTTGGAAACTGTCATGGATGGATCCACGCCTGAGTGTGCTCCGGAATGTCTGTTTGCAGATATGTGCATGACGGAGTTTACAAACTGCGTAATATAATTAAAGTTTTAACTATGCGAGACGAATAAATATATCTAACACAAAGCAGTTTCACAGAAATCTTCTTTCCATATTTTGTCTGAGGATATTTCCTTTTTCACCGTAGTCATCGCTATACTCCTGAATATCTCTTGGTAGCTTTTTCTCCAAAAGGGATTCCGGAATCCTCTAGAAGCAAGGTATATTTCTGTGAGTAGAATGCACACATCACAAAGCATCTCCTCAGAAAACTTCTCTCCAGTTTCTATCTGAAGACGTTTCCTTTCTCACTGTGAGCCTCAAAGCCCTCCAGAATATCCGTTCACAGACTAAACAAAAACAGTGTTATGATACAACTCAATGAAAATAAAAGCTTAACTGTGTTAGCGAAATTCACGTGACACAGAGCAGTTTCACAGAAAGCTTCCTTCTGGTTTCGCTCTGAGGTTATTTCTTTTTCAGGATATTCTAAAGAGTGTTTCCAAATGTCCTTTCTCAGATTCCACAGAAACAGTGATTTCAAACTGCTCAATCCAAAGAATCATTTACTTCTATGAGATGAATGTAAACATCACAAAAGAGCTGCGCCGAAAGCTTCTTTCCGATTTTCGATTTAAGACAATTTCTTGCTTCACACAGGCCTCCAGTTGCCACATACTATCTTTTCACAGAAACCTCAAAGACCTACTTTCAAACTGGGAAATGTAGAGTAAACTTTAACCCTGTGAAAGGAACGAACATGTCAGAGAGCAGTTTCTTCGAATGCTTCTTTCTGTTTTCTATTGGACGACATTTCACTTTTTTGCCATAGTCTTCAATGTGGTCCGAATACCACTCTTTTGGTTTTACAGGTACAGTGTTCAAACTGTGCCTTATGAGAAGGAAGTTATAACTCCCTGAGTGAAATGCACACATCACCAAGCAGTTTCCCAGAAAGCTTCTCTCCAGTATTTATCTGACTGTATTTCCACTTTCACCATTGACCCGAAAGTGATCCCAAATATCCTTTCGGGGATCCATCCACGAGGGAGTTTCCAAGCTGCATAATGTAAAGAAAGCTTCATCTATGTAAGATGAATAAACTTAGCAAAAAGCAGATTCACAGAAAGATTCTTTCCAGTTTTTATCTGAAGATATTTCCTTTTTTCACCATAGTCCTGAATGTGCTCACAAAGGTCCCTTCGTGGATCCGTCCATGAGAAATTCCAAGCTGCTTAATGTAAAGAAAGCTTTATCTATGTGAGATGATTACACATTTCACACAGCAGTTTCCTGGAAAGCATCCTTCCAGTTTTTGACTGAGGCTCTTTCCCTTTTGACCATCGGCATCAACATGCTCCCTAATATCACTGGGTACCTGTTTCACCAAATGGGTTTCCCCGACGCTGTATGAGAAGAGAGGTATAACACAGTGACTGGAATGCACACGTCACAAAGGCATTCCTCTGAAAGCTTCTCTCCAGTTTCGCTCTGAACATATTTCCTTTTTCCCCATAAGGTTCAAAGTGCTACTGAGTATCCCATCACACGCTAAACATACACAGGGTTAGAAAACTGCTCAAGGAAAAGAAAGGCTTAACTGAGTGAGAGGAATTAAGACGACACAGAGCACTCTCACAGAAAGCGTCCTTCTCGATTTTACCAGAGGATATTTCACTCTGCATATTCTAAGGATCGTTCCCAAATGTCCTTCCTCAGATTCCACAAAAACAGTGATTTCAAGCTGCTCAATCCAAAGAATGGTTTAACTGTATGAGTCGAATACACACATCGCAAAGCAGTTGCTCAGAACGTTTCTCCGCAGGTTTCATCGGAAGACGTTTCCTTGCTCACCACAAGCCTCCAGGCATCACTAAATGTCCCTTCACAGATTCTGCAAAGACAGAGCTTCGAAACTGAGCAACATAGAGTAAGCATTAACACTGTGAAGTGAATGCACCTATCAGAGTGCAGATTTTAGAATGCTTCTTCCTCGATTTTATTTCAGTATACTTCACTCTTTGCCATAGACCTCAATGCGTTCTGAAATACCACTTTTTCGTTGTCACAGGAACAGTGTTCAAACACTGCCTTTTGAGAAGCAATGTATAACACCCTGCGTGGAATGCATCCATCATAAAGCAGTTTTTCAGAAAGCTTCTATCCAGTTTTTATCTGAAGATATCTCCTCTTTCACCATAGGCCTGAATGTGCACCCGAATGTCCCTTCGTGGATCTGTGCGTGACGGATTTCCAAACTGCGTAATATAATTAAAATTTTAACTATGTGAGATGAAAAAGAATATTTAACACAAAGTAGTTTCACAGAAATCTTCTTTCCATTTTTTGTCTGAGGATATGTCCTTTTTCACCATAGTAGTCACTATACTCCTGAGTATCTCTTGGTAGCTTTTTCTCCAAAAGGGATTCCGGAATGCTCTAGGAGGAGAAAGGTATATTTCCGTGAGTGGAATGTACACGTCACAAAACAGCTCCTGACACAGATTCTCTCCAGTTTTTATCTGAAGAAACTATCTGAAGCTTCTGCGATTTTCAATGGAAGACATTTCCTTGCCTCACACAGGCCTCCGGTCGCCACTTACTATCCCTTCGCAGAACCCTCAAAGACCGACTTTCAAACTGCGAAACGGAGAGTAAGTTTAACCCTGTGAAAAGAAAGGACATGTCAGAGAGCAGTTTCTTCGAGTACTTCTTTCTGTTTTTTATTGGCCGACATTTCATTTTTTGCCATAGTCTTCAATGTGCTCCGAATATCACTCTTTTGGTTTTACAAGAACAGTGTTCAAACTGTGCCTTATGAGAAGAAAGTTATAACTCCCTGAGTGGAATACACACATCACCAAGCAGTTTCTCAGATAGCTTTTCTCCAGTTTTTATCTGACTATATTTCCTAATCACCATAGGGCCCAATGTGATCCCAAATATCCCTTCGTGGATCCTTCCACGAGGGAGCTTCCAAGCTGCGTAATGTAAAGAAAGCTTCATCTATGGGAGATGAATAAACATAGCAAAAATCAGATTCACAGAAACCTTCTTTCCAGTTTTTATCTGAAGATATTTCCTTTTTCACGATAGTCAACAATGTGCTAAATATCCCTTCACAGGTTCTTCAAAGACAGAGTTTTGAAACTGGACGACATAGAGTAAGCATTAACTCTGTGAACTGAATGCCCATATCAGAGAGCAGATTCTTGGAATGCTTCTTTCTCGATTTTATTTCAGTATATTTCACTATTCACCATAGTCCTCAATGTGTTTTGAAATATAACTTTTTCGGTTTCACAGGAACAGTGTGCAAACACTGCCTTGTGAGAACAGAGGTATAACTCACTGAGTGGAATGCATACATCACAAAGTAGTTTCTCAGAAAGCTTCTTTCCAGTTTTTATCTGAAGATACCTCCTCTTTAACCATAGGCCTGAATGTGCTCCCGAATGTCCCTTTGCGAATCTGTGCATAACGGAGTTTACAAACTGCATAATATAATTAAAGTTTATACTATGCGAGATGAATAAATATATCTAACGCAAAGCAGTTTCACGGAAATCTTCTTTCCAGTTTTTTCTGAGGATATTTTCTTTTTCAACATAGTCATTGCTATACTCCCAAATATCTCTTGGTAGCTTTTTCTCCAAAAGGGATTCCAGAATCCTTTAGAAGAAGAAAGGTGTATTTCTCCTTTTTTTTTTACTATACTTTAAATTCTAGGATACATGTGCTCAATGTGCAGGTTTGTTACATATGTATACCTGTGCCATGTTCTTGTGCTGCACCCATCAACTCCTCAGCACCCATCAGTTTGTCATTTATATCAGGTATAATTCCCAATGCAATCCCTCCCACCACCCCCCTCCCCATGATAGGCCCCGATGTGTGATGTTCCCCTTCCCGAGTCCAAGTGACCTCATTGTTCAGTTCCCACCTATGAGTGAGAACATGCGGTGTTTGGTTTTCTGTTCTTGTGATAATTTGCTAAGAATGATGGTTTCCAGCTGCATTCATGTCCCTACAAAGGATGCAAACTCATTCTTTTTAGGGCTGAATAGTATTCCATCGTGTATATGTGCCACATTTTCCTAATCCTGTCTGTCACTGATGGACATTTGAGTTGATTCCAACTCTTTGCTATAGTGAATAATGCCGCAATAAACATACGTGTGCATGTGTTTTTATAGCAACATGATTTAGAACAAAGCTGGAGGCATCACGCTACCTGACTTCAAACTATACTACAAAGCTACAGAAACCAAAACAGCATGGTACTGGTATCAAAACAGAGATATAGACCAATGGAACAGAACAGTGTCCTCAGGAATAATACCACACATCTACAGCCATCAGATCTTGACAAACCTGAGAGAAAGAAGAAATGGGGAAAGGATTCCCTATTTAATAAATGGTGCTGGGAAAATTGGCTAGCCATAAGTAGAAAGCTGAACATGGATCCTTTCCTTACTCCTTATACGAAAATTAATTCAAGATGGATTACACACTTAAATGTTATACCTAATACCATAAAAACCCTAGAAGAAAACCTAGGTCGTGCCATTCAGGACATAGGCATGGGCAAGGACATCATGTCTAAAACACCAGAAGAAAGGTATATTTCTGTGAGTGGAATGCACACGTCACAAACAGCTCCTCAGAAAGGTTCTCTCCAGTTTCCATATGAAGACGTTTCCTTTCTCACCGTAAGCCTCAAAGCCCTCGAAAGTATCCCTTCGCAGACTAAGTAAAAACAGTGTTATGATACAGCGCAATGAAAAGAGAAGCTTAACTGTGTGAGCGAAATTCACGTGACACAGAGCAGGATCACAGAAAGCTTCCTTCTGGTTCTCTCTGGGGTTATTTCTTTTTCAGTATATTCTAAAGAACGTTTCGATATGTCCTTTCTCTGATTCCACAGAAACAGTGATTTCAAACTGCTCAATCCAAAGAATGATTTAATGCTATGAGATGAATACAAACATCACAAAAGAGTTGCACTGAAAGCTTCTCTCTGATTTTCATTGGAAGACATTTCCTTGCCTCACACAGGCCTCCGGTTGCCACTTACTATCCCTGCGCAGAGCCCTCAAAGACCGCCTTTCAAACTGGGAAATGTAGAGCAAGCTTTAACACTTTGAAAAGTATGGACCTGTCAGTAGCAGTTTTTCCGAGTGCTTCTCTCTGTTTTTTATTGGACGACATTTCACTTTTCACCCTAGTCTTCAATGTTCTCCGAATATCACTCTTTTGGTTTTACAGGAACAATGTTCAAACTGTGCCTTATGAGAAGAAAGTTATAACTCCCTGAGTGGAATGCACAAACCACCAAGCAGTTTCTCAGAATGTTTCTCTGCAGTTTTTATGGGACTGTGTTTCCCCTTTCACCATAGGACTGATTGGCATCCCAAATATCCCTTCGTGGATCCATCCATGAGGGAGTTTCCAAGCTGTGTAATGTAAAGAAAGATTCATGTATGTGAGATGAATAAACATAGCAAAAGCAGATTCAGACAAAGCTTCTTTCCACTTTTTATCTGAAGATATTTCCTTTCTCACCATAGTCCAGAATGTGCTACCAATGTTCCCTTCGTGGATGCGTCCATAACAGTTTCCAAGCTGCGTAATGTAAAGAAAGCTTTATCTATGTGAGATGATTACACATATCATGGAGAAGTTTCCTAGAAAGCTTCTTTCCAGTTTTTGTGTGAGGCTATTTCTCTTTTCACCATCACCATCCACATGCTCCCGAATATCACTTGGTACCTGTTTCTCTAAAAGGTTTCCCCGACGCTGTATGAGAAGAGAGGTATAGCACTGTGACTGGAATGCACACATCACAAAGCATATCCTCAGAAAGCTTCCCTCCAGTTTCGGTCTTATCATATTTCCTTTTTCACCGTTAGACTCAAAGTGCACTTGAATATCCCAGCACATGCTAAACATGCACAGGGCTAGAAAACTGCTCAATGATAAAAGAGTCTTATCTGAGTGTGAGGAATTAAGACAACACAGAGCAGTTTCACAGAAAGCTTCCTTCTGGATTTTACCTGAGGATATTTCTTTCTCCATATTCTAAGGTTCGTTCCCAAATGTCCTTCCTCAGATTCCACAAAAACATGATTTCAAGCTCCTCAATCCAAAGAATGGTTTAATTCTCTGAGACGAAGAGACACATTGCAAAGCAGTTGCTCAGAATGTTTCTCTGCAGGTTTCATCGGAAGGCGTTTCCTCGCTCACCACAAGCCTCCGGGCGTCACTAAATATCCCTTCACAGATACTTCAAAGACAGAGCTTCGAAACTCGACAATGTAGAGTAAGCATTAACGCTGTGAAGTCAATGCACATATCAGAGAGCAGATTCTTGGAACGCTTCTTCCTCCATTTTATTTCAGTATATTTCACTATTCACTATTCGCCATAGTCCTCAATGCGTTCCGAAATATCACTTTTTTGGTTTCAGAGGAACAGTGTTCAAACACTGTCTTGTGAGAAAAGAGGTATAACTCCCTGAGTGGAATGCATACATCACAAAGTAGTTTCTCAGAAAGCTTGTATCCAGTTTTTATCTGGAGATATCTCCTTTTTCATCATAGGCCTGAATGTGCTCCCGAAAGTCCCTTCGCAGATTTGTGCATGACGGAGTTTCCAAACTGCATAATGTAATTAAAGTTTTAACTATGCGAGATGTATAAATATATCTAACATGAAGCAGTTTCACAGAAATCTTTCCAGTGTTTTTCTGAGGATGTTTCCTTTTTCACCATAGTCGTCACTATACTCCCGAATATCTCTTGGTAGCTTTTTCTCCAAAAGGCATTCTGGAGTCCTCTAGGAGAAGAAAGGTATATTTCAGTGAGTGGAATGCACACGTCACCAAGCAGCTCCTCAGAAAGCTTCTCTCCAGTTTCTAGCTGAAGACATTTCTTTTCTCACTGTAAGCCTTAACGCCCTCCAGAATATTCCTTCACAGAATAAACAAAAACAGTGTTATGATACAGCTCAATGAAAAGAGAAGCTTAACTGTGTGAGGGGAATTCACGTGACACAGAGCAGTTTCACAGAAAGCTTCCTTCTGGTTTCTCTCTGAGGTTATTTCTCTTTCTGGATATTCTAAAGAGCATTTCCAAATGTCCTTTCTCAGATTCCACAGAAACAGTGGTTTCAAACGGCTCAATCCAAGGAATGATTTAACTCTATGAGATGACTAAAAACATCACAAAAGAGTTGCACAGAGAGCTCCTCTCTGATTTTCGATGGAAGTCATTTTTTTGCCTCATACAGGCCTCCGGTCACCACTTACTATCCCTTCGCAGAACCCTCAAAGACTGACTTTCAAACTGGGAAATGTAGAGTAAGCTTTAACCCTGTGAAAAGAATGGACATGTCAGAGAGCATTTTCCTCTAGTGCTTCTTCCTTGTTTCTATTGGAAGACATTTCACTTTTTGTCATAGTCTTCAATGGGCTCTGAATATCACTCTTTTGGTTTTACAGGAACAGTTCTCAAACTTTGCATTAGGAGAAGAAACTTATAATTCCCTTAATGGAATACACACATCACCAAGCAGTTTCTCAGAAAGCTTCTCTCCAGTTTTTGTCTCACTATATTTCCTCTTTCACCATAGGCCCAAAATTGATCCCAAGTATCCCTTCACGAATCCATCTACGAGGGAGTTTCCAAGCTGCATAATGCAAAGAAAGCTTCGTCTATGTGAGATGAATAAAGATAGTAAAAAGCACCTTCACAGAAAGCTTCTTTCCACTTTTTATCTGAAGATATTTCCTTTTTCACCATAGCGCTCCCTATACTCCCAAATATCTCCTGGTACCTTTTCCTCCAAAAGGGATTCCGGAATCCTCAAGGAGAAGAAAGGTATATTTCTGTGATTGGAATGCACACGTCACAAAGTAGCACCTCAGAAAGCTTCTCTCCAGTTTCTATCTGGAGACATTTCCTTTCTCACCATAAGCCTCAAAGCCCTCCAGAATATCAATTCGCAGACTAAACAAAAACAGTGTTATGACACAGCTCAATGAAAAGAGAAGCTTAACTGTGTGAGCAGAATTCACGTGACACAGAGCAGTTTCACAGAAAGTTTCCTTCTGCTTACTCTCCGAGGTTATTTCTTTTTCAGGATGTTGTAAAGAGCGTTTCCAAATGTCCTTTCTCAGATTCCACAGAAACAGTGATTGCAAACTGCTCAATCTAAAGAATGATTTAACTCTATGAGATGAATACAAACATCACAAAAGAGTTGCCCAGAATGCTTCTCTCCAATTTTCGATGGAAGACATTTCCTTGCCTCACACAGGCCTCTGGTTGCCCCTTTCTATCCCTTCATGGAACCCTCAAAGACCGATTTCCAAGATAGGACATGTAGAGTAAGCCTTAACCCTGTGAAAACAATGCACACGTTTGCTTCTTTCTCTTTTTTATTGGATGACATCACACTTTTTATCATAGTCATCAAAGTGCCCCGAATATCACTCTTTTGGTTTTACAGGAACAGTGTTCAA
The DNA here is from genome assembly GCF_009764315.1 of Trachypithecus francoisi. Lineage (NCBI taxonomy): Eukaryota > Metazoa > Chordata > Mammalia > Primates > Cercopithecidae > Trachypithecus > Trachypithecus francoisi. The sequence continues at coordinate 96,091,219 of NW_022681456.1, read as the reverse complement.
ACTGTGCCTCATGAGAAGAAAGTTACAATTCCCTGACTGGAATGCACAAGTCACCAAGCAGTTTCTCAGAGAGCTTCTCTTTCGTTTTTATCTGACTGCATATTCTATTTTACCGTAGGCCCAAATGTGATCCCAAATATCATTTCGCAGATCAATCAATGAGGGAGATTCCAAGCTGTGTAATGTAAAGAAATCTTCAAGTATGTGAGATGAATAAACATAGAAAAAAGCAGATTCACAGAAAGCTTCTTTTCAGTTTTTATGTGAAGATATTTCCTTTTTCACCATAGTGCAGAATGTGCTTCTGAAGGTCCCTTCGTGGATCTGTCCATGACAATTTCCAACCTGCCTAATGTATAGAAAGCTTTATCTATGTGAGATGATTACACATATCACAGAGTCGTTTCCTAGAAAGCTTCTTTCCTGTTTTTGTCTGAGGCTATTTCCCTTTTCACCATCGGAATCAACATGCTCCCGAATATTACTTGGTACCTGTTTCTCCCAAAGGGATTCCCCAACACTGTATGAGAAGAGAGGTATAACACGGTGACTGGAATGCGCACTTCACAAAGCAGTTTCTAGGAAAGCTTCTCTCCAGTGTCGGTCTGAACATATTTCCTTTTTCACCATTAGCCTCAAAGTGTTCCTGAATATTCCATCACATGCTAAGAATACACAGGGCTAGAAAACTGCTCAATGAAAAGTGAGGCTTATCTGAGTGAGACGAATTAAGACAACCCAGAGAAGTTTCACTGACAGCTTCCTTCTGGATTTTACCTGAGGATGTTTCTTTCTCCATATTCTAAGGATTGTTCCCAAATGTCCTTTCTCAGATTCCACAAAATCAGTGATTTCAAGCTGCTCAATCCAAAGAATGGTTTAAATCTATGACACGAATACACACATCATAAAGCAGTTGCTCAGAACGTTTGTCTGCAGGTTTCATCGAAAGACGTTTCCTTGCTCACCACAAGCCTTCGGGCATCACTAAATATCCCTTCACAGGGATAATGCATACATTAATGCCCTGAGTTAAATGCATACATCACAAAGTAGTTTTTCAGAAAGCTTCTATCCAGTTTTTATCTGAAGATACCTCCTCTTTAACCATAGGCCTGAATGTGCTCCCGGATGTCCCTTCGCGGACCTGTTGATGACGGAGATTTTGACCTGCGTAATATAATTAAAGTTTTTACAATGCGAGATGAATAAATATATCTAACACAATGCAGTTTTACAGAAATCTGCTTTCCATGTTTCTCTGAGGATATTTACCTTTTCACCAGAGAATTCACTATAGGGATTCCAGAATCCTCAAGGAGAAGAAAGGTATATTTCTGTGATTGGAATGCACATCTCACAAAGTAGCACCTCAGAAAGCTTCTCTCCAGTTTCTATTTGAAGACGTTTCCTTTCTCACCATAAGCCTCAAAGCCCTCCAGAATATCAATTCGCAGACTAAACAAAAACAGTGCTATGACACAGCTCAATGAAAAGAGAAGCTTAACTGTGTGAGCGGAATTCACGTGACCCAGACCAGTTTCACAGAAAATTTCCTTCTGCTTACTCTCCGAGGTTATTTCTTTTTCAGGATGTTGTAAAGAGCGTTTCCAAATGTCCTTTCTCAGATTCCACAGAAAAAGTAATTTCAAACTGCTCCATGCAAAGAATGATTTATCGCTATGAGACGAATACAAACATCACAAAAGATTTGCGCAGAAAGCTTCTCTCCGATTTTCAATGGAAGATATTTCCTTGCCTCAGACAGACCTCCAGTTGCCACTTACTATCCCTTTGCAGAAACCTCAAAGAACCACTTTCAAACTGGGAAATATGGAGTAAGCTTTAACCCTGTGAAAAGAATGGACATGTCAGAGAGCAGTTTCTTTGAGTGCTTCTTTCTGTTTTTTAATGGACGACATTTCACTTTTTGCCATAGTCTTCAATGTGCTCCAAATATCACTCTTTTTGTTTTACAATAAAAGTGTTCAAACTGTGCCTTATGAGAAGAATTTTAAAACTCCCTGAGTAGAATGCTCACATCACCAAGCAGTTTCTCAGAAAGCTTCTCCCAGTTTTTATCTGACTATATTTGCTATTTCACCATAGGCCCAAATGTGATCCCAAATATCCCTTCGCAGATCGATCCACGAGGGAGTTTTCAGCTGCGTAATGTAAAGAAAGATTCATCTATGTGAGATGAATAAACAAAGCAAAAAGCAGAATCACAGAAAGCTTCTTTAAAGTTTTTATCTGAAGATATTTCCTTTTTCACCCTAGTCCTGGATGTGCTCCAGAAGGTCCCTTCATGGATCCGTCCATGACAGTTTCCATGCTGCGTAATGCAAACAAAGCTTTAACTATGTGAGATGATTACATGTATCACAGAGTAGTTTCCTAGAAAGAATCTTTCCAGTTTTTGTCTGAGGCTGTTTCCTTTACACCATCAGCATCAACATGCTCCCGAATATCACTTGGTACCTATTTCTCCAAAAGGGTTTCCCCGACGCTGTATGAGAAGAGAGGTATAACACTGTGAATGGAATGCACAAGTCACAAAGCAGTTCCTCGGAAAGCTTCTCTCCAGTTTTGGTATGAACATGTTTCCTTTTTCACTGTAAGCCTGACAGTGCTCCAGAATATCCCATCACATGCTAAACATACACAGGATTAGAAAACTGCTCAATAAAATGAGAGGCTTAATTGAGCAAGAGGAATTAAGACAGCACAGAAAAATTTCAGAGAAAGCTTTCCATAGGCCCGAATGTGATTCCAAATATCCCTTTGTGGATCCATCCACGAGGGAGATTCCAAGCTCTGTAATGTAAAGAAAGCTTCATCTATGTGAAATGAGTAAACGTATCAAAAAACATATTCACAGAAATCTTCTTTACAGTTTTTATCTGAAGATATTTCCTTTTTCACCACAGTCCAGAATGTGTTCCCGAAGGTCCCTTCTTCGATCCCGCCATGACAGTTTCCAAGCTGCGTAATGCAAAGAAAGCAGTATTTTTTGACATGGTTACACATATCACAGAGTAGTTTCCTACAAAGCTTTTTCCAGTTTTTGTCTGAGGCTATTTCCCTCTTCACCATCAACATCAACATGCTCCCGAATATCACTTGGTACCTGTTTCTCCAAAGGGTTTCCTTGACTCTGTATGAGAAGAGAGGTATAACACCGTGACTGGAATGCACATGTCACAAACAGTTCCTCGGAAAGCTTCTCTCCAGTTTCTGTCTGATCATATTTCCTTTTTCACTGTAAGCCTCAAAGTGTTCCCGAATATCCCATCACACGCTAAACATACACAGGGCTAGAAAACTGCTCAATGAAAAGAGAGGCTTATCAGCGTGAGAGGAACTAAGATGACACAGAGCAGTTTCACAGAAAGCTTCCTTCTGGATTTTACCTGAGGATATTTCTTTCTCCAAATTCCAAGGGTTGTTCCCAAATGTCCTTCCTCAGATTCCACAAAAACAGTGATTTGAAGCTGCTCAATCCAAAGAATGGTTTAACTCTTTGAGATGAATACACACATCGCAAAGCAGTTGCTCAGAAAGTTTCTCTGCAGGTTTCATTGGAAGATGTTTCCTCGCTCACCAGGAGCCTCCGGGTGTCACTAAATATTCCTTCACAGATTCTTCAAACACAGAGTTTCAAAACTGGGCAACATAGAGTAAGCATTAACTCTGTGAAGTGAATGCACATATCAGAGAGCAGATTATTGGAACACTTCTTCCTCGATTTTATTTCAGTATATTTCACTATTCGCCATAGTCCTCAATGCTTTCCGAAATATCACTTTTTCGGTTTCAGAGGAACAGTGTTCAAACACTGACGTGTGAGAAAGAGATATAATGCCCTGAGTGGAATGCACACATCACAAAGTAGTTTCTCAGAATGTTTCTCTCCAGTTTTATCTGCAGATATCTCTTCTTTCACTGTAGGCCTGAATGTGTTCCCAAATGTCCCTTCGTGGATCTGTGCATGACAGAGTTTCCAAACAGCGTAATATAATTAAATTTTAAACTATGCAAGATGAATAAGTATAACTAACACAAAACAGTTTCTCAGAAATTTTCTTTCCAGTTTTTGTCTGAGGATATTTCCTTTTTCACCATAGTCGTCGCTATACTCCCGAATATCTCTTGGTAGCTTTTTCTTCAAAAGTGATTCTGGAATCCTCTAGGAGAAGAAAGGTATCTTTCTGTGAGTGGAATGCATACGTCACAAAGCACCTTTTCAGAAAGCTCTCTCCAGTTTCTCTCTGAAGATGTTTCCTTTCTCTCCGTGAGGCTCAATGGCCTCCAGCATATCCCTTCGCAGACTAAACAAAAACAGTGTTATGATACAGCTCAATGAAAAGAGAAGCTTAATTGTGTGAATGGAATTTACGTGACACAGAGCAGTTTCACAGAAAGCTTCCTTCTGGTTTCTCTCTGATGTTATTTTATTTTCAGGATATTCTAAAGAGCATTTCCAAATGTCCTTTCTCAGATTCCACAGAAACAGTGATTTCAAACTTCTCAATCTAAGGAAGGATTTAACTCTATGAGATGAATACAAAGATCACAAAAGAGTTGCGCAGAAAGCTTCTCTCTGATTTTTGATGGAAGACATTTCCTTGTCTCACACCGACCTCCGGTTGCCACTTACGAACCCTTTGCAGAACCCTCAAAGACTGACTTTCAAACTGGGAAATATAGAGTAAGCTTTAACCCTGTGAAAAGAATGGACATTTCAGAGTGCTGTTTCTTCAAGTGCTTCTTTCTGTTTTTTATTGGGTGACATTTCACTTTTTGCCATTGTCTTCAATGTGCTCTGAATATCAGTCTTTTCGTTTTACAGGAACAGTGTTCAAAGGGTGCCTGATGAGAGGAAAGTTTAATTCCCTGAGTGGAATGCGCACATCACCAAGCAGTTTTCCAGAAAGCTTCTCTCCAGTTTTTATCTGACTATATTTCCTCTTTCACCATAGGCCCGAATGTGATCCCAAATATCCCTATGTGGATCCATCCAGGAGGGAGCTTCCAAGGTGAGTAATGTAAAGAAAGCTTCATCTATGTGAGATGAATAAACATAGCAAAAAGCAGATTCACAGAAAGGATCTTACCAGTTTTTATCTGAAAATATTTCCTTTTTCACCCTAGTCTTGAATGTGCTCCCGAAGGTCCCTTCGTGGATCTTTCCATGACTGTTTCCAGGCTACATAATGTAAAGAAAGCTTTATCTATGTCAGATGATTACACATACCACTGAGTAATGTTTGGACGAACGGAGGCAAGATGGCGCATTTACGGTTTCTTCATCACCAACTCTTCCCATGTGCGCAAAATGCAGCTGGTGCTCAGGAAGGTGCAGACCAAACACGCATGATGTCAATCCAAAGAGACCAAGATTTACCTGGTGGCACCTGTGGAGCCTTCCCCCACACCGACATGCCCGTGCCCCGCCTATTGCCCTTCCACTCCTAGAAAAGCTGTTCCCGGTAGGCGCGCCGCGTGGGATACCTCAGCCCCTACTCTTGTTGGGACTGCATTAGGAACTCCGCCTGGGCGACTCTCTTCGCCTCCTTTGCCGGAGGCTGACAGACTTCACCTTACACATCTTTTTTCCTAGAGCTAGATGACCAAAGAATAAATTTGCAGTTTTGCTTTTAGCCTTGCCTACTCGCTGGTTCTTTTGTGCTCGCTCTGGTGGTTCTTAGAAAAACAAATCCGTCGGTGCCGAAACACGGGAGGAGACCCCTCCTCTGGCCTCTAAGGGTTGAGGAACCTCTTCCTGATCCCACGCTGCAGACGGGCCAGGACCTGAGACCCACCTCCCTTACTCTTATAGCCTCTCTGGGGTAAATGCCCTTGTCTCCTCTTTACCTCCCTCAGCTAAAAATCCTGTGCAGGTCTGAGGCTTACTTTTGAGCCACCAAGTGGCTCGGGAGACCCGTTCAGGATGGAGACGTCCATCACCTGACGGTAATCTCCACCTTGGCTCCAAGAGCCTCCAGTCTGTCTCCGGTGATTTCAAAGGACGCTTTGAAGCCAGGCAGAGATCTCCATTGTGTAATTAAAGAGGAAACAAATGGGAAACCTCCAGTCCAAATTTCCAAAGAGCACCCCCTTAGGGTGCCTCCTAGCCAATTTAAAAACCTTACAGAGGTTAATTTTCCTTTCCACTGTGGTGTGGCCCCAATACCAATTAGATAATCAGTCTCCATGGCCACCAGAGGGCACTTTAGACCGTAATGTTCTGATTTACCTCAGCAATTTCTGCCAGCGGTTAGGCAAGTGGTCCGAAATTAATTACATAGAAGGCTTTTGGGCCTTACGCTCTCGTCCCGACATGTGTGGCCGGTGTTCTTTGGTTCAGGTTACACTGGCCAAGGACACCGGCTCACAGGAACCCGAAAAAGAGGAGTCTTTATTCCTTTCTGTTCAACCAGAAAGGAACCTAGGGTTTCCTTCAGTCTCCGTACCCTCACCCCCACCCTAAACTCCTCCTTCATTATTCAATCAGCTCCTCACATTTGTAAAAAACTTCAAAATGTAGAGCATGGTCCTCAGGCACCAATACAAGACCTGGTTAAATTATCCTTTAAGGTCTATAACTCCAGAGAGGAGACAGCTGAATCACAGCGACAGGCTCGCCTCAAACAGAAGTTACAGCTCCTAGCAGTGGCTTTACAGCCCAGTCTTAACCCCAGATCAGAGAGTACACACCCTGCAGACTCCAAGGTTACAAAAGGAGTCTGCTATAGGTGCGGCAAGGACACTATGCCAAAAGGTGTCCACGGGTTCCTTGAGCCCCAATGCAGTCTCGCTATAAGTGCAATGCGTCAGGACATTGGGCCAGTGAATGTCTTAACCCTCGTCCACCAGCAACCCCCTGCCCTATTTGCCAACAGGAAGGACACTGGAAGTCTGATTGCCACACCCTGGGAACAGGTACCGTGTCTCGACGTGACTCCCTTTCCCAGGATCCTGGGAGCTCCTTCCAGCTCCTACATCTGGATGATGACAACTGAAGGTGCCGAGACTCGGGGACCCCCATCACCCTTGCCGAGCCGTGGGTAACCCTCCTGGTAGTGGTTAAGACAATTAATTTTTTAATCGACAGTGGGGCTATGTATTCTATTTTGTCATCCTTCTCTGGACCTAGCCTTCCATCCAATCCACACCTTAATTGCTGCCTGGTCAACAACCACTTTGCATACTTGTTCCTCATTCCCAGCTAGAAAGGGCCCCCACTGAAAGCAATCACTGGAAATCAGTTTAACTTTCCACCACTCGCCTCAAACTTACTAAATTTTCTTAACTATTTCATACTCCCCAGGCTTGCTAGGACCATCCTTTTGGGTTTTGTCTATATTCCAACAAATATTTACATTCCTCATTCCTATACTAATACTGTGTTTTATTTTATGTTTTGCCCGTATTTTGATCAAATTTCTCCATGCCAAGATACAAGAAATCCCTCGCGTCACCTTCAACCAAATGTTTCTTCATCCATACGTTCAAACACCAACCATAGGCCTCGACCTTAACGACGCCCCTTAACAGCAGGAAGTAGCCAGGCAGATCAAGGCACCCCTTTATCACTATTACCAATAAAAGGTTGAACTGTTTGGACGATGGGAGGCAAGATGGCGCATTTCTGGGTTCTTCATCACCAACTCTTCCCATGTGCGTGAAAATGCAGCTGGCGCCCGGGAGGTGCAGACCAACCAGGCATGCGCCAGGTGATGTCAATCCGAAGAGACCATGATTTACCTGGTGGCACCTGCGGAGCCTTCCCCCCTGACACGCCCGTGACCCACCTATTGCCCTTCCACTCCTAGAAAAGCCGCTCCTGGCAGGCACGCCACGTGGGATTCCTCAGCTCCTACTCTTGTCGGGACTGCATTAGGAACTCAGCCTGGGAGAGTCTCTTGGGGACTTGGCCTCTTTTGCCGGAGGCCGACAGACTTCACCTTACACACCTTTTTTCCTAGAGCTAGATGACCAAAGAATGAATTTGCAGTTTTGCTTTTAGCCTTGCCTACTCGCCGGCTCTTTTGTGCTCGCTCTGGTGGTCCTTAGAAAAACAAATCAAGTAGTTTCCTAGAAAACTCCTTTCCAGTTTTTGTCTGAGGCTATTTCCCTTTCCACCATTGGCATCAACATGCTCCCGAATATCACCTGGTACCTGTTTCTTGAAAAGTGTTTCCCTGACGTAGTATGAGAAGAGAGGTATAACACTGTGACTGAAATGCACACGTCACACAGGAGTTCCTTGGAAAGCTTCTCTCCAGTTTCGTCTGAACATATTTCTTTTTTCACTGTCAGCCTCAATGTGATCCGAATATCCCATCACATGCTAAACATACACAGGGCTAGAAAACTGTTCAATGAAAAGAGAGGCTTATCTGAGTGAGAGGAATTAAGATGACACAAAGCAGTTTCACAGAAAGCTTCCTTCTGGATATTACCTGACGATATTTCTTTCTCCATATTCTAAGGATCGTTCCCAAATGTCCTTCCTCATTACTCAGAACGTTTCTCTGCAGGTTTCATCGGAAAACGTTTCCTCACTCACCACAAGCCTCAGGGCGTCACTAACTATCCCTACACAGATTCTTCAAAGACAGGGTTTCGAAACTGGGCAACATAGTGTAAGCATTAACCCTGCGAAGTGAATTCACATATCAGAGAGCAGATTCTTGGAACATTTCTTCCTCGATTTTATTTCAGTATATTTCACTATTCACCATAGTCCTCAATGCTTTCCAAAATATCACTTTTTTGGTTTCACGGGAACAGAGTTCAAACATTGCCTTGTGAGAAAAGAGGTATAACTCCCTCAGTGGAATGCATACATCACAAAGTAGTTTCTCAGAAACCTTCTATCCAGTTTTTCTCTGAAGGTATCTCCTCTTTCACCGTAGGCCTGAATGTGTTCCCGAATGTCCCTTCACGGATCTGTGCATGATGGAGTTTCCAAACTGCATAATATAATTAAAGTTTTTACTATGCGAGATGAATAAATATATCTAACACAAAGCAGTTTCACAGAAATCTTCTTTCCAGTTTTTGTCTGAGGATATTTCCTTTTTCACCATACTCATCGCTATACTCCCGAATATCTCTTGGTAGCTTTTTCTCCAAAAGGGATTCCGGAATCCTTTAGAAGAAGAAAGGTATATTTCTTTTTTTTTTATTACTATACTTTAAGTTATAGGGTACATATACACAAAGTGTAGGTTTGTTACATATGTATACCTGTGCCATGTTGTTGTGCTGCACCCATCAACTCGTCAGCACCCATCAATTTGTCATTTATATCAGGTATAACTCCCAATGCAATCCCTCCCCTCACCCCCCTCCTCATGATAGGCCCCAATGTGTGATGTTCCCCTTCCCGAGTCCAAGTGATCTGATTGTTCAGTTCCCACCTATGAGTGAGAACGTGCGGTGTTTGGTTTTCTGTCCTTGTGATAGTTTGCTAAGAATGACGTTTTCCAGCTGCATCCATGTCCCTACAAAGGATGAAAACTCATCCTTTTTAGGGCTACATAGTATACCATGTTGTATATGTACCACATTATCCTAATCCAGTCTGTCCCAGATGGACATTTGGGTTGATTCCAAGTCTTTGCTATTGTGAATAGTGCCACAATAAACATACATGTGCATGTGTCTTTATAGCAGCATGATTTAGAACAAAGCCAGAAGCATCACGCTACCTGACTTCAAACTATACTACAAGGCTACAGTAACCAAAACAGCATGGTACTGGTATCAAAACAGAGATATAGACCAATGGAACAGAACAGAGTCCTCAGAAATAATAACACACATCTCCAGCCATCTGATCTTTGACAAACCTGAGAGAAACAAGAAATGGGGAAAGGATCCCCTATTTAATAAATGGTGCTGGGAAAATTCGCTAGCCATAAGTAGAAAGCTGAAAATGGATCCTTTCCTTACTCCTTGTACCAAAATTAATTCAAGATGTATTAGACACTTAAATGTTAGACCTAATACCATAAAGACCCTAGAAGAAAACCTAGGTAGTACCATTCACGACATAGGCATGGGCAAGGGTTTCACGTCTAAAACACCAGAAGAAAGGTATATTTCTGTGAGTGGAATGCACATGTCACAAACCAGCTTCTCAGAAAGCTTCTCTCCAGTTTCTATATGAAGACGTTTCCTTTCTCACCGTAACCTCAAAGCCCTCCAGAGCCTCCAGAGTATCCCCTCGCAGAGTAAGCAAAAACAGAGTTATGATGCAGCTCAATGAAAAGAGAAGCTTAACTGTGTGAGCCGAATTCACGTGACGAAGAGCACGTTCACAGAAAGCTTCCTTCTGGTTCTCTCTGAGGTTATTTCTTTTTCAGGATATTCTAAAGAGCATTTCCAAATGTCCTTTCTCAGATTCCACAACACAGTGATTTAAAATTTCTCAATCCAAAGATTGATTTAAAGCTATGAGATGAATAGAAACATCACAAAAGAGTTGCGCAGAAAACTTCTCTCCGATTTTTGATGGAAGACATTTCCTTGCCTCACACAGGCCTCCAGTCACCACTTACTATCCCTTCGCAGAACCCTCAAAGAACGACTTTCAAACTGGGAGATGTAGAGTAAGCTTTAACACTGTGAAAAGTATGGACCTGCCAGAGAACAGTTTTTTCGAGTGCTTCTCTGTTTTTTATTGGACGACATTTCACTTTTTGCCATAGTCTTCAATGTGCTCTGAATATCACTCTTTTGGTTTTACAGCAACAGTGTTCAAACTGTGCCTTATGAGAAGAAAGTTATAACTGCCTGAGTGGAAAGCACACATCACCAAGCAGTTTCTCAGAAAGCTTCTCTCCAGTTTTTATCTGACTATATTTCCCTTTTCACCATGGGCCCGAATGGCATCCCAAATATCCTTTCACGGATCCATGCACAAGGGAGTTTCCAAGCTGTGTAATGTAAAGAAAGCTTCATCTATGTGAGATGAATAAACATAGCAAAAAGCAGATTCACAGAAAGCTTCTCTCCAGTTTTTATCTGAAGATATTTCCTTTTTCACCAGAGTCCAGAATGTGCTCCCGAAGGTCCCTTCGTGGATCCGTCCATGACAGTTTCCAAGCTGGGTACTATAAAGAAAGCTTTATCTCTGTGAGATGATTACACATGTCACAGAGTAGTTTCCTAGAAAGCTTCTTTCTGGTTTTTGTCTGACCCTATTTCCCTTTTCACCATCAGCATCAACATGCTCTCGAATATCACCTGGTACCTGTTTCTCCAAAAGGTTTCCCCGACCCTGTATGAGAAGCGAGGTATAACACTGTGACTGGAATGCACACGCTACAAAGCAGTTCCACGGAAAGCTTCTCTCCAGTTTCAGTCTGAAAATATTTCCCTTTTCACCGTTACCCTCAAAGTGCTCCCGAATATCCCATCACACGCTAAACATACACTTGGCTAGAAAACTGTTCAACGAAAAGAGAAGCTTATCAGAGTGAGATAATTAAGACGACACAGAGCAGTTTCACAGAGAGCTTCCTTCTGGATTTTACTTGAGGATATTTCTTTCTCCATATTCTAAGAATCGTTCCCAAATGTCCTTCCTCAGATTCCACAAAAACAGTGATTTCAAGTTCCTCAATCCAAAAATGGTTTAACTCTATGAGTCGAATATACACATCGCAAAACCGTTGCTCAGAACTTTTCTCTGCAGGTTTCATCGGAAGCCATTTCCTCGCTCACTACAAGCCTCTGGGCATCACTAAATATCCCTTCCCAGATTCTTCAAAGACAGAGTTTCGAAACTGAGCAACATAGAGTACATGTTAACTCTCTGAAGTGAATGCACATATCAGAGAGCAGATTCTTGGAACGCTTCTTACTCGATTTTATTTCAGTATATTTCACTATTCGCCATAGCCCTCAAAGCGTTCCGAAATATCACTTTTTCGGTTTCACAGGAACAGTTTTCAAACACTGCCTTGTGAGAAAAGAGGTAAAACCCCCTGAGTGGAATGAATACATCACAAAGTAGTTTCTGAGAAAGCTTCTATCCAGTTTTTATCTGAAGATATCTCCTCTTTCACCATAGGTCTGAATGTGCTCCCGAATGACCCCTTGCAGATCTGTGCATGACGGAGTTTCCAAACTGTTTAATATAATTAAAGTTTTAACTATGCAAGATGAATAAATATGTCTAACACAAAGCAGTTTCACAGAAATCTACTTTCCAGTTTTTGTCTGAGGATATTTCCTTTTTCACCATAGTCATCGCTATACTCCCAAATATCTCTTGGTAGATTTTCCTCCAAAAGGGATTCCGGAATCTTCTAGGAGAAGAAAGGTATATTTCTGTGAGTGGAATGCACACGTCACAAAGCAGCTGCTAAGAAAGCTTCCCTACAGTTTCTCTCTGAAGACGTTTCCTCTCTCAACATAAACCTCAAAGTCCTTCAGAATATCCCTTCCCAGACTAAACAAAAGCAGGACTATGATACAACTCAATGAAAAGAGAAGCTTAAATGCATGAGCGAAATTCACGTGACACAGGCAGTTTCACACAAAGATTCCTTCTGGTTTCTCTCTGAGGTTATTTCTTTTTCAGGATATTCTAAAGAGCATTTCCAAATGTCCTTTCTCAGGATCCACAGAAACAGTGACTTCAAACTGCTCAATCCAAACAATGATTTAACTCTATGAGATGAATACAAACATCACAAAAATGTTGCGCAGAAAGCTTCTCTCCGATTTTTGATTGAAGACATTTCCTTGCCTCACATAGGCCTCCGTTCGCCACTTATTATCCCTTTGCAGAACTCTCAAAGACTGACTTTCAAACTGGGAAATGCAGCGTAAGCTTGAACCCTGTGAAAAGAATGGGCATGTCAGAGAGCAGTTTCTTCCAGTCCTTCTTCTGTCTTTTATTGGACAGCATTTCACTTTTTGCTATAGTATTCAATGTGCTCCGAATATCACTCTTTTGGTTTTACAGGAACAGTGTTCAAACTGTGTCTTATGAGAAGAAAGTTATAACTCCCTGAGTGGAATGCGCACGTCATCAAGCGGTTTCTCAGAAAGCTTTTCTCCAGTATTTATCTGACTATATTTCCTATTTCACCATAGGCATGAATGTCATCCCAAATATCCCTTGGAGGATCCATCCACGAGGGAGTTTCCAACCTGTGTAATGTAAAGAAAGCTTCATCTATGTGAGATGAATAAACATAGCAAAAAGCAGATTCACAGAAAGCTTCTTTCCAGTTTTTATCTGAACATATTTCTCTTCTCACCATAGTCCCGAATGTGCTCCCAAAGGTCCCTTCGTGGATCCGTCAATGACAGTTTCCAAGCTGTGTAATGTAAACAAAGTTTTATATATATGAGATGATTACACATATCACAGAGTAGTTTCCTAGAAAGCTTCTTTCCAATTTCTGTCTGAGGCTATTTCCCTTTTCACCATCGGCATCAACATGCTTCTGAATATCACATGGTACCTGTTTCTCCAAAAGGGTTCCACGACGCTGTATGAGAAGAGAGGTATAACACGGTGATTGGAATGCACACGTCACAAAGCAGTTCCTCGGAAAGCTTCCCTCCAGTTTCTGTCTGATCATATTTCCTTTTTCACCATTAGCCTCAAAGTGCTCCCGAATATCCCAGCACATGCTAAACATACACAGGGCTGGAAAACTGCTCAATGAAAAGAAGGCTTATCTGAGTGAGAGGAATTAAGACAACACAGAGCAGTTTCACAAAAAGCTTCCTTCTGGATTTTACCTGAGGATATTTCTTTCTCCATATTCTAAGGTTCGTTCCCAAATGTCCTTCCTCAGATTCCACAAAAACAGTCATTTGAAGCTGCTCAATCCAAAGAATGGTTTAACACTATGAGACGAATACACACATCGCAAAGCAGTTGCTCAGAACTGTTCTCTGCAGGTTTCCTCGGAAGGCGTTTCCTTGCTCACCACAAGCCCCCGGGCGTCACTAAATATACCTTCACAGATTCTTCAAAGACAAAGTTTTGAAGCTGGGCAACTTAGAGTAAGCATTAACTCTGTGAAGCGAATGCACATATAAGAGAGCAAATTCTTGGAACGCTTCTTCCTCGATTTTATTTCAGTATACTTCACTATTCGCCATAGTCTCAATGTGTTATGAAATATCACTTTTTCACTTTCACAGGTACAGTGTTCAAACACTGCCTTGTGAGAAAAGAGGTATACCTCCCTGAGTGGAATGCATATATCACAAAGTAGTTTCTGAGAAAGCTTCTATCCAGTTTTTATCTGTAGATATCTCCTCTTTCACCATGGGCCTGAATGTGCTCTCAAATGTCCCTTTGCAGATCTGTGCATGACGGAGTTTCCAAACTGCGTAATATATGTAAAGTTTTAACTATGTGAGATGAATAAATATATCTAAAACAAGGCAGTTTCACAGAAATTTTCTTTCCAGTTTTTGTCTGAGGATATTTCCTTTTTCACCATAGTCATCGCTATACTCCCGAATATCTCTTGGTAGCTTTTCCCCCGAAAGAAATTCCAAAATCCTCTAGGAGAAGAAAGGTATATTTCTGTAGTTGGAATGCACACGTCACAAAGCAGCTCCTCAGAAGTCTTCTCTCCAGTTTCCATCTGAAGACGTTTCCTTTATCACCCTAATCCTCAAAGCCCTCCAGAATATCTCTTCCAGACAAAGAAAAAGAGTGTCATGATACAGCTCAATGAAAAGAGAAGCTACACTGTGTAGGGAATTCACGTGACACAAAGCAGTTCCACAGAAAGCTTCCTTCTGGTTTCTCTCTGAGGTTATTTCTTTTTCAGGATATTCTATAGAGCGTTTCCAAATGTCCTTTCTCAGATTCCACAGAGGCAGTGATTTCAAACTGGTCAATCCAAAGAATGATTTAACTCTATGAGATGACTACAACCATCACAAAAGAGTTGCGCAGAAAGCTCCTCTCTGATTTTCGCTGGAAGACATTTTTTTGCCTCACAAAGGCCTCCAGTTGCCACTTACTATCCCTTCGCAGAGACCTCTCAGACCGACTTTAAAACTGGGAAATGTAGAGTAAGTTTTAACCCTGTGAAAAGAATGGACACGTCAGAGAGCAGTTTCTTCTAGTGCTTCTTTCTGTTTTTTATTTGACGACATTTCACTTCTTGCCGTAGTCTTCAATGTGCTCTGAATGTCACTCGTTTGGTTTTACAGTAACAGTGTTCAAACTGTGCATTATGAGAAGAATGTTATAACTCCCTGAGTGGAATGCACACATCACCAAGCAGTTTATCAGAAAGCTTCTCTCCAGTTTTTATCTCACTATATTTCCTATTTCAACTTAGGCCCAAAGGTGATCCCAAGTATACCCCACGGATCCATCCACGAGGGAGTTTCCAAGCTACGTAAAGTAAAGAAAGCTTCATGTATGTGAGATGAATAAACATAGCAAAAGCAGATTCACAGAAAGCTTCTTTCCAGTTTTTATCTGAACATATTTCCCTTCTCACCATAGTCCAGTATGGGCTCCCGAAGGTCCCTTCGTGGATCCATCAATGACAGTTTACAAGCTGCATAATGTAAAAAAGGCTTTATATATGTGACATGACTACACATACCACAGTGTTGTTTCCTAGAAAGTTTCTTTCCAGTTTTTGTTTGAGGCTATTTCCCTTTTCACCATCGGCATCAACATGCTCCTGAATATCACTTGTTACCTGTTTCTCCAAAAGGGTTTCCCCAGCACTGTGTGAGAAGAGAGGTATAACACTGTGACTGGAATGCACCTGTCACAAAGCAGTTTCTCAGAAAGCTTCTCTCCAGTTTTGGTCTGAACATATTTCGCTTTTCACCGTTAACCTCAATGTGCTCCCAGCTCTCCCATCACATGCTAAGCATACACAGGGCTAGAAAACTGCTCAATGAAAAGAGAGGCTTATCTGAGTGAGAGGAATTAAGATGACACAGAGCAGTTTCACAGAAAGCTTCCTTCTGGATTTTACCTGAGGATATTTCTTTCTCCATATTCTAAGGATCGTTCCCAAATATCCTTCCTCAGATGCCACAAAACCAGTTATTTCACACTGCTCAATCGAAAGAATGGTTTAACTCTAGGAGACGAATACACACATCACAAAGCAGTTGCTCAGAACGTTTCTCTGCAGGTTTCATCGAAAGACGTTTCATTGCTCAGCACAAGCCTCCAGGCATCACTAAATATCCCTTCACAGATTCTTGAAAGACAGAGTTTTGAAACTGGGCAACATAGAGTAAGCATTCACTCTGTGAAGCGAATGCACATAACAGAGAGCAGATTCGTGGAATGCTTCTTCATCGATTTTATTTCAGTATATTTCACTATCCACCATAGTGCTCAATGCGTTCCAAAATATCACTTTTTCGGTTTCACAGGAAGAGTGTTCAAACACTGCCTTGTGGGAAAAGAGGTGTAACTCCCTGAGTGGAATGCATACATCATAAAATAGTTTTTCAAAAAGCTTCTCTCCAGTTTTTATCTGAAGATATCTCCTCTTTCACCGTAGGCCTGAATGTGCTCCTGAACATCCCTTCGTGGATCTGTGCATGATGGAGTTTCCAAACTGCGTATTATAATTAAAGTTTTAACTATGTGAGATGAATAAATATATCTAACACAAAGCTGTTTCACATAAATCTTCTTACAGTTTTTGTCTGATGATATTTCCTTTTTCACCATAGCCTTCCCTATACTCCTGAATATCTGCTTTGTAACCTTTTTTCCAAAAGGAATTCCGGAATCCTCTAAGAGAAGGAATGTATATTTCTGTGAGTGAAATGCACATGTCACAAAGCAGCTCCTCAGAAAGCCTCTCTCAAGTTACTATCTGAAGAGATTTCCTTTCTCATCATAAGCCTCAAAACCCTCCAGAATATCCCTTCTCAGACAAAACAAAAACAGTGTTATCATACAGCTCAATGAAAAGGGAAGCTTAACTGTGTGAGCAAAATTCACGTGACACAGAGCAGTTTCACAGAAAGCTTCCTTCTGGTTTCTCTCTGAGGTTATTTCTTTTTCTGGATATTCTAAAGAACGTTTCCAAATATCCTTTCTCAGATTCCACAGAAACAGTGATTTCAAAGTGCTCAATCCAAAGAATGATTTAACTCTATGAGATAAATACAAACATCACAAAAGAGTTGCGCAGAAAACTACTCTCCGATTTTTGATTTAAGACATTTCCTTGTCTCACACAGGCCTCTGGTTTCCACTTACAATCCCTTCTCAGAAACCTCAAAGACTGACTTTCAAATTGGGAAATGAAAAGTAAGCTTTAACCCTGTGAAAAGAATGGACATGTCAGAGAGCAGTTTCTTCGAGTGCTTCTTTCTGTTTCATATTGGACGGCATTTCACTTCTTGCCATAGACTCCAATGTGCTCCGAATATCACTCTTTTGGATTTACAGGAACAGTGTTCAAACTGTGCCTTATGAGAAGAAAGTTATAACTCCCTGAGTGGAATGCACACATCACCAAGCAGTTTCTGGGAATCCTCTCCAGTTTTAATCTGACTATATTTCCTCTTTCACCATAGGCCTGAATGTGATCCCAAATATCCCTTCGTGGATCCATCCATGGGGGAGTTTCCAAGCTGCGTAATGTAAAGAATGCTTCATCTCTGTGAGATGAATAAACATAGCAAAAAGCAGATTCACAGAAAGCTTCTTTTCACTTTTTATCTGAAGGTATTTCCTTTTTCACCATAGTCCTGAATGTGCTCCTGAAGGTCCCTTTGTGGATCCACCAATGACAGTTCCCAAGCTGCATAATACAAAGAATGCTTTATCTATCTGAGATGATTACACATATCACTGAGTAGTTTCCTAGAAAGCTTCTTTCCAATGTTTTTCTGAGGCTATTTCCCCTTTCACCATCAGCATAAACATGCTCCCGAATATCACTTGGGACCTGTTGCTCCAAAACAATTTGGCCAACGCTGTATGAGATGAAAGTTATAACAGTGTGAGTGGAATGCACATTTCACAAAGCAGTCTCTCAGAAAGCTTCTCTCCAGTTTTTATCTGACTATATTTGCTATTTCACCATAGGCCTCAATGTGATCCCAAATATCCCTTCGTGAATCCACCCACGAGGGACTTTCCAAGTTGTGTAATGTAAAGAATGCTTCATGTATGTGAGATGAATAAACATAGCAAAAAGCAGATTCACAGAAAGCTTCTCTCCAGTTTTTATCTGAAGATATTTCCTTTTTCACCAGAGTCCAGAATGTGCTCCCTAAGGTCCCTTCGTGGATCCGTCCATGACAGTTTCTAAGCTGTGTAATATAAAGAAAGCTTTATCTATGTGAGATAATTACACATATCACAGAGTAGTTTCTTAGAAAGCTTCTTTCCAGTTTTTCTCTGAGGCTATTTTGCTTTTCACCATTGGCATCAACATGCTTCCGAATTCACTTGGTACCTGTTTCTCCAAAAGGGTTTCCCCGACGATGTATGAGAAGAGAGGTATAACACTGTGGCTGGAAAGCACATGTCACAAAGCAGTTCCTCGAAAGCTTCCCTCCATATTCGGTCTGATCATATTTCCTTTTTCACCGCAAGCCTCAAAGTGCTCCCGAATATCCCATCACACGCTAAACATACACAGGTCTAGAAAACTGCTCAATGAAAAGGGAGGCTTAACTGAGCGAGAAGAATTAAGATGACACAAAGCAGTTTCACAGAAAGATTCCTACTTGATTCTTCCTGAGGATATTTCTTTCTCCATAATATAAGGATCGTTCCCAAATGTCCTTCCTTAGATCCCACAAAAACAGTGATTTCAGACTGCTCAATCCACAGAATGCTTTAACTCTAAGAGACGAATACACACATCGCAAAGCAGTTGCTCAGAACGTTTCTCTGCTAGTTTCATCAGAAGACGCTTTCTTGCTAACCACAAGCCTCTGGGACTCAATAAGTATCCCTTCACAGATTCTTCAAAGACAGAGTTTTGAACCTGGGCAACACAGAGTAAAAATTAACTCTGTGCAATGAATGCACATATGAGGGAGCAGATTCTTTCAACATTTCTTCCTCGATTTTATTGCAGTATATTTCACTATTCGCCATATTCCTCAATGTGTTCCGAAATATCACTTTTTCGGTTTCACTGGAAAGCTGTTCAAACGCTGCCTTGTGAGAAAACAGGTATAACTCCCTGAGTGGAATGCATCCATCACAAACAAATTTCTCAGAAAGCTTCTACCCACTTTTTATCTGAAGATATCTCCTCTTTCACCGTAGGCCTGAATCTGCTCCCGAATGTCCCTTCATGGATCCTGGCATGACGGAGTTTCCACACTGCGTAATATAAGAAAAGTTTTAACTATCCGAGATTAATAAATATATCTAACACTAAGCAGCTTCTCAGAAATCTTCTTTTCACTTTTTGTCTGAGGATGTTTCCATTTCACCATAGCCCTCCCTATACTTCCTAATATCCCTTGGTAGCTCTTTCTCCAAAAGGGATTCCGGAATCCTATAGTAGAAGAAAGGTATATATCTGTGAGTGGAATGCACACGTCACAAAGGAGCTCCTCAGAAAACTTCTCTCCAGTTTCTATCTGAAAATGTTTCCTTTCTCACCATAAGCCTCAAAGCACTCCTGAATGTTCCTTCTCAGACTAAACAAAAACAGTGTTATGATATAGCTCAATGAAAAGAGAAGCTTAAGTGTGTGAGCGGAATTCACTTGACCCAGAGCAGTTTAACAGAAAGCTTCCTTCTGATTTCTTTCTGAGGTTATTTCTTTTTCAGGATATTCTAAGGAGCATTTCCAAATGTCCTTTCTCAGAGTCCACAGAAACAGTGACTTCAAACTGCTCAGTCAAAGAATGATTTAACTCTATGAGATGAATATAAGCATCACAAAAGAGTTGTGCAGAAAGATTCTCTCCAATTTTCGATGGAAGACATTTCCTGGCTCGACACAGGCCCCTGGTTGTCATGTACTATCCGTTCGCAGAAATCTCAAAGACTGACTTTCAAACCGGGAAATGTAGAGAAAGCTTTAACCCTGTCAAAAGAATGGACATGACAGAGAGCAGTTTCTTCGAGTGCTTTTTTCTGTTTCTTTTGGACGACAATTCATTTTTTGCCATAGTCTTCAATGTGCTCCGAATATCACTCTTTTGGTTTTACAAAAACAGTGTTCAAACTGTGCCATATGAAAAGAAAGTTATAACTCCCTGAGTGGAATGCACACATCACCAAGCCGTTTCTCAGAATGCTGCTTTCCAGTTTTTATATGACAATATTTCCTCTTTCACTATAGGCACAAATGTGATCCCAAATATCCCTTCGGGAATCCATCCACGAGGGAATTTCCAAGCTGCATAATGTAAGGTAAGCTTCATCTATGTGATAAACATAGCAAACAGCAGATTCGCAGAAAGCTTCTTTCCAGTTTTTATCTGAAGATATTTCCTTTTTCACCATAGTCCTGTATGTGCTCCCGAAGGTCGCTTCTTGGATCCGTCCATGACAGTTTCCAAGCTGCGTGATGTAAAGAAAGATTTATCTATGTGAGCTGATTACACATATCACAGAGTAGTTTCCTAGAAAGCTTCTTTCCACTTTTTGTCTGATGCTATTTCCCTTTTCAGCATCGGCATCAACATGCTCCCGAATATCACTTGGTACCTGTTTATCCAAATGTGTTTCCCCGACGCTGTATGAGAAGAGAGGTATAATACTGTGAATGGAATGCACACGTCACAAAGCCATTAATCGGAAAGCTTCTCTCCAGTTTCGGTCTGAACATATTTCCTTTTTCACCATAAGCATCAAAGTCCTCCCGAATATCCCATCACACACTAAACATACACAGGGTTAGAAAACTGCTCAATGAAAAGAGAGGCTTAAGTGAGTGAGAGAATTTAAAACAACATAGAGTAGTTTCACAGAAAGCTTCCTTCTGGATTTTACCTGAGGATATTTCTTTCCCCATATTCTAAGGATCGTTCCCAAATGTCCTTCCTCAGATTCCTCTAAAGCAGTGGTTTCAAGCTGCTCAATCCAAAGAATGGTCTACCTCTATGAGACGAATACACACATCACAAAGCAATGGCTCAGAACGTTTCTCCAGGTTTCATCGGAAGGTGTTTCCTCACTCACCACAAGCCTCCAGGCGTCACTAAATATCCCTTCACAGATTCTTCAAAGACAGAGTTTTGAAACTGGGCAAAATGCAGTAAGCATTAACTCTGTGAAGTGAATGCACATATCAGAGAGGAGATTCTTGGAACGCTTCTTCCTCGATTTTATTTCAGTATATTTCACTATTCGCCATAGTCCTCAATGCGTTCCAAAATATCACTTTTTCGCTTCACAGGAACAGTGTTCAAACACTGCCTTGTGAGAAAAGAGGTATAACTCCCTGAGTGGAATGCATACATCACAAAGTAGTTTCTCAGAAAGCTTCTATCCAGTTTTTATGTGAAGATATCTCCTCTTTCACCATAGGCCTGAAGGTGCTCCCGAATGTCCCTTCGCGGATCTGTGCATGATGGAGTTTCCAAATTGCGTAATATAATTAACGTTTTAACTATGAGAGACGAATAAACATATCTAACACAAAGCAGTTTCACAGAAATCTTCTTTTCAGTTTTTGTCGGAGGATATTTCCTTTTTCACCATAGTCTTTGCTATACTCCCGAATATCTCTTGGTAGCTTTTTCTCCAAAAGGGATTCCGGAATCCTCAAGGAGAAGAAAGGTATATTTCTGTGAGTGGAATACACACGTCACAAAGCAGCTGCTCAGAAATATTCTCTCCAGTTTTTATCTGGAGACGTTTCCTTTCTCACTGTAAGCCTCAAAGCCCTCCAGAATATCCCTTCGCACACTAAACAAACCCAGTGTTATGATACAGGTCAATGAAAAGAGAAGCTTAACTGTGTGAGCGGAGTTCACGTGACACAGAGCAGTTTCACAGAAAACTTCCTTCTGGTTCCTCTCCGAGGTTATTTCTTTTTCAGGATGTTCTAAAGAGCATTTCCAAATGTCCTTTCTCAGATTCCACAGAAACAGTGATTTCAAACTGCTCAATGCAAAGAATGATTTAACTCTATGAGATGAATACAGACATCACAAAAGAGTTTTGCTGAAAGCTTCTCTCCGATTTTCGATGGAAGACATTTCCTTGCCTCACACAGGCCTCCTGTCTCCACTTACTATCCCTTCACAGAACCCTCAAAGACTGACTTTCAAACTGGGAAATGTAGAGGAAGCTTTAACCCTGTGAAAAGAATGGACATGTCAGAGAGCAGTTTCTTCGAGCGCTTCTTTCTGTTTTCCATTGGATGACATTTCACTTTTTGCCATCGTCTTCAACGTGCTCCGAATATCAGTCTTTCGGTTTTACAGGAACAGTGTTGAAACTGTGCCTTATGAGAAGAAAGTTATAACTCCTGTGAGGAATGCACATGACACCAAGCAGTTTCTCAGAAAGCTTCTCTCCAGTTTTTATCTGACTATATTTCCTATTTCACCATAGGCCCGAATGTGATCCCAAATATCCCTTCGCGGATCCATCCAGGAGGGAGTTTCCAAGCTGCATAATGTAAAGAAAGCTTCATCTCTGTGAGATGAGTAAACATAGCAAAAAGCAGATTCACAGAAAGCTTCTTTCCACTTTTTATCTGAAGATATTTCCTCCTTCACCATAGTCCTGAATGTGGTCCTGGAAGTCCCTTCGTGGATCCGTCCATGACAGTTTCTAAGCTGCGTAATATAAAGAAAGCTTTATCTATCTGAAATGATTACACATATCACTGAGTAGTTTCCTAGAAAGCTTCTTTCCAGTTTTTGTCTGAGGCTATTTCCCTTTTCACCATCAGCATCAATATGCTCCTGAGTATCACTTGGGACCGGTTGCTCCCAAACGATTTCCCCACACTGTATGAGACAAGAGGTATAACACTGTGATTGGAATGCACACATCACAAAGCAGTTTCTCAGAAACCTTCTCTCCAGTTTTTATCTGAAGTCGTTTCCTTTCTGACTGTAAGCCTCAAAGCCTTCCAGAATATCCCTTCGCAGAATAAACAAAACCAGTGTTATGATACAGCTCAATGAAAAGAGAAGCTTAACTGTGTGAGCGGAATTCTCACTACACAGAGCACTATCACGGAAAGCTTCCTTCTGGTTTCCCTCTGAGGTTATTTCTTTTTCAGCATATTCTAAAGAGTGTTTCCAAATGAGCCATCTCTATACTCCCGAATGTCTCTTGGTAGCTTTTTCTCCAAAAGAAATTCCGGAATCAGTAAACAATTTCTCAGAAAGCTTCTTTCTAGCTTTTATCTGAGTATATTTCCTTTGCCCTGTACTCTTCAAAGGGATCCGAAATATCAGTTCTCAGATTCCACAAAAACAGGGCTAGCCAACGGCTCCACGAAATACAGGAGTAACTCAGTCAGTTGAATTCACACATCACAGAGCAGTTTCTCATAAAGCTTCTCTCTTGTTTGACGTGACGTTTTTTGTGGTCTCGGTTCTCCACCGAGTGTCTTATTGCAGTTTCTGTGAAAACACTCTTAGCAAGCTCCTGAATGAAAACAATCATCTCACACTGTGAGCTGAACTCACCCACAACAAAGAAGTTTCTTAGAATGCTTCTCTGCAGATTTGTCTGAAGATATTTCATTATTCACCATGGGATTCAACGATATCCAAGACATCACTTCTGAGCTTCCACAAAGTCACTGCTAGCAGACTCTTCCATGATAGAGTGGTGTAACATTTTGAAATGAATTCACATATCACAAAGCGGTTTCTCAGAAAGCTTCATTCTGGTTTTTCTCAAGGTTATTTCCTTTTTCACCATAGACCTCAATGAGGTCCCAATATGAATTGCAGAATCCATTAAAACAGTTTTAGCACACTGCTAGAAGAAGGGAAAGGTCAATCTCTGTATGAGGATGTTACACATCAGAAAGCAATTTCTCAGAAAGCTTCTTTCTAATTTTTATCTGAGGATATTTCTATTTTCACAATGGGCCTCAATACGCTCTCAAGTATCACTTTGCAGATTCCACGACAATGGTGTTAGCAAGCTGCTTCGTGAAGACAAAGTTGTAACTCGCTGAGATGAATGCCCATATCAAAAAGAAATATCTCACAAAGCTTCTTTCACGTTTTTAATTTAGGATATTTTCTGTAACAGTGTAGGCCTCAGTGCGATCCAAAGAAGCTCTTCTCACGTTCCTCAAAGACAGTGTTAATTGACTGTTCCATGAGACGTAACTGTAACTCTGTGAGATGAATTCACACATCACAAAGAAGTTTCTCAGAAAGCTACTTTCCAGTTTTTATTTGAGGATATTTCCTATGTCACCGTCAGCTTCATTGCACAAAGAAATATCCCAATGCAGATTTCAAGACAAGAGCATTAACAAACGGATCAATGAAAAGGAAAGTGTAACTCTATGAGTTGCATCCACAATCACAATGCAGTTTTTCAGAACGCTTCTTTCCAGTTTTTATTTGAGGATGTTTCCTTTTTCACCATAACCCTCAATGAGCTCCCAAATATCACTTGGCAGAATCCATGACAACAGTGTTAGGAGACTGCTACAAGAAGGAAAAAGTGAATCTCTGTGTCATGAATTCACACATCAGAAAACAACATCTGAGAAAGCTTCTTTCTAGTTATTATCTGAGGATATTTCCGTTTCCACCATAGGCCTCAAAGCGCTCACAAATATCACTTTGCAGATGCCACGAACACACTGGTAGCAATCTGCTTCATGAGGACTAAGTGTTTTCTCTGTGAGATGAATTCACATATCACAAAGAAGATTGTCACAAAGCTTCTTTCATGTTTTTTTTTTAATTATACTTTAAGTTCTAGGGTACATGTGCATAATGTGCAGGTTTGTTACATATGTATACTTGTGCCATGTTGGTGTGCTGCACCCATCAATTCGTCAGCACCCATCAATTCGTCATTTATATCAGGTATAATTCCGAATGCAATCCCTCTCCCCACCCCCTCCCCATGATAGGCCCCGGTGTGTGATGTTACCCTTCCCGAGTCCAAGTGATCTCATTGTTCAGTTCCCACCTATGAGTGAGAACATGCGGTGTTTGGTTTTCTCTTCTTGTGATAGTTTGCTAAGAATGATGGTTTCCAGTTGCATCCATGTCCCTACAAAGGACGCAAACTCATCCTTTTTAATGGCTGCATAATATTCCATGGTGTATATGTGCCACATTTTCCTAATCCAGTCTGTCACAGATGGACATATGGGTTGATTCCAAGTCTTTGCTATTGTGAATAGTGCCGCAATAAACATACGTGTGCATATGTCTTTATAGCAGCATGATTTATAATCCTTTGGGTATATACCCAGTAGTGGGATGGCTGGGTCATATGGTACATCTAGTTCTAGATCCTTGAGGAATCACCATACTGTTTTCTATAATGGTTGAACTAGTTTACAATACCACCAACAGTGTAAAAGTATTCGTATACTACAAGGTTACAGTAAACAAAACAGCCTGGTACTGGTACCAAAACAGAGATATAGACCAATGGAACAGAACAGAGTCCTCAGAAATAATACCACACATCTACAGCCATCTCATCTTTGGCAAACCTGAGAGAAACAAGAAATGGGGAAAGGATTCCCTATTTAATAAATGGTGCTGGGAAAATTGGCTAGCCATAGGTAGAAAGCTGAAACGGGATCCTTTCCTTACTCCTTATACGAAAATTAATTCAAGATGGATTAGAGACTTAAATGTTAGACCTAATACCATAAAAACCCTAGAAGAAAATCTAGGTAGTACCATTCAGGACATAGGCATGGGCAAGGACTTCATGTCTAAAACACCAAAAGCAATGGCAGCAAAAGCCAAAATTGACAAATGGGATCTAATTAAACTAAAGTGATTCTGCACAGCAAAAGAAACTACCATTGGAGTGAACTGGCAACCTACAGAATGGGAGAAAATTTTTGCAATCTACTCATCTGACAAAGGGCTAATATCCAGAATCTAGAAAGAACTCAAACAAATTTACAAGAAAAAAACAAACAACCCCATCAAAAAGTGGGCAAAGGATATGAACAGACACTTCTCAAAAGAAGACATTCATATAGCCAACAGACACATGAAAAAATGCTCATCATCACTGGCCATGAGAGAAATGGAAATCAAAACCAAATGAGATACCATCTCACACCAGTTAGAATGTCAATCATTAAAAAGTCAGGAAACAACAGGTGCTGGAGAGGATGTGGAGAAATAGGAACACTCTCGTTTTTAATTGAGGATATTTCCTGTAACAGCGTAGGCCTCCATGCAATCATATGTACCCCTTCTCAGGTTCCTCAAAAAACTGTTAATCGACTGATCCATGAAAAGTAAGTGTAACACTGTGAGATAAATTAACACATCACAAAGAAATTTCTAACAAAGCTTCTTTCTAGTTTTTGTCTGGGGATATTTCCCTTGTCACCGTAAGCTTCATTGCGCTCAGAAGTATCCAAATGCAGATTTCAAAAAACGGTGTTAGCAAACTGACCTCTGAAGAGAAAAGTGTAACTCTGTGAGTTGCATTCCCACATCATAATGCAGTTTCTCAGAACACTTCTTTCCAGTTTTTATCTGAGGATATTTCCTTTTTCACAATAGCCCTCAATGACCTCCCAAATATCATTTGGCAGAATCCACGACAACAGTGTTAGCAAACTGCTACAAGAAGGGAAAAGTGAATCTCTGTGTTATGAATTCACACATCAGGAAAAAACTTCTGAGGAAGCTTCTTTCTAGTTATTATCTGAGGATATTTCCGTTTGCATCATCGTTCTCAATGTGCTCTCAAATATCACTTTGCAGATTCTACGAAAACACTGTTAGCAAACTGCTTCTTGAAGATTAAGTTGTTACTCTGTGAGATGAATTCACATATCACAACGACGTTTGTCACAAAGCTGCTTTCACGTTTTTAATGGTGGATATTTCCTGTAACACTGTAGGCCTCACTGCGATCCAAGGTAGCCCTTCTGAGGTTCCTCAAAGACAGTGTTAATCCACTGATCCATGAAATGGAAGAGTAATTCTGTGAGATGAATTCACACATCACAAAAAAGTTTCAAAGAAAGATTCTTTCTAGTTTTTGTCTGGGGATAGTTCCCTTGTCACCATAAGCCTCATTGCGCTCAGAAGTATCCAATTGCAGATTTCAAGAAAACTGTGTTAGCAAACTGATCTCTGAAAACTGTAACTATATGAGTTGTATTCACACATCATAAGGCAGTTTCTCAGAATGCTTCTTTCCAGTTTTGATCTGAGGATATTTCCTTTTTCACCATAGCCCACAATGAGCTCCAAAATATCATTTTGCAGATTCCACGACAACAGTGTTGGCAAACTGCTACAAGAAGGGAAAAGTGAATCTCTGTGTTATGAATTCACAGATCAGGAAAAAACTTTGTGATGAATTCACACATCACAAAGCAATTTCTCAGAAAGCTTCTTTCTAGTTTTTATATGAGGATATTTCCGTTTTCACCATGTGCCTCAATGAGCTCCCAAATATCACTTTGCAGATTCAACGACAACAGTGTTAGCAAACTACTTCGTGTAGACAAAGTTGTAACTGGGTGAGATGAATTCACATATCACAAAGAAGTTTCACAGAAAGCTACTTTCTAGTTTTTATTTGAGGATATTTCCTTTGTCTCCGTCAGCTTCATTGCGCTAAGAAATATCCAAATGCAGATTTCAAGAAAAGGGTGTTAGCAAACTGATCAATGAAAAGGAAAGTGTAACCCTGTGAGTTGTATTCACAGGTCACAATGCAGTTTCTCAGAACGTTTCCTTCCAGTTTTTATCTGAGGATAATTCCTTTCTTACCATAACCCTCACTGGTGTCCCAAATATCGCTTTTCAAATTCCACGAGGATAGTGTTTGCAAACGGCCTCATGAGGAGAAAGGTGTAACTCTGTGAGATGAATTCACAGATCACATTGAAGTTTCTCAGAAAGCTTCTTTCTCATTTTTAACGGAGGATATTTCCTTCAGCCCTAAAGTCTTCAAAGGGGTCCGAAATATCAGTTCTCAGATTCCACAAAAACAGGGCTAGCCAATGGCTCCACAGAACAGAGGAGTAACTCAGTGAGGTGAATTCACTCATTACAGAGCAGCTTCTCAGAAAGCTTCTTTCTTGTTTGAGCTGAGGTTATTTGTTGTCTCAGAGTGCCACCGTGTGTCTTATTGCATTTTCTGCGAAAACACTGTTAGCAAGTTTCTGAATGAAAACAATCATCTAACACTGTGAGCTGAATTCACCCACATCAAAGAGGTTTCTGAGAAGTCTTCTCTGCAGATTTGTTTGAAGCTATTTCATTATTCACCATGGGATTCAACGGTATTCAAGACATCACTTCTGAGCTTCCACAAAGTCAGTGCTAGCAGACTCCTACATCAAAGAGTGGTGTAACACTTTGAAATGAATTCAAACATCACAAAGCAGTTTCTTAGAAAGCTTCATTCCGGTTATTCTCGGAGGATATTTCCTTTTTCACCATAGCCCTCAATGAGCTCCCAAATATCACTTTGCAGAATCCACGAAAACAGTTTTATCACACTGCTACAAGAAGGGAAAGGTGAATCTCTGTGCGATGAATTCACATATCAAAAGGCAATTTCTCAGAAAGATTCTTTCCACTCTTCACCTGAGGATATTTCCATTTTCACCATGGGCTTCAATACGCAGCCAAATATCACTATGCAGATTCCATGACAACAGTGTTAGCAAACTGCTTCATGAAGACAAAGTAGTAACTCGGTGAGATGAATTCACATGTCACAAAGAAGTTTCTCAGAAAGCTACTTTCTAGTTTTTATTTGAGGATATCTCCTTTGTCATCGTCAGCTTCATTGCGCTAAGAAATATTCCAATGCAGACTTCAAGAAAAGAGTCTAAGCAAACGGATCAATGAATAAGAAAGTGTAACTCTGTGAGTTGCACTCACATATCACAATGCAGTTTCTCAGAACGCTTCTTTCCATTTTTTATCTGAGGATATTTCCTTTTTCACAATAGCCCTCAATGACCTCCCAAATATCATTTGGCAGAATCCACGACAACAGTGTTAGCAAACTGCTACAAGAAGGGAAAAGTGAATCTCTGTGTTATGAATTCACACATCAGAAAAAAACTTCTGAGGAAGCTTCTTTCTAGTTATTATCTGAGGATATTTCCGTTTGCATCATCGTTCTCAATGTGCTCTCAAATATCACTATGCTGATTCCACGAAAACACTGTTAGCAAACTGCTTCCTGAAGATTAAGTTGTTACTCTGTGAGATGAATTCACATATCACAACGACGTTTGTCACAAAGCTGCTTTCACGTTTTTAATGGTGGATATTTCCTGTAACACCGTAGGCCTCACTGCGATCCAAGGTAGCCCTTCTGAGGTTCCTCAAAGACAGAGTTAATCCACTGATCCATGAAATGGAAGAGTAACTCTGTGAGATGAATTCACACATCACGAAAAAGTTTCAAAGAAAGCTTCTCTCTAGTTTTTGTCTGGGGATAGTTCCCTTGTCACCATAAGCCTCATTGCGCTCAGAAGTATCCAATTGCAGATTTCAAGAAACCTTTGTTAGCAAACTGATCTTTGAAGAGAAAACTTTAACTATGTGAATTGCATTCACACATCATAAGGCAGTTTCTCAGAACACTTCTTTTCAGTTTTTATCTGAGGATATTTCCTTTTTCATCATAGTCCTCACTGAAGTCCGAAATATCACTTTGCAGATTCCACGACAACAGTGTTAGCAAACTGCTACAAGAAGGGAAAGGTGAATCTTTTTGTGATGAATTCACACATCACAAAGCAATTTCTCAGAAAGCTTCTTATTAGTTTTTATCTGAGGATATTTCCGTTTTCACCATGTGCCTCAATGAGCTCCCAAATATCACTTTGCAGATTCCATGACAACAGTGTTAGCAAACTGCTTCGTGAAGACAAAGTTGTAAGTCGGTGAGATGAATTCACATATCACAAAGAAGTTTCACAGAAAGCTACTTTCTAGTTTTTATTTGAGGATATTTCCTTTGTCTACATCAGCTTCATTGTGCTAAGAAATATCCCAATGCGGATTTCAAGAAAAGAGTGTTAGCAAACGGATCAATGAAAAGGAAAGTGTAACTCTGTGAATTGCATTCACATGTCACAAGGCAGTTTCTCAGAACTCTTCTTTCCAGTTTTTATTTGAGAATATTTCCTTTTTCACAATAGGCCTCAATGACCTCCCAAATATCATTTGGCAGAATCCACGACAACAGTGTTAGCAAACTGCTGCAAGAAGGTAAAAGTGAATCTCTGTGTTATAAATTCAGCATCAGAAAGCAACTTCTGAGAAAGCTTCTTTCTAGTTATTATCTGAGGATATTTCTGTTTTCATCATAGGCCTCAATGCGCTCTCAACTATCACTTCGCAGATTCAACGAAAACACTGTTAGCAAACTGCTTCATGAAGATTAAGTTGTTACTCTGTGAGATGAACTCACGTATCACAATGACGTTTGTCACAAAGCTTCTTTCACGTTTTTATTGGAGGATATATGCTGTAACAGCATAGGCCTCACTGAGATCCAAGGTAGCGCTTCTCAGGTTCAACAAAGACAGTATTAATCGACTGATCCAGGAAATGGAAGTGTAACTCCGTGAGATGAATTCACACATCACAAAAAAGTTTCAAAGAAAGCTTCTTTCTAGTTTTTGTCTGGGGATATTTCCCTTGATACCATAAGCCTCATTGCGTTCAGAAGTTTCCAATTGCAGATTTCAAGAAAACTGTGTTAGCAAACTGATCTCTGAAGAGAAAACTGTAACTATGTGAGTTGCATTCACACATGATAATGCAGTTTCTCAGAACGCTTCTTTCCAGTTTCCATCTGAGGATATTTCCTTTTTCACCATAGCCCTCAATGAGCTCCCAAATATCACTTGGCAGAATCCATGACAACAGTGTTAGGAAACTGATACAAGAAGGGAAAAGTGAATCTCTGTGTTATGAATTCACACATCAGAAAGCAACTTCTGAGAAAGCTTCTTTCTAGTTATTATCTGAGGATACTTTCGTTTTCACCATAGGCTTAAATGCGCTCCCAAATATCTCTTTGCAGATTCTACAAAAACACTGTTAGCAAACTACTAAAAGAAGGGTAACGTGAATCACCTTGGGATGAGTCACTCATCACAAAGCAACTTCTCAGAAAGCTTCTTCCTTGTTTTTATCTGAGGATATTTCCGTTTTCACCATGGTCCTCAATGCGCTCCCAAATATCACTTTGCTGATCCCACAACAACAGTGTTAGCAAACTGCTTCGTGAAAACAAAGTTGTAACTCGGTGAGATGAATTCACATGTCACAAAGAAGTTCCTCAGAAAGCTACTTCCTAGTTTTTATCTGAGGATATTTCCTTTGTCACCGTCAGCTTCACTGCGCTAAGAAATATCCCAATGCAGATTTCAAGAAAAGAGTCTAAGCAAATGGATCAATGAAAAGGAAAGTGTAACTCTGTGAGTTGCATCCACATGTCACAAGGCAGTTTCTCAGAACGCTTCTTTCCACTTGTTATCTGAGGATATTTCCCTTTTTACCATATCCCTCAATGAACGCCCAAATATCACTTGGCAGAATCCATGATAACAGTGTTAGGAATCTGCTGCAAGAAGGGAAAAGTGAATTTCTGTGTTATGAATTCACACATCAGAAAGCAACTTCTGAGAAAGCTGCTTTCGAGTTATTATCTGAGGATATTTCCGTTTTCACCATAGGCATCAATGCGCTCCCAAATATCACTTTTCAGATTCCACGAAAACACTGTTAGCAAACTGCTACAAGAAGAGAAAGGTGAATGTCTTTGTGATGAATTCACAAATCACAAAGAAATTTCTCAGAAAGCTTCTTTCTAAATTTTATCTGAGGATATTTCCGTTTTCACCATGGGCCTCCATGCGCTCCCAAATATCACTTTGCAGATTCAACGACAACAGTGTTAGCAAACAGCTTCGTGAAGACAAATTTGTAACTCGGTGAGATGAATTCACATATCACAAAGAAGTTTCTCAGAAAGCGACTTTCTAGTTTTTATTTGAGGATATTTTCTTTGTCTCCATCAGCTTCATTTCACTAAGAAATATCCCAATGCAGATTTCAAGAAAACAGTGTTAGCAAACGGATCAATGAAAAGGAAAGTGTAACTCCGTGAGTTGTATTCACAAGTCACAATGCAGTTTTCTCAGAACCCTTCCTTCCAGTTGTAATCTGAGGAGATTTCCTTTTTCACCATAACCCACACTGGGCTCCAAAATATCACTTTGCAAATTCCACGAGAACAGTCTTAGCAAATGGCTTCATGAGGAGAAACGTATAACTCTGTGAGCTGAATTCACAGACCACATTGAAGTTTCTCAGAAAGCTTCTTTCTCATTTTTAATGGAGGATATTTCCTTTGGCCCTATAGTCTTCAAAATGATCCGAAATATCAGTTCTCAGATTCCACAAAAACAGGGCTAGCCAATGGCTCCACGAAACAGAGGAGTAACTCACTGAGTTGAATTCACACATCACAGAGCATTTTCTCAAAAAGCTTCTTTCTTTTTTGAGCTGAGGTTATTTGTGGTCTTGGAGCACCAACTTGTGTCTTATTGCAGTTTCTGTGAAAACACTGTTAGCAAGCTCCTGAATGAAAACAATCATCTCACACTGTGAGCTAAATTCACCACAACAAAGAAGTTTCTTAGAAGGATTCTCTGCAGATTTGTCTGAAGATATTTCATTATTCACCATGGGATTCAATGATATCCAAGACATCACTTCTGAGTTTCCACAAAGTCAGTGCTAGCAGACTCCTAAATGAAACAGTGTTGTAACACTTTGAAATGAATTCACACATCACAAAGCAGTTTCTCAGAAAGCTTCATTCTGGATTTTCTCGAATGATATTTTTTTTCACCGTACCCCTCAATGACCTTCCAAATATCACTTTGCAGATTCCACGACAACAGTGTTAGCAAACTGCTTCGTGAAAACAAAGTTGTAACCCGGTGAGATGAATACACATGTCACAAAGAAGTGTCTCAGAAAGCTACTTTCTAGTTATTAGCAGAGGATACCTGTTTTGTCACCATCAGCTTCATTGAGTTAAGGGATATCCCAATGCTGATTTCAAAAAAAGCGTCTTAGCAAAGGATCAATGAAAAGGAAAGGGTAACTTTGTGAGTTGCATCCACATGTCACAAGGCAGTTTCTCAGAACGCTTCTTTCCAGTTTTTATCTGAGGATGTTTCCTTTTTCACCACAGCCCTCAATGAGCTCCCAAATATCACTTGGCAGATTGCACGACAACAGTGTTAGGAACCTGCTGCAAGAAGGGAAAAGTGAATCCCTATGTTATGAATTCACACATCAGAAAGCAACTTCTGAGAAAGCTTCTTTCTAGTTATTATCTGAGGATATTTTCGTTTTCACCATAGGCTTCAATGCAATCACAAATATCACTTTGCAGATTCCACGAACACACTGTTAGCAAACTGCTTCATGAAGACTAAGTTGTTACTCTGTGAAATGAATTCACATATCACAAAGAAGTTTGTCACAAAGCTTCTTTCCCGTTTTTAATTGAGGATATTTAATGTAACAGCGTAGGCCTTATTGCGATCCAAGGTAGCACTTCTCAGATTCCTCAAAGACAGAGTTAATTGACTGCTCCATGAAACGTAAGTGTAAAGCTATGAAATGAATTGACACATCAAAAAGAAGTTTCTAAGAAAACTTCTTTGTACTTTTAATCTGAGGATACTTCCTTTGACACCGTAAGCCTCATTGCACTCAGAAGTATCCAATTGCAGATTTCAAGAAAACTGTGTTAGCAAACTGATCACTGAAGAGAAACGTGTAACTCTGTGAGTTGCATGCACACATCGCAATGCAGTTCCTCAGAAGGCTTCTTTCCGGTTTTTATCTGAGGATATTTCCTTTTTCACCATCGCCCTCAATGAGCTCCCAAATCTCACTTTGCAGAACCCACGACAACAGTGTTAGCAAACTGTTTCAAGAAAGGAAGGGTGGAACTCTGTGTGATGAAGTCACATGTCAGAAAGCAATCTCTCAGAAAGCTTCTCTCTAGTTATTCTCTGAGGATATTTCTTTTTTCATCATGGGCCCCAATGGGCTCCCAAATATCACTTTGCAGATTCCACGAAAAATGTGTTAGCAAACTGGTTCCTGAGGACTAAGTTGTAACTCTGTGTGGTGATTTCAAAGATCACAAAGAGGCCGGGCGCGGTGGCTCAAGTCTGTAATCCCAGCACTTTGGGAGGCCGAGACGGGCGGATCACGAGGTCAGGAGATCGAGACCATCCTGGCTAACACGGTGAAACCCCGTCTCTACTAAAATATACAAAAAATTAGCCGGGCGAGATGGCAGGCGCCTGTAGTCCCAGCTACTCGGGAGGCTGAGGCGAGAGAATGGCGTAAACCCGGGAGGCGGAGCTTGCAGTGAGCTGAGATCCGGCCACTGCACTCCAGCCTGGGCGACAGAGCGAGACTCCATCTCAAAAAAAAAAAAAAAAAAAAAAAAACAAAGATCACAAAGAAGTTTCTCAGAAAGCTTCTTTCACATTTTAAACTGAGCATATTTCCTTTATCAGCGTAGGCCTCAATGCGATCCAAAGTAGCCCGTCTCAGGTTCCTCAAAGACAGTGTTAATGGACTGCTCCATGAAAAATAAGTCTAACTCTGTGAGATGAATTCACACATCACTAAGAAGTTTCTAAGAAAGCTTCTTTCTAGTTTTCATCTGAGGATATTTCCTTTGTCACCGAAAGCTTCATTGTGCTAACATGTATGCCATTGCAGATTTCAAGAAAACTGTGTCAGTAAACTGATCACTGAAGAGAAACGTGTAACTCTGTGAGTTGCATTCACACATTACAATGCAGTTTCTCAAAAGGCTTCTTTCCAGTATTTATCTGAGGATATTTCCTTTTTCACCATAGTCCTCAATGAGCTCCCAAATATAACTTTGCAGAATCCACGACAACAGTGTTAGCAAACTGTTCCAAGAAGGGAAGGGTGGAATTCTGTGTGTTGAAGTCACACATCAGAAACTAATCTCTCAGAAAGCTTCCCTCTAGTTATTATCTGAGGGTATTTCCTTTTTCACTATGGGTTCCAAATGCTCCCAAATATCACTGTGCTGATTCCATGAAAACAGTGTTAGCAAACTGTTTCCTGAGGACTAAGTTGTAACACGGTGAGATGAATTCACAGATCACAATGAAGTTTCTCAGAAAGCTTCTTTCACGTTTTGAACTGATGATGTTTCCTTTGTCAGTGCAGGCCTCAATACAATCCAAAGTAGCCCTTCTCAGGTTCCTGAAAGACAGAGTGAATGGACTGCTCCATGAAACATAAGTCTAACCCTGTGAGATGAATTCACACATCACCTAGAAGTTTCGAAGAAAGCCTCTTTCTGGCTTTCATCTGAGAATATGTCATTAGTCACTGTACACTTCATTGCATTAAGAAGTATCCCATTGCAGGTTTCAAAAAAACTGTTAGCAAACGGATCCCTGAAGAGAAACATGTAACTCTGTGAGCTGCGTTGACACATTGCAACGCAGTTTCTCAGAAGGCTTCCTTCCAGTTTTCATCTGAGCATATTTCCTTTTTCACCACAGCTCTCTATGAGGTCCCAATTATCACTTTGCAGAATGCACGAAAATAGTGTTAGCAAACTGTTCCAAGAACGGAAGGGTGGAACTCTGTGTGATGAAATCACACATCAGAAAGCAATGTCTCCAAAAGCCTCTGAGGATATTTCCTTTTTCACCATGGGCCCCAATCGGCTCCCAAATATCAGTTTGGAGATTCCAAGAAAACAGTGTTAGCAAGCTGCTCCAAGAAGGGAAAGGTGGAACCATGTGTAATGAAGTCACACATCAGAAGGAAATCTCTCAGAAAGCTTCTCGCTAGTTATTATCTGAGGATATTTCCTTTTACACCATGGGCCGCAAAGGGCTCTGAAATATCACTTTGCAGATTCCACAAAAAGAGTCTTAGCAAACTGCTTCCTGGGGATTAAGTTGTAACACAGTGAGGTGAAATCACAGATCACAAACAAGTTTCTCAGAAAGCTTCATTCACGTTTTTAACTGAAGATATTTCCTTTATCAGCGTAGGCCTCAATGCGATCCAAAGTAGCCCTTCTCAGGATCCTCAAAGACAGTGTTAATGGACTGCTCCATGAAACATAAGTGTAACTGTGTGACATGAATTCACGCATCACCTAGAAGTTTCTAAGAAAGCTTCCTTTTAGCTTTTATCTGAGGATATTTCATTTGCCACCATACGCTTCATGGCGTTAAGAAGTATCCCAATGCAGATTTCAAGAAAACTGTGTTAGGAAACTTATCACTGAAGAGAAACATGTAACTCTGTTAGTTTCTTTCACGCATCGCAATGCAGTTTCTCAGAAGGATTCTTTCCGGTTTTGATCTGAGGGTATATCTATTTTCACAACAGCCCTCAATGAGCTCCGATATATCACTTTGGAGAATGTATGACAACAGTGTTAGCAAACTGTTCCACCAAGGGAAGGGTGGAACTCTGTGTGATGAAGTCACACATCAGAAAGCAATCTCTCAGAAAGCTTCTCTCTACTTCTTATCATAGGATATTTCCTTTTTCACCATGGGCCCCTATGGGCTCCCAAATCTCACTTTGCAGATTCCACGAAAAGAGTGTTAACAAACTGCTTCCTGAGAACTAAGCTGTAACGCTGTGAGAGGAATTCACAGATCACAAAGAAGTTTCTCAGAAAGCTTCTTTCACCTTTTCAACTGATGATGATACTTTTATCAGTGTAGGCCTCAATGTGATCCAAAGAAGTCTTTCTCAGTTTCCTCAAAAACAGTGATAATGGACTGCTGCCTGAAACATAAGTGGAACTTTGTGAGATTAATTTACACATCACCAAGAAGTTTTAAGAAAGCTTCCTTCTAGTTTTCATCTGAGGATATTTCCTTTGTCACCGTATTCTTTGTTGCGCTAAGAAGTATCCCATTGCAGATTTCAAGAAAACTGTGTTAGCAAAGTGATCAATGAAGAGAAACGTGTAACTCTCTGAATTGCATTCACACATCTCAATACACTTTCTCAGAAGGCTTATTTCCAGTTGTTATCTGAAGATATTTCCTTTTTCACCATGGCCCTCAATGAGCTCCAACATATCACGCTGAAGAAAATACGACAACAGTGTTAACAAACGGTTCCTAGAAGGGAAATGTGAACTCTCTGTGATGAAGTCACACATTGGAAAGCAATATCTCAGAAACTTTCTCTCTAGTTATTATCCTAGGATATTTCCTTTTCCACCATGGGCCCCAATGAGTTCACAAATATCACTTTGCAGATTCCACGAAAAGAGTGTTAGCAAACTGCTTCCTGAACTAAGTTGTAACACTGTGACATGAATCTACAGATCACAAAGAAGTTTCCCAGAAAGCTTCTTTCACGTTTTCAACTGATTATATTTCCTTTATCAGCGTAGCCCTCAATGCGATCCAAATTAGCCCTTCTCAGGTTCCTCAAAGACAATGTTAATGGACTGCTCCACTAAACATAAGTCTAACTCTGTGAGAAGAATTCACACATCACCAAGAAGTTTCTAAGAAACCTTCTTTCTAGTTTTCATCTGAGGATATTTCCTTTGTCACGGTACACTTCATTGTGCTAACAAGTATCCGATGGCGGATTTCAAGAAAACTGTGTTAGCAAACTGATCACTTAGGAGAAACATGTAACTCTGTCAGTTGTATTCACACATCGCAATGCAGTTTTTCAGAAGGCTTCTTTCCAGTTTTTATCTGAGGATATTTCCTTTTTCACCATGGGGCAGAATGGGTTCCAAAATATCACTTTGCAGATTCCACGAAAAGAGTGTTACCAAACTGTTCCAACAAGGGAAGGGTGCAACTCTGTGTGATGAGGTCACACATCAGAAAGCAATCTCTCAGAAAGCTTCTCTCTAGTTATTCTCTGAGGATATTTCCTTTTTCACCATGAGCCCCAATGGGCTCCTAAACATCACTTTGTAGATTCTACGAAAAGAGTGTTAGCAAACTGCTTCCGGAGGCATAAGCTGTAACTCTGTGAGATGAATTTACAAATAACAAAGAAGTTACTCAGAAAGCTTCTTTCACGTTTTCAACTGATGATATTTCTTTTATCTGCGTAGGCCTCAATGCGATGGAAAGTAGCCCTTCTCAGGTTCCTCAAAGACAGTGTTAATGGATTGTTCCAGGAAACATAGGTGTAACTCTGTGACATGAATTCACACATCACCAAGAAGTTTCTAAGAAAACCTCTTTCTAGTTTTCATCTGAGGATATTTCTTTTGTCACCGTAAGTTTCATTGCGCTAAGAAGTATCCCATTGCAGATATCAAGAAAACTGTGTTAGCAAACTGATCACTGAAGAGAAACGTGTAACTCTGTGAGTTGCATTCATACATCGAAGTGCATTTTCCCAGAAGGCTTTTTTCCAGTTTTTATCTGAAGATATTTCCTTTTTCACTATAGCCCTCAATGAGTTCACAAATATCACTTGGCAGAGTCCACGACAACAGTGTTAGCAAACTGTTCCAAGAAGGGAAGGGTGGAACTCTGTGTGATGAAGTCACACATCCAAAAGCAATCTCTCAGAAAGCTTCTGTCTAGTTATAATTTGACGATATTTTCTTTTTCACAATGGGCCCCAATGGATTCCCAAATATCACTTTGCAGATTCCGTGAAAAGACTGTTAGCAAATTGCTTCACGAGGACTAAGCTGTAACACTGAGAGATGAATTCACAGATCACAAATAAGTTTATCAGAAAGCTTCTTTCACGTTTTGAACTGGTGATATTTCCTTTATCAGCGTAGGCCTCAATGCGATGGAATGTAGCTCTTCTCAGGTTCCTGAAAGACAGTGTTAATGGACTGCTCCTGGAAACGTAAGTGTAACTCTGTGAGGTGAATTCACAAATGACCAAGAAGTTTCTAAGAAAGCTTCTTTCTAGTTTTCATCTAAGGATACTTCCTTTGTCACCGTAAGCTTCATTGCGCTAAGATGTATCCCATTGCAGATTTCAAGTAAACTGTGTTAGCAAATTGATAACAGAAAAGAAACGTGAAACTCTGTGAGTTGCATGCCTACATCGACGTGCATTTTCCCAGAAGGTTTCTTCCCAGTTTTTATCTGAAGTTATTTCCTTTTTCACCATAGCTCTCAATAAGCTTCAAAATATCACTTTGCAGTATCCCCGACAACATTGTTACCAATCTGTTCCAAGAAGGGAAGGGTGGGACTCTGTGTGATGAAGTCACACATCACAAAGAAATCTCTCAGAAAGTTCCTCTCTAGTTCTTATCCGAGGATATTTCCTTTTTCACCATGGGCCCCTATGGGCTCCCAAATCTCACTTTGCAGATTCCACCAAAGGAGTGTTAGCAAACTGCTTCCTGAGAACTAAGCTGTAACTCTGTGAGAGGAATTCACAGATCACAAAGAAGTTTCTCAAAAAGATTCTCTCACGCTTTGAACTGATGATATTTGCTTTATCAGCGTAGCCCTCAATGCGATCCAAAAAGCACTTCTCAGGTTCCTTAAAAACAGTGGTAACGGACCCCTGCATGAAACATAAGTGTAACTCTGTGAGATGAATTCACACATCACCCAGAAGTTTCTAAGAAAGCTTCTTTCTAGTTTTCATCTGAGGATATTTCCTTTGTCACCATGAGCTTCATTGCGTTCAGAAGTATCCCATTGCAGATTTCCAAAAAACTGTGTGAGCAAACTGAACACTGAAGAGAACGTGTAACTCTGTGAGTTGCATTCACACATCGAAATGCAGTTTCTCAGAAGGCTTCTTTCCGGTTTGGATCTGAGGCTATTTCCTTCTTCACCATAGCCCTCAATGAGCTCCCAAATCTCACTTTGCAGAACACAAGATAACAAAGTTAGCAAACTGTTCCCAGAGGAGAAGGGTGGAAATCTGTGTGATGAGACACATATCAGAAAGCAATCTCTCAGAAAGCTTCTCTCTAGTTATTAGCTGAGGATGTTTCCTTTTTCACCATGGGCCCCTATAGGCTCCCTAATCTCACTTTGCAGATTCCACGAAAAGAGTGTTAGCAAACTGCTTCCTGAGAAGAAGCTGTAACTCTGTGACAGGAATTCACAGATCACAAAGAAGTTTCTCAAAAAGATTCTCTCACGCTTTGAACTGATGATATTTGCTTTATCAGCGTAGCCCTCAATGCGATCCAAAAAGCACTTCTCAGGTTCCTTAAAAACAGTGGTAACGGACCCCTGCATGAAACATAAGTGTAACTCTGTGAGATGAATTCACACATCACCCAGAAGTTTCTAAGAAAGCTTCTTTCTAGTTTTCATCTGAGGATATTTCCTTTGTCACCATGAGCTTCATTGCGTTCAGAAGTATCCCATTGCAGATTTCCAAAAAACTGTGTGAGCAAACTGAACACTGAAGAGAAACGTGTAACTCTGTGAGTTGCATTCACACATCGAAATGCAGTTTCTCAGAAGGCTTCTTTCCGGTTTGGATCTGAGGCTATTTCCTTCTTCACCATAGCCCTCAATGAGCTCCCAAATCTCACTTTGCAGAACACAAGATAACAAAGTTAGCAACTGTTCCCAGAGGAGAAGGGTGGAAATCTGTGTGATGAGACACATATCAGAAAGCAATCTCTCAGAAAGCTTCTCTCTAGTTATTAGCTGAGGATGTTTCCTTTTTCACCATGGGCCCCTATAGGCTCCCTAATCTCACTTTGCAGATTCCACGAAAAGAGTGTTAGCAAACTGCTTCCTGAGAAGAAAGCTGTAACTCTGTGACAGGAATTCACAGATCACAAAGAAGTTTCTCAGAAAGCTTCTCTCTCGTTTTCAACTGATGATATTTCCTTTATCAGCGTAGGCCTCAATGCAATCCAAAGAAGTTCTTCGTAGGTTACTCAAAAACTGTGATAATGGACTGCTGCGTGAAACATAAGTGTAACTCTGTGAGATGAATTCACACATCACCCAGAAGTTTCTCAGAAAGCTTCTTTCTAATTTTCATCTGAGGATATTTCCTTTGTAACCGTAAGCTTCATTGAGTTCAGAAGTATCCCATTGCAGATTTCCAGAAAACTGTGTGAGCAAGCCGAACACTGAAGAGAAACGTGTAACTCTGTGAGTTGCATTGACACATCGAAATGCAGTTTCTCAGAAGGCTTCTTTCCGGTTTTGATCTGAGGCTATTTCCCTTTTTACCATAGC
Source organism: Trachypithecus francoisi (assembly GCF_009764315.1). Classification (NCBI taxonomy): domain Eukaryota; kingdom Metazoa; phylum Chordata; class Mammalia; order Primates; family Cercopithecidae; genus Trachypithecus; species Trachypithecus francoisi. Next base: position 96,049,823 of record NW_022681456.1, on the reverse strand, counting down.
CCTCAATGAGCTCCCAAATCTCACTTTGCAGGACACAAGATAACAGAGTTAGCAAACTGTTCCCAGAAGGGAAGGGTGGAACTCTCTGTGACGAAGACACACATCAGAAAGCAAACTCTCACAAAGCTTCTCTCTAGTTCTTATCTGAGGATATTTCCTTTTTCACCATGGGCCCCTATGGGCTCCAAAATCTCACTTTGCAGATTCCATGAAAAGAGTGTTAGCAAACTGCTTCCTGAGAACTAAGCTGCAACTCTGTAAGGGAATTCACAGATAACAAAGAGGTTTCCCAGAAAGCTTCTCTCACGTTTTGAATTGATGATATTTCCTTTATCAGCCTAGGCCTCAATGTGATCCACAGAAGTCCTTCTCAGGTTCCTCATAAACAGGGGTAATGCACTGCTGCATGAAACATAAGTGTAACTTGGTGAGATGAATTCACACATCACCCAGAAGTTTCTAAGAAAGCTTCTTTCTAGTTTTCATCTGAGGTTATTTACTTTGTCACCGTAAGCTTCATTGTGTTCAGAAGTATCCCATTGCAGATTTCCAGAAAACTCTGTGAGCAAACTGAACACTGAAGAGAAACGTGTAACTCTCTGAGTTGCATTCACACATCGAAATGCAGATTCTCAGAAGGCTCTTTCCAGTTTTGATCTGAGGCTCTGTACTTTTTCACCATAGCCCTCAATGAGCTCCCAAATCTCACTTTGCAGAAACCAAGACAACAGAGTTAGCAAACTGTTCCAAGAAGGGAAGGGTGGAACTCTGTGTGATGAAGACACACATCAGAAAGCAATCTCTCAGAAAGCTTCTCTCTAGTTCTTGTCTCAGGAGATTTCCTTTTTCATCATGGGCCCCTATGGGCTCCCATATCTCACTTTGCAGATTCCACGAAAAGAGTGTTAGCAAACTGCTTCCTGAGAACTAAGCTGTAACTCTGTGACAGGAATTCACAGATCACAAAGAAGTTTCTCAGAAAGCTTCTTTCAAATTTTTAACCTACGATATTTCCTTTCGCCCCATTTTCTTCAAAGGCATCCGAAATATCCGTTCTCAGATTCCACACAAACCGGGCTAGGCAACGGCCCCATGAAATACAGCTGTGACTCAGTGGGTTGAATTCACTCATCACAAAACGGTTGCTCAGAAAGCGTCTTTAGTTGAGAAGATGAAGTTATTTGTGGTCTCGGAGCGCCCCCGTGTGTCCTATTGCAGATTCTGCGAAAACTCTGATAGCAAGCTCCTCAGTGAAAACAATGATGGAACTCTGTGGGCTGAATTCACCCACCACAAAGAAGTTTCTGAGAAGGCTTCTCTGCACGTTTGTCTGAGGATACTTCTTTATTCACCATGGGCTTCAACGATATCCAAGACATCACTTCTGAGATTCCACAAAATGAGTGCTAGCAAACTCCCCCAAGAAAGGGTGGTGTAACACTGTAAAATGAATTCACACATCACAAAGCAGTTTCTCAGAAAGTTTCATTCCGCTTTATCTCGGAGGATATTTCCTTTGTCCTTCTACTCATCAAACCCATCCGAAATATCACTTCTCAGAATCCACGGAAAGAGTCCTAGAAAACGGCTCCAACAAATAGTGGTGTAACTCTGAGAGATGAAGTCACACATCAGAGAGCAATTTTTCAGAAAGCTGCCTTCAGTTTTTGATCTCAGGATATTTGCTTCGTCACCTTCAGCTGCATAGCGCTAAGAAGTATTCCATTGCAGATTTCAAGGAAACTGTGATAGCAAACTCATGACTGAAGAGAAAGTTGTAACTCTGTGAGTTACATTCACACATCACAATGCAGTTTCTCAGAAGGCTTCTTTCCAGTTTCTGTCTGAGGATAATTTCTTTTTCCCCATACTCTCAATGAGCTCCCACATATCACTTTGTTGAATCCACGAGAACAGTGTTAGCAAACTGTTCCCTGAAGGGAAGGGTGGAACTCTGTGTGATGAAGTCACAAATCAGAAAGCAATCTCTCAGAAAGCTTCTCTCTAGTTATTCTCTGAGGATACTACTTTTTTCACCGTGGGCACCAATTGGCTCCAAAATATCATTTTGCAGATTCCACGAAAAAAGTGTTAGCAAACTTGTTCCTGAATGAGAAGTTGTAACTCTGTGAGACGAATTCACAGATCACAAAGAAGTTTCTCAGAAAGCTTCTTTCTCGTTTTTAACTGATGATATTTCCTTTCTCAGCGTAGGCCTCAGTGTGATCCAAAGTAGCCCTTCTCAGATTCCTCAATAACTGTGGTAATGCATTGCTGCATGAAACATAAGTGTAACTCTGTGAGATGAATTCACACGTCACCCAGAAGTTTCTAAGAAAGCTTCTTTCTAGTTTTCATCTGAGGTTATTTTCTTTGTCACCGTAAGCTTCATTGCGTTCAGAAGTATCCCATTGCAGATTTCCAGAAAACTGTGTGAGCAAACTGAACACTGAAGAGAAACGTGTAACTCTGTGAGTTGCATTCACACATCGAAATGCACTTTCTCAGAAGGCTTCTTTCCAGTTTTGATCTGAGGCTCTTTCCTTTGTCACCATAGCCCTCAATGAGCTCCCAAATCTCACTTTGCAGAAACCAAGACAACAGAGTTAGCAAACTGTTCCAAGAAGGGAAGGGTCGAACTCTGTGTGATGAAGACGCACATCAGAAAGCAATCTCCCAGAAAGCTTCTCTCTAGTTCTTATCTGAGGAGATTTCCTTTTTCATCATGGGCCCCTATGGGCTCCCTAATCTCACTTTGCAGATTCCACGAAAAGAGTGTTAGCAAACTGCTTCCTGAGAACTAAGCTGTAACACTGTGACAGGAATTCACAGATCACAAAGAAGTTTCTCAGAAAGCTTCTCTCACGTTTTGAACTGATGATGTTACCTGGAGTTTCTCAGAAAGCTTCATTCTGGTTTTTCTCGGAGGATATTACCTTTGCCTTCTACACTTCAAACCCATCCGAAATATCTGTTCTCCGAATCCAGGGAAACAGTCCTAGGAAACGGGGACAAGAAAGAGTGGTGTCACTCGGAGAGATGAAGTCACAAATAAGAAAGCAATTTCTCAGAAAGCTTCTTTGCTTTTCTGATCTGAAGATATTACCCTTGTCACTGTCAGCTGCATAGCGCAGAAAAGGATCCCATTGCAGATTACAAGAAAACTCTCTTAGCAAACTGATCATTGAAGAGAAACGGGTAACTCTGTGAGTTCCATTCACACATCGCAATGCAGTTTCTCAGAAGGCTTCTTTCCAGTTTCTGTCTGAGGATACTTCCTCTTTCACCATAGCCATCGAAGAGCTCCCAAATATCACTTTGCAGAATCCATGACAAGAGTGTTAGCAAACTGCTCCAATAAGGGAAGGGTGGCACTCTCCGTGATAAAGTCACACATCAGAAAGCAATCTCTCAGATAGCTTCCCTCTACTTATTATCTGAAGAGATTTGCTTTTTCACCATGGGCCCCAATGCGCTCCCAATATCACTTTGCAGAATCCATGACAAGTGTTAGCAAACTGCTCCAATAAGGGAAGGTGGCACTCTCCGTGATAAAGTCACACATCAGAAAGCAATCTCTCAGATAGCTTCCCTCTACTTATTATCTGAAGAGATTTGCTTTTTCACCATGGGCCCCAATGCGCTCCCAAATATCACTTTGTAGATTCCACCAAAAGAGTGTTAGCAAACTGCTACCTGAGGACTAAGTTGTAACTCTGTGAGAAGAATTCACAGAACACAAAGAAGTTTCTCAGAAAGCTTCTTTCTCGTTTTGAACGGATGATATTTCCTTTATCGGCCAAGGCCTCAATGCCATCCAAAGTAGCCCTTCTCAGGTTCCTCAAAGACAGTGTTAGAGGCCTGCTCCATGAAACATAAGTGTAACTCTGTGAGATGAATTCATACATCACCAAGAAGTTTCTAAGAAAGCTTCTTTCTAGTTTCCAACTCAGGATATTTTCTTTGTCACCGTCAGCTTCATTGTGCTAAGAAGTATCCCGTTGCAGATTTCAAGAAAACTGTGTTAGCTAACTCCTCACTGAAGAGAAACCTGTAACTCTGTGAGTTGCATTCACACATCACAATGCAGTTTCTCAGAAGGCTTCTTTCCAGTTTCTGTCTGAAGCTGTTTCATTTTTCACCGTAGCCCTCAATGAGCTCCCAAATATCACTTTGCAGAATGCATGACAAGAGTGTTAGCAAACTGCTCCAATAAGGGGAGGGTGGCACTCTCCGTGATAAAGTCACACATCAGAAAACAATCTCTCAGAAAGCTTCTCTCTAGTTATTATCTGAAGATATTTCCAGTTTTGATCTGAGGCTCTTTCCTTTTTCTATATTTCACCATGGGCCCCAATGCGCTCCCAAATATCACTTTGCAGATTCCACGAAAAGAGTGTTAGCAAACTGCTTCCTGAGGCCTAAGTTGTAACTCTGTGAGATGAATTCACTGATCACGAAGAAGTTTCTCAGAAAGCTTCTTTCTCGTTTTAAACGGAGGATATTTTCTTTGACCCCTAGTCCTCAACGGGAACCCAAATATCAGTTCTCAGATTCCACACAAACAGGGCTAGCCAATGGCCCCACGAAATAGAGCTGTAACTCAGTGGTTTGAATTCACACATCACAAAGCGAATTCTCAGAAAGTTTCTTTCTTTTCTAAAGGAGGTTATTTGTGGTCTCGGCGCGCCACCGTGTGTCCTATAGCCGATTCTGCGAAACATCAGTTAGCAAGCTTCTCAGTGAAAGAGTGATGGAACTCTGTGGGTTGAATTCACCCACAGCAAAGAAGTTTTGAGAAGGCTTCGCTGCAGGTTTGTCTGAGGTGACTTCCTTATTCACTTTGGGATTCCATGATATCCAAGACATCACGTATGAGATTCCGCAAAATGAGTGCTAGGAAACTACCCCATTCAAAGGGGGTATAACACTGTGAAATGAATTCACCCATCACAAAGGAGTTTCTCAGAAAGCTCATTCTGGTTTTTTCGGAGGATATTACCTTTGCCTTCTACACTTCAAACCATCCGAAATATCTGTCTCCGAATCCAGGGAAACAGTCCTAGGAAACGGGGACAAGAAAGAGTGGTGTCACTCGGAGAGATGAAGTCACAAATAAGAAAGCAATTTCTCAGAAAGCTTCTTTGCTTTTCTGATCTGAGGATATTACCCTTGTCACTGTCAGCTGCATAGCGCAGAAAAGGATCCCATTGCAGATTACAAGAAAACTCTCTTAGCAACTGATCATTGAAGAGAAACGGGTAACTCTGTGAGTTCCATTCACACATCGCAATGCAGTTTCTCAGAAGGCTTCTTTCCAGTTTCTGTCTGAGGATACTCTTTCACCTAGCCATCGAAGAGCTCCCAAATATCACTTTGCAGAATCCATGACAAGAGTGTTAGCAAACTGCTCCAATAAGGGAAGGGTGGCACTCTCCATGATAAAGTCACACATCGGAAAGCAATCTCTCAGATAGCTTCCCTCTACTTATTATCTGAAGAGATTTGCTTTTCACCATGGCCCCCAATGCGCTCCCAAAATCACTTGTAGATTCCACCAAAGAGTGTTAGCAAAATGCTACTGAGGACTAAGTTGTAACTCTGTGAGAAGAATTCACAGAACACAAAGAAGTTCTCAGAAAGCTTCTTTCTCGTTTTGAACGGATGATATTTCTTTATCGGCCAAGGCCTCATGCCATCCAAAGTAGCCTTCTCAGGTTCCTCAAAGACAGTGTTAGAGGCCTGCTCCATGAAACATAAGTGTAACTCTGTGAGATGAATTCACAAATCACCAAGAAGTTTCTAAGAAAGCTTCTTTCTAGTTTCCAACTCAGGATATTTTCTTTGTCACCGTCAGCTTCATTGTGCTAAGAAGTATCCCATTGCAGATTTCAAGAAAACTGTGTTAGCTAACTCCTCACTGAAGAGAAACCTGTAACTCTGTGAGTTGCATTCACACATCACAATGCAGTTTCTCAGAAGGCTTCTTTCCAGTTTCTGTCTGAAGCTGTTTCATTTTTCACCGTAGCCCTCAATGAGCTCCCAAATATCACTTTGCAGAATGCATGACAAGAGTGTTAGCAAACTGTTCCAATAAGGGGAGGGTGGCATTCTCCGTGATAAAGTCACACATCAGAAAACAATCTCTCAGAAAGCTTCTCTCTAGTTATTATCTGAAGATATTTCCAGTTTTGATCTGAGGCTCTTTCCTTTTTCTATATTTCACCATGGGCCCCAATGCGCTCCCAAATATCACTTTGCAGATTCCAACAAAAGAGTGTTAGCAACTGCTACTGAGGACTAAGTTGTAACTCTGTGAGAAGAATTACAGAACACAAAGAAGTTCTCAGAAAGCTTCTTTCAATTTTTAATCTACGATATTTCCTTTCGCCCATTTCTTCAAAGGCATCCGAAATATCCGTTCTCAGATTCCACACAAACGGGTTAGGCCACGGCACATGAAATACAGCTGTAACTCAGTGGGTTGAATTCACTCATCACAAAACGGTTTCTCAGAATGCTTCTGTAGTTTAGAAGATGAAGTTATTTGTGGTCTCGGCGCGCCCCCGAGTGTCCTATTGCAGATTCTGCGAAAACTCTGATAGCAAGCTTCTCAGTGAAAACAATGATGGAACTCTGTGGGCTGAATTCACCCACCACAAAGAAGTTCTGAGAAGGCTTCTCTGCACGTTTGTCTGAGGATACTTTTATTCCCATGGGCTTCAACGATATCCAAGACATCACTTCTGAGATTCCACAAAATGAGTGCTAGCAAACTCCCCCAAGAAAGGTGGTGTAACACTGTAAATGAATTCAACATCACAAAGCAGTTTCTCAGAAAGTTTCATTCCGCTTTATCTCGGAGGATATTTCTTTGTCCTTTACTCATCAAACCCATCCGAAATATCACTTCTCAGAATCCACGGAAAGAGTCCTAGAAAACGGCTCAACAAATAGTGGTGTAACTCTGAGAGATGAAGTCACACATCAGAGAGCAATTTTTCAGAAAGCTGCCTTCAGTTTTCATCTCAGGTATATGCTTCGTCACCTTCAGCTGCATAGCGCTAGGAAGTATTCCATTGCAGATTTCAAGGAAACTGTGATAGCAAACTCATGACTGAAGAGAAAGTTGTAACTCTGTGAGTTACATTCACACATCACAATGCAGTTTCTCAGAAGGCTTCTTTTCAGTTTCTGTCTGAGGATAATTCCTTTTTCACCAGAGCTCTCAATGAGCTCCCACATATCACTTTGCTGAATCCACGAAAACAGTGTTAGGAAACTGTTCCCAGAAGGGAAGGGTGGAACTCTGTGTGATGAACTCACAAATCAGAAAGCAATCTCTCAGAAAGCTTCTCTCTAGTATTCGCTGAGGATAATCTTTTTTCACCGTGGGCCCAATTGGCTCCAAAATATCATTTTGCAGATTCCACGAAAAAAGTGTTAGCAAACTTGTTCCTGAATGAGAAGTTGTAACTCTGTGAGACGAATTCACAGATCACAAAGAAGTTTCTCAGAAAGCTTCTTTCTCGTTTTTAACTGATGATATTTCCTATATCAGGGTAGGCCTCAATGTGATCCAAAGTAGCCCTTCTCAGATTCCTCAATAACTGTGGTAATGGACTGCTGCATGAAACATAAGTGTAACTCTGTGAGATGAATTCACACATCACACAGAAGTTTCTAAGAAAGCTTCTTTCTAGTTTTCATCTGAGGTTATTTCCTTTGTCACCGTAAGCTTCATTGCGTTCAGAAGTATCCCATTGCAGATTTCGAAAAAACTCTGTTAGGAAACTGAACACTGAAGAGAACGTGTAACTCTGTGAGTTACATTCATACATTGAAGTGTTTTTTGCCAAAAAGCTTCTTTCCAGTTTTTCTGTGAAGATAGTTCTTTTTCCACCATTGCTCTACGTGAGCTCCCAAATATCAGTTTGTAGACTCCTTGAGAACTGTGTTAGCAAACTCTTCCAAGAAGGGAAGAATGGAACTCTGTATGATGAAGTAACACATCAGAAAGCAATGTCTCAGAAAGCTTCTTTCTAGTTATTATAGGAGGATATTTCCTTATTCAACATGGGCCCCAATGAGCTCCAAATATCACTTTGCAGGTTCCACGAAAAGAGTGTTAGCAAACTGCTTCATGAGGCTTAAGTTGTAATTCTGTGAGATGAATTCACAGAGCACAAAGAAGTTTCTCTGAAAGCTTCTTTCACGTTTTGAACCGATGATATTTCCTTTATCAGCGTAGGCCCCAATGCGGTCCAAAGTAGCCCTTCTCAGGTTCCTCAAACACAGTGTTAATGGACTGTTCCAGGAAACATAAGTGTAACTCTGTGAGAAGAATTCACACATCACCAAGAAGTTTCTAAGGAAGCTTCTTTCTAGTTTTCATTTGAGGACATTCCCTTGTCACCATAGATTTCACTGCGCTAAGAAGTATCCCATTGCAGATTTCCAGAAAACTGTGTTAGCAAACTGAACACTGAAGAGAACGTGTAACTCTGTGAGTTACATTCATACATTGAAGTGCTTTTTCCCAAAAAGCTTCTTTCCAGTTTTTCTGTGAAGATACTTCTTTTTGCACCATTGCACTCCGTGAGCTCCCATTATAAGTTTGTAGAATCCTTGAGAACTGTGTTAGCAAACCCTTCCAAGAAGGGAAGAATGGAACTCTGTGTGATGAGGTAACACATCAGAAAGCAATGTCTCAGAAAGCTGCTCTCTAGTTATTATATGAGGATATTTCGTTTTTCACCAAGGGCCTCAAAGAGCTCCCCAATATCACTTGGCAGATTCAAGGAAAAGAGTGTTATCAAACTGCTTCTGAGGCTTTAGTTGTAACTCTGTGAGATGAATTCACAGATCACAAAGAAGTTTCTCTGAAAGCTTCTTTCACGTTTTGAACCAGTGATATTTCCTTTATCAGCGTAGCCCTCATTGCGATCCAAAGTAGCCCTTCTCAGGTTCCTCAAACACAGTGTTAATGGACTGTTCCAGGAAACATAATGTAACTCTGTGAGATTGATTCACACTCACAAGAAGTTTCTAAGAAAGCTTCTTTCTGGTTTTCATCGGAGGTTATTTCCCTCTTCACCATAAGCTTCACTGCAATAAGTGTCCCATTGCAGATTTCCAAAAAACTGTGTTAGGAAACTGAACACGAAAGAGAACGTGTAACTCTGTGAGTTACATTCATACATTGAAGTGCTTTTTCCCAAAAAGCTTCTTTCCAGTTTTTCTGTGAAGATACTTCTTTTTCCACCATTGCTCTCTGTGAGCTCCCAAACATCAGTTTGTAGACTCCTTGAGAACTGTGTTAGCAAACTATTCCAAGAAGGGAAGAATGGAACTCTGTGTAAAGAAGTAACATATCAGAAAGCAATGTCTCAGAAAGCTTCTCTCTAGTTATTATAGGAGGATATTTCCTTATTCACCATGGGCCCCAATGAGCTCCCAAATATCACTTTGCAGGTTCCACGAACAGAGTGTTAGCAAACTGCTTCAGGAGGCCTAAGTTGTAATTCTGTGAGATGAATTCAGCAGAGCACAAAGAAGTTTCTCTGAAAGCTTCTTTCACGTTATGAACTAGTGATATTTCCTTTATCAGCGTAGGCCTCAATGCGATCCAAAGTAGCCCTTCTCAGGTTCCTCAAACACAGTGTTAATGGACTGTTCCAGGAAACATAAGTGTAACTCTGCGAGATGAATTCACACCTCACCAAGAAGTTTCTAAGAAAGCTTCTTTCTGGTTTTCATCGGAGGTTATTTCCCTCTTCACCATAAGCTTCACTGCAATAATTGTCCCATAGAAGATTTCCAAAAAACTGTGTTAGGAAACTGAACACTGAAGAGAATGTGTAACTCTGTGAGTTACATTCATACATTGAAGTGCTTTTCCTAAGAGCTTCTTTCAGTTTTCTGTGAAGATACTTCTTTTTCCACCATTGCTCTCCGTGAGCTCCCAAACATCAGTTTGTAGACTCTTGAGAACTGTGTTAGCAAACTCTTCAAGAAGGGAAGAATGGAATTCTGTGTGATGAAGTAACACATCAGAAAGCAATGTCTCAGAAAGCTTCTCTCTAGTTATTATAGGAGGATATTTCCGTATTCATCATGGGCCCCAATGAGCTCCCAAATATCACTTTGCAGGTTCCACGAAAAGAGTGTTAGCAAACTGCTCAGGAGGCCTAAGTTGTAATTCTGTGAGATGAATTCACAGAGCACAAAGAAGTTTCTCTGAAAGCTTCTTTCACGTTTTGAACTGGTGATATTTCCTTTATCGGCGTAGGCCTCAATGCGATCCAAAGTAGTCCTTCTCAGGTTCCTCAAACACAGTGTTAAGGACTGTTCCAGGAAATATAAGTGTAACTCTGCGAGATGAATTCACACCTCACAAGAAGTTCTAAGGAAGCTTCTTTTTGTTTCATCGGAGGTTATTTCCTCTTCACCATAAGCTTCACTGCAATAAGTGTCCCATTGCAGATTCCAAAAAACTGTGTTAGGAAACTGAACACTGAAGAGAACGTGTAACTCTGTGAGTTGCATTCATACATTGAAGTGCTTTTTCCCAAAAAGCTTCTTTCCAGTTTTTCTGTGAAGATACATCCTTTTCCACCATTGCTCTCCGTGAGCTCCCAAATATCAGTTTGTAGACTCCTTGAGAACTGTGTTAGCAAACTCTTCCAAGAAGGGACGAATGGAACTCTGTGTGATGAAGAAGCACATCAGAAAGCAATGTCTCAGAAAGCTTCTCTCTAGTTATTATAGGAGGATATTTCCTTATTCACCATGGGCCCTAATGAGCTCCCAAATATCACTTTGCAGGTTCCACGAAAAGAGTGTTAGCAAACTGCTTCATGAGGCCTAAGTTGTAATTCTGTGAGGTGAATTCACAGAGCACAAACAAGTTTCTCTGAAAGCTTCTTTCACGTTTTGAACTAGTGATATTTCCTTTATAGAGCAGACTCAATGCGATCAAAGTAGCCTTCTGAGGTTCCTCAATCACAGTGTTAATGGACTGTTCCAGGAAACATAAGTGTAACTCTGCGAGATGAATCACACGTCACCAAGAAGTTCTAAGAAAGCTTCTTTCTGGTTTACATTGGAGGTTATTTCCCTCTTCACCATAAGTTCACTGCAATAAGTGTCCCATTGCAGATTTCCAAAAAACTGTGTTAGGAAACTGAACACTGAAGAGAACGTGTAACTCTGTGAGTTACACTCATACATTGAAGTGCTTTTTCCCAAAAAACTTCTTAACAGTTTTTCTGTGAAGATACTTCTTTTGCCACCATTGCTCTCCGTGAGCTCCCAAATATCAGTTTGTAGAATTCTTGAGAACTGTGTTAGCAAACTCTTCCAAGAAGGGAAGAATGGAACTCTCTGTGATGAACTCACACATCAGAAAGCAATGTCTCAGAAGATTCTCTCTAGTTTTTATAGGAGGAGATTTCCTTATTCACCATGGGCCCCAATGAGC